>NC_073744.1:198777558-199977558 GCF_029784135.1 Toxorhynchites rutilus septentrionalis
GTTTTCTATCCATGTAACACTGTGACCAAATATGTTTCAATCAAGTGCTATTAACAGATGGTTATCGAGTTAGCATAAACCACTGGTGGGCTTCCAGTATCGAGGAAAATGTGGAAATATCCAATCGTTACTGAAAATAATCTGCCAGTTCCTCTGGGAATTTAAAATTACATTCATGTGAAAGAGTTTATTTTAATGTTTTCTATCCATGTAACACTGTGACCAAATACATTTGGTTTTGTGATTTTTCTATCAATCGCAATTAACAGGATAGCTTCTGAAGATTATTCTTCTCCATCAGTAGGATATTTCCGTATCCAATATTGTATGCGCCCGCAATCGATTATTGCTCAGTCGCCGAAAGTTCCGAGCCCAGAGAGTTCATTCCCCTCTAGTAGCCTTTCAAATTGCCATCGTAAACCACGCCTTCTCTCGATTCAATCACACACAAAAAGCATACTTAAGCGATATTCTGGTGGTGAGACGTATTCATTTTTCGTGAGGACATCGACAGGACAACATCGTTGCTGAGGGTGCTGGACGGCGAAGGATCGAGATCTGCCCTGAAACGCAAGCAGTTTGTTTGAAACTGTGAGGGAGCACAGAGAAGCCGATCCTTCAGGAGAAGAGAAGGTGACCATCGAAGCAGCCGCTACACATACACATACACGCACGGAATTCTTTCCGTTTGGATGCCGTTCAGCATCGAGAAACATCCGGAAAATAATCTGCCAGTTTCTCTAGGAATTTAAAAATACATTCATGTGAAAGAGTTTATTTGAATGTTTTCTATCCATGTAACACTGTGACCAAATACATTTGGTTTTGTGATTTTTCAATCAATCGCAATTAACAGGATAGCTTCTGAAGATTATTCTTCCCCATCAGTAGGATATTTCCGTATCCAATATTGGATGCATAAAACCTTGTGCCTCCAACGTAACGCTCTCGTTTTCGAAGTTCTCCAAATATTCATTCATTCAGAATGAATTCAGATTCAACTTCAAACAAATGATCTCTAAATCAACGATAGTCCTACGTCACCCTTGCGGTTATACCATAGATATAATCCACTTCCTGTTTTTTTCATAGAAATAAAAATAGCATCATACATTTGAATGGAATCAATGTATTATTTTGACCTTTTTTTAAATATTTTCAATTAGGTTTTAAATTTGGGATATTTTTTTTTATTACTGAGGAGACCATACTTCATTATCTGTAAAATACAATATACATAATATACAATTACAATTCACAAATTAACAATTTCTGTGGAAGAACTAAAAGACAGCCAGAAAAACATTTCTCAAGGAAGGTCGAAGGGTTTCCCATTGCGCTCGTGTTCAAGCGACCCTAGTGGAAGCATCAATTCACTCATGCTGTTCGCATTTTATCCCCCTCTTGCAGCATCCATCCGTCCATCCATCAGAGCCGTCGACCCATCCATCCGTTCGTCCATCACCATATAACAGTTATATTACCGGCGATAAATTTACTCTATTTTCGCCGCCATCCCTCGTGTCGAGCGCGTTTGGGGGAACAAAACGGCATCGAATGCAACGGATGGCGACCGGGAGCGAAAGAGAAGGCCGCGAATAATGTCACGCGTTGGGTTTCTCTAGTTGAAGGGTCAATTTTCTTGGAAAAACAGCATCATCGCGAGCGGTTTTGCTCTGTTTCCCGTGGGGATTATTCTTCGGCGAACGCAGCGCTGTTGCTATTCTGGGCCAGCTATTTTTGTTGCAATAGGTTGGCAGCACTGGCGCCGCGTGGCACGAGGATGGTTTGGTATCGTGCGTCTAAGTTCCATACTCGTTGTAAGAGTTCTATCATCACCCTCAAATGTTGTTTCTACAAATATAGCCAACCTTGGAGGTTAACGTTCCATGCACTGTGCAGTGTTGCCATCCTGCGCAACAGGTGAGACGACTTCTATGATTTCTCGTTAGATAAAGTGGAGAAGCTAATGCCGCCCTCCGCCGGAAAGATACCCCAACCAACAACACAATCTATCTCAAGTAGAGCAAACGCTGCATGACATGGAGAGCAGCTATTATTCATTGCCAAAGGTAATTTCCCGCCCACCGCCGTTTCCGCCCTTCATTCGCGTAGCATTATTCAACATGTTTTTCGTCGTTCTCTTGTTTCTTTTCTCCGCCGTTGGTCGTTTTGTTTTCGCTCTTCACCTTTTGTTTTACCGGTGGCGACGGTAAACCATCTCACGTTTTGCTCTTTTGTTCACTTTTTTCTCCACTTTTTGCATCGATTTACCTTTTGAAGGAAAAAAAATCGTTTGTGTTATGGTTCTGAATTGTTTAGGTTGTGACCGCAAAGTGAAACACAGAACATTGGTGTTCCATGTTCGTTTGCTGATGTATGCGAAACAGTTGTTAGACGACACGGGTAACATACTGCTTCGGCAAAAAAAAAGCTCTAACTTTTATTCGCGTCTGCTTGAGGGAAAGCAAATCAACCCAATTATCGTTTGCAATTGCCAAAAAAATTGGCGGCAGCCATTGACTTCAATGGCTTTTACCTAAACGGATTTAATGCGACTAAGCTCCGATAGAAATGGCAGAAATTTAATCTCAATGTGTCTGCTTTGGCCGCTTATCTGAGTTGCGGCTTCAACTCCAATTATCTCTTCCGCAACCCTCTTCGCGAGCGAATGTCTGTATGTGTGTGATGCCTCCTCCCGTTTGTAATCTTCAAATAACAACTGATTCCCATTCGGCAATGGGTCACTAGTTGCTTAATTGGAGCTAATCAAACTTCAGCGTGAGCGCATTCCAGCGGGCGATCGTCCAGCCAGAGTCGGATCGTCGTCATTGCCGTCATTGTTTTTGGGCAGTAAATTGGAGCAAAATAATGGTCGCTTCCACAGCGCTGTCTGCGCTGGAAATCTTTTTTTTGGGGGGGGATTGGCTTCTCCACTTGAGTTCGAAGATTGTGTGTTTGTGTGCGTATTAGCCTGTTCATTGGATTCGAGATTGTGGTCAATCAAAAGCGCATTAAAGCATGCATTTTCCCGTCTAATCGAGTTTCATATCTCAAGTGTAATCGCTGGTTGATTAAATGAAATATTTTGACAGATGAATGGTTTACTTTGGCTCGGTTAGGCTGGGCGTTCGACAAGGAAGAAGTGACTTTTCGAGGTTCCCTAAATGTTGACATTGAAACGAACTTCCGAGTAAACATCAAAAATACATCAGCAGCAAATTAGTTCACAATCATTGTGATATATAGCGGGAAGGAATAGTACGCGGAGTATATTTGGATTGGTAAACAAAAAATGGTGTCTTCGTTAATTCATCAAATGCATTGAATATGAAGTTTATATGGAAATAAAACAAATGCTTGGTTTAGATATGTGTTTCATTTGTATGTAAACTTCCCCCTCACTCCTTCGAGGAGGGAGGGGTGTCAAACCATCATAGAAATATTGTTGTGCCCCCGAAACCTCCACATGCCAAATCTGGTTCGCGAAAAGGTAACAGGTTCACGTTTATGCTTTCCTTTTTATTCTTAGAGAACACATTTTTCATGTATATTTTTGAGATCCAATCCCATTTTATAATGTGGCGCAATATTCTCATGCATTTGTGCAACAGTACCAGTGGTTATGGGGATAGTGTGGTCATGTAAAACAGCCATATTGGCATTGGCAAGTTTAATCTCGGTATATGAGCAAATTGTTATGCTGGGTGACTTCAACACTGATCTGCTGCAGCGAAATAACAAATGTGAAAAGCTCAAGTCTGTACTAGACACTTTTGGATTAGACGTGATTGGAAGTGAACCAACTCATTTCTAACGGGTGTTAAATAAAAAATGAGAATTTTTTCAATACCTTTCAGTAACTCAAATAAAGAGCGTAAAATTTTCTTTCTCCAAGAAAATTGCTCTTTGGGCTCCCTAGAAACAGTATGCGTGTTTGGTTTTGCTAGTTTGAATTTAGTCAAAGCAAAGATGGCGTCGAAACAGCACGTGCCCCACGAACGTATTGTACGGTTCTACGAAACGCATTTCCAGCAAGGAAAAAAGTTCACGGTGGCACATTTTAAGGAAGAAAATGTACCTGTCAGTACGGTATATCGTATCCTGGGTTCCCTGAACGTAGAGCGGAAGGTCGGAAGTGGTCGTTCGGTGACGATAATGACGAAGCAGAGGAAGACATCGTTAAAGAAGCTGTTTGACAACAAGGACGCAACCATCCTGCGTGAGGCCGGTCGGAAATATGGCTGCTCCCACGTATTGATCCATCGGACCCTCAAGATGGAAGGAATCGTCTGCAGGAAGAAGACGAGGTCGCCGGAGTACACGGAGGAGCAGATTGAGACGGTTAAATCACAGTGTCGGTGGATGACCAAAAAATACCGCGGGACGTCTTTCGTTCTGGACGACGAAAGCTATTTTCTGCTGTCCAAAACGCATATTCCAGGAAATGATAATTACTACTCCAGCGACAAGTCATCCACACCGCCTGAAGTGAAATACAAGTTCAAGCACAAGTTTGAAAAAAAGGTTATGTTGTACATCGCCATTTCCGACCGGGGCACTTCAAAGCCTTGGTTTAAGCCGAGCGGTTTGGCAATCAACCAACAAATCTATCGAGAAGAGTGCATCGATAAAATCCTGCTGCCGTTCCTGAACGAGCATCACGTGGATGGGAAGTACGTCTTCTGGACGGACAAGGCGTCTTCCCTTTACGCCAAGAAGACGCTGGCGTATCTTGAGGAGAAAAAGATACCGTTCGTGCCGAAAGATCGTAACCCAACAAACTTGCCCCAGTGCCGCCCAATAGAGGATTTCTTTGGCTCACTCAGTGCCCTAGTGTATAAAAACAATTGGAGGGCCAAGGACACGAAGCAACTGACTACAAGAATCCGGAATTGTATCCGTAAGATGGACGTAAGTGCCGTACAACGTTCTTGTGAGAGCATCGCAGACCACGGCCCTTACTCAAACATTCACTGACATTTTTTTGAAGAAAATACATTATGTTATTAATAAAAAATACTGAAATCGATGAAAAAATTTTTTTTTTCCTATATGTGGTTGAAAAAATTCTCATTTTTTATTTAACACCCGTTACGATAGTGGATTTTCCCTTTTGAATCTGTTAATAACAAACAAGCCTGATGACGTCATTGTTTTTGTTCTAGTATCTATGCCAGTTCTGTCGAAACATGATCTTATTTTCTGCTCCTTGAATATTGAGACACGATCTAGTCCTTTACCAGTAACATATCGAGACTATGTCAATTTTGATTCTATGACTATACGAACTGCAATGGATAGTGTAAGTTGGGATCAGTTTTACTCTTTGCGCGATGTCGACCAACAACCAAACTTTTTTATTAATACTATTATGAATATTCATGACACGTAGTTAGGCATCGTAGACAATATAACGGATGGTTCAATGAAGACATTATGCGTGCTTACAAGGATGGGAAAATCGCAATCGAGGCTTACTCGATTGAAGACTGTTTACAAAGGAACAAAGTTAATCTCCTAATTCGGCTTGCAAAAGTGCAATACGTAACCGATCTGTTAGGCTCCGAAGGGACAGTGCAAGTTTTTTGGAAATAAGTCAAAACACTCGGCGTTGGTAAATCTAAGGAAAATAAAGAATGTCTTTTCGATCTGGACTCCGTTAACGACTCATTTTCGAATAATTTTCCTGCTCGTGACTCACTACCTTCAGACTCTGTTGTTCAACGCTGGGGAGGAAACGCCCCTAGGTTAGGATTCCAACCACCCATTCTTATGCGGGCGCTACACGAATCGTCCAACGTTTCACTCGAATGTTGGACTCAAGCATTTGACTCGATGAATCGACAAATGTTGTGACGAATGTGCTGCTACACGGTGAAGTGAATGTTCGATTCAATGCAATCGGTCCAAACAATCGGCGAGTATTTGGATCGAATGTTTTTTTTTTTTTTTTAATTCGTTTATTTTTACATGCTCAGTTACTTAAGTTTAAAGGAGCCGAATTCTTAAATATATTTTTAAAACTATATATATATATATAGAAACAATTTTCTTACATCTATGGTTAGTAAGGTGGAAAACCGATTACTCGCGGTGTACTCGAGTTTAGAAGGGTGACATATTTTTAGGAGAAGGATGGGATATAAGGAAATTGTAACAATGTTGATGAGCACTCAATTCTTAAATCTATTCGTATATCTATAGTTTATTTACATTTCAACTTATTCTACTATTTATAGCAAGGGGACGAATTACCCGCAAAGGAAGGAAAGGAGGGTATAAGGATGTAGGGACAATCACACACGAAGATCTATAGCTTTAAGGAAAACATATATATGGGACATGTAATCAAGGTCTAACCGAGCCAACACATCTCTCACCGGCACATTGGGCTGTCTTCCTCGGGCCCGAAGGGAGTTTTTTAAATTCGATCTGGCAACAAGATACACCTCGCACGACCAAACAATGTGCTCGATGTCGTGATAACCTTGGCCACAAACGCAGAGATTGCTGCTGGCAAGATTGAAACGGAAGAGTAGTGCATCTAACGAACAGTGATTGGACATGAGTCGGGAGAAGGTGCGAATAAAGTCCCGACTCAATTCCAGACTTTTGAACCACGGATTGAGGCTAACCTTTGGGATAATCGAGTGAAACCACCGGCCCAATTCATCTTCGTTCCACTTGCGTTGCCAGTTAGCGATGGTATTTTTGCGAACTAAAGAATAAAATTCATTGAAGGCGATTTGACGCTGATAAATATCGCCTTCAATTGCACCTACCTTTGCCAATTAGTCAGCCCTCTCATTACCCGGAATTGAGCAATGTGAAGGGACCCAGACAAAGGTAATGACATAACAGCGTCTGGATAAAGCACTCAAAATTTCTCGTATTCTCTCAAGGAAGTACGGCGAGTGCTTTTCCGGCCTCACTGAACGGATAGCTTCGACAGAGCTAAGACTATCCGTTACAATGTAATAGTGTTCAACAGGTCGTGAGGCGACGCTGTCCAGCGCCCAGTATATCGCTGCCAATTCAGCAATATATACCGAGCAAGGATTCTGAAGACTGTGTGAGGTGCTAAAAAATACGTTGAACACTCCAAATCCTGTGGACTCATTCATAGAGGACCCATCAGTAAAGTATATATTATCACAATTGATACGCCCATACTTTGCATTGAAGATTGTAGGAACGAACCCCAATCTAAGATAATCTGGATTTTCATGGATTTTCTCCTTCATGAACAGATCGAAATGTACAGAGGAATTGATGTAGTCAGGAAAACAAACACGGTTGGGAATATACGAAGAAGGATTATGTTCTTCGTTACAAATAAATTTGACGAACGTCCTTTAACGTTTGATATGAAGACTACCAAAATATGTGAACGGAAGAATTGTCAAACGATCATTGTATTTTACATTTCCCCTTTGAAATTATTGCACATCTCATGTTTACGTAGTTCTCAAATCGCGAAAGTTCATTCACCTCTAGTATCTGAAATAACGATTTTTCCAGATTTCTCAGTTTGAAAGTACGTTTTAGGGAAAGATATTCCGATCTGCACAACGCCAAGCGAGTACAAAAGTACTCAACACCAAATAATACCCCCGACTTGCATGTATTTGCAAAGCGGATTCCCCCAGGCACATTGATTTTGAAGTCCGTGTTAGGGAAACACAGCTCGGTTTGAACAAAAATACCCCCGACTTGCATGTATATTTGCAGAGCGGATTTCCACAGGTACATCGATTTTGAAGTCTGTGTTGGGGAAACCGTAAATCGGGCCAATCAAAACTTGGCAGTTAAGGCGTTTAGATAACGCTTGACATTTTACAGTTATTCAATTGTCCATCTCATAAAAAACAATGTTTAATTAATTGTGATAGATGCGTAGAAATATTTCCAATCAATTGATGCAAACATCTTTCCGATCTTTTAAGAAATGTTCGAGTTATAAGCATTCCAAATACGGGTAGGGTTAGCACACAAATCGGCTGAACAAATGTATCGGAAAAAAGGAGGTTCTTCCAGTTTTCATGAATTTAAACCGTTTAGAGCGAATTGTAATGTATAGCACATCAAACAATTCTTAGAGAATTTCCGATTCGATTGGTATTCAAATCATGATAATTCGTTCACAGTGAAAATAGTTATTAACGTTAAATTTATTACATAAAAACGTGACCTGTTTCCTGATTTGACACCCTTCCTGAAAGACGTTTTTCTACGTCAAAAATACACATTCTGTCAAATACATACCTGGAATTTGTAATTTAAAATCTTCCGAACATTTTTCCTTTTGACGTGGGACTACGTCTAACCGGAATATATGGAGGGTAAAATGAAAACCTAAACACAGAACATGCAGGAAAAAATGAAAGATTTCGAATGCTTATAGCTCGAACATTTCGTACTGGATAGGAGAGATGTTTGCATCACTTGATAGGGAATATTTCTACGCATCTATCGCAACTAACAAAATGTTGTTTTTCATTAGATAAACAATTGAATAACTGTAAAATATTAGGCGTTATCTAAACGCCCTAACTGCATCGTTTTGATTGGCCCGATTTACGGTTTCCCTAACACAGCCATCAAAACCAAGCAGCCTTGGGGAAATCGGCATTGCGAATTCATACAAATCGGGGGTATTTTTGTTCCGATTGAAATGTGTTTCCCTAACACAGACTTCAAAACCGAGGTTTCTGGGGAAATCGGCTCTGCAAATAAATGCAAACTGCGAGTACTTTTGTCCTCGCTTGCCTTTGTGCAGAGTGGAATATGTCTGTCCTAACATGATCTTCTAAACTTAGGAACCTGGGAAAATCGTGCAGCCACTAGAAGCGAATGAACTTCCCAGTTTCAAGCAAATTCGAGATTCGAGAAGTATGTACACTTTTGGGATGTAAACTTCAGAGGGAAATGTAAAATAAAATAATCGTTTGATAATTTTTTTTTGTCTTTATTGGAAAGATTTTCAGCCTTAGACTGGTTCATCAAACCTTTGATAATTCTTCCGTACATATATTTTGTTCTAGTCATCATACCAAACGTAGAAGGTCCGTCATTAAATTTACTTGTAACGAAGAACAATCAATCACAATAAATGAATTGACTTTACACGGCATTTGTTCATTTTTTTCACTCACAGAGCAAATATATTGAACTCAATTGAATTTGGAAACTGTTTCATTCAATCAAGAATTTAATCAATACAAACGAATGATTTCTAAGCTAAGGTAGTTCCACGTGAACCTTGCGGTTGTATCATAGATATAACCCACTCATTTTTTTTTAAGTTGCTACTACTCTCAGTGGTCTTAATGTCAATTTTGAGCGCGATCTGTCAATTAGTTTATTTACAGCGTCAATAAAAACAAATTAACTTCTTTGTGTAATTTGGTTGGTTCAGATCAATCACGGAGAGCAACTACGAATTGTACAGTCTACCCAAGCTCAAGCTTAAGCTCAAGCGTCATTAAAAACAAATTAATTTTTTTTTTGCTCTGCAATTTTTGTAACAATAATTCTGATGGTCGAAGATATCATGGGAAATTTTGAGTTGCAAACAAAATTTCTAATGCCAAAATGTGGAAAATATTTCAGAAGACATTTGGTGACCCAACTATGTCGAAAACACGGGTCTTTGAATGGTACAGGGAATTCAAAGACGACCGAGAAGAGACGAACGATTTGCCACGTCAAGGACGACCATCTTCCTATGCAACTGAAGAAAACATCGCCAAAATAAACGGAATGGTGCTCGGAAATCGTCATTTGGGCATGAGAAAAGTCGCAGCACGACTAGTGTCAGTAGAGCACAATTTTCTTCAAAAATTTCATCCCAATCAAGTGGCAGACGCCATGCTTGCTTGACAAATTCTGATCCCACGCATCATCCAACGCATAATTGCTGGCAATATGCTGCTGTTCTACGCATGGTGGTCCCATGTTCCAAAATCAGCAACTGAGAAAAACGCATTCAAAAGGTGGCCGTACACTGTTTGCCCGGAGGTCAAATATTTGATATTTTTTGACAGATAAGGTTTGATTTGATATTTGTACAAACACTGTTTTGTTTGCCACTCTTCAATTTTCAACAGTGGTAAACAATGTCAAACACCGAACATGGAAAAAATCCGCTGAAATATTCAAGGTAACCTAACCATGTATCGACAGGTTCGAAGAACAGACTGAAAACATATTTTAGAATCCAATAATTGAATATTTGCTTGTCGTGTTTTGTGTAGAATATATTTGATCAGTACACGTTGACAAAATTTTATCTGTCAAAAAGAGTCAAATATTTGGCTTCGGTCAAACAGTGTATGAGCACCCAAAGCTTTCTAGCATATTTGTCTACCAGAAGCATTAAGCATTTCGGTTTAGCAATACAATGGCATTTTTATAAGCAGAAAACTATTGTTCAATGAAACGTGAAAAGATCCCCTCATTTGAATCAATCAATCTTGGTTACAGGCTTAAAAAGTCATGGTAGGACAGTTATGCCTAGAATATCAACATGGGAAAACTGAACTTGATGTTGTTTTTTGAAATACTTGAGCTTGAGATTGAGCTTGGGTAGACTGTACAATTCGTAGTTGCTCTCCGTGATTGACCTGAACCAACCAAATTGCACAAAAAACACGCAGAATGACGCTTGGGACTAGCAAATCATTCCTGTTGTGCAATTTTCGGTGATTCGAGCTTTTTTAGGTCAATAACGACGCCGGCCACGTCCTTACAGTCACCAGGGGAAGGGAAGGAATGTTAGTATGATATTCGCCGCCCGAAGGCCAGAAGGGTCGCTACTATAGCGTAGTTCCCTAGCGTTTATCATGGAAGGGATAGTTGTTAGTGGGAATGGTTAAGAAAAATCAAGATTCACTGCGGTAAGTAATGTGATTATGTATACACGAGCTATTGACTACTCGACGAAAAAAAAACTTCATGTGTTACAACGCGCAGCAGATATTATCTTTATGTAGCCTGAGAAGGAAAACCCAAACAATTAATTGGACCAGCTATTGTTATTTAATTATTTAACGCATCTTTTTAGCCGAAATTTCATCGCAGAAAAATAACTTTGGGGAACCTGAGAAGGTAACCGGAACGCTTCATAGAAATTAATAGATATCTAATCGGAACGGCGAAAATAAACTTTAGGAAACCTTAGAAAGTAACCTAGAGAACTTATCTAAAATTAATCAAAAATATATATAAATAATTTATAACCTGTTAATTATCGAGCGTATTCTGTTTCGATGTTTTTCTAAAAAACAGGAAGTGGGTTATATCTATGGTATAACCGCGAGGGTGACGTAGGACTCTCGTTGATATAGAGATCATTTGTATGAAGTTGAATCTGAATTCATTCTGAATGAATGAATATTTGGAGAACTTCGAAAACGAGAGCGTTACGTTGGAGGCACAAGGTTTTATGCATCCAATATTGGATACGGAAATATCCTACTGATGGGGAAGAATAATCTTCAGAAGCTATCCTGTTGATTGCGATTGATTGAAAAACCACAAAACCAAATGTATTTGGTCACAGTGTTACATGGATAGAAAACATTCAATTAAACTCTTTCACATGAATATATTTTGAAAATTCCCAGAGGAACTGGCAGATTATTTTCAGTAACGATTAGATATTTCCACATTTTCCTCGATACTGGAAGCCCACCATTGGTTAATGCCAACTCGATAACCACCTGTTAATAGCACTTGATTGAAACATATTTGGTCACAGTGTAACATGGATAGAAAACATTCAATTAAACTCTTTCACATGAATATATTTTGAAAATTCCCAAAGGAACTGGCAGATTATTTTCAGTAACGATTAGATATTTCCACATTTTCCTCGATACTGGAAGCCCACCATTGGTTAATGCCAACTCGATAACCACCTGTTAATAGCACTTGATTGAAACATATTTGGTCACAGTGTTACATGGATAGAAAACATTCAATTAAACTCTTTCACATGAATATATTTTGAAAATTCCCAGAGGAACTGGCAGATTATTTTCCAGCAATGATTAGATCTTTCCGGAACTTTCTCGATGCTGAATGGCATCCTAACGGAAAGAGTTCTGCGCGTGTATGTGTCGATCCATCGCCGTCCACCTCCTCCAGCACGTTAGGCAACGATGTTGTCTTGTCGATGTCCTCACGAAAAATGAATGTGTCTCACCACCAGAATATCGCTTAAGTATGCTTTTTGTGTGTGATTGAATCGAGAGAAGGTGTGGTTTACGATGGCAATTTGGAAGGCAAACTGGAGGGGAATGAACTCTCTGAGCTGGGAACTTTCGGCGACTGAGCAATAATCGATTGCGGGCGCATACAATATTGGATACGGAAATATCCTACTGATGGGGAAGAATAATCTTCTGAAGCTATCCTGTTAATTGCGATTGATTGAAAAGCCACAAAACCAAATGTATTTGGTCACAGTGTTACATGGATAGAAAACATTCAATTAAACTCTTTCACATGAATATATTTTGAAAATTCCCAAAGGAACTGGCAGATTATTTTCAGTAACGATTAGATATTTCCACATTTTCCTCGAAACTGGAAGCCCACCATTGGTTAATGCCAACTCGATAACCACCTGTTAATAGCACTTGATTGAAACATATTTGGTCACAGTGTAACATGGATAGAAAACATTCAATTAAACTCTTTCACATGAATATATTTTGAAAATTCCCAGAGGAACTGGCAGATTATTCTCAGTAACGATTAGATATTTCCACATTTTCCTCGATACTGGAAGCCCACCAGTGGTTAATGCCAACTCGATAACCACCTGTTAATAGCCGCGCGTGTATGTGTGTGTAGCAATGTCTTCCCAGGGAACCGTTTGTGGCATCACTCTCCTCCTGATAGATTCCCTTCTGGCCTATGGTGCACAAACAGGCTCTTGGTGACACCGTTCATCCGCGCTTTCATGATAAATAAAGAGCTTCACCGCAACAGCGACAACATGCTCCAATCGCTGTTCAATTAGAACTGAGTGGATTTCCGAGCGCCGCTCGCTTATATACCGATTGGTGATTTCAATAGCCTGTTTTGAAAGCAATTTTAAGACTATTGAAACAAGTTTTTGGATCAAAAAGTAACAAGTATATAACGCGTAGACATTTTATCTTTCGAATGAAGTGTTTATCATACCATTTCGTTCAGTTGTTTAGGAGCTATTAACGCTCAAAATCTCGGTCTCCGGCGTAACGCTTTCGTTTTCGAAACTTTGGTTTTACACCCCGGTATAGAAATGAAAGACGTAGTCCTACGTCAAAAGATGAAAGAATTATAAAAAGTCGACAGAATCGATGACCGCGAATGAAATCTATAAATAGAAAGTAATTATTTTAGAGGTTACGAATGCGTGGGAAGAAAGTAGAATCCTATGTTCCTGGAAGTCAGCTATTCTGCAGTGTGTGGATTCTTTCCTCGCAACATTTTTTTCTTTCTTCGTTCCCTCACTGTATAAAAAAATTCCTGCTGCTCTAAAACGATAAGAACTTTGTCTCCGGCATGAGAGCGGCAAATTAATAAATCTCCGCTGATTCACTGCTTGCAATAATCACCAGGGATGCCAGGTTTGAAGACATTTCTTCATTGTGAAGACATTTGACCTACTGTGAAGACATTGGATTATGTGAAAACATTTTGAAGACATTACGAAGTATGTGAAGACACTTCAGTATGCTAGCGTATGTGGATTTTTGAGAGATTTTATTTCCATAAAATTCCAACTATTGGGAGAAAATATCATCAAAAGATGTAGGGGTTTTGTCTCAGTGACATTCGCTCGCCTTTATATAAGTGTCACCCGTCTACCTTTGCTCCCAGCAACCAACGGACACTTTTGTCTCGGGGTCATTCATTGGCCTTTTTCAAACCTTTCCAAGCAGAAAATCCAGTAGCATAGAGAATGAATTCAACAAACGAGCGATATCCACTTCAAATTCCGGAAAACTTCATGCGGTCTGAATATACATTGTCTCTAAAAGACACCAGTTCATCGAGCGCGGATGCGAGAATTCGAATGATTGTGACACTGTATTATTATTACACTGGGCCTATACTATACAACAGGCTAATCCAGATTCCTCAAACGAACACTTCACAAGTCGAAGGCTTTTCGGCTACATACCATCTCAACAATAAGTCCCATGGATATGGTCTAAGTTACAACCAAAACCTCGATACTGAAACATACAAATCTAGCTATCGAAGCTCCGTCCCTATGGAAGAACGGGGGCTACATTCACTCAATCAACAACCCATCAAGCCAACCATCACTTCTAAACTCACAAAATCTAGTTCGTAGCTGCGCAATATATTGTTCGTTCAGATCTACTGAAATGAACCTGAAAACCCCAGCAAAATTAATGGAATGCGCCATATAACAATTCCAGCCTCCTCCGACATTACTGTGAAGACATCCCCTCGTGTCATGTGAAGACACTTGAAAAAATCACCTGGCATCCCTGATAATCACCTTACACTGATATCACTCGCTAAAAACAGCCCATAACTAATATCTATTCAACACAGAAACGTACGCATGAAAACCATACAAAAAGATCTACTTTTGGATATAATTTGGATTCCAAAAGCGGCATACAATGCATACGAAACAAACACGGAGCATAAATATGAAAATGCAACCAGGAGTTCGTTCATTTGAACATCGGATTTTACATCTGAGGGCTGGAATTCCGAGCCAGTTATTCATATGCCAGGAGGCAACTGAAATCGCAATTTAAAGATGTTTTGTTTCACGGGTCATTTGCTCCGATATTAATGCAGCGGAACTACATGTCCCAAAGCTTCAACTTTTGGGTAAACCGATCACTCATGCTATGTCATTCAAGTATCTTGGGGTCTGGTTCGACTCTAAATGTACTTGGGGGGGCCATATTAGGTATCTGAGTAAAAAATGTCAACAAAGAATAAACTTTCTCCGTACAATTACCGGCACCTGGTGGGGAGCCCACCCAGAAGATCTTATAATGTTGTATCGAACAACTATTCTCTCAGTGATGGAGTATGGCAGTTTCTGTTTTCAATCAGCTGCCAAAACACACCTCATTAAACTCGAGCGAATTCAGTATCTTTGTCTCCGTATTGCGTTGGGATGTATGCCCTCAACGCATACCATGAGCCTCGAGGTTTTGGCAGGCGTACTCCCACTCAAAGATCGCTTCAATTTATTATCTCTTCGGTTCCTCATTCGGTGTAAGGTTATGAACCCATTGGTGATCGGAAATTTTGAGCAGCTGATCGAGCTAAATTTTCATTCTGGATTCATGAGCTCATATCATGAATTCGTCTCCATGCAGGTTAATCCTTCTTCGTATATTCCCAACCGTGTTTGTTTTCCTGACTACATCAATTCCTCTGTGCATTTTGATCTGTCCATGAAGCAGGATATCCATGGAACATCAGACTATCTTCGATCGAGGATCGTTCCAACGATCTTCGATGCAAAGTATGGGGATATCAATTGTGATAATATGTACTTTACTGATGGGTCCTCTATGAATGAGTCCACAGGATTTGGAGTGTTCAACGAATTTTTTAGCACCTCACACAGTCTTCAGAATCCTTGCTCTGTGTATATTGCTGAATTGGCAGCGATACACTGGGCGCTGGACAGCGTCGCCTCACGACCTGTTGAACACTATTACATTGTAACGGATAGTCTTAGCTCTGTCGAAGCTATCCGTTCAGTGAAGCCGGAAAAGCACTCGCCGTACTTCCTTGAGAGAATATGAGAAATTTTGAGTGCTTTATCCAGACGCTGTTATGTCATTACCTTTGTCTGGGTCCCTTCTCATTGCTCAATTCCGGGTAATGAGAGGGCTGACTCATTAGCAAAGGTAGGTGCACAAAGGCGATATTTATCAGCGTCAAATCGCCTTCAATGAATTTTATTCTTTAGTCCGCAAAAATACCATAGTTAACTGGCAACGCAAATGGAACGAAGATGAATTGGGCCGGTGGTTTCACTCGATTATCCCTAAGGTTAGCCTCAAACCATGGTTCAAAAGTCTGGACTTGAGTCGGGACTTTATTCGCATCTTCTCCCGACTCATGTCCAATGACTGTTCGTTAGATGCGCTACTCTTTCGTATTAATCTTGCCGACAACAATCTTTGTGTTTGTGGCCAAGGTTACCACGACATCGAGCACGTTGTTTGGTCGTGCGAGCTGTATCTTGTCGCCAGATCGAATTTAGTAGTCACCCTTCGGGCCCGAGGAAGGCAGCCCATGATGGTGAGAGACGTGTTGGCTCGGTTAGACCTTGATTACATGTCCCAAATATATGTATTCCTTAAAGCTATCGATCTTCGTGTGTGATTGTCCTTACACCCTTAGTTTTTCCTTTTCCTTTTCCTTTGTGAGAGATCGGATCCCTTCTTAAGAATAAGATGAAATGTAAATACATATTAGATATAAGATAGGTTTAAGAATTGAGTGTGATGAGTGTGATTGAGAGTGTGAGTGTGATCATTGTCAACATATCCTCATATCCCCTCCTTTTCCTGAAGAAAATATGTCACCATTCTAAACTCGAGTCGACCGCGAGTAATCGGTTTCCTATATTATTAACATTAGAATTAAGGAAAAATGTATATATACTAGTAACAATACAGTAAGGAGTTCGGCTCCTTTAAACCTATGTAACTGAGTCTGTAAAAATAAACGATTTAAATAAAAAAAAAAAAAAACTACATGTCCATTCATGTCAAGCTCTTGAGGCGCGGCTTCATCAGGAAGCAACCGCAAGAAGCCACAGAAATGCAAGGTGAACACAGTTTGTTTACATGTTTTTTAGTTGCAGAATGTATCTCCACAAATTGAACATGTTGTTTTTTGAAATACTGGGAATAAACTATAACTTTTTTTTGTGTTTTCCGGAAAATTAGACATAAAAACATTGTTTTATGAAGAAAAGTGAAAATTATCAAAAAGTAACATGGGACAACTAAGCGTGGAACGGCAGAATAGTTGAAGCAATTTCAACAAACATCAAATACCCTAAGTCAATTTTGTTAAAGTAACACTTCAACAATTTTCCTACTTTTTTGAATTATGGGTAATCGGTCACCGAGTTATAAATGAGGCGCTTAGAATGCAAGGGGTGTAAGTGACTCTTCATCAACTTTTTATTTAGTTAATAACTCAACTGCAAAAACGTTCCAATTTGAGCTCGTTATAGAATCCGATTCTAAGCCCCTCAAATCAAATCACTCATTTGTTCTGGAGGAACGGCCTCACTTCATTATAAACCGTATATCGCATCGAAACGCGTTTGATCTCAACACCAAGTCAGGCTGTATGAGCTAATCGATTTTCAGTTGTTCGAAAAAAAATTATTGAAATTTCCATTCACCGGAAGTTGATTTGAGATCTCGTTTTGCAAGTTATGATTAAACACAACAAGGGTCTTTGCCTCAGCCTGTCATCAGAAAGTAAAACAAGAGAGAGAGAGAGAGAAAAATAATGAAGAAAAAGTTAATTATTTGATTGAGCACACAGAATCGACCGCAACGATTGAGCGATTATTGGTCCCATTGGCTCAGGGTAGCCACCTTGTGCGATGGATCCGAAGAGGAAGTGGTTGTTGCTAGCTCGGTTAATGTTAATTCCCACCGCCGCCGATTTCATCCCGCGGAGTCACTGAAACCTGCAACCTTTCCGTTCGATGACGGCTCAAATTGCTGGTTGTCATTCTCAGTGATCTTTCTCTTTCGCTCTTTTCGCACCATTCGATCCGAATTGCTAGAAAATACCATTCAAAGTAGAAACGGAGGAATATTTGCCCGAGCATTTGCTTCCTAATGCCGACTTTAATTCGCTATTATGTCATTCCTCCGCACTCCGATGAGGCCGGGAGACGAGGGGTCCTTGACAGTGTCGCCTTTTTTAAATCACATTAGTGCGGCGGCTCGCCGTTTGTGCTATCATTTTCGCAGATTACACATCTGTGCTTGGGCTGTGTTCCCATCCCAGCCGCCTAACAAGCTTCGCAAGTTCACTCGCAAATGCTTTGAATTTGGTCGTGTTTCACTGCCTCTTTCGTCATCGTCATCGGCACCTGGCAATAGCTTTTCAAACCGCTCAATGGCGGCGGCAGTAATTTATGCACTCTCCAAAAAACTGGTTGATATTCACGTCGACACCGAGTTCGGTCGTGGTCAATGACAACCACTTCTCGGCGTTGTTTTGGTGGGTGGGAGAGTAAAACACCAGTGCGAACTAAAGAGGCCTCTTCCGGTCCGAGAAGAAGCAAACATTGTGATAATTTGATTAGAAAAATGTTTCGATGAGGAGACATACTTGTATTGATTGTTAAAATCAGTGTCGACAAATGAATTGAAATTGTTGATGAAAGAGAGAACCTTCGTTGACTTCGATCGTTTTTGGTCAGACTTGATTTATTGATACTTCAATAATATAGAACACATTACGATCAAACAAATATAAACACCTCTCGAAAACACACCGAGTATTTTGTTTATTTATTCCGTTCTATCGGCGAGATGATTTTTGCGTACATTGCGTCATTTCTGTCGATGTTTGATTACTTGCAGCGGGCGCCGATCGAAGCAATCCGACACTCGCACACAGGCACCGTCACGTTCCCATGGAAACTACTTCACAATTCCGTGTCGGAGTTATAAAATTGTTTACCGAATTTTTTATCGTTCCGGCGACGCAAGGTGGAGAGTCTGTTGTAAAACCCAGCCAAGAACAGAGTTTTTGCTTGAATAGTACCGAAGCTTTCCACTGTCATAATGCGCCGTATCATCCCCGTGAAGGTCGTCGTGTAGTTGCGAATAAAACCAAAAAAAAAAAGGAAACCCCGTGCACCGGCATAATAACAGTTTTCCGCCGCGCCCCATCGACGAACGAATCGGCGCGCGGCGAGCTGCTAGGTAACGACAAAGTTATCACCCGATTCGGTGCTCCGGTCCGGGTGCGCTATTTTAAGATCCTCTCCGGTGTTTATGTTTTTCGTCCGCGCGCGTTACGGCAAAAAAGTCACAGTGGGGTTGTGTCCGAGACACGACCGCATAGTTGACGTAGAATTCCTTTAGGCTATCTGTTGATTTTAGATATGTTTGAAGAATTACATCGTTAAACTCAGTGATAATGATTTGGTTTAAATGCTTCTGTTAAGGAACACATTTTGGTAGGAACAAAAGTTCGCCCTACTCTCATGTGTTTGCAATGACGATTTCCCCCAGGCAGCTTGGTTTTGATGTCTCTGTTAGGGAACACATTTCGGTTGGAACAAAAGCTCCCACTACTTTAATGTATTTGCAATGCCGATTTCCCTCAGGCAGCTTGGTTTTGATGTCTCTGTTAGTAACCCGTCGTCAATTTCGACCAATCAGAAGTGGGTATTTCCGTTAAGATAGGGGTTGAGATTTTTCGATTGTTCGATAGTTAGTTTCATGACATATATTATTTTTTCAATAAAAACAATTGTTATGGAGTGCCGAAATCGATTGACGCAAAAATTTCATCAATCCATCAAGAAATGACTGAGCAATAAGCGTTTGAAATTGGACAATTTTCACGATGTGCTCGATTTTCGATTTCCAATTTGTACCCCAATATGTTCCCGAAAGACGTAATCCTACGTCAAAAAACAGAAACATGGTTTCGGAACTCAGACTATGTATTCCACAATATGCCGATGGAAAGAGACAGCGAGATGATGACAGGATGTCAAATGTCAAATGAATAAATTTAATATCAGTCCGATGGAGGGCGCGTGCCAATAGAGGTTAACTTTCAATTGCATTTGATTTCGCGCAAGCTAGCGATTTTCAATAGATGCTCGAATTGCCAGTCATCTGGTTTGGCTCATGTGTATCAGGGTTTCCGCTGTAGGGGGAGAGGGAGGTGATGGTCGAATGATATATGCTTGCAGAACTGGGCAGGCAAAAAAAAACGTTTCAACTTTGTTGGATTAGCTTGCGCGTCTCTGCGCAACGCACGTCACCGCCAATTAATGGCGAACGAATTTCGACGGGATTTCTTTTCTGCGCGCCAGAAGTTAATAACTACGCTGAAAGCGAAATAAAATGTAAACAATCATCGGAGAGGCGAAAGTTTGGCTAAATAAACACATTAGAGCAGGCTGATTTGCTCGAACGCAAATCGTGTGTTTTATATATTCGAACCAGATGGATTGAAGTGCGATAACGATTTGTTGTATTTTTTTTTCTCTGCTCCATCAAACGCCTTTGCAGTTGAGTTGTAGCCGGAGCGCGTATTACTTCATAGTCGGATGAAGCGTTTCCGCGAGGCAGTGGAACTCTGACAGTGCAAATCATGTTATTGCCACCCGATTTATTTTCGAAATCTATCTTTATAAACAAAAATGAATGGCGAAATGTGTTGCTGAGCGCAAAACTTGAGAAAGGATCGTCTGGTTTGAGCTGTCTTTATTTTGTTGTGTTCGTCTCTACTCATAGATAAAAAAAAAGAAAAAAATATATGGAAAATTTGGTAAGTGAATATGTTCTGCAGAGGCATCATAGGAGGCGGTAAAATGAAATTCGCGTTGGCAGAATCGATCTTCGTGTTCCGTTGGGGTGAAGCTTAAATGCAATAATGTAAAATGTTCTTTGCAAGTGATGAAAAAGAATTGTGCCTAATAATAATTATATATTACTCACAGACCCGGCGAACTTTGTTCCGCCCAAAGTTGAATATTTGATGTGAATAATTCGGAACCTTCACATTTCCTCAAATGTGAACAAGCGGTTACATTTTCGCTTATTCAGCGAACGATTATGAGTCCCAATTATTGATTGAACTTCTGACTGACTTTTTGAAGAGTTAGATGCTAAATTTCAGATTTTTTCAAATATTTCTGAACCTTCTGAAAATGTTTTGTTCTTTTCCAGAATTTTTTAAAATTTTCTGAATTTTTTCGATGTTTTCGGAGTTTTTCTAATGGTTTTTCATTTTTCTAAATTTTCCAAAATTTTCAAATTTTCTTTTTTGTATATTTTTCTGAATGAATTTCTTTAAGTTCTTCTGCACATCTGCCCTTATATTTTTTTGGAAGTTTTTCATTTTTTTAATTTTGTCGAAATTACTCTGATTGTTTCTGCATTCTTCTAATTTAAAAAAAAAATCGGAACTTCATGTATTTTTTGAATATTTGTTTTTTTGAGTTTTTTCAATTTTCTGAATTTTTCAAAAAGAAATGACTATCTGATCATTTCTGAATGTTTCTAGTTTTTTAATGTTTTTTTAATATTATTTCTGCATTTTATCTTTGTATTTTTCAGTTTTATCTATTTATCTAATTATTTCTATTTTTTTTGTCAATCTAGTTCTTCTAATTTTTGCGTTTTTTTTGTCTTTTAGATTCTTATTGAATCTTCTGAATTATTCACTTTCTATAGAAAAAATATATTCCGATTTTTCAAAATAATTCTGAATTTTTCTGATTTTTTATGTATTTCTTTGTCTTTTCTTATTTATTGTGTATTTTTCTGAATTTTCCGATTGTTTGAATTCTTTTTTTCCGATATTTTTTCATTGCTGCTTATTTGTTCTGAGTATTTCTGAATTTTATTTAAATTCCCTGTTTTTCCAAATTCAGTTAACTTTTTCTGATTTTTTTTTTATAAATGACGCATTTCATGCCACCTCATCTTAGGGGTTGACAGCACCATCTCTGATAGAAGTGAAACGTTGTGTGTGTAAAGACATGGATTATTTAAGCAACTTTGCATACTTGAAATCTGCAAAAAAGAATTAGACTACGCTTTGAAAAGGGACAAAAAACTTTACAAAACATTTATTACAAAAATTTATGACTCAAAAACTATGATACAGGGAATCTTCGATATAACGTACCCTCGATATAACGTCACTCGATATAACGTACATTTTACCTCGATATAACGTACACATTATCGAAGTCCAAAAAAAATATTTTTTTTTATTTTTTTTTTCTGAAAGAACAATAAATTATCTGTATTTTGATACTAACGCTTGTGTTGTAACTTTAACCAATCCTGAAATACAACTGTTTTGTGATTCCGGATTCTAAATGCATCAGACTTCAATCAACAGAACGAAGGAAAACATCATGAGAAAAGTTGGCTTCGTCTTCTTATTGATTTTATTCATCAACCTTACACAAACAGCAACACAATAAAGTAATTTAACCTACGTTTCAGAGTTCTTTATTATGCTTCGATATAACGTACAATTCGATACAACGTACAATAGTGAAAGTAAAATGTACGTTATATCGAAGTTACCCTGTATCTGCAAAATTCTGGTCAAAATATGAAATGTTGAAAATTATTTAAATTTTCATCGAAAAATACAAAAGAAAATTTGAAAAACACCAACAAGTCAAACAAATGTTTAACTCGTAACATTTTCATGAATAAATTATCCCGATTTACATGTTCTGACAACTTATTCCTTTTGAGCAACATTTCAAGAACATGTCAAACGCGAGAATTTACACACAAAAATGTTACGAGTAAAATTATTTTATCAGGTGTCTCCAAACAAAAATGCCTTATATTCCGGAAACAGTAAAAGATAAAAAGTTGAAGTCCTCGACAAGAGTTTATATTTTAATAAGATCTAAAACTTTATCGAATACACTATATCGCTATCCTGACTTTGAACAAAATTAGAAACGTAGCTTAGACTATTTTTGTTGTGTTGCTGTTCGAGTAAGGTTAATGAATAAATTGATCTAGAAGACGAAGTCTTTCTTTTGATGTTTCCCTTCGTACTATTGATTAAAGTTTGATTCATTTAGAGTCCGGAATCACAAAACAGTTGTTCTTCGGAATTGGTTAAAGGTACAAAACAAGCTGTGGTATCAAAATACAGATAATTTATAGTTATCTCAGAAAAAAAAATATTCAAAATTTTTTTTCTTTGGACTTTGAAAATGTGTACGTTATATCGAGGGTAGTTGTGAATTTATCAAAGAAAACATGAAAAATTTGTTGTTAGAAGTTTTTTCCCTGTAAAAGTGCCTATCATCCGATGTATGGATGACTTGTTGGAAATTGTAAGGGCTATTCAAATTTATTTTAAGAATTTAAAAAAAAACCATTTTTGAGAACAAAATTTTTTTTATTTCCAAAAAAAATTTTTTTTCAGTGGTTTTTTTTAAATTTTGGAATTCTTTTTTAAATATTGAAACAATTTCCTAGATTTTATTCCTTGACAAGAAGTATGTAGACATTATAGGTTATGAGTTGAAAAATTTTGTAAAAAATTAAGAAAAAAATTATGGCCTTTCTCAAAAAGTAGTCTTTTTTTTTTAATATTTCAACTATGAAAAGTTGTTCAAAAGACCCATGTTTTTACACATACTACGTCTCACTGCTATCTGGGATGCCAGCGGTCAGTCGAGTTGGAATAAACTTCGTCAAAAATGTTTTTTTTTTATTTTTCAATTTAATTTTTTTCTGAATTTTTCTATATTTGTCAGATTTGTTCGTCTGAATTTATATCATTTTTTTGAGTTCGTTTGATGTTTCTGTATTTTCTGAATTCCGATTTTTATGTTTATTTGTATTTGTATTTGTATTTTTTTGTGTCTCTGGTTTTCCTGTTTTTTTATGATTTTTTCAAAATTTTTCTTATTTTTTATGAACTTTTTCAGATTTTGTCTGAATATTTCTGATTTCCACCTTTTTCATTTCTTGAATCTTTTATCTATTGGTTTTTATTTTTTTTTTATTTTATCTGAACTTTTCTAAATTTTCTAAATATTTTCTGAATGTTTTCTAACTTTGTTTTCTGAGTTTTTTTTGTATTTTATTTTTCTGAGTGCTCCGATTTTTCCTATTTGTTTCTTATTTTTTCAATTCTTTTTTCTAATTTTTTCAGACGAAAGAAAAAGAAAAAAAAGGTTCAGAATTTGATTCAAATTATCTTCTCCCATTTTGATTATTTTTCTGATTGTTTTCAGTTTTTCATAGTTCATTTTTTCGTTTTTTTTTTGTCTGAAGTTTTTTGAAACTGTTTAGATTTTGACTGATTTTTTTTTTCAATTTAATTTTGAATTCTACTGATGTTTTCTATTTTTTTCTATATTTAGAAAAAAATGATGACATTTTGTTTTTTTAATTGAATCTTCTGAATTATTCATTTTCTATAGATAAATTATATTCTGATTTTTCAAAATAATACATTTCATTTTTCTGCATTTTTATGTATTTCTCTGATTTTTTTTTCATTTATTGTGTATTTTTCTGAACTTTCCGATTTTTTTTTAAATCTTTTTTCGGATATTTTTTTATTGCTGCTTATTTGGTCTGAGTATTTCTGGGTTTTATTTAAATTCAGTTTTTTCCAGATTTTGTTAGCTTTCACTGGTTTTTTTTTATAAATGACGAATTTCATGCCAACTCATCTTATAATACCTGCCAAATTGTGGTCAAATTATGAAATGTTGAAAATTATTTAAATTTTCATAAAAAATACGAAAAAAAAATTTAAAATTCGAACAAACCAAACAAATTTTTAGCTCGTAACCTTTTTCATGAATATATAATCGCGATTTATATGTTCTGAACACTTTTTTTCTTTATAGAAACATATCAAGAACATGTGAAGAACATGTCAAACGCGAGAATTCACACACAAAAATGTTACGAGTGAAAATTATTTTTTCAGGAGTCTCCATACAAAAATACTTATACTTATACTTATATTCCAGGAATAATAAAAGATAGAAAGTTGGAGTCCTCGACAAAAGTTCATATTTGAATAAGATCTAAAACTTTGCCGAATACACTATATCGCTATCTTGACTTTAAACAAACTTAGGACTAGTTGTAATTTTTCCAAAGAAAACATGACAAATTTATTGTTAGAAAAACTTTTCCACTGTTAAAGTGCAAAAGTAAAACAATTTCTTATATTTCATTCTCTGATCAGAATTTTGTAGATATTATAGGTTTTGAGTTAAAATTTTTTGTAAAAAATTAAGAAAAAAATTATGGTTTATTTCAAAAAGTTGTCTAATTCTTTTTCGAATATTTCAAGTATGCAAAGTTGTTCAGAAGACCCATGTTTTCACACATACTACGTTTCACTGCTATATGGGATGGAGCTGCCAAAGGCCAGTCGAGTTGGCATAAAATTCGTCAAATATGATTTAATTTTTATTTTTCAATTACATTTTTTAAATTTTTTTTTCAGATTTGTTGTCCTGAATTTATACCATTTTTTTTGAGTTCGCTTGATGTTTCTGTATTTTATGAATTCTGATTTTTATGATATTGTTCTTTTTTTTATTTTTTTTTGTGTCTCCGGTTTTCCTGATTTTTTTATGATTTTTTATGATTTCCACCTTTTTAATTTCTTTGATTTCTTTCTTCTCGGTTTTTAATTTTTTTTAAATTTTATCTAAACTTTCCTAAATTTCGAAATATTTTCTGACTTTGTTTTCTGGACTTTTATGTATTTTATTTTTCTGAGTGTTCTGATTTTTTTCTAATTTTTTTTTATTTTTTCAATTCTGTTTTTCTATTTTTTTCAGACAAATTCAGAAAAAAAGTTTCAGAATTTGTTTCAGCTTTTCTTTTCTCTTTCTGATTTTTTCTGATTTTTTTTATCGGTTTTTCTGTTTTTTCTAAAAGTTTTTCAGAGTTCATTCTTTCGCATTTTTTCTCTAAAGATTTCTGAATTTTTGAAACTGTTAAGATTTTGACTGTTTTTTTTTCAATTGAATTTTAAATTCTACTGATGTTTTCTAATTTTTTTTTTCTAATATATTTTGAGCGTTTCAGTATTTTTCTGCACTTTTCTCTTAAATTTGTCTCTATTTTTCTGTTTCTTTCAAAATTTATTCAAATTTTTCTGGTATTTTTCGTAAATTTTGCCTTTTTTTTAAATTTATTTAAATCGTTTATTTTTACAGGCTCAGTTACATAGGTTTAAAGGAGCCGAACTCCTTACTGTATTGTAACATTTTTCCTTAATTCTAATGTTAATAATATAGGAAACCGATTACTCGCGGTCGACTCGAGTTTAGAATGGTGACATCTTTTCTTCAGGAAAAGGAGGGGATATGAGGATATATTGACAATGATCACACTCACACTCTCAATCACACTCATCACACTCAATTCTTAAACCTATTTTTTATCTAATATGTATTTACATTTCATCTTATTCTTAAGAAGGGATCCGATCTCTCACAAAGGAAAAGGAAAAGGAAAAACTAAGGGTGTAAGGACAATCACACACGAAGATCGATAAATTTTGCCTTATTTTTGTTCATTATTTTCTGATTTTCCTGAACATTTTGTGATTTAAAAAAAATTTTTTTTT
Source organism: Toxorhynchites rutilus septentrionalis (assembly GCF_029784135.1). Lineage (NCBI taxonomy): Eukaryota > Metazoa > Arthropoda > Insecta > Diptera > Culicidae > Toxorhynchites > Toxorhynchites rutilus. Next base: position 198,803,950 of record NC_073744.1, read on the forward strand.
TTATTTTTCTCAAATCAATCTAAAGTTTCAGGAAATTAAAAAAATATAGAAAATATGCTAAAATCACGATAAAAATGGAAAATGTCGATAGGGTGAACATTTTGGGTTATAGATAAATAAATAAATAGATTGATCTATATACAGGGTTTTCCATTTCGGGCTTCCGAAAGTACCCAGCCCTGCGCTGACAACCGTTTGACATAGCTGTCAACCAAAACGTCATATCGTTAGTTGAATGTCTGCCATTTTACAATATGAATCGTTTTAGCAACGCACAACGTGTTAATTTTGTTAAATTATACTATAAAAATGATGAAAAACCGGCAAATGTTTTTCGAGCATTACGGACGGATTTTGGTCGTCATGGACGGCCTACAGAGCACACAATCGCTAATGTAGTGCGTAAATTCGAACAAACTGGATCCGTAGCGGATATCGTGAAACCTGTGCATCATCGTAATGTGCGTTCGGCCGAAAATATTGCTGCTGTTGCTGCCAGTGTGGAGGATGACCCGAATGTTTCGATTCCACGGCGTGCTCAGCAATTGGGCTTGTCAAACACATCATTGTGGCGAATTTTGCATTTGGACTTGCACCTACATCCATATAAAGTCCAACTGGTACAAAAATTAGAGCGTGGTGACCATGGAATGCGTCGGGCATACGTCGATTGGCTGAACAAACAACAGCAGCAAAATGCTGAATTTTCGCATCAAATTTTCTTCAGCGATGAGGCACATTTCGAGCACGGTGGCTCGAATACCAAAAACACCCAAAATTCCCGTATATGGGGCTCAGAAAATCCACACGTGATTGTTGAGAGGCCATTGCATCCGCCAAAAGTCACTGTTTGGTGCGCATTATGGTCTGGTGGAGTCATCGGGCCGTATTTCTTTGAAAATGAGGACGGCGAGACGGTAACTGTGAATGGTGAGCGCTATGGCCGCATGTTAACCGATTTTTTTTGCCACAAATCGAAGATATGGATACGGATGCCATGTGGTTTCAGCAGGACGGCGCCACGTGCCACACAACACGACCGAACATGGCCATATTGCGAACGAAATTTGAGGGACGCATAATTTCGCGTTTTGGTGATGCCAATTGGCCGTCCAGATCATGCGATTCGAACCCGCTAGGCTTTTTTTTTGTGGGGTTAAGCGAAAGGCCGTGTCCATGCCAACTCTCCGCAAACTCTTGAACATTTGAAAGACAACATTCGTGAAGTTATGACCGAGATACCGCCCCATATGTGCCGAAAAGTCATCGAAAATTACCTGTTCCGGATCAAGGTGTGCGAGGAAGCACAAGGTGGACATTTGAATGATGTTGTATTTCACACATAATGGCATAAACCAAACTTTAATTTGAAATAAAAGTTTCATCGAAATTCGAATTCTAAGTGTGTTTTATTTCAATTTACTTTCGGAATTTAAAGTTGGAAAACGCTGTATATAGGAATGGATTTCTGTCTGTCTGTCTGATTCTCATGAACTCGGAAATTACTGAACCGATCGACATGAAAAATGGCATGTAGGAATTTTTGGGGCCGGGGAAGGTTCTTATGATAGTTCGAGACCCCTGCCATACAAATGAAACACAAATTTCTACATTACTCGAGAATTAATTAAGCTATATTTGGGTGATGGGGCGACGAACATGTTAAGGAAACGTGAATGGTCGATTAATTCGTTCCATTTCCATAAGATGGCTCGAAAAACTATGAATAGTTGACAGTGACAGCCGATTTTTGCTGATTCGTCGACATCTGTCAACCAAATATTATTAAAATGTCTTTGAAGTGGAGTTTCGCACCACAAGTTCATTTTTTACTTCGTTAAAAATATTGAGTTTCGTTGCACATAGGCACCATTTGCGGGAAGCTTTGGGTTTTCTGTTTTCATTGGAAGGAATATGCTGCTGAAGCGCATCGATTGCTTGTGGAGGAGAAGGGCAGTCTGCCATACAAAATAATTAGCTCAGATAACGTTACACATTTCTTCTAATACTTGATTCAAAATTTGCCTCGATGGAACATAACCTCGGAAATAAAGGTTGATTTAGACGATGTCAGTCAGCGCTCTAGTTGAAGTATCCAGTGAATAGAGAACAGACACTCTGTTCAAGTTAGAGGCCAATTACTTGTTCGATACTGGTACAAGTAACTTGGACAGAGTGTCTGTTCTCTGTTCACTGGATACCTCAACTAGAGCGCTGACTGGCATCGTCTAAATCAGCCTTAAGTCTTGTATGTTTCTTGTGTCAATGGACTACTGAGATCACATGTTTACATCTGACTAATTCTCGACAACACTGTACTGATTGTATAACAATGTTGATTGGAAGGGTATCAAATGCAGAAAAAGAAACATAACATTAATGTCGATGCCGTTGCTGTAAACCGAGACGAGAATTACGGGCGAATTTCAATCAAAATAACGAAACACCGCTTGTACGTGCCGAATGGCAAATCAGACCGAAGTCACGATTTATTCTCTTTGCTCTGTGCACTTTGCAGCACAACCAAATATACTTTATTCGCGAAAACAAAGATGTAGAACTGTCCGAATGGAACGGTTGATTTATAAGGGAGTCTAATTTTTGATACATTCGAAAAAAATAGGCCCTATTATCCGGGCCATAACTCACAATTAAAACGCGAGGACAACGCGTATTTCTGTTATCACCTGATTACACTATTAGCCCCGATTCGACTGGCGGCTTTTAATTGCCCGTAATTCACCCACATATGAGTCACAGACAGAAAGAGACATTGTTTTGTTGCAAAACATCGTCCCGCTTTTGTTATCGCCGTCGTCACACGCACAGCGGCTCGGCGGCCGACTAACCGTTACGTGAAACGCACAGAAGTGAAATAGCATCACGATCGCGCCATAAAACGCGTCCACTCGGATCGAATACCGCGCGCGCGATGTGAGCCGAATCTTGGAGTGGGATCTTAAAATTTTATACCTTTCCGAAAGTCGCGAAGGAATTCGAGATGTGTTCTTGGCGTATTTTCCTTTCACGGTGTTTACGGTGTCATCCCGAAAGGTCGATCCCCACCAGACGGATGGTCTCCTCAAACACACACGCGCCGTGCACTTCTTTCGTTGCCTCCTGCCTTACTCTTCCGGGGAAAATTCGCGTGGGAGTGCGCGGCCGGGCATAAAGTATTAAACCAATTTTAGAGTTAATCGATTTCGGGAGCATTTTCGGGGCCTCTCGTTCGATCTATTTCTAGCTGTAACGAGCGTGGAAGCGATTAATTTTCTCTATGAAATTGTTGCGCTTGGAATCCCTCGTTCGCCTCGGGGCTAATTTAACGTTGCGCGGGAGTGAGACTCCTATTTTGACCAGCGCCAAATTCGTTATCAAGCTTCATGAGTTGTTTACAGCATTAATCCACTCATTGATTTGAAGAAAACAAAATGTTGCTATATCGGAACTGAGCAGGCATACTTCTCAAAGCCAAGGGCAGCTAAACGTGGCGAATGACAGACTTACCCAATGATATCGGTATTTGTTGTTTGGTCAGCTGTTGAGCAGATGTTCGATTTTAATTCAAGAGAGTCACGACGGCGCGGGTGATGTCATCGAGAGAACTTGAAACAAAATATGCAAGGTCTTGGAAAGTATCATTCGAATTGATTTCAAAACAGTGGGAATGGAAATTTGCACACAAAATCAGTGTTTCTGTTGTAGCCGCCATTCCGCCGGCAGTCCCAATCCCGTCGTCACCGACTGTAAATAGCGTGATGAGTTAATAATACTTTCCACCCATGCATTGCGCCGTATCAAAACAAAAAGGCCAACCAACAAAAAAAAACAAACGTTGATAAAAAGTTACAGGAGGGTTGTGTTCAAGACACGACCGCAGAGTTGACGTAGGATTCCGTTAGGCTATCTGCTGCATGCTGATTTTGGATATGTTTGAAGAATTACATTGTTAAACTCTTCGATAATAATTTGGGTCTGTTTTGTCTGGTTGTTAGGTATTGTTTGTTCACTCCACCAGTGTCCATAACCGAGTGATAGTGATAGGAGGATGGTGAATAGTCATTAGATGGTGCGTATCACGTACCAAAGCCGCCCGCTGTTGTTCTGGACGAGATGGCTCCTGTGTTATGTATGGATGAAATAAAGGAAAAAAGGCTCATCAATGTAATATAAGATAATTATCATTATCGAACACAAATTTTCTCACCAGAAAAAAAGGTTACTTTAGTATAGAGAAAATATATTTGAAATGGAAAAGGTAATTTCATTTATAATTTTTTGTTTTTTGGATGTTTATTCAATTCATTTCCTTTTCGCTTTAAACCCAACGGAACACGATGCTACATGCCTCATATGCCATATGTAGAGCATATGTGAAATCACTTTTTCGAATACTCCTTCATTTTTCCAATTTTGCTCATCGCATGAACTATCCTTGGGGAAAAAATAGCGTTTCAAATTGCAAGTCATGTTAAAACAATAGCTAGCATATACAATTTTACACTTACAGTTGTGCTAAAAGTTTCACAATAAATGATCGGTCATTAATATGAAATTTCACGAAGATATCAACATAAAAGTTCCAAAATTAAATTTTATTTATATTCTATCAAGCATAAGTTCTATTCAGTTCGTTGAAACATCATTCTTCAATCAACCCATAGAAAGATTCTTATTGGAACGAAAATAACAAAAAAAAAACACTCGTTCATCGCTCCAAACTTATTCGCCAGCACGTATGCAATCAGCAATGTCCACGCTAGTTACAATGAGCACTATTCATTTGTGCGCGTCGTTAGTTAAACTATCGACCACGAGGGTATTAACATGCGGATTTCCCCCCGACACCTTGGATTTTAAATCTCTGTTAGGGAATACATGTCGGTGGGGAAAAAAGCTCCCCCATCTTTCATGTATCTTCAATGCCGATTTCCCTCAGGCAGCTTGGTTTTGATGTCTCTTAGGGACCCGCCGCATGTGTCGACAATTTGACCAATCAGAAGCGGGTATTTCCATTAGGATAGGGGTTGAGATTTTTCAATTGTTCGATAGTTAGTTTCATGACATATATTATTTTATTCAATGTGAAAAATTGTTATGAAGTGTCGAAATTGATTGACGCAAAAATCTCACCAATCCATCATGAAATGACTTAGCAATAAGCATTTGAAATTGGACAATTTTCGATTTTCAATTTGTACCTCAATATGTTCCCGAAAGACGTAATCCTACGTCAAAAATGCTGAACGACCAGAAGAAAAAATGACATGACATCACGCTGTAAGGCCCCTCGGCGGTGAAGTGCCGCGGCGGATGATGCCATCATCCATCGTGCCGCAACAAGGTGAAGTGGGACGGTTTTTAAAAATAGATTAATCTCGATTTATGAGCAGCGGCGCGATGTTCGACCAAACCGTTGGGTTGGGTGGAAGGTGAAAATAAAATCCGTTAACTCATTGAACCGTGGCAAAAATTGGCTCCAAATATTGTATCTTTTTTTTTGTCTCCCCCCATCCCCCACCCTCCGAGAGAGGTAACTGTAACACTGTCTCGTCGGTCTGTGTTGGGCCTTCCGACAACTCGGAATTAAGCCAACGGAGCACACTTGTCGATTCCCAGCGACTTAATTCGCTCGCTCAAGTAATTGAAGGCTTCTTTTGGGCGGGTGCATTTATACATCTCTATTCAGAGCGCATTGAATTGATTTGAGCGATTTGACCGATTTTTAGTTATTATAGGGCAAAACCTTTGGGGCTGGTGGTTTTGATAGGGCCTTTCTCAACATTCGAGCGCACTTTCGGAAACACCGCACCGTGGGAAAAGAAAAGATACGCGTGTTAAGATGAACATTTTCTACCTGTTGGTGATTGGAATACAGCGGTGCGGATGAAACCAACTTGCTACACCAAGATCAACGGGAAATTTGTGTTCCAAGTTATTTGTTGATTTCAATGGTCGATAAGTATATTGTTTCGAGCAATTTATAGTTTCATCGAAAGTCCTGCGGTGTGGGCTAAATCTTGAAGCAAGTCTTAAAATTTTATACTTTTGAAAAAGCTGCAAAGAGCGCATGTTCATTTCACGACGTTTACGGCTCCATCAGAGGCGTAGTCTCCTCAAACCCCCTCTCTCCTCACACTTGTATTGCCTCTAGACTTAGCTTCGCGTTACGATCAAGTATGGAAAAATTCATTCACTCATTTCTCCACACCTGATTATAAATCACACTTGTATCTGCTTGGAATAATCATGGCGAAGAGAATGCAGCAAACAATCGTGATATTGCACGATGATTTTTTTTTTCACTATCCGACCATCTACAATCGGAACTGAGAGTGAACGTAACAAAACAAAGAATGGAAAACAACATTCGATGCATGAATGCTCCTTTGGAAGGATCGCTCGAAACAAAATAACGATTGATTCAAAATAGGCTCAATCTGCGTTCATGTATTATTTTATTTTCCCTTCTACTCTCTTCCTTGTTAGCATTCAAGCCTTGTATCTCCATCAGCATTATATATCAGCCATTCCATGCCAAAACGATATAGCGGTTTTCAGATTTTCGTGGAAGTTTGGTTCTTTATCACAAAATATCAGACCCGTATTTTTTTAATTTTTTCATAAGGGTGTCCATTTCAATTTAGGGTGGTCCGAATAATCTAATTTTTCCCCTTTTTTAGAAAAATGACTTTTTTCAAAAATTCATATCTTTTGAACTACTAAATCGATTCGGATGATTGACATATCAAATTAAGGCCAGCTAGCCGGTCTTTTTTGAAAAGTATGCTACAGCTGCAAAAATAATGAATTATATCTTCGTATGATTATTGATTATATTTGGTTTTATAGTTTTCATGGTCTCGGGATCAAGGGCGCTGTATTTTTTTATATTTTTTCTTAAAAGCTGAGGAAATTTCACATAATATATTCAAAAATCAGAGATGTGTTCTTTTTCGTTTTTGAATTATGATTTCTCAAATCTAATCGATAGTAAAATAAATCAGTTTCCTCCTTTTTTCCAAAAATGACGTTTTCAAAAAATCATAACTTTTGAACTACTGAACCGAATCAGATAATCGACAAATTAAATTAAATTCAATGAGCTAGTTCTCTTTGAAAAAATATCACGTTTGTAGAAAAATGAAATTCTATTCACACAGAGGAATATCGAACGAGGACTAAAAACATGTTAATTTAAAAAAATCATAACTCCAAAACGAAAAAGAATATATCTCTGATTTTTGGATGTTTTGTAAAAAATATTAAAAAATATAGCGCCCTTGGTCCCAAAACCATGTAAACTATAAAAAAACAGGTTCAATCAATAATCACGAACACAAATCCATTTTTTGACGTAGGACGTCGTCTAACCGGAAGATATAGGGGGTGAAATGTAGTAGGAAAAAATGCAAGGTTTGGAACGCTTATAACTCGAGCATTTCTCAATAGATCGCAAAGGTTTTTGCATCAATTGATAGGAAATATATCTACGCATCTATCATAACGAATAACATTTCATTTTTCTTGAGATAAATAATTGAATAATTGTGAAATATCAAGCATTCTCAAAATTCACTATGTGCCCATTTTTGATTGGTCCATTTTGTGCTCCTCAAATCGTACCGACCAAAACGGGCAACCAGAGCAGCAGCGAAATAGAATGAAGCACCATTGGAAAGAAAAAAGAAAAAAAATGAACGAAACATTGGTCGCTGTCTCACACATGCGTAATTCTCGAGCCAGCCAGTCAGCTTAAAAATCCCCGCTCCGCTGCCGTAACGATCATTCTCATTCAAACCGTACACCACATCGGTTCGCATCACAACACATCAACAAACCAACCCAAGCAGCCATGTCTGGACATGGTAAAGGAGGAAAAGTGAAGGGAAAGGCAAAATCGCGCTCGAACCGTGTTGATATGGAGTTCCCCGCAAGGGTAGCTAGGCCGAGCGCGTTAGTACCAGTGCACCAGTCCACCTAGCCGGCGTTATATAGTTTCGGCCGCCGAAGTGATCGAGTTGGCTGGTAAAGCTGCTCGCGACGATAAGAAAAACCGCATTCAGAACAGAACACATCAAGACAACAACAGGCAGTTGCAGCGAGTGGCGAGTGGCAAACGCAATCGCAAAACGGCATCAGGTAGCAGAAGAAAAAAGTTTGTTCTTTATACAAACTGCTTTGGTGGCAAATCCAGAACAAGGCGGCATCGAGGGCGTTCGAAATGGTTTTTTTTTTCAAAACCACGAGTACTAAGTTTTCTAAATTGGAACCATTCCATAAAACAAGGCGCTTATCAGGGCCATTAAACCTTTCAAAAAAGAGTTTACGAAATACAGTGCTTTCTAAAATAATATCCAAAATAATAATAAAACACAAATTGATGTTTTCATAATTTGTTTGCCAGGATCTGATGAGTATGTGAATTTGGCAGTAGTTCTGAGCTTATTGATAGTTGGGGACTTTCAAGATTATTCAATTTTCACCAACTCTTAAATTGTTTCCAGATTGAAAGTACAGTAATTTACAATTAGTTCGACATTTAGCTAATTGGACGGACATGTAATGCGACTTATTTAGTTGGACATTTTTGTAAACATAGAGATCCAAATTATGACCCCACATTGAAAGTCGACACTGTACCACTGTCATCGCAAATGTTCAATTACAGGTTCAAATCGCCTCCAATGCGACACTGAGTGACGCTTCGGTACGTTGCATTGAATGTAATTTACTGTAAAATATGTCACAAGCTGGATGGGAAGAAATTTTCCAACTGTGAAAGCTGAGGCGAGTGGCAAATGCAATCGCTAAACAGAAAGGTTTAGCCGAACAAGATGGGGATATCGAGTGATAACAAAACAATAAACTCTTTAGATTGAAGATAATTTTGTGATCCTGAAAAGGACCCTTTTTAGCCTGCATGTGAATCCAACGAGCGAACAAATCATAATGAATGTATTTTTTTGCCATCGCTCCCTTTTAACGCTCATTCGTTCGTCTCGTTGGACTCGCCCCTCTGGCTGAGTCTGCCGATTTGTCTCTATCCTGTGAGTGTGTACCGCTAGAGTATAAAACACGCGGACCCCAAAAAAATATCTTATTTTCTTTCAAACCGTATACCCGTGTGGTTGTACGGCATCGGCATCGTGGACGTAACAAAGGAGGACAAGTTAAGGGAAAGGCAAAGTCTCACTCGAACCGTGCAGGTCTCCAGTTCCCTGTTGGTCGCATTCACTGATTGCTCCGCAAGGGTAACTAGGCCGAACGGATTGGTGCCGGAGCACCAGTATACCTAACAGCGATTATAGAGTTTCGGCCGTCGGAGTGCTCGAGTTGGCTTGCAAAGCTGCTCACGACAATCAGAAAACCCGCATCAAGAACAGAGCAGCTTCGGTTCGGCGCTCATCAAGGCAACAATTAGTTTCAGTGAGTGGCATAGTGCTTCTCCGGCACGTCGCATTAAATGTAATTTACTGAACAATATGTCACAAACTGGATAGGAAGAAATTTTCCAACTGTGAAAGCTGTGGCGAGTGGCAAACGTAATAGCTAAACAGGAAGGTTTAACCGAACAAGATGGGAATATCGAGTGATAACAAAAACACAACACCAAAGGTTCTTTTCAACCCTCAACATATTCATAAAGAGTAAACAGTAAACTAATCCATTTTTCAGGTAGATAGGCAGGTATTCACATAGGAGAAGAAAATAAAACAATATATTTAAAATATATATTTAACAAAAGCTGTCCCCTTTGTATAGTCCTACGTCACTCCGGTTATGTCCCCGACATTACCCACCCGTCTTTTTTGCAAGTGTCATTGCAGCACCCCTTTACAAATAGATTTAATGAGATAATCTAACCAGAATATAGGGAAGAATCCAATAAGGATTCTCAAATCAGAATGTCAGAATCTGAAACGTCTAAAACTGAAACGTGCATTTTATCAAATATTTTACATAAAATAATAACTAGGAATTTCCTATGGAATGCAGTATATAATATTCCTATATTACGTACTGTTTTCTTCAACGTATTTCAATAGACAACGGAAATTGTCTCAAAAGAAATAAAATAGAATGGAAATTGACTAATAACGGAACAAATAGATCATTGTATATGATTTCAATCGTTTATTTTATCTGAGCATCAATTCAGGTAACACATTATAAATATATAGTAATGTTTTAGGTAACTAAGCTAAAGATTTATATTAGCTTGCAATCCGATGTCATTGCTCAACATTTCAGCAACTTTAGGAAGTAGATCTGAGTTGAGTTTCAACACAAGCAAATTTTCCACTGAATTTTTACTTAATCGCGTTCGATGGTCTGTGAGGATTAGTTTTAGGCCACTAAAAGCCCTCTCAACAGATACCTGAGTAGAAGGGGCTGCTAAAACTACCATCGCTAAACGGTACAGTATCGGTGAAGTTATTTTCTGCGATTCCCAATACTTAAGTAAATCGAATTGAGCATTTGGATCAGCATGTATTGTGGACTGAATTATTGGTACTTTCTCCCGTATTTCCAGTTCTTTGATTTGAGAAAGTACTGATTCGTCGATAGAGTGTGATAGTCCCATCGGAATATTCTCTTCTTCAAAAAATGACGAGTTATATATATCCAAATCGTCCTGCGGCTCACTAGCTGGAGTCTGCCCTGTTCTTATACCTTCGATGTCATTGAGTCGATGATGCAAGTTGAGGAGAAATGTCTGTGAAATTAGGAAGCTAATACATTTTAACTTTTTTTTTATCAAATAATCGTTATTCATCAAATGACGAAAACAATTCTTACCTGAACTTTCGCTTTGTCCTCCGTAGATATACGCCTTGCACCCAAAAAATTATATCTAGGGTCTAAGTACATGCATGCTTTGAACTGCAATGTACTAACCAGTTTTTGAGCTCGTGTTTTGAAAGTCTCTAACAATTGTACGGCGAGCTCGTTGGCTTTTAATTTATCCAGGTTTGCTTGGCACTGTAGCCAATACGTGTAAAATTCAGACAATGCACAATGTACTTTTTGCAGTTTAAGCGTAAGTATGAAAGCAGTAGGATTCCGTTAGGCTATCTGCTGCATGCTGATTTTGGATATGTTTGAAGAATTACATTGTTAAACTCTTCGATAATAATTTGGGTCTGTTTTGTCTGGTTGTTGGGTATTGTTTGTTCACTCCACCAGTGTCCATAACCGAGTGATAGTGATAGGAGGATGGTGAATAGTCATTAGATGGTGCGTATCACGTACCAAAGCCGCCCGCTGTTGTTCTGGACGAGATGGCTCCTGTGTTATGTATGGATGAAATAAAGGAAAAAAGGCTCATCAATGTAATATAAGATAATTATCATTATCGAACACAAATTTTCTCACCAGAAAAAAAGGTTACTTTAGTATAGAGAAAATATATTTGAAATGGAAAAGGTAATTTCATTTATAATTTTTTGTTTTTTGAATGTTTATTCAATCCATTTCCTTTTCGCTTTAAACCCTACGGAACACGATGCTACATGCCTCATATGCCATATGTAGAGCATATGTGAAATCACTTTTTCGAATACTCCTTCATTTTTCCAATTTTGCTCATCGCATGAACTATCCTTGGGGAAAAAATAGCGTTTCAAATTGCAAGTCATGTTAAAACAATAGCTAGCATATACAATTTTACGCTTACAGTTGTGCTAAAAGTTTCACAATAAATGATCGGTCATTAATATGAAATTTCACGAAGCTACCAACATAAAAGTTCCAAAATTAAATTTTATTTATATTCTATCAAGCATAAGTTCTATTCAGTTCGTTGAAACATCATTATTCAATCAACCCATAGAAAGATTCTTATTGGAACGAAAATAACAAAAAAAAAACACTCGTTCATCGCTCCAAACTTATTCGCCAGCACGTATGCAATCAGCAATGTCCACGCTAGTTACAATGAGCACTATTCATTTGTGCGCGTCGTTAGTTAAACTATCGACCACGAGGGTATTAACATGCGGATTTCCCCCCGACACCTTGGATTTGAAATCTCTGTTAGGGAATACATGTCGGTGGGGAAAAAAGCTCCCCCTTCTTTCATGTATCTGCAATGCCGATTTCCCTCAGGCAGCTTGGTTTTGATGTCTCTGTTAGGGACCCGCCGCATGTGTCGACAATTTGACCAATCAGAAGCGGGTATTTCCATTAGGATAGGGGTTGAGATTTTTCAATTGTTCGATAGTTAGTTTCATGACATATATTATTTTATTCAATGTGAAAAATTGTTATGAAGTGTCGAAATTGATTGACGCAAAAATCTCACCAATCCATCATGAAATGACTTAGCAATAAGCATTTGAAATTGGACAATTTTCGATTTTCAATTTGTACCTCAATATGTTCCCGAAAGACGTAATCCTACGTCAAAAATGCTGAACGACCAGAAGAAAAAATGACATGACATCACGCTGTAAGGCCTCTCGGCGGTGAAGTGCCGCGGCGGATGATGCCATCATCCATCGTGCCGCAACAAGGTGAAGTGGGACGGTTTTTAAAAATAGATTAATCTCGATTTATGAGCAGCGGCGCGATGTTCGACCAAACCGTTGGGTTGGGTGGAAGGTGAAAATAAAATCCGTAAACTCATTGAACCGTGGCAAAAATTGGCTCCAAATATTGTATCTTTTTTTTTGTCTCCCCCCATCCCCCACCCTCCGAGAGAGGTAACTGTAACACTGTCTCGTCGGTCTGTGTTGGGCCTTCCGACAACTCGGAATTAAGCCAACGGAGCACACTTGTCGATTCCCAGCGACTTAATTCGCTCGCTCAAGTAATTGAAGGCTTCTTTTGGGCGGGTGCATTTATACATCTCTATTCAGAGCGCATTGAATTGATTTGAGCGATTTGACCGATTTTTAGTTATTATAGGGCAAAACCTTTGGGGCTGGTGGTTTTGATAGGGCCTTTCTCAACATTCGAGCGCACTTTCGGAAACACCGCACCGTGGGAAAAGAAAAGATACGCGTGTTAAGATGAACATTTTCTACCTGTTGGTGATTGGAATACAGCGGTGCGGATGAAACCAACTTGCTACACCAAGATCAACGGGAAATTAGTGTTCCAAGTTATTTGTTGATTTCAATGGTCGATAAGTATATTGTTTCGAGCAATTTATTATTCATCGAAAGTCCTGCGGTGTGGGCTAAATCTTGAAGCAAGTCTTAAAATTTTATACTTTTGAAAAAGCTGCAAAGAGCGCATGTTCATTTCACGACGTTTACGGCTCCATCAGAGGCGTAGTCTCCTCAAACCCCCTCTCTCCTCACACTTGTATTGCCTCTAGACTTAGCTTCGCGTTACGATCAAGTATGGAAAAATTCATTCACTCATTTCTCCACACCTGATTATAAATCACACTTGTATCTGCTTGGAATAATCATGGCGAAGAGAATGCAGCAAACAATCGTGATATTGCACGATGATTTTTTTTTTCACTATCCGACCATCTACAATCGGAACTGAGAGTGAACGTAACAAAACAAAGAATGGAAAACAACATTCGATGCATGAATGCTCCTTTGGAAGGATCGCTCGAAACAAAATAACGATTGATTCAAAATAGGCTCAATCTGCGTTCATGTATTATTTTATTTTCCCTTCTACTCTCTTCCTTGTTAGCATTCAAGCCTTGTATCTCCATCAGCATTATATATCAGCCATTCCATGCCAAAACGATATAGCGGTTTTCAGATTTTCGTGGAAGTTTGGTTCTTTATCACAAAATATCAGACTCGTATTTTTTAATTTTTTCATAAGGGTGTCCATTTCAATTTAGGGTGGTCCGAATAATCTAATTTTTCCCCTTTTTTAGAAAAATGACTTTTTTCAAAAATTCATATCTTTTGAACTACTAAATCGATTCGGATGATTGACATATCAAATTAAAGCCAGCTAGCCGGTCTTTTTTGCAAAGTATGCTACAGCTGCAAAAATAATGAATTATATCTTCGTATGATTATTGATTATATTTGGTTTTATAGTTTTCATGGTCTCGGGATCAAGGGCGCTGTATTTTTTTATATTTTTTCTTAAAAGCTGAGGAAATTTCACATAATATATTCAAAAATCAGAGATGTGTTCTTTTTCGTTTTTGAATTATGATTTCTCAAATCTAATCGATAGTAAAATAAATCAGTTTCCTCCTTTTTTTCCAAAAATGACGTTTTCAAAAAATCATAACTTTTGAACTACTGAACCGAATCAGATAATCGACATATTAAATTAAATTCAATGAGCTAGTTCTCTTTGAAAAAATATCACGTTTGTAGAAAAATGAAATTCTATTCACACAGAGGAATATCGAACGAGGACTAAAAACATGTTAATTTAAAAAAATCATAACTCCAAAACGAAAAAGAATATATCTCTGATTTTTTGATGTTTTGTAAAAAATATTAAAAAATATAGCGCCCTTGGTCCCAAAACCATGTAAACTATAAAAAAACAGGTTCAATCAATAATCACGGACACAAATCCATTTTTTGACGTAGGACTACGTCTAACCGGAAGATATAGGGGGTGAAATGGAAATCTAGGCACTGAACAAGTAGGAAAAAATGCAAGATTTGGAACGCTTATAACTCGAGCATTTCTCAATAGATCGCAAAGGTTTTTGCATCAATTGATAGGAAATATATCTACGCATCTATCATAACGAATAACATTTCATTTTTCTTGAGATAAATAATTGAATAATTGTGAAATATCAAGCATTCTCAAAATTCACTATGTGCCCATTTTTGATTGGTCCATTTTGTGCTCCTCAAATCGTACCGACCAAAACGGGCAACCAGAGCAGCAGCGAAATAGAATGAAGCACGATTGGAAAGGAAAAAGAAAAAAATGAACGAAACATTGGTCGCAGTCTCACACATGCGTAATTCTCGAGCCAGCCAGTCAGCTTAAAAATCCCCGTTCCGCTGCCGTAACGATCATTCCCATTCAAACCGTAAACCACATCGGTTCGCATCACAACACATCAACAAACCAACCCAAGCAGCCATGTCTGGACAGGACATGGTAAAGGAGGAAAAGTGAAGGGAAAGGCAAAATCGCGCTCGAACCGTGTTGATATGGAGTTCCCCGCAAGGGTAGCTAGGCCGAGCGCGTTAGTACCAGTGCACCAGTCCACCTAGCCGGCGTTATATAGTTTCGGCCGCCGAAGTGATCGAGTTGGCTGGTAAAGCTGCTCGCGACGATAAGAAAAACCGCATTCAGAACAGAACACATCAAGACAACAACAGGCAGTTGCAGCGAGTGGCGAGTGGCAAACGCAATCGCAAAACGGCATCAGGTAGCAGAAGAAAAAAGTTTGTTCTTTATACAAACTGCTTTGGTGGCAAATCCAGAACAAGGCGGCATCGAGGGCGTTCGAAATGGTTTTTTTTTTCAAAACCACGAGTACTAAGTTTTCTAAATTGGAACCATTCCATAAAACAAGGCGCTTATCAGGGCCATTAAACCTTTCAAAAAAGAGTTTACGAAATACAGTGCTTTCTAAAATAATATCCAAAATAATAATAAAACACAAATTGATGTTTTCATAATTTGTTTGCCAGGATCTGATGAGTATGTGAATTTGGCAGTAGTTCTGAGCTTATTGATAGTTGGGGACTTTCAAGATTATTCAATTTTCACCAACTCTTAAATTGTTTCCAGATTGAAAGTACAGTAATTTACAATTAGTTCGACATTTAGCTAATTGGACGGACATGTAATGCGACTTATTTAGTTGGACATTTTTGTAAACATAGAGATCCAAATTATGACCCCACATTGAAAGTCGACACTGTACCACTGTCATCGCAAATGTTCAATTACAGGTTCAAATCGCCTCCAATGCGACACTGAGTGGCGCTTCGGTACGTTGCATTGAATGTAATTTACTGTAAAATATGTCACAAGCTGGATGGGAAGAAATTTTCCAACTGTGAAAGCTGAGGCGAGTGGCAAATGCAATCGCTAAACAGAAAGGTTTAGCCGAACAAGATGGGGATATCGAGTGACAACAAAACAATAAACTCTTTAGATTGAAGATAATTTTGTGATCCTGAAAAGGACCCTTTTTAGCCTGCATGTGAATCCAACGAGCGAACAAATCGTAATGAATGTATTTTTTTGCCATCGCTCCCTTTTAACGCTCATTCGTTCGTCTCGTTGGACTCGCCCCTCTGGCTGAGTCTGCCGATTTGTCTCTATCCTGTGAGTGTGTTCCGCTAGAGTATAAAACAGGCGGACCCCAAAAAAATATCTTATTTTCTTTCAAACCGTAAACCCGTGTGGTTGTACGGCATCGGCATCGTGGACGTAACAAAGGAGGACAAGTTAAGGGAAAGGCAAAGTCTCACTCGAACCGTGCAGGTCTCCAGTTCCCTGTTGGTCGCATTCACTGATTGCTCCGCAAGGGTAACTAGGTCGAACGGATTGGTGCCGGAGCACCAGTATACCTAACAGCGATTATAGAGTTTCGGCCGTCGGAGTGCTCGAGTTGGCTTGCAAAGCTGCTCACGACAATCAGAAAACCCGCATCAAGAACAGAGCAGCTTCGGTTCGGCGCTCATCAAGGCAACAATTAGTTTCAGTGAGTGGCATAGTGCTTCTCCGGCACGTCGCATTAAATGTAATTTACTGAACAATATGTCACAAGCTGGATAGGAAGAAATTTTCCAACTGTGAAAGCTGTGGCGAGTGGCAAACGTAATAGCTAAACAGGAAGGTTTAACCGAACAAGATGGGAATATCGAGTGATAACAAAAACACAACACCAAAGGTTCTTTTCAACCCTCAACATATTCATAAAGAGTAAACAGTAAACTATACCATTTTTCAGGTAGATAGGTAGGTATTCACGTAGGAGAAGAAAATAAAACAATATATTTAAAATATATATTTAACAAAAGCTGTCCCCTTTGTATAGTCCTACGTCACTCCGGTTATGTCCCCGACATTACCCACCCGTCTTTTTTGCAAGTGTCATTGCAGCACCCCTTTACAAATAGATTTAATGAGATAATCTAACCAGAATATAGGGAAGAATCCAATAAGGATTCTCAAATAAGAATGTCAGAATCTGAAACGTCTAAAACTGAAACGTGCATTTTATCAAATATTTTACATAAAATAATAACTAGGAATTTCCTATGGAATGCAGTATATAATATTCCTATATTACGTACTGTTTTCTTTAACGTATTTCAATAGACAACGGAAATTGTCTCAAAAGAAATAAAATAGAATGGAAATTGACTAATAACGGAACAAATAGATCATTGTATATGATTTCAATCGTTTATTTTATCTGAGCATCAATTCAGGTAACACATTATAAATATATAGTAATGTTTTAGGTAACTAAGCTTAGACTAAGATTTATATTAGCTTGCAATCCGATGTCATTGCTCAACATTTCAGCAACTTTAGGAAGTAGATCTGAGTTGAGTTTCAACACAAGCAAATTTTCCACTGAATTTTCACTTAATCGCGTTCGATGGTCTGTGAGGATTAGTTTTAGGCCACTAAAAGCCCTCTCAACAGATACCTGAGTAGAAGGGGCTGCTAAAACTACCATCGCTAAACGGTACAGTATCGGTGAAGTTATTTTCTGCGATTCCCAATACTTAAGTAAATCGAATTGAGCATTTGGATCAGCATGTATTGTGGACTGAATTATTGGTACTTTCTCCCGTATTTCCAGTTCTTTGATTTGAGAAAGTACTGATTCGTCGATAGAGTGTGATAGTCCCATCGGAATATTCTCTTCTTCAAAAAATGACGAGATATATATATCCAAATCGTCCTGCGGCTCACTAGCTGGAGTCTGCCCTGTTCTTATACCTTCGATGTCATTGAGTCGATGATGCAAGTTGAGGAGAAATGTCTGTGAAATTAGGAAGCTAATACATTTTAACTTTTTTCTTATCAAATAATCGTTATTCATCAAATGACGAAAACAATTCTTACCTGAACTTTCGCTTTGTCCTCCGTAGATATACGCCTTGCACCCAAAAAATTATATCTAGGGTCTAAGTACATGCATGCTTTGAACTGCAATGTACTAACCAGTTTTTGAGCTCGTGTTTTGAAAGTCTCTAACAATTGTACGGCGAGCTCGTTGGCTTTTAATTTATCCAGGTTTGCTTGGCACTGTAGCCAATACGTGTAAAATTCAGACAATGCACAATGTACTTTTTGCAGTTTAAGCGTAAGTATGAAAGCAGTAGGATTCCGTTAGGCTATCTGCTGCATGCTGATTTTGGATATGTTTGAAGAATTACATTGTTAAACTCTTCGATAATAATTTGGGTCTGTTTTGTCTGGTTGTTGGGTATTGTTTGTTCACTCCACCAGTGTCCATAACCGAGTGATAGTGATAGGAGGATGGTGAATAGTCATTAGATGGTGCGTATCACGTACCAAAGCCGCCCTCTGTTGTTCTGGACGAGATGGCTCCTGTGTTATGTATGGATGAAATAAAGGAAAAAAGGCTCATCAATGTAATATAAGATAATTATCATTATCGAACACAAATTTTCTCACCAGAAAAAAAGGTTACTTTAGTATAGAGAAAATATATTTGAAATGGAAAAGGTAATTTCATTTATAATTTTTTGTTTTTTGGATGATTGAATACAATTTCCTTTTCGCTTTAAACCCAACGGAACACGATGCTACATGCCTCATATGCCATATGTAGAGCATATGTGAAATCACTTTTTCGAATACTCCTTCATTTTTCCAATTTTGCTCATCGCATGAACTATCCTTGGGGAAAAAATAGCGTTTCAAATTGCAAGTCATGTTAAAACAATAGCTAGCATATACAATTTTACAGTTACAGTTGTGCTAAAAGTTTCACAATAAATGATCGGTCATTAATATGAAATTTCACGAAGCTACCAACATAAAAGTTCCAAAATTAAATTTTATTTCTATTCTATCAAGCATAAGTTCTATTCAGTTCGTTGAAACATCATTCTTCAATCAACCCATAGAAAGATTCTTATTGGAACGAAAATAACAAAAAAAAAACACTCGTTCATCGCTCCAAACTTATTCGCCAGCACGTATGCAATCAGCAATGTCCACGCTAGTTACAATAAGCACTATTCATTTGTGCGCGTCGTTAGTTAAACTATCGACCACGAGGGTATTAACATGCGGATTTCCCCCCGACACCTTGGATTTGAAATCTCTGTTAGGGAATACATGTCGGTGGGGAAAAAAGCTCCCCCTTCTTTCATGTATCTGCAATGCCGATTTCCCTCAGGCAGCTTGGTTTTGATGTCTCTGTTAGGGACCCGCCGCATGTGTCGACAATTTGACCAATCAGAAGCGGGTATTTCCATTAGGATAGGGGTTGAGATTTTTCAATTGTTCGATAGTTAGTTTCATGACATATATTATTTTATTCAATGTGAAAAATTGTTATGAAGTGTCGAAATTGATTGACGCAAAAATCTCACCAATCCATCATGAAATGACTTAGCAATAAGCATTTGAAATTGGACAATTTTCTCGATGCGTTCGATTTTCGATTTTCAATTTGTACCTCAATATGTTCCCGAAAGACGTAATCCTACGTCAAAACAGAAAGTGAAACTTTGTTCCGCGTCGGTTGTTGTCACCGCCGCCACTACCACACAACCGTTTCAGTTCGGATTTTCTGAAGCCGTTCTACGGAAAAATCCGAATCGGCTGTGGATTATATCTTTGAAATATCGAAAATTGTATAATGTTTGCTGCCGCCGGCAACACACATTATAGCTCAATGTTAACAATATGGACGTGTCCTGGACACCATCCTTATAGTTTTATTAAAAAATGAAAAAAATGTGATCCGCAGCTGAAAAAAAATCCAAAAAGTATTGCTCGGAGTTACGAGGATGGAATGCAGCAATTCCGGAGCCCCGTTCACTGCCATTTCTAACACGCGTTGAGAAGTCTCGGCTAGACATCTCCTTCTCGAGTGGCACTTGGAAAGGGATGTAAACGCGAAGAAGGATCTTACGCCATTCAGTGGCGTCGACTTTCGGATTTGGTAAATTAATAAACACAAACGCTATTCGTACAAGCGTCGCCTCTATACTGTATACTGTCAGCTTCACGATTTCACTTGTGTCTGCGATTCTAATTTTTCGTAAACGGCTTCAATAGTTTCCGCTGGGGTCCAATTTCTTCCCCGCTTTGCCGATTTTCACTTTCACCATCTTTTCGCTGAATGTTTCGTTACTCAATTTATTCACACTTGCACTGCGTCCGGTTGGTTTAAAAGTTCATTTAGCGAATTTTTCTTAGCTTAAATGATTCATATTCACACCGTACCCGGTTGGTTGGGACCTAACACACACAACACAACAGTAGGCTTCTTCTTCTTCTTGTTTTTAAAAGGCTTTAAACTTTGCAGTTCACCATTGCCTCTGCTCAGTAGGCTCTAAACTCTGCGTTTAAATTCACTTTAATACGCGATAACAGCATCGGATCTGTCGGTTCACTCGTGACTCGGTGTCACTGGTCGCCATGTAAACGTGAAGAAGGATCTTACGCCATTCAGTGGCGTCGACTTTCGGATTTGGTAAATTAATAAACACAAACGCTATTCGTACAAGCGTCGCCTCTCTACTGTATATTGTCAACTGACATCTGTATTCAAAGAAAAGACTCTCGGGGCTTAAATACTAGTTTACAAAAATAGGCTTAAACTCTACACAGAATATTTACAAATTATGCTGGGCGGAGCATCGCACCAGCAGTTAGAGTGGGCTGTGATGGCCTTGGTCAGACGCGTTCTTCAGAGAGAGAGAGAAAGCACTTCTTTGTGGGTCAAAGTAAATAGGAAAAGAAAGTGCTGAAACATGTGTGCCGGATGCGCGCCACATGTTTGGTTAAATTTCTGCTGCTAGCTAAACTCGCAGCGGGGCGGAAGGAAGACAAACTCGCCGCTGCCCTTGGTGCGCGTCGAGTTATACAATCATAAATAGTAAACGAACCCTTGGGCCAGATTGCTGGCTCGGGTATCGTATCACATTTTATGTTTATATCGCCCAGCGCCCTCGGGGTGGTTTATTGCCTTAGAGGCCTCGAATATTGATGAGTTGGGTTTAAGCGTGATCATATTACAGGGAAGCCCATCAATCATGATCCATGAAGTGCAATCGACAATTTTGCGTAACGCCAGAGTCTGGCTCGACTAGACCATTTGGGGAGCAAACCGACGGAGTAACCTCGCATAACAGATATCCGCATACGCGGCGCTGCTCACACTGTTACTTCATCGGTTCTGTCCGCCCGAGTCGGTGTGATCCGATCTCCCATTTAAAGATTGTCACAGTCTAGCGAGCAGAGCAACCTTAAACGAGCGTTACCTTCGCGGGCAAAATGAAACAAGTGCAAAATGGAGCGCACACACACAAGTCGTGTATGGAAACCTGCTTGCTCCATTGAAATTGGATCGATTCGAGCCGCCGATAAAAGCGCGGTCAAAGAACTCTGGCTGAATGTGATCTCAGCTTTGGATCTTGGTTGGCTTTCGCAGGCATTGTTTCGGAGAAGTGATCAACCGTGGTCAGCTAAATGTCATCAAGTCAACAAGATTTGATCCCACGCGATGACGGCATGTGTGGTTATAAAAATCAAGCTGATCAAATTGGCGAACACAACAAGAGACGACGTAATAATGCCCATTGCGCCGCTGAGTAGAGTGGCCACACACAGAGCGAACACAAGTGCATCTCTCTTAGTTGGACGGGGTGTCATTCGGTCCAGAGAGCCAAACTGTAAGGGAAGCCGGGGTTACGACGAGAAAGTTAATAAGAACTTTGATAGTTGTAGTTTCGCTTTCTTGTTGCAGTTTTTAGAATCAATCGGTCAAATGATTCTCAAAAAAACAAGCCACAATTTTTCTCCAAAATCGAATGTACCTTCTTGTTACTTTGCGACCATCGACTCATTTACCGAAATACAACTATAAATGAACTTATTTTCGAAAATAAAGCTATTCAAAATTATGATTTTCAGTTTAAATTTTTTCAAGAAAATTTTTTAATGTACATCAATACACAAAACTCGACGGTCTACTGTCGGTTGTCCGACTAACCCACACCTCCCCTATACGATGATGTCACGCGTGTGAACTCGCACAGCACACAAGAAGTGCAAAACCGTGAAGAAACTATAGCTTCCCATGAGCACACACAAAGGGAGGATATCAAAAGGGGTTGGCAGTAGGCGTTGAGTGCACACATACTCACACACACACACACACACACACACACACACACACACACACACACACACACACACACACACACACACACACACACACACACATATTCGCCAAAGTTGGCCAAGTGAAACTGAAAATGACGCAATGGGCAACTGGGGGCTGCTTTTTACACTGCTGCTGAGGATGACAACATAAACATGCCCCGTTTGTAGCGCAATGGCCTATTTCTGCTGAATGATATGGTGCCTTTCTTCGCCCCACATCCTCTTGTTGTGTTGTGATGTTGACACAAGTAAAATGATTGCGATCAAACAAACAAACAAACAAAAAACCGGCGGATGAACAAATCGCTTGAATTGGCCAATTGGTGAAGATACCCTCCGTCATCGATCACCATTGGGGCTGTCACAACCGAATTCGCTGGGATTGTATCGATAATCGTCAATGCCATAGGCGACTACACGCAGAAGGAATTCATACTAACTAAACACACAAAAAAAGATTAGCAGCTCAGAGTTTTGGCAATGAACAAAAGAATGCAAACGACCGGTATAAGGCTGGAGTCGGTGAAGGTGATCCTGTTCGTGCGAGTGATGTTTGAAGTTGTTGGATATTTTTTCGGTGAACTTCGACAGACGCACAATAACAAAGAATCGGATTGGAATGCTTCTATGGTTGGATAATCTGAACAACCAAAATTTCCAGGGCCAGGGCTCCGATTCAGAGACTCTCTTTTCAGGCGGTCGCAGGTTCGAAATTTGTCTCAGTCGTGACTCCACTGAGTAAACATGTTCGTCAACACCAGTTAAGGTGAAGGTGAAAGTTAGCCACAAATGGCTGCCACAATGGCGCTCATTTCTTTCATCTCCCTCTCTCACCCTTCGCCCGAAAATCAATAATTTTGTGAAACAGTGTGAAGAAAATAATCGTTTTCGCACACTTCGCATCAAGTAATATCTACCAAACTCTAATCGATTACTCACAAATCATAAATGTTCATCTGCTGTGGCAATGCATAATGAAAAACGTCGGAAAACTCGAGCTAGTGCTCTGAAAGTTAACTTTTCTTTTTTTCAATTTTCGGCAATGATTTTGTTTGTATTGGTGAAAGCATCGTTATTTTTTCGACACTGATGCCAGACATAGCGTTTCATGTCATGAAAATCAATAGAATAAAATTGTGTTGATATCAATACAATTATCATTTTTACGTTTGATGGGTCTATAATGTAAGTTTTAGCAACTTTAACATTGGCTAAGCAAATTGTATTGCAGAGTTCGGAACACTGCCGCGGCTGCCTATGCTTTCAAAAACAGTAAACGGAAAAGTATTACATTCAATCAAAAAGCCTCGGCCAACGAAGAGAAGGGTTAAGGCCCTCCAACGTGAATGTTTGATAACAATACGATCAACGAAGGAAAATATTAAGGAATTATCAACATCGAGTTACTATGCGGAAGAACTTGAACCAAAAGAGCCCTAATTCGCATGTGTAATAAATTTGCTCAGGTTCCGTTCGCGTATATTCAGAATTTTACTTCATATGCAAATGCACCTTCTATATATATTTATATTTGCAATTGTTCATCGGAACATATCGTTCATACATTTTACATTAGTATTGAATTGTTATTTTTTTTTGTATTCAAAGACTCGTGTCAATCAATCGCCACACAGTATGATAAGTGAATTGATATATTTACGTGTGCTTTGCTCTTCTCTCACAAACACTATTACCCTATTTTTACACGTGGGTTTATCTATACTACTACAATGGCTAACTTCCACCTTCACCTTCACACTCCGATGTACGCGGAAGTACTTTAGCCTGCCGGTTTTGTACCAACTCTATCGCATCAAGGTCATAAAATCAGCGCGACCATCACATGGGTCAGGGGAACAGAATTCTGGGCTGTCCTGAACTGATTCACTAGATCAAAACTCCATCTAGAACTTGTGGGGATTGACCGCATGAAAAGAATATGCTGACAATAAACAAGTATGAACACGTTGAAGAGCGTAAACGAACAGTTTTGACGTAGGACTACGTCTTTCATTTCTATACCGTGGTGTAAAATCAAAGTTTCGAAAACGAAAGCGTTACGCCGAAGACCGAGATTTTGAGTGTTAATAGCTCCTAAACAACTGAACGAAATGGTATGATACACACTTCATTCGAAAGATAAAATGTCTACGCGTTCTATACTTGTTACTTTCTGATCCAAAAACTTGTTTCAATAGTCTTAAATTTGCTTTCAAAATAGGCTATTGAAATCACCAATCGGTATATAAGCGAGCGCCGCTCGGAAATCTACTCAGTTCTAATTGAACAGCGATTGGAGCATGTTGTCGCCGTTGTGGTGAAGCTCTTCATTTATCATGAAAGCGCGGATGAACGGTGTCACCAAGAGCCTGTTTGTGCACCTTAGGCCAGAAGGGAATCCATCAGGAGGAGAGACGGTTCCCCGGGAAGATCTCGAAGCAGCCGCTACACACACACACACATACACGCACGGAATTATTTCCGTTTGGATCGAGAAAGATCCGGAAAATAATCTGCCAGTTCCTCTAGGAATTTAAAAATACATTCATGTGAAAGAGTTTATTTGAATGTTTTCTTTCCATGTAACACTGTGACCAAATATGTTTCAATCAAGTGCTATTAACAGATGGTTATCGAGTTAGCATTAACCACTGGTTGGCTTCCAGTATCGAGGAAAATGTGGAAATATCTAATCGTTACTGAAAATAATCTGCCAGTTCCTCTGGGAATTTAAAATTACATTCATATGAAAGAGTTTACTTTAATGTTTTCTATCCATGTAACACTGTGACGAAATACATTAGGTTTTGTGATTTTTCAATCAATCGCAATCAACAGGATAGCTTCTGAAGATTATTCTTCCCCATCAGTAGGATATTTCCGTATCCAATATTGGATGCATAAAACCTTGTGCCTCCAACGTAATGCTCTCGTTTTCGAAGTTCTCCAAATATTCATTCATTCAGAATGAATTCAGATTCAACTTCATACAAATGATCTCTAAATCAACGATAGTCCTACGTCACCCTTGCGGTTATACCATAGATATAACCCACTTCCTGTTTTTTATGCGCATGGAACAAACTTCAACTTTTTTTTTTATAAATCGTTTATTTGTACAGGCTCATTTACATAGGTTTAAAGAAGCCAAACTCTCAACTATACTTTTACTATTACCATGTTTTCTTAATTCTACGGTTAATGAAATAGGAAACCGATTACTCGCGGTCGACTCGAGTTTAGAAGGGTGACACATTTTCTTTAGGAAAAGGATGGGATGTAAGGAGATTGTAACCATGTTCACACTCACACTCACACTCACTGCTAATGAGTCAGCCCTCTCATTACCCGGAATTGAGCAATGTGAAGGGACCCAGACAAAGGTAATGACATAACAGCGTCTGGATAAAGCACTCAAAATTTCTCATATTCTCTCAAGGAAGTACGGCGAGTGCTTTTCCGGCCTCACTGAACGGATAGCTTCGACAGAGCTAAGACTATCCGTTACAATGTAATAGTGTTCAACAGGTCGTGAGGCGACGCTGTCCAGCGCCCAATGAATTGCTGCCAATTCAGCAATATACACTGAGCAAGGATTCTGAAGACTGTGGGAGGTGCTGAAAATTTCGTTGAACACTCCAAATCCTGTGGACTCATTCATTGAGGACCCATCTGTATAGTACATATTATCACAATTGACACGCCCATACTTTGCTTTGAAGATCGTAGGAGCGATCCTCGATCGAAGATAATCTGGAATTTCATGGATTTTCTCCTTCATGAACAGATCAAAATGTACAGAGGAATTGATGTAGTCAGAAAAACAAACACGGTTGGGAATACACGAAGAAGGATCAACCTGCATGGTGATGAATTCATGATATGAGCTCATGAATCCAGAATGAAAACAGGAAGTGGGTTATATCTATGGTATAACCGCAAGGGTGACGTAGGACTATCGTTGATTTAGAGATCATTTGTTTGAAGTTGAATCTGAACTAATTCTGAATGAATGAATATTTGGGGGACTTCGAAAACGAGAGCGTTACGTTGGAGGCACAAGGTTTTATGCATCCAATATTGGATACGGAAATATCCTACTGATGGGGAAGAATAATCTTCAGAAGCTATCCTGTTAATTGCGATTGATTGAAAAATCACAAAACCAAATGTATTTGGTCACAGTGTTACATGGATAGAAAACATTCAAATAAACTCTTTCACATGAATGTATTTTTAAATTCCCAGAGGAACTGGCAGATTATTTTCCGGACCTTTCTCGATGCTGAATGGCATCCAAACGGAAAGAATTCCGCGCGTGTATGTGCGTGTGTGTAGCGGCTGCTTCGAGATCTTCCCGGGGGACCGTTTGTGGCATCACTCTCCTCCTGATGGATTCCCTTCTGGCCTAAGGTGCACAAACAGGCTCTTGGTGACACCGTTCATCCGCGCTTTCATGATAAGAAGCTTCACCACAACAGCAACAACATGCTCCAATCGCTGTTCAATTAGAACTGAGTGGATTTCCGAGCGGCGCTCGCTTATATACCGATTGGTGATTTCAATAGCCTGTTTTGAAAGCAATTTTAAGACTATTGAAACAAGTTTTTGAATCAGAAAGTAACAAGTATAGAACGCGTAGACATTTTATCTTTCGAATGAAGTGTTTATCATACCATTTCGTTCAGTTGTTTAGGAGCTATTAACGCTCAAAATCTCGGTCTCCGGCGTAACGCTTTCGTTTTCGAAACATTGATTTTACACCCCGGTATAGAAATGAAAGACGTAGTCCTACGTCAAAATTTAGCTCGATAAGCTGCTCAAAATTTCCGATCACCAATGGGTTCATAACCTTACACCGGATGAGGAACCGAAGAGATAATAAATTGAAGCGATCTTTTAGTGGGAGTACGCCTGCCAAAACCTCGAGACTCATGGTATGCGTTGAGGGCATACATCAAACTTCAACTTGTCATAGCTTGATTAGTCAAAATTTTCTTGCAAATAACATTGTCACAACATAATTTGCCTACACTACTTTTCTTAAAACATACATTAAATGTATTTTTTTAGTGTTTACTCGTTTCTTGTTGTTTTCAGTACTGAGATATATATGTAATCTGCCCTAACTACCGCAACGGGTCATTTGACCCGTGCAAACATTCATATACTATCATCAATATTTGTATCTGTGGTTGTAATACAAAACCATTGCATTACACATTTCTGCAATTTTTTTATATATTTTGTTGTATTTGTGAATGATTAGAATTTATTGTATTCTTGACTATCCAAGCGAACTAACAGTAACCATTCCAAGCTACAGTGCTATTTTAAGTGTCAAAAATTGTAGTTTCATTGTTTTGCTAATATTTGTTATCCTAAAAATGTCGAGATATAAAGGAGAAATATGGTATGTCACGTTTCTCAACAAAACTATATAAATCGAGTCTTTGTTTACTAACTATTCATAAAGGGTCAATTGACCCGCTGTGCTAGGAATAGGTATACATGAAACATCTGTATATTTAGTGTTAAAATCATGCCAAAAACAAGTTGCTAGTGATAATTGGGAAGAGAGAAGGACCTCCGCATTAGTAACTTGTTGTAGTTCATGCGAAATTGTTTATTTATTTTGGGTTTCAATAATGTTTCACGCTCAACCAATAAACCAAAGTTTCATAGCCCTAGTAAGGTAGTCTCATTAACGAATATAGTCTAGTCCTGGCGCATGAAGTAATACGGCATTTGTTTATCCCTAATCACGGAAATCTTTTACTCGATTTCGGAAGTTCGCTAGTTCGAAATGAAAGGTTCATTCACTAGTGTGTGGTAGACTGAATCGCAAGAGACGAGGTTTTTGACGTAGAACTACGTCTTTCAGGAAGGGTGCCAAATCAGAGAACAGGTCACGTTTTTATGAAATAAAGTTAACGTTAATAACTATTTTCACTGTGAGCGAATTCTCATGATTTGCATACCAATCGAATCGGAAATTCTCCAACATTTGTTTGATATGCTATACATTACAATTCGCTAATCTCTAAACGGTTTAAATTCATGAAACCTGGAAGAACATCCTTTTTTTCCCATACATTTGTTCTGCCGATTTGTGTGCTAACCCTACCCGTATTTCGAATGCTTAAAACTCGAACATTTCTTAACAGATCGGAAAGATGTTTGCATCAATTGATAGGAAATATTTTTACGCGTCTGTCACAATTAATAAAATATTATTTTTCATAAGATGAATAACTGTAAAATGTCAAGCGTTGTTTAAACGCCCTAACTGCCAAGTTTTGATTGGCCCGATTTACGGTTTCCCCAACAAAGACTTCAAAACTCGGGGGTACTCGCTTGTCATTGTGCAGACCGGAATATGTTTCACTAAAACGTACTTTTAAACTGAAAAGCCTGGGAAAATCGTCATTTCAGATACTAGAAGTTGATGAACTTTCGCGGTTCGAGAACTACCTAAACATGAAATGTGCAATATTTTCAGAGGGAAATGTAAAATACAATGATCGTTTTACAATTCTTCCGTTCACATATTTTGGTAGTCCTTGACATCATATCAAACGTAGAAGGACGTTCATCAAATTTACTTGTAACGAAGAACATAATCTATTACAATAATTTTGATGCATTCTAAAATAATATTCGATGTGGTAAACAAATGGATTGCATAATATAATTGCGTAGTTCTACGTCGAAAATATGCGGTCGTGTCCTAGATACAACCCCTTACAATTTTTTTTCTACAGAAACAGGGTTAGCACGGATTCGAACGAGAATCTCTGTTTTCGAAAATGTTCGAGTCGATTCATTCGAACGAAAGTCAGATACGGACGTAAACAGGCGTAATACTGATTGTGGGATATTTTGAAATTAAATGGAGCATGTTTTAACATTCATCAATGGCAGATATCATTTACAATGCTGTTTTCTCGCAACGGGTTGTTTAATAGGTTCGTTCGCTTAGTTTCTTTCGGAGAGTATCGCTAACTGAATCGATATCTACACCCAAACTAGCGTTGGCACAAAATATTCCATCTTCTGCAGAAAAAAAGGGTTTTTCGTGTGCTGAAGGGTGAAATGAACAAATAAAACGCGTTTTCGAAAGCTTTAAAATGTTTGTATGAATGGGAGTAGACATCTCTTTCTCTCAGACTGAACGTCAGCTGTTTTACACGACCACGCTATCCACATAGACACTGGTGCTGTTGCATAAATACGTGATAATATTACACCTCATTATAAAATGTAGTTGGAAAGTGTTTTCTAAGAGTAAAAACGAAACCATAAACGTGAATTTCTTTCTTTCTTTCTCGATCTGGGCCGTGTACGTTTGCGAAGGTTTACGAAAAGCTTCAAGGGGGTATTCTAGTTTAGAGACACGAATTTAGAGCGTTTTTTCGAGCTCCGTAAAAATAGAACAAAGATTTTTTTAGTATCCATTGAACCATTATTCGTTCATCTATTTTTTAGTAATAAAACAAAAAATTGAACGGGAAAAAAATCATAATTAGAATAGTTACAAGCTGATCAAGTGAGAGGGTTTAAAAAAAAGTGGTGCCATGGCGTACACGATTCTAGTCCTTCTGGTTGTCTGAAACAAAAAAAAAACGAACAGATTCTGAATCAGTAAAGATGCTGCTATCGCATGAACCTCGGACAAGTTAAAAACATCTTTTTTGACAAAATGACGGCCGTTAGAAGAAAAAAATGGGGTATAAAATGATTTCTCTGACGTTTCTTGATTTTTAAAAAATAGTATGGTTGAAAAATATCATTTTTAAATGGTTCATGCGATAGAAAGATGCAGATTGTATTCCTATAATGTCGACGTGAATCGGTGCAGTAGAACTTGAGATATCGTGTACGCCCGTTTGAGAAAACTAGTTTTGAGGAAAACGTGTTCGAAATTGATTGTTCAAAATTTCGATTTCTTGAAAAAATATTCAGATTTTTTTCAAAATTCCAGACTGGAATATTGCCTTAATGCGTGCTTATTTGTAACGTGTCTTTTGTTTCGCTCGACATACATTTCATAGCATATATATTATACAAATGATCTACCAGTATGGAGGAGTAGCACACTTTCTGTTATTTTTTAGCTCATTTAATGTAATAAATCGGGATGCCAAAACAGGTGTTAGAATTAATTTTGAGTGTACCATCAACAATGTACGAACGTTCGAAATATCACGTTAAAAATAATGTTTAAATCTAAATCTTTTCAATTTCAAGCAGATCCTGTGAAAACGAAAACATTTGATTGATTTTTTAAATGAAATTTTTGACATACACCGATAGACAACAGATGAAGTGCCCACCTCATGATTTTTTGAGTATCTTTCATCTGTTTGGTTCAAATTAAAGTAAAATACTTTATTTTTTATTTTGTTTTGATATATTATTTTTTATATTCTTTTAAAGTTTTATGGAATAATAAAAAA
This sequence comes from Toxorhynchites rutilus septentrionalis, assembly GCF_029784135.1. Taxonomy (NCBI): domain Eukaryota; kingdom Metazoa; phylum Arthropoda; class Insecta; order Diptera; family Culicidae; genus Toxorhynchites; species Toxorhynchites rutilus. The sequence goes on from NC_073744.1 coordinate 198,834,717, forward strand.
AGAGTTTCAGAAACAAAAAAAAAAACATTTGGTATTTGTAAAAAAAACAGTGAGAAAAACAAATCGATGTGTTTCCGATAAGCTTCCCTCGGAAGACCCCTTGATTGTTTGTTTTGACATTTTGGTAAAGAGCGCGACCTGGTGCATTTGTGCACGTGACCCCTTTTTGATTTAGTTGCAAAAATGGTAAACCCAGTGATTTCGAAAAACTTCAACTCCCAAAAGAGTATCAGCAAGACTGCGGTTGAGAAAATTTCTCTGAAACTAAAAACGTTCGAATCAGTGGTCGATCATCCTGGTAGGAAGGTAGGAAGCGTAAAAGTAAAGCGAGAACGGATACCAAAAATAAGCGCGAAATCAAAAAGAAAATGCAAATGCAGAAAATGAATAGCAAAGTTGCTTAGAAGTGCCCATTTATCGGCAAGACAAAGAAAGCCAAACAACTGAAGTTTGTTGAGGAGCATGCTGATAAGCCCCTAGAGTCCTAGAAGATGGTTCTCTTGACGAACGATTCGGCGGATTCGTGTGTAGCGCAGATCGGGTAAGGAGCTTCAAGAGTGCCACATCCAAGAAGCACGCCAAAGTGCCTGCAGTAGGTGCTAAAGTCCAAAGGAGGACACATTGATTTTTAAAATTCTTCTCTTTTGCTTTAATTTATTTTTTTATGGAGCCAATGACAAAATAGAATAGTTCGTTTTTATCAAACAGTTATTTAGTTGCAGAAAGCTGAAAACTGTTAACAGAGTATTATGAACTTAAAAAACATGAATGCCAATTATGACTAAGTACATTGTCACGGCAATTTTTTTCTTGACATGCATATTGCTTTGATAATATGTACAATAAGGGATGACATACCCTTAGTTATGATGTACATAATACGATTTAACGTTGAATAATTTTCCTCAGCGCGCGATGCGATTTAAAGCGGTGCAAAATAGATTCAACTTATATGCTTCTACTACATATAAACCGTATTTAAAATTATGCGTTCATAAAAATTCATTTGTCGATCATACCATGTATCTATATAAATAAAAATGATTTGGTGTCCGTTCCTCACGATTTAACTTAAGAACGGAGCAACGGATTTGAACAATCAGTATTTGGATTGATGTGTCTCAGTCTGCGCCAGGAGTATATGTCAAGAAAGAAATTATATACTGCTAATATAGTTCGCGCACAGAAAAATAATTTTCGGGAACGTGAGTGTTCGAAATTATTTAAATCGGAAAAGCAATTGTGGGCGGGACGAAGTTTGCCGGGTCAGCTAGTACATGATAAAACTGATCCTCGTTCTATCAAATAACTTTCTTACATTTTATGCGATCCCAGATTTACACCAGATATACACCATTTTTTATCAACGTTATATGTGACTGTGGATTGAGTCGATTAAATCACGTCACGGTCTAATTACAAAAATAAGGGCGTTACTTCCCCCTTACTTTTGCATTTATAGGTTGTTTCGGTGCATCTAACACGACATATGACAATTATCTTATTTACTTTGCCCAATTACTGTTAAATTTTATAATATTTATAAATCTGTATCCTACAAGAAAAGAAGTCTTACGACTTAGAATGCGCAAAACTACATGATCTTATGATTTTAGGTATGGCCATATTAAGCCATATTAACATGCACATACACTGTTTGGCCGGTGCCAAATATTTGACTCTTTTTGACAGACAAAATTTTATCAACGTGTACCGATATATTCGACACAGAACACGACAAGCAAATATTCAGTTGTTGAATGCCAAAAATGTTTTTTTCGGTCAGTTCTTCGAACCTGTCGGTACATGGTTAGGTTACCTTGAATATTTCAGTCGATTTTTTTTCCATGTTCGATGTTTGACATTGTTTGCCACTGTTGAAAATTAAAAAGTGGCAAACAAAATAGTGTTTGTACAAATTTCAAACCAAACTTTATCTGTCAAAAATTGTCAAATATTTGACTTCCGGACAAACAGTGTACGGCTACCTTTAATGTTACATCATTATATATCGAGGTATTTCAATATATATTATTTCAACTATATGATCGGTGTTAAGTCAGACCGGACCATGTGACGTTTTTCTGATTTCGAGAGAAACGAACTTGAAGCTTGGCGCTATAAAGGGCTTCCATTGAGCATTCAAAACAATTTCAATACGTTATTCGTGCTTTTCCAAATCTGGTAAGTGCATTATGTAGCTTACGTAATGTTTAACCAAATGCAATCAATAACTCGAAATTTTTAATTTTGCCACTTGGTCCCCTCTGACTTACACCGACCATATGTGATACGTTGTTTTTCTGAGTTGTATTTGTGTACCCTTAGAAAAATCCTCGGTCGAAAACTACTAAATACATTTGGTAATGCAAAATTAGTAGAATGTACAAATTTTATGTACATATTGTCAACAAACCCGCATCCCTACCAGAGATTAGTATATTTTACTCGATAACATTAGTAAGCTTGGATATTGTCATATCTGAAAACTGGTGAGAAAAGCGCGTATTAACCACCCAGCAAACATTAAATCGCATAACAAGCGTATATATAACATCATATACCCTAAAATTTGGTTGGCATATAATGCGCCTAACTGGCATATGCATGTAAAAGTGGAGGCCATATACATACATGGCAAATGCTTACCGAATTTGTTTGGATGAATATGCAACTTTGACCGGCTATAATAGCGACTTTTACCATACTCATATACGATTTATTACAGATATCGAAAAAAAAACAAATGGCGCAAAATATTTTCGTGAAATGTTTATTATAGCCTCACGAACCGCCATTTTTATATATGAGTATTTATGTTTGTAGAAATAATAATTGTTTGATTGACTTGTGTTGGGAGTGGAATATGAATGTTTAAAATGACACAGATTGATGTTTGGTGAAAACTGCTCCGATATGGGTTCGAACTCCGGTCGTCTGGATTATCATCCACCAGCTATCTCGCGCGGCTATCTGCAATTTAATTCAACAGCGGTTAAAACTTTCGAGTGCATCAGCATTTCATTGACATTTCAATATGATGTAATATGTCCTTTATTAGGATCTAATATGATTTACTGTTTCATGATTTTCTTCAGCATGCAACACGATTTTCTACAGTACTGAATCGATTTAAATTATACGCTTATACGACACACAAACTGCATCAGCGTAATATACGCATATGATGCGGATTAAATATATTTTACGACAATGTACATCATAAAATTGATGTTTATTATACCGATATGCGACTTAATTTGATAATGGTATATAAAATCGAGTTTTTACATTTTATGCGATTTCAAATATACACGATACATATTTTGATGGATATTATATGCGATTATGATTTATTCGGATTTCTTGTAAGACTTGGCACGTGCAAAATTATACGATTTAATGTTTGCTGGGCATTTTCATTGTTCCCATACGGCAATACGGAGGTATAATAAGGATATAATTCTGATACGTGCATTTTCGGCGAGAAAATGTAGCCGATATTGGGCTTCCGAATCATGGTTCTGCTTGACATATGTGTTTATTAGTACGGTCGAAAATATAGATTGGTAGTATTTACCAAAAAATTCGTTATATTTACTAATTATTTCTCTCAGTGTATTTTTATGTAGAAGCCCTTCGTGTAGAACTCAGTTGGCCATGACACATGATGGAAAAAATATATTATTCGATGTAAACATGCGTTGGAAAAAGAAAACGATTTTAGGCGAGTTATCAATTCATCAATTTATCAAACAATCAATTGTCCATAAAATCAATTGATCTATTTGAACAACGTGTGAAAATTGAAACCTGTTCGTCAAACAGCGAACCCGCGCTGTAGAAGTACAGCTACCTAAAGTCATTATTCGCATCACATATGAGTCAGAGTGATGTCATTTTCTCACACCGCTTCTCGCATCATCTCCGCCATCATCATCACATCGGGTGCAGCATCGGGCGCTGGAATCTGTCTGTTCTTTCATCCCAGTTTCCCACGAACCCAAATAAACACACAGCCACCGATTTGTGTTGGGCACACATGAACTTCAGATTTTATTTGCATCCCTCTCACACTCTGCACTCTTATATTTTCCTCCGGTTCCCGGGCGTCATAAAGTGACCGGTTACGGTTGCTACCGGGGCGAATTCCCACCGTTCGAGAGGCGAAGCGGGAGGCGCGCAATACTATCGTCAATTTTCTGCTCCATCACCGCGCGAATCAACTGCTGCTGCACGTGTACGAGCTTAATTAGCGCACACTTCTTCCCAGACTCTGAGCCAAACAGACATAAAAAAAAAGAGAATAAAAACCCGAAATCTTAAGTTACTTTACTTCGGGCAATAATTTTACACCACTTCTGCATATTATTTTGGCTCGTAAATCTTATCTTCTGCTGTTGTCTGCTCTTCCGGGGGAGGTTGTCATCTTTCATTTTTCCACGAAAAGAGTTGGTCTCACCGTCGCGAATAGAAAGGCGGCGTGGCGTGGGTGTGTCCAAAAATCACCGCCCATTAATAATTCCTCTTTGTTTCCAGTGAAAACAATTAGGGCGCAATGTTGTTTACATTTGGATTATCGAAATTGGCGGCGCGCAAGAAACAACAACAGCAGAGCGGCGGAACGTTCGGTTGTCCGTGGTTACGCACCTAGATGATATCCGCGCGCGTGGTGATTTTATTTTGCGCGCGTAACATCATCGGAGAGCAGTTTTGCGGCTGCTACTGCGGGGGTGAACCGATTCGGTATTGTTTTGGAGCGATCAGTTTCGATTGTCGCGTCGCGCAGTGTGGGGGGATTTTTGGTGATTTGATTTTGGGATTTGTGTAGATTTCGCGCTGTTTTTACGCGCTTGTGTTTGTCTCGTGATATAAGTTTTATTGTGCAATACGATGGAGTGAGTTTAATATTAAAAATGGTGCTTGTGCTTTTTTTATCTAGCTGGAAAGCATATTGGAGATAAATTGTCATCCCGGAATCAAAAGTAGTGATAAAAAGCAAAGGTCTCCAATATGAATTCTATTCAACTGATCGAATGCATATAGTATAATTCTCCATAAATCATTCGAAGGTTCTCATGGCGGCAACAAGTGCCCTGTGAATCGTTAGTGTTGCTAAGAATGAATCGTTGAATACCGGTGGAGTTATCTATAAATACCGCTCTCAATGACCAATATGGTGTCCAAGTATTCGGATTGTTTGGAAGGTATTAGTTGTACAAGTACTGTTGGCATTATGTTGAAGCTGGCAAACTAGTTAACTAAATTCCTGGTCTGTTTTGTAATAGATCACAATTCGATGGCAATGGACATATTCGGAAAATATATATAATATATTTTCTTCTATTTTCAGTTGTTTATATTTGCTAATTTTGGGTCAATTCGTTCAATCAGTTCTCTGGAAATAAATTGCTAGAATAAATTTGTACATTCTTTCGGGTCGATTTTTTTTTATTCACTGACCTTTCTCATTTTTTAAATTGAGAACCAGATCTACGGGTTTACCCATTCCTCAAATGGAAAAAAAAATATTATTTAGAATTTTATTATTTGGACTGCTTGGGCAAAATATGAAACTTGAGGCCAAACAAACTACCTTAGTAATTGAATTTCTAGGGATTCATGTTATTAATTAGAATCCTTGAGTTATCATTGATTCAGTTTATTTTTGCTTTTTCAATACATGCTTGTTTTATGTTTCCTCCAGTGTTTGTAATTGAACATCGAACGCAATAATTTTTCTCAACTAAGTCATCATAAATGATAGTTGAATAATTAAAGTTATTGAAGGCAAAAAATGCAAAATATTTTATTGTTGCCATGCACACTTCAACTTCCCCAATATTTCCTACCGTGTTTGCAAATGGAACATCGAACGCAATAATGTTCCTGAACTAAATCCTCTTATGGTTAAATGATTAAATAATAAAAGTTGTGTGGGCTCGTTTCGGTAAGCATGAAAAGTAAACCTGTAAAATTATGTGATGGGGAATCTACATAATTCATGTTTACTTTTCATGCTTACTAATACCCACACAACTCTAAATATTTAACCACTTAACTATGTGAGGATTTAGTTCAGGATAATTATTGCATTCGATGTTCCTTTTGCAAACACGGTAGGAAATATTGCTGGAAGTTGAAGTGTGCATGGCAATAATAAAATATTTTGCATTTTTTGCCTTCAATAATTTATCGCTCCGTTCATCGTTTAAAATCATTTCGAATGTTACTTTAGTTTACCGACGAAATCTGTATGATTTAATTTATTTATTTATTGCTTCATCTAATCAACTTAAACAGCCAGAACCATGTTTAACCCTTTGCGGTCGTTGTCTGCTCTCAGCCACCATAGCAAGGAACCATACTGAATACTTTATCCAATGATCTAATAGTCTACATTTTTCTAAACGAAATTCAATGCCTAGTGAACTTTTTCACGAATGTATACGAAGTTTCCATGAATAATAACGGTAACTGTATTCGGTATAAACAAAATATTATTAGCGTGGAAAGATAAGAGGATCTCTTTCAAGGGAAATTAATTCCGACCGCAAAAGGATAAGTTAATTCGTTTCCGAGTTTATTATTTACGCTATCTTAGTTCATTAGGTTTCATTTACGTTTTTTATTTTCCATCGTACCTTCACTTTTTTTTCATTTTTTTTAAATTTTAATATGTTCCATTTTCCAATTTTTTCATAATTTTTCAAATTCCAATTTTTTATTTTTTTAAAGAAAATAAAAAAAAATCATTTATATTTCATATTTTAAAACTGTTTTTTCAAAAATTTTCCAAATTCCATTTTTTTATATTTTTTCAAAAAATATAAAAAAATCATTTATATTTTTAATTTTTAAACTTTTTGAAATTTTCATCCACGTTTTTTTATATTTTTCAATGCAATGCTCAATGTTTTCAATTCTTCAATTGTGCATTTTCTAATTTTTAATTTTCTCAATTTTCGATATTTCTATTTAGATTTTTTTTTTCTTCAATCCTAATTTTTATAATACAATCAACTCTCCCTTACTCGATGTTCTGTAACTCGATATTTTCCCTAACTCGATGAATTTCATGGCACCTTTGATTTTGCATGCATTCTTCTCTCCCTAACTCGATACCTCCCTTACTCGATGCCTCTCTTACTCGATGGGCTTTGTTTCATTTTTCCATGGATTTTTACCTCGCTAACTCGATTGATTTTCGCGTACTTGTTTTTGTGCGTTTCTAGCTGTCATTTCAATTGCTCTTGAAAGTGAAGACGAAGTGTTCGTATTATCAAGGATTTTTTGTTTTCAAGTATGGAAAACCAGGGAAAACCTTTCAAGCGAACGATTAAAACGCTAACCATAGCGCAACGTTTGAGCATCATCGAGCAGGTCGAAAAGGATGGGCGAAAGGTGTCTGAAGTTTCAAAAGATTTCAGTATTGCACAAAGTACGGTGTCAACACTATTCAAGCAAAAGGAAAAATGGCATCGGATGGGAAAATTCAATGTGGACAAAAAGCGTATAAGGTTGGTTGGGAACGAGAAGCTGGAACGGTCAATGGAAATTTTTGTCAATCAAGCCAGAGAGAATAATTTACCTCTCTCAGGTTCTACTCTTCGGGAGAAGGCTTGCGAATTTGCCCAGAAACTGGGAATTCTCAATTTTAGAGGAAGTTCTGGATGGCTAAGTAAATTTTTAAAACGTGCTCCCGTGGCCGAGTGGTTAGCGTCAAAACCTAACATGCCGGGGGTTCGGGTTCGATTCCCGTTCTGGTCGGGGAAATTTTTCTTCAAAGAAATTTCCTCTGACTTGCACTGTGGTCACGCGTATTCTAGAGCTTGCCACTCAGAATACATTCAAGGCGTGTTATTTGGCATAGAAATCTCAACTAAGTACTAATGAAAATGACGCAAGTAATACTACGTTGAGACGGCGGAGTTCCTCTAGGAAAGTTAGTGCCATATAAGAAGAAGAAGGACATATTCGGCACACAGGACGCTTGTAGATACCGTTTTTGGTTCTTACAGTAACCACTCTGACGACTCCATCATTTCCTGGATGCACCTTAGTAATTCTTGCCAAGGGCCAATATAGGGGTGGTTGATTATCCTCACGTAGAACAGCCAAATCCCCAACATTAATGGAAATGTGTTGCCGGTGTTTGTTAATCATTTGCATCTCGGTGAGGTATTCCTTACTCCATCTCTGCCAATATCGCTGGAATAATTGCTGCCTTTGCTGGTAGTGGGTTAAATAGGCGATTCGTAGGGATGGCGCGCAGATCGGTTTCGGGGAGTGCCGTCATGGTAGAGCCAATAAGAAAATGGGCTGGAGTCAGCACATCAACATCTAGAGGGTCATCCGAAAGCGGAACTAATGGCCTTGAATTGAGTGCTGCTGTAATCTGAACGAGAAGAGTAGAGAAATCCTCAAAGGATAGGTGATACGAGCCGATTTCCTTTTTGAGGGCACTTTTAACAGTGCGCACTGCAGCTTCCCACAAGCTTCCAAAGTTAGGAGCCCGTGGGGGTATAAAATGCCATGAAATACCTTGTTGCGCTAGCTCATTTCCAATCATAGCGAACTGTTTTTTAAAAATTCAGCGTCTTATATAAACCATATAACTCATGCTTGGCTCTTTCCATTCATTATCCAATTGAGAGGGAGCAGCATCATCCCAGCCAGATTGCAGTAAAGATAGTTTCTGCATTATGATTTTTCCCTTCACAATTACCGGAGAAATTAAACCGAGAGGATCAAACAGTTTCGCGATGGTAGAGAGGATACTTCGCCTTGTCCAATCCTTCACGTTATTGACTGTATCGAAGGCAAAACTCAACTGATCAGATCTTGGATCCCATGTAACACCAAGTGTCTTTACTTGTTCCGTGGAAACTAAATCGAAGCTTATTTCCAATCCTTTACCCAATTTTTCCATTGGCAATCCCTCCAAAACTTTTGGACAATTTGAAATCCACTTTCGGAGTGAAAAACCTCCTTCCTCAGCCAAATCTTGTAATTCTTTTCGCAGAAATGTTGCCTCATTAATGCTCGAAGCTCCGCTAATCAGGTCATCTATATAAAGGTCATTTTCAAGAACCACGCATGGCTCGGGATGTCTAGACCGTTCATCGTATGCCAGTTGCTTCAGTGTTCTTGTGGCGAGGAACGATGAAGGAGTCAAGCCATAAGTCACCGTGAGCAATTCGTATGTACCTATTGGATCTGACTCGGAAAACCGCCAAAAAATTCTTTGCAGATGCGTATCATCATCGTGTAGACGGATTTGTCTATACATTTTTTCCACGTCCGCAACGAGGGCGACTTTATGTTTACGGAACCGTAGTAATAGACTGAGAAGCTCATCTTGTATTACAGGACCTTTCAAAAGAGTATCATTCAGCGAGTATCCGCTATCGGTGGAAGCCGATCCATCAAATACGACCCGTAACTTAGTTTTTTTTTTTTTTTAACCAAAATATATATTTTTATTAAGGCTCAAATGGCGTCAACCTGACGGGGCCGGGAGTTCAATATTTCGACAATGTTTGCCTTATAACTATGTTAGTAATATGTAACCGATTACTCGCGGTTGGCTCGAGGTTAGTATTACAAGTGTTTTCGTAATTGTGATGTTGCTGTCTTCAATGATCTGTACCTGTGCCCGACACGGGATACTTCCTATTGGGATGCAGCTGACCATTAATCAGCAACGCCCCCCTAGTCTGTACCTCATATCTAGCGTGGTGCGTCTTCTCGAGGAATCCAGGATAGAATGGTCACTAGCCGGCGCAATCATCAGCTCGTGTAGAGTTGTCATGAGCGATACAACCTTTGGCTTTTGTTGAATCATCAGTGGACTGCACAACCTTTGGCCCGTGTATCTGTAAAGAGTGTGTGTATGTATTGCCGCGACTAGTAAAAGTTTATAGATCGAATAGGAGGGATACGAAACAGGGACACAACGAAGGAAAAATCATTAAACGTTGACATCGGCGTTCCTGAGGAACAGGTATAGATGAAGCAGAAGATCACGATCCCGGCTACCTAAGATATCCCGGACGGGGATCTCCGATTGTCTGCCTTTTGCTCTCAGTGCTCTAGAGAGCTGAGAGCGAGCAGCATGGAACCGGATACACGACCAGACAATATGCTCGATGTCGTGGTAGCCATCGCCACAATCACAAAGATTGTTTGCTGCGAGCCCAATTCGATAGAGATGCGCGTTTAGGTTGTAGTGATTGGACATAAGCCGAGATATCACGCGAATGAAATCACGACCGACATTCAATCCCTTAAACCAAGCTTTCGTCGAAACCTTAGGGATAATCGTGTGTAACCAACGACCGAACTCATCTTCACTCCACATGCGCTGCCAACTAACGAGTGTGTCCTGACGAGGAATGTGAAAAAATTCATTATAGGCAATTTGCCTTTCAAAAAGTGTGCCTTCTGAAGCGCCCACCTTAACTAGCGAGTCCGCTTTCTCATTCCCCGGAATCGAGCAATGAGAGGGAACCCATGCTAAGGTAATCTTGAATAATTTTTCGACCAAAACACTCAATAGTTGTCTTATTCTTGTTAGGAAATAAGATGAGCATTTATCAACTTTCATTGAGCGGATTGCCTCTATTGAGCTGAGACTGTCTGAAAAAATAAAATAGTGGTCGATGGGCAATGTTTCAATGATCCCTAATGCGTAATATATCGCACCCATTTCTGCGACATACACGGAACAAGGATCTTTGAGTTTGAAAGAGGCACTGGAATTTTCATTGAAGATGCCGAAGCCAGTGGACCCGTTTATGCATGAACCGTCAGTAAAGAACATTTTATCAGATCTAACTTTCCCATATTCTGCCGAAAATATCTCCGGAATGTAATCGGAGCGTAGATGATCTGGGATTCCATGGATCTTTTGTCGCATGGACAGATCAAAATTGACAGAGGAATTGCAAAAGTATGGGAAGCAAACTTGGTTGGAGATGCCCGGTGAAGGGTGCACTTCATGGGTAAGGTACTCATGGTATAGAGACATAAAACTTGACTGAGGAGTCAGTTGGAGTAGATTTTCGAAGTTATCAATCACCAATGGATTCATGATCTTGCAACGGATGAGAAATCTGTAGGATAATTCTGTGAACAGAAGAGTAAGCGGGGGTACTCCTGCCAAAACTTCGAGACTCATCGTATGTGTCGAATGCAAACACCCCATGGCTATACGCAAGCAACGATATTGTATCCTCTCCAGCTTGAGAATATGAATCCTGGCAGCTGATCGGAAGCAAAAACTGCCTTATTCTAACACTGATAATATCGTTGTTTTGTATAACTGAATGAGGTCTCCTGGATGGGCACCCCACCATGTTCCGGTTATTGTTTGGAGAAAATTGATTCTTTGCTGGCATTTCTGTTTCAAATACGCAATGTGTATTCCCCAGGTACATTTAGAGTCAAAATATACTCCAAGGTATTTGAAAAACATCGAGTGCTTGATCGTTTTGCCGGATAGGTGAAGCTGGAATTGGGCGGGTTCGTGCTTCCTAGAAAAAAGGACCATTTCAGTTTTCTCCGTAGAGAATTCGATACCCAGCTTGAGAGCCCACGTGAACAGGTTGTTCAGGGTATCTTGCAAGGAATTTTGCAGAACGGCGGGATTAGTACCCGTGATGGAAATAACTCCATCGTCTGCAAGTTGTCTCAACGTGCAATCTCTAGTTAGACAATCATCCATATCATTGACGTAAAAACTGTACAAGAGGGGGCTTAGGCAGGAGCCTTGTGGGAGGCCCATAAAACTGTAACGAGAAGATTTCAAGCTGCCATGATTGAAAAACATGTGCTTTTCTGAGAGTAAATTGTATAGGAAATTATTCAGAATTGGTGAAAGTCCACGATTATGAAGTTTCTCTGAGAGAAACTTCATAACTTAGTTGTAGTGCTTGAATTTTTAATGACGGGGTGGTGAGGCAAATAATATGCTTTTTTATCCGTGGATCCCCTAGCTTCTGATTGTAAATCTTCTTCTGTATCTTTTTTCATGTGACCAAGCCTAATATATTCAGCCATGAATGCATGGTATTCCTTTTTTAATGATATGTCCCGTTGCAAGCGTCTTTCCAGTTTGAACCTTTCCAATGCCATTATTTTTGATTCACCCAGCATATTTCCGAAATGAACATGTTTGGGTAGTCTTACTATGTAGCGACCATCGTCAGCACGCGAGTGAGTCTTAACAAAAGATTCTTCGCAGTCTGGTTCCTGCTTAGACCAAGGCGGTTGATCATCATAGCTCTCTGTTTTCCAAAATTTTTCCATCAGACTCTCTAGATTATCCGGAGTTGTCGCGGCATGACAGTTACGTTACGATCCAATATAATATAATATTAAAGCAATATTAAAAAATCCATTCCCATTGTGTAATCTGTCACTCGAGAACCTATTGTAGCGTTAACTGCATGTCTTGCTCGGGATTCAACCTGGCCAATTCCATAAATTGGAACATTTATCGCACGTCGTTTCAACTTCAGCATCCTTTCGCTCATAATATTCACCTGAGATCCATTATCGAGCAATGCTCTTGCCAAATGTTTGTTACCATCTCTATCCTGCACAATCAATACCACCGTTGAAAGAAAAATGTTCGATGGTCCAGATTTGGTCCCAATACTAAATGAACTAACTGTCGATTCATCCATTGCTTCCGTTTGATCAGCAAATGTACTTCCTGTACCTCCAGTTGCCAAATTCGTTGCCATGCCTCGTATATCGTTGCTTTTATTTACTGTGGAATTCATGCTATCGCTGTGCCCCAGTGGATATCCGGGATGAATCAACGTATTGTGCCTTTTTCCACACGTTCTACAATTAAATTTAGAGTTGCCGTCTCGAGCCCAATGCCCTGATCGAAAGCAATTACTACACAAGCGCTTGTTGTTTACTATATTCATTCTTTCAGATAGATTCATCGTCTGGAATTTAGTACAACGTGAAGTATAATGAGCATCGCCGCAACATTGACATGCTGGTACATCATTCACAGCATTTGTGGCACTATATGAAACAATATTGGTACGTTTTATGTTCGATCTTGTGGGATGATTTTTGCTTTCGGTACAGTTTGATGATATGGCGTCCAATATTCGAGTCCTTTTCTCTAGAAATATATATGGTATTGCGTGATCGCTGTCTAGAGTGAATCTAAAAATAGGAATTTATTGAGTCAAGTTTTCTATGCCTCTCGCCTGAAGCAGTGTTACATGCTTTTTACCTTTGTTTATTTTTTAGAGGTTTTAATCTTAAAAGAACCAAGCTAACAACGCATACTTGACAGACAAAAATATAGGAAGTTGTTTTCAGCACACGACCGCATCGTTGGCGCAGGACTACGAAATTATATTAGTTCAAATCGCTTGTTTATCTTTTCGAATATTATTTTAGAATGTCTCGAAATTTCAGAATTAACTCTTTAGTAGAATGTTTTGGTAGCTCCAAGGGGCCGGTGGTTTATGTGGTTTTGTAGAATCATTAGAGATGGTTAAAACACTGCCTTCGGGAGAACAATACACAAGCTGGTCATGCATCGCAATTTGTTTTCTCAAGTTAATGCGAGCACTGCACCAAATATCCAACGCGAACGTTTTACTCTTTTCGGTCTTGTCGATGTTGGTGTTTTTCTCAGATGACACCTACTCGGTCACCACCATCATTTGACATTTCAAATAACTGAAACACAAAACAGTTATAACAACTTCAATCTACTTTCGGCAACGCATAAAGACAACAAAAATGTGTGCAAAAATACAAGTTTCTAGCAAAAACGCTGTGTGTGAAATCAGCATTAACGAAGGTTCATTGCCCGCTGGAAGGCTCTCTCCGCAGTGTCCGTTCACATGTTGCAGTGCTTGTTGTCGCGTTTTTCAGCGTCAAGGCCATGGACTGTATTAGCGGGATTAACGGTTTCGAAATAAACTCATTTCTTCCGTTCGATATCAATGGAGCGAAAGGTTTTTTTTCTTGGAACTGTTCTAGCGCTTGGAAAATGAAATAGATTTTTATTTTTCTCCTAGTAGTTTATCAATTTTAAATGTTGATCGCAAAACGCATATAACCACTTCTTTTGGGTCCCTGATTGATTATTGCAAAACTCTCGGGCCAACGTCAAGCCAAGGCTAGTAATGGCAGAAAAGAAGAACCTAAAGATAGTCACTGTCCGTTAGGTAAACCATCATGCCTAGAAAAACATTCATCCCATCCTTCTACACAAAAATAAAAACACTACAATTCCTTGGCTCGACCGAAACAGCAATCAAGACAGGACTTCCCCGGCCTCTGGTTTAGTCACATTTTCATCGCTCAAAGAATTCAATTCCAAAGAATCTACAATTTTCTCTATTGTAATAGAAGCGTAGAAATATTTCCTATTAATTGATGCAATTAAAACATAGTCGATACACTACTTCCACTGCACAAAATTGCACTGCTGTTTTGTAATATCCCCCATTTTTTCATTCTTGCATCGAGTTGTGTAAGTATGTATGTGATATCAGCATTAGGAACGAATGTTGTCTGCTCGCTTGCTGGATTGAGACAATGATTTCAAATCGCAAAAGGACTTATTTATACCAAATAAGTTGAAAACGGGCAGAAACGAATGCGTTAGTTGCCCGGTATTGGCGGTACAGATCGACAGAACATATGTATGGGAAAATGTAAATGCTTCCAAGTTTTTTTTTAATTTAAACCATTTTCGGATTTGGGAATCATAGAACATCAAACAAACCCTTGAAAATATTCGAATCTACTGGAATTCATAAAAACGTTACCTGTTTTCTGATTTGTCACCCTTACTGAAAGACATGATTCTTCGTCAAAAAAAAAAAAAAAACACCCGAAAAAAAGTTGTGAGCATCGTACGTCTTCAATAGCAGCCGAGATTTGGTAACCCTATCGGTAATATTTTTATCATTTAAACTTTCGTCAGGCTTTGGCTTCGATCAGCCCATCGTAGTTCGCATAAATCTCCGTCAAGTTTGCGACAACCTTATTGTCATCACCCCAGAAGCTCAAAAGCAAACGTCACGAGTTAAAACTGCGAAAAACGAGTAAACAGCTCCAAAAATGTCCCACACTGTGGATTCTCAGGAAAAAAAAGTTCAAAGAGGGGTCTACAAACTCGATCAATATGGCTTTACATACATCATACATTCTCAACCAAACTTGAACTGCTCCATTCGATCCCCTGTTGTCGAAATGTTGGTTAAGGTACTTCAAGAAATTTCAACCGTTACTCTTCAGTGAATGAAGGACCGAACAAATTGCGAGTTGTCGTGTCTGACCGAAAGCAAGCAAACGAGATTGTTGTTGAAAAGCACTTCGTTCTCGAATATGGAGTGTTCATCCCATCCTATGTCATGGAAATTGGAGGAGTGATAACTGAATCGGGTCTGACAAGCGAAAAAATAAAAAGTGAAGGAGTTGGAAAGTTCAAGAAGCTCCACTCAATGAGAGTAAAAATCTTGAACTGTCTCCAACTCGGGAAGGTCTTCCATGAAGGGGAAAAAATATTTTTAATGCCGTCCGACTCGTTCCGAGTCCATTTTGCTGTTGCCGCCCCCCCTGACTACGTGATGGTGAACAAATTGAGGCTACCGGTGCGACTCTTGGAGTCAAACCCCATGACTGGTCCAAAAATGCAAGTCAGTTGGTCCTACAGCAGCTTATTGCGCCAACAAGGAGCACGGTGTCACTTGCGGAGAGCAGCATGTGGGCGAATCCTGCAGCCTGCTCCTGCTCTTCAAAAGAACGCTCGTAGCTCATTTTTTCGGAAATTTTAAAGGGCGCTTCTCCACCGGCCCAACAACAACAACCAATCTCCACAAACAATGTCTTCTCCACGCTGCCAGTCGACGAAATGGAAGCGGACACAGTCAACGAGGACAAACCGCTTATTTTTCAAGGGAATCCCCGGCGCAAAAATGTGTCCACTCCCAATGTTCAACGACAGGTCCCATCAATGATACCTCCTGTTAGCTTGACGAATTTACGAGATTTAGATTTACAACCAGAGAGCGCAGCGAGTAAAATGATGATGTTTTGTTTCTTGGTATGAAATTCATTCAAATTTGTTACAAAAATCCGAATTTTCCTTCAAATTTCCCGGATTCAAGTATGTCAACGCTGAAAATGCTAGAAAATCATCATTTCACAATGTGGAATGTATACTATAGAGAATGGCTTGGTATAAGTGTTTTGATGTCTGTTTTACAGTGGAATTGTCGTGGTCTTATCTTTAAGATGAATACGTTCATAACGTTTTTGATTCATAACGTTAAATGTGATGTTTTTGCTCTGACCTGAACACAAAACAATCACAAAAAAATGAAAGATTGCTAATGCTTATAACTCGAACATTTTTCAATGTATCGGAAAGATTTTTGCATCAATTGAAAGGAAATATTTCCACGCATCTATCACAATTAATGAAATGTTATTTTTCCAGAGATAAGCAATTGAATAACTGCAAAATGTCAAGCGCTATCTAAACGCTCTAACTGTCCCGTTTTGATTGGCCCGATTCACGGTTTCCCCAACACATCCAACAAAACCAAGGTGCCTTACATTACATGGCGTTTGTTCAAATTCTTTACTTACACAGCAACTATGTTGAATTCAATTGAATTCGAAAATTGTTTCATTCAATCAATAATTTAATCAATACAAACAAATGATTACTAAAATTTATAATCTTAAATATAATCCACCATTTTTTTGGAATTGACCTCCCACCTAACGGAGAACTTAAAGCTGTCGCTTGTCATGTAAATATCAGAGGGAAAGACCTCTGTACTGTTATCTTTTATTGACCTCCGAGAGGTATGGCTCGCCGCATGTAACTTGCTGACATGTGCTCACTCATACCTGATCTTGGCAGACTTCAACTTTCACGGAATCGCTCGGGGAGTTGAAGTTTTGAAGTCCCGTTCCGAACGGTACGTTTAGTCAGCCTCTTTTTTGAGTAGAGTAAATGATCTTGGTTTGTTTGATTTGCGGAGTTTTTACGTAACTAGTAAATGCAAATCGATTTTTCTTCATGAAAATCACAAATAATCGATACGAGTTTGGGTTTGTTGAAAAGCCCCAAGTCTGTAGTTGCTAATACTACCATAAGGCGTTGAAATTATTCAATTTTTTATGTTTTCTAACGATTTTCCTTAAAGAGAAATTATGATCATGGTTTGACCACCTTTTCTCATGGTTTGTCCGGTTTTAGAAATCCCCATTTTTGAATGAAAACATTCGAATTTTCGAGTAGATGTTGCATTTATCATTGCTTGAGTTTACTGTCATCATATTGATCCATTCATAATTTAGGCTTTCTTCAGAATATTGCCTTTTCTTAGACATTTTAAAAGTGTTCACCTCAACACACTCAACACAGAGAAACTTTATTTCTGCTATGCGCGAAGGACACAATAACAAAGTGCAGTGCTCCAAGCGGTTCCTGTAGAAATCATGTGTTCATCAAAATGCGTTAATTTAATAGTTTAGCTATGTAAATCTGATACAAATGGTGTGCAAGCATAATGTTTACAATATTTGCAAGTGTTATAATCCAGAAAAGGTCTGAAAACGTGCCAAATAATGATCTGGTGATCGATTAAAAGCTAGCTCGAAAGAGGGGCGCATTGACACCAATAGAAAGTGTATTTTATAATCCTTTAAAACATGTGATTCCGTAAAAATATACTATAAAACTACTGTAAATCATGAAAAAGACAATTTTATTTATATGTTTTGAAACATTCGAATACCTGATTTGACGAAGGTGTGCTGAATTAGAGCATTCAAAAAAGTGGACAAACCATGATCATATTTTCGACTGGACAAACCAAAATCATTTACCTTACAATAATATTTATCCTACCCTACTGACACAAAGTTTGCTTATCCCAATTGAAGTCACTGTATAGAGAAACCGAATTTGATGCAGAAAACTGATTGATTTATCGCCATTATGTTGAACTGTAAGTTCTCCATTCCGTGAAAATAAAAAAATGGGTGGGTTATATCTATGATATAACCGCAAGGTTGACGTGGGATTACCTTAGCTTTGCAATTATTTGTTTGTATTGATTTAATTTTCGTTTGAATAAAACAATTTCCGAATTCAATTGAATTCAATATATTGCTTTGTGAGTAAAAAGATTGTATAATGCCATGTGAAGTCAATTCATGCATTTGGATAGATTATGTTCTTCGTTACAAGTAAATTTAATGACAGTCCTTTTACGTTTGGTATGATGACATCTTGGTTTTGAAGTCTGTGTTAGACAAACACATTTCAGTCGGAAGAAAAATGCCACCGATTTGCATGTATTTGCAATTCCGAGGTCTCCAGACACCTTCGTTTAGAAGTCTGTAATAGGTAAACACATTACAGCCGGAATAAAAATGCCTCCGAATTCCATGTATTTGCGATGCCAATTTCCCCGCACTCCTTGGATTTGAAGTCTGTGTTAGAGAAACACATTTCAGTCGGAAGAAAAATACACCCGATCTGTATGAATTTGCAATGCCAATTTCCCCAGACACCTTGGTTCTGAAGTTTGTGTTGTGGAAACACATTTCAGCCGGAACAAAAATGCCCCCGACTTGCGTGTATTTGGAATACCAACTTCCCCACGCTCCATGGATTCGAAATCTGTGCTAGGGAACCACATTTCAGTCTGAATAAAAATGACTCCGACTTGCATGTATTTGCAATGCCATTTTCCGCACGCTCCATGGATTTGAAGCCTCTGTTAGGGAAACACATTTCAGTATTTGCAAAGTGGATTCCCCCAGGCACATTGATTTTGAAGTCCGTGTTAGGGAGACACAGCTCGGTTGGAAAAAAAAATACCCCCTACTTGCATGTATATTTGCTAAGCGGATTCCCACAAGTACATTGAATTTGAAGTCTGTGTTCGGGACACCGTGAATCGGACCAATCAAAACTAGGCAGTTTGGGCGTTTAGATAACGCTTGACATTTTACAGTTGTTCAATCGTTTATCTAATGACAAATAACATTTTATTCATTGTGCTAGATGCGTAGAAATATTTCCTACTAATTGATGCAAACATCTTTCCGATCTATTGAGAAATGTTCGAGTTAGAAGCATTCGAAATCTTTCATTTTTTCCTGCATGTTCTGTGTTTAGGTTTTCATTTCACCCCCCATATACTCCGGTTAGACGTAGTCCCACGTCAAAAACAATGTTTGGGGTTTTCAGACAATGAGCAATGGTCTCCTATAATCGAATTGAGCAAAGGTCTTGATTCGTTGTCCAGCTAACAAAGAAGCTAACAAAGAATGTTAAATCGAAAACAGATCTAAACTTTATGCACAAGTACTATTTGGTTGATATTTTTACTAAATTAGTTCAATAAGCTTTTAAGCTTTCTACTTTGTTGCCTATTTGATTAAAAACATCAACAATTATGGAATAAAAATGTTTTTCAATTGAAGCGGATGAGAATCAAATTTCGGACAGAGTGAATTCAAATTTCGGACACTCTGTTTGCATAACGGTTTCTTGTGGTTTTAAGCTCAACTTATTTCTGTACAATTACTAATGCAATAAAATGATCAAACATGAGAAAAATTAAGTGTTCGGGTATTTTGGTTATTGTTTAAGGTATATTTGAAGATTTATTTTTCATTTTTTGAGTGAATTTTTGAATTTTGAACAATGATTATTACACTGTTGGCAGCTAGAAGCGTAGAAGTTGTCTGAAAATCGGTACCTTGATGGTGGTATCGGTTCTGAAGCAATGGCGTGTCGCAGAACGAATTCCTAAGAATATTTTGAAACTTAGGACAACACCTAAAGCGTTACATACGGGTTTTTGAAAATTAGAAAAATTTCCAAAATGGGTAAATCGGTCGATTATCTCCTGAGATATCGATACCACCAGCTGAAAAACATGGTTTCGAGAAAAACGCGTTTGAAAATACGTATAACAATACTATATCCCTTACGGTGATCTCATACTTTTGGCTGTAACATTCAAACGAAATCGAATATTGAAGAATCGTTTCAGAACAAAATTTCTGAGGCATAAGTTTCCCAAAAAATGCAAAAAAAAAAAATGGGTGGGTTATATCAATGATATAACCGCAAGATTGACGTGGGACTACCTTAGCTTATCAATCATTTGTTTGTATTGATTAAATTTTTGATGGAAAGAAACAATTCCCGAATTCAATTGAATTCAATATATTTGATTTGTGGGTAAAAAGATTGTGAAATGTCATGTAAGGTCAATTCATGCATTGTGATAGTAAATTTAATGACAGTCCTTTTACGGTTGGTATGATGCCTAGAACAAAATTTGTGAACGGGAGAATTTTCAAACGATTATTTTATTTTACATTTGCTTCTGAAGTTTGCTTCTCTCAAGTGTACGTACTTATCGAACCGCGAATTCGTTTGATTATATGAACTTCAGGCACTCAGTTCCGATTTTGACATGTATGTCGAACGCATATTGTTCAATGAATAGGCGTTATCGCAGCAAATGGTTAACAACATTTTGCCTAATCATCCAATGGTATGCGTAGAAATTCAATGAGCGGAAGATATGAAGGTATATCCTTCAATACAATAATGAATAACCGAGCCAAAGCGTTGTGTTCGTACTCGCTTCTGTAATCCGTGCTAGGAAAACACTTTGCGGAGTGCAAAAAAAAAATGCGGGTGCAGAGATACCCCGGACTTGCATGAATCAAAAACTTCAACTTCTACTTTTTATACTATAAAGAATTTAAACTTGAATGTTCATTCGTCTCTAATGTCTGCACGATTTTCCCAGGTGTCTAAGTTTAGGAGACCGTGTTAAGGAAACATATTCTAGTTTGCACAAAGGCAAGCGAGTACAAAAGTACTCGAAGCTTGCATTTATTTGCAGAGCCGATTTCCCCAGACATTTTGGTTTTGAAGTTTGTGTTAAGCGAACACATTTCAGTCGGAACAAAAATGCCACTGACTTGCATGAATTTACAATGCCAATTTCCTCAGACACCTTGGTTCTGAAGTCTGTGTTGGGGAAACACATTTCAGTCGGAACAAAAATTCCCCCGACTTATATGTATTTGAAATGCCAATTTCCCCACGCTCCTTGGATTTAAAGTCTGTGTTAGGGAAACACATTCCAGTCGGAACAAAAATACCCCCGACTTTCATGTATTTACAATGCTGATTTACCCAAGGCTGCTTGGGTTTGATGGCTGTGTTAGGGAAATCGTAGATCGGGCCAATCAAAATGAGGCAGTTATGCCGTTTAGATAACGCATAACATTTTACAGTTATTCAATTATTTATCTAATGAAAAATAACATTTTATTAATTGGGGTAGAAGCGTAGAAATATTACGTATCAATTGATGCAAACATCTTTCCGATCCAGTAAGAAATGTTCGAGTTATAAGCATTCGGAATCTTTCATTTTTTCCTGCATGTTCTGTGTTTAGGTTTTCATTTTACCCCCCATATACTCCGGTTAGACGTAGTCCCACGTCAAAAAAGAAAATTCGATATTTCGACCTTCCTGACCGGGGTCCCCTCTTATCTACAGAATAGTCTGTTTTGATTTCATCTGTTTCGTTCCTCCTTCAAAAATATATTCTATTGCGCTTAATTAACATGGTGTTTATTGTTATTAGTTACAATATTACTAGTGTATATTTCGCATCCATCCGCACACATCCGCTTTGCATGTTGACCCACACTGATTCTAAGGATTTCCTGAGGATTTCAGATTTTGGGGTGCAGCAGTACGGATAAAGGGTGTGTCACATCAAATTGCATCACGGAAAAAACACTGTAGAAATTTAATTTTTAGGAATTATATCTTCAGCTTTCGCTTTAAAATCAGATAAGAGTGTATAGATCACGTTGGCCATGCTTCACTGTCAATTTTTCGTAAATTTGGAAAAATGTCGTCGAACGAAAAAGAGCGTCGTGAACTAATCCTGTGCACTCATTTCGAGAATCCGGAGTTGTCACATCGGGACATCGGTAAGATGCTGAGAATCGTCCAATCCACGGTCAGCAGAGTACTAAAACGATACTTCGAGAACCTAACCATCGACCGGAAGGTAAAGAACGGCAAAAATGGATGCTCCGTCAGTGAAAAAGATCACAAGCGCGTAGTTAAGCAGTTTAGACGTGATCCGAGAAATTCGGTCCGGGATGTCGCCAATAAGCTGAATTTGTCAAGTTCATTCGTCCAGCGGACCAAGCAGCGGGAGGGCCTGCGTACATACAAGGTTCAGAAGGCTCCTAACCGCGACGAAAGGCAAAACATGGTGGGGAAGACGCGAGCCCGGAAGCTGTACACCGAAATGCTGACGAAGCCGCATTGCCTGGTAATGGACGACGAAACCTACGTCAAAGCGGACTTTCGTCTGCTGCCGGGCCTGTTGTTCTTCTCCGCAGAGGACAAATTCAGCGTTCCGGAGGAGATTCGCAAGCAGAAACTATCCAAGTTTGCCAAAAAGTACATGGTGTGGCAAGCGATCTGCTCTTGCGGAAAGCGGAGCGCCCCCTTCGTGATGACCGGCACGGTAAACGGGCAGGTTTACCTTAAGGAGTGCCTACAGAAGCGCTTACTACCACTATTGAAGCAGCACGATGGCCCGACCATCTTCTGGCCGGATCTCGCTTCGTGCCACTATTCAAAGGACGTGTTGGAGTGGTACGAAGCCAACGGGGTCACCTTCGTGCCAAAGGAAATGAACCCGCCCAACGCGCCGGAGCTTCGCCCAATAGAGAAATATTGGGCGATTATGAGCAGGCCCTCCGGAAGAACCCAAAAGTTGTCAGATCGGAGGCGGACTTCAAGAGAAAATGGATTTCTGTTCAAAAAAAACTACAACCTGACGTTGTACAGAACCTTATGGACGGGGTAAAGAGGAAGGTGCGAGCATACGGGCTTGGGCTCGAAGTATGAATAGAAAGAAAATGCCAAAAGTTGTTTAATAGTTTTTATTTTACTGTCTAAAATTTTCAAAAGGATCGGTCTACTGTGCGAATTCCTACAGCGTTTTTTCAGCGATGCAATTTGATGTGACACACCCTTTAGATGATCCTGCTCGAATGGCATCCAAAGCGTCTTCAACGTTGTCGTTATTATATTTACGCTTCGCATCCATAATAAACCTGAAACCATACATTGTAGTATCACCAATTTTAACTGTCCGAAATATGAATCGTAGGAAAAAAAAATCGATTCAAATTTCGGACATTTTATGTTATAATTTTTTGAAGAAAAATTACAATATACTTCATTACGTTTTATAATCAACTGTGAAACACTTACCAAGCAATAACAGTTGACTGATAACGATGATGATCAGTGATGAACTACGAGAGAAATTTAGCTATTAACAAACGGTTATATTCTACCTGCTCATGCTAAGCGCACATCAAAAACAAACAATAATGAGTAGTGCTGTTAGGTTTTTGCCTACTATGTTATAATTCAGAAGTAAATCTAATATAAAATGATAGTGAAACCAAGGGGACAATCTAAAGAATCAATTGTGATATTAATTATAAATATGATTCAGAACGGTACACTAATCTCTTCACAAACACACAACGCTAAACACAAGGCAACTTGCCCTATTTTCCCATCAAAAGTTGTCCACCAAGTTTATGTTTTCCGAAAAGATTCACATTACTCTGCACAATTTGCAAATATAAATTATTCAACGCCTCAGCTTACTGCGTCCGGTTGTCCAATGTGTCAAACCGAACGAACCGCTTGCATCCAAGCGTCGTTCCCCCGCAGCTCGGCTTGCATTCAATTAGATCATGGCGCGCGCTTGCTTCTCTTTGTGTGCCTCTGTCATCATCGCTCGCATCGCAAGCTCGCTTGCTTGTACAGAACGGGCGCACAACAAAGCTTCTGTTGGGCACGCGGCGGTCGCCATTCGGGCGCCAGCTGTCAATCGATTTCGCTTCCGCCGGCACATAACTTCTGAAACGCAGTTTTATTTTTCCGCTGGAGGAACTACAATGCGGGAAACTTACTCAATGGGTGTCTTCTTTTTGTGCTGTTACGTGCGTTAGTGGGGGCGCCCATTCTGTGTCTCTCACGCCGAGAATCGTTCTTATTGATTTCACTAACCTGCTTTCAATATCTCTCTATTTTTCTTTGCAGAGTGGAGCGTTCCAAGGTACGCGTATCGTTCTTCCAGAGCAGTAAACCCCAATCGATAAGCCCGCCCGAATCGCTTATCTTCGGCGGTCAGAATCTGATCCACTTTGGCAGTGGCGGCGGCGGAGGAGGCGGTGGGTATGATAACAACAACTCCCTGCTAGACTCGTCCTACATCACCTCGGCGGCGCTTAATCAGCAGTACGACTCGTTGCTGGTCGGACACAACAACCTCTCGTACAATCCGGACGATCCCGCAAGCATGGCGGCTGTTCTCGCGTACGACCGACAGATGAGGTGAGTTCTTAGTTAAAAAACAAGCCTTAGGGGCGAATCGTATTCATTTTTGAAAGACAACATTCCAAACACAAGTGTGAACTCTGTAGACCTACTTTAAGTTCCTTCAACCAGTTGCATAGCTCCCAAAGGGAGCACGCAAAGCGCAGGATATAATGTGGAATAATGACCTCGCTCGCTCGGTAACAACCCTTTCGTCCCGTGCCCAATGGTGTGTGAGGTCGGTAACCGTTTCGTCGTCGTCATCGCTAATGAATGGTGGCACTGTCATACATTTTATGTTTGCACTTGCTAACCTGCATTGGAAAAGGATGAACGGAATGCGAACTCTGCACAGTTAGGATTATGTTTGCTCTCTGTCTTGAAAGGGACCCATTTGTGTGCATGAAAAGTGGCTTCATTGATGGAGGGCAAACATTTGAGGCGTTTATCTTGCGCTAGTCAATGTTAAAATCGTCATTCACTACATTGTCGGTTTAATATTTGAGGAAATGAAACGCGTACCGTTTTGATGCATATTCCGAACACACTCAAATTCCGCACACTTCTTTTTGAAAACTAGATTTACTGAGTATCAATGTTATCAACAATTCAATAATGAAAACCCGATATTATTAAGGATATACCCTTCCGATTAACAATATTTATAGGTATCGAATCAACAACAATGATATTCGGCAAATTGAGTTTTTAAAATGAAGTGTTAGGAATTTGAGGCAAAACGGTACATGAAACAAACACTGTGTTTCGAAAATGACCCTCTGTCCACAGCAGGGTTGTCATAATAAAATCTGTGTTTTTGGTCTCAACAAAACTTTTTATCTGTGTTTTTTCTCAGAAAATCTGTATCAAGCTTTTGCAACTATTTATAAAACATAAACATAAGAACATTATAAAACATAAACATAAGAAGATACTTATCAGAAATTTACAAAAATTAAAGGAACCTTGTTCATCTTTCATATTCTGACAAAGTTAAACATCATTGCTTTATCATGTAAAAAAATGCGACCAAAGCACATGTCGAAATTTAATTCGACCGCGAAGGGATTTATAAGTTCAATCTTGGAACATAATCTTAGGTTAAGTATCATTCATTGGAATAGTTATTATGAATTTGACGATGTTTCTGGAACCAACCTAAAAAATTTTATTCACTATGCTTTATTAGGAAAAATATAAACAGTGTTATGAAGCTAGCCGATGACGCACACTTTTGCATCTTTTCGCCTTAGATTGAACATGAGAAAGCAGTACTACACTCTACATATGAATGCCAACATTACTCTCGTTCAGACTGATTCGAATGCTATATGAATTGAATTGGTGAGTTGGAAAAAAATATTATTGAGATCAAGCCATAACTAATCTTGGATCGTTATATTGAAAAACCTGTAAATCTGTATGAAAACCAAAAAAAATCTGTAATCTGTATATACAGATTCTTGGTTTCAAAAAGTCTGAAAAATCTGTATAAATACAGATTATTTTGTAGATATGGTAACCCTGGTCCACGGTAGCGCGATATAAAAATCGTGTTTGTGTTTACAGCAAAACAGCAACACAATAATATTCTAGCGAATATTATGAATGTATGAGGAAAAAGTAAATAAACCGTGTGTTTTTCAACTGTACTTTAAGTGCTATTTTTTCTCCAATTCTTTTGTAATTTATAAAAAACGAATACGTAGTGATAGAGTGAAGCTTAGTGAAGCAGTTTTTACTTCAGGAACCGTTTATTTATTGCGTTGGCATACAGTACAGACTCGAATAAGAGTACCTTCATTGAGACTGGCATGCTCAAATGCAGTTGTAAATTTTCATACATTGAATGAAAATTAATTTGTAATGTTGTTTGCATGGTCAGGTTACATAGTCCGGATCCGTGTATAATCATCACTAGAAGAACTCCTAAATCTTTTCACCAGAACCAAGTGGACCTCAAAGGTTGAACGAATTGCCTTTACAATAAGGAAATTGTTTTTGTTAGTAATACTGAAAAATATGATCATAACGCTGAACCTAACTGTCGCTCGATTTGTATAGTCGTTCCAGATTATACATTAAGATATTGGCCCCGAATAGTGTAACCTTTCATCAAAAACAGATGAAACCTGATACCTCGAAAAGCTTTAACGGCTCAAGATGGAGTACCTGAAATCTTCATATCAACGCGTTGCATTTCTTTCCACCAGGTATGTAAAATTACCCTCGACGACCAAACGACTTCCTCCGGCAGTGAAATTAAAAATATCTCCCAGGCCCACAAATACATTGCATGTGTCGGGTTCTCCCAATAATGGATCCTGAAAATCGCGAAAAAAATCATTACTAGACACTGTTTTCTTTCACGATTTTTTTATCACTTGTACAAAACTCGTTACACTTTTACTTAGAATATTCATTTGATATGGACAATTTGATTTTCATTGATAATTCAAAGCGTCATTTTCTACAGCAATAAAAAGATGTTTCTAATGTTGCTAGTGTATATATTTCAACCTAGTATAATATTAGCTCTGTAGAATATTATTCTTCCATTCAACGCTTACCATTATCAAAATCAATTTCACTACAGTTGTGAAACTACTTGTTAAAATACACCGCTTTTCGTTTTGCGTTTTGTTTATCTTTGCTTCATATAAACTGGCTGTCAAACTCAGCTCCGATGTCCCGAATAATGTTTACGTGCTTTCCGTGGCGTGATTGCCGAAAACAGCAAAACACGCGCCTACTTGCCTTTGGCTCTCATTTGTTTGTGCATTTCACGATTTCCCTGTTTCGCTAGTGAACATGAAACAAACACTGTGTTTCGAAAATGACCCTCTGTCCACAGCAGGGTTGTCATAATAAAATCTGTGTTTTTGGTCTCAACAAAACTTTTTATCTGTGTTTTTTCTCAGAAAATCTGTATCAAGCTTTTGCAACTATTTATAAAACATAAACATAAGAACATTATAAAACATAAACATAAGAAGATACTTATCAGAAATTTACAAAAATTAAAGGAACCTTGTTCATCTTTCATATTCTGACAAAGTTAAACATCATTGCTTTATCATGTAAAAAAATGCGACCAAAGCACATGTCGAAATTTAATTCGACCGCGAAGGGATTTATAAGTTCAATCTTGGAACATAATCTTAGGTTAAGTATCATTCATTGGAATAGTTATTATGAATTTGACGATGTTTCTGGAACCAACCTAAAAAATTTTATTCACTATGCTTTATTAGGAAAAATATAAACAGTGTTATGAAGCTAGCCGATGACGCACACTTTTGCATCTTTTCGCCTTAGATTGAACATGAGAAAGCAGTACTACACTCTACATATGAATGCCAACATTACTCTCGTTCAGACTGATTCGAATGCTATATGAATTGAATTGGTGAGTTGGAAAAAAATATTATTGAGATCAAGCCATAACTAATCTTGGATCGTTATATTGAAAAACCTGTAAATCTGTATGAAAACCAAAAAAAATCTGTAATCTGTATATACAGATTCTTGGTTTCAAAAAGTCTGAAAAATCTGTATAAATACAGATTATTTTGTAGATATGGTAACCCTGGTCCACGGTAGCGCGATATAAAAATCGTGTTTGTGTTTACAGCAAAACAGCAACACAATAATATTCTAGCGAATATTATGAATGTATGAGGAAAAAGTAAATAAACCGTGTGTTTTTCAACTGTACTTTAAGTGCTATTTTTTCTCCAATTCTTTTGTAATTTATAAAAAACGAATACGTAGTGATAGAGTGAAGCTTAGTGAAGCAGTTTTTACTTCAGGAACCGTTTATTTATTGCGTTGGCATACAGTACAGACTCGAATAAGAGTACCTTCATTGAGACTGGCATGCTCAAATGCAGTTGTAAATTTTCATACATTGAATGAAAATTAATTTGTAATGTTGTTTGCATGGTCAGGTTACATAGTCCGGATCCGTGTATAATCATCACTAGAAGAACTCCTAAATCTTTTCACCAGAACCAAGTGGACCTCAAAGGTTGAACGAATTGCCTTTACAATAAGGAAATTGTTTTTGTTAGTAATACTGAAAAATATGATCATAACGCTGAACCTAACTGTCGCTCGATTTGTATAGTCGTTCCAGATTATACATTAAGATATTGGCCCCGAATAGTGTAACCTTTCATCAAAAACAGATGAAACCTGATACCTCGAAAAGCTTTAACGGCTCAAGATGGAGTACCTGAAATCTTCATATCAACGCGTTGCATTTCTTTCCACCAGGTATGTAAAATTACCCTCGACGACCAAACGACTTCCTCCGGCAGTGAAATTAAAAATATCTCCCAGGCCCACAAATACATTGCATGTGTCGGGTTCTCCCAATAATGGATCCTGAAAATCGCGAAAAAAATCATTACTAGACACTGTTTTCTTTCACGATTTTTTTATCACTTGTACAAAACTCGTTACACTTTTACTTAGAATATTCATTTGATATGGACAATTTGATTTTCATTGATAATTCAAAGCGTCATTTTCTACAGCAATAAAAAGATGTTTCTAATGTTGCTAGTGTATATATTTCAACCTAGTATAATATTAGCTCTGTAGAATATTATTCTTCCATTCAACGCTTACCATTATCAAAATCAATTTCACTACAATTGTGAAACTACTTGTTAAAATACACCGCTTTTCGTTTTGCGTTTTGTTTATCTTTGCTTCATATAAACTGGCTGTCAAACTCAGCTCCGATGTCCCGAATAATGTTTACGTGCTTTCCGTGGCGTGATTGCCGAAAACAGCAAAACACGCGCCTACTTGCCTTTGGCTCTCATTTGTTTGTGCATTTCACGATTTCCCTGTTTCGCTAGTGAACGCGCACCCTATCATCGGTGGTTCCCTGCCCCATAGAAGAGTGCATTGGATGACATGTTTATGTCACTCTCACCTGACGACGATTATAAAATTATGGGACACCAATCGATGAGTGGAAACGAATGTCGCTCGCTAAGAGTGGGTTACTTCGATTTGGGTGCCTGTGCTGCGCAGTGAAAATGCGCACAGACCACTCGCGCTCTTTCAATGTGCGCTGAATTCCCCGTGAGTGTTTGGTGGGGATTTTGGAATGTCAAATTATGTAAACAACTCACCACTCCATAGCTTGATACAAGTTATAAACATAAGGGAACGCACCATTATCTGTCGGTTTTGTTTTAGAAATTATCCTGTTTCTCCACGATTCCGATCATAGATAATAACCCGTCTCCATTCAGCGGTTTTTTTTTGCGTTGCAGGGTTACATTGAATTTTCCTCAAATTTAGTTGTATAGGGGAACTTCGATATAACGTACATTTTACCTCGATATAACGTCCACATTTTCAATGCGTAAAAAATATTTTCGGAACAGGTACTGAGAGTTTCATGTCAATCCAACAGGTTCAACAAAGGTCACTTGGTGACCTTTTTAATTAGAGCATTGGAAACTCCATAAGAACAATGCACCTGTGTATTGTGCATTCTGAATATGCTGATTATAGTCCCATGTCTGAAACCTTAACTCCATAACCAGGACCTCCATACGAAATTTGCATTTTTGCATTAAATGCTCTGCAATATGGCTGGACCACTTGTGCTGAAGAATAAAAAAGCGGTCATTTTATCTATTCACTCTTGAGATTTGATTCAGTTAGATTCTGGAATCCCAGTGCATTTCATACCAGCGGTCGCAGTAGGCGTATCTTAAATGTTTTGACAGCAAATTGTTTAGAAAACCTTTCGACGATGAAAATTTCACGTTGTTCCGTTTCGTTTTGAAAAAGTTGTGCGGGTTGGATGCCAAGGAAAGAAAATTTGATTTTGGACGCCCGCATTAAAAATCCAACGTGTTCCGACTCCAATCCAACTCAAATCACAAAATCGCCGAAGATGACTAAATCGACAGTGTACGATGTACCGAAACGTTTTCGTGAACGTGCAACTGTTGTTCTGATGGATCAGAGGACGTGTCTTAGTGAAATATACGTTCGGAAGCCAACGTGTGACCAAGGTTTTCATCAATGGCTAACAATGGCTAATCGAAAAATGTTGGGCAATTGTGAAGCGGAATTGCGGAATTGGTGCCAAAGTGACTCAGGATTCTGGAGACATGAAGAGATCGTGGAATAAAATGGCCGCCGAAGTTGACCAACAGAGAGTCCAAAATTGGATGGAGAGTACCCATTTTACTTTATCAAATTTAACAAATTATGTTATATAAACATTTTTTGTACTTTTTACCAATCCCTAGCTACAACTGGTTTTATGATTCATAATTCTAAATGAATCAAGCTTTAATCAACAATATGAAGGAAATGTTCAGCTTCATCTTCTAGTTGAACTTTTTCATCATTATTTACTTACTTCACCCAAACAACACCACAAAAAAGTAATATAAGCTATTTTCGTGAGTTCCTTATTATGCTTCGATATAACGTACAATTTTTTAAAGTGAAATGTACGTTATATGGAAGTTTCCCTGTGCTTATTTTTTTCATTTGATCATCATTTGTTCTGGAAATTCAAGAATACTCCAACGTGAGCTAACAAGATTACTCCGTTCCGTCAACTGTTCTGATGTTTCATTCATTAACGTTGACTTCACGGTGACGGGACGTTGTATGTGTAGCGCACTCTATCCTGGAAGTACTTTTGACGAAGAACTACGTCTTTCAATAAGGGTGCAAATCAGAAAACGTTTCAAATTTCGTTTTCTTGAATTAACGCTGATGTTAATAACTATTTTTTGCTGCCATGGTGGAAATGATTACAAACCGTCGCTTTTCATGTCGGCTGGTAGAGAGCGCTTGTGTATTTTTGTATTATGCGTAGTACCTGAAGAGAAGCGAAAGCTGCATTGCAAGCCTCAGTGATTCACTAACCAACCAGAAGTACATACAAACAGCTCTCCCGTAGCGAAATGGATGAGTCTTTTTCCAATCTCAATCAATAGAAGCTGAAGCTGAATAGAAACCGCATAAGCAGCAGCGAAAGAATTTCAAGTCCCATCGAGTAGTAATTGTTCAGTTCTTTTCAAAACAAACTTCCACAGGAGTTTCCACTGTGGGCTTTCAAGTTCATGCGTCCCCAGATGCACGTTACCCTTAGTGAAACAATGCACTTAGCCACCAAATGTTTTGCTCTCGTGCTATCGATTTAACGCGTACTTTATTGTTGTTGTTTCATTTGTTTCCAAGTGTGATTGAAATAGTTATAATTAAGCGGTTTTAGTGTTTCGTTCAAATTAGAAATGTGGAATAGTGGTGTTGGTGGTGGAACAAACATATAAACGCTTCATGCTTGCGGTACATGCTCATTATTCTCATAGCTTTTTACTAAGGCGAGCGAACTGAATAAAATAATTTCGCAGTTACACGTCAACGAAGCGGTCGTGTTCTGGTCATAATCTCCAAATTTTTAGTTCCTTGTGAATATCTCAAATTAAGATGAGCCTTTGCAAAATGGCAGATCAGTTTCGAAAAAAGTAATTATTTTTAGCGATTATTTATTCGAATAGTTATGAATTGTTTTCAATTTATGAAATTTAAATTCAATTTAATTAGCCAGGTCGATTTGAATATCCAATGCCAGCGACTCTAAAACGATAATAAATTAATCTCAACTAATTGACAAAATGACAAAATGACAAAATAACAAAATGACAAAATGACAAAATGACAAAATGACAAAATGACAAAATGACAAAATGACAAAATGACAAAATGACTAAATGACTAAATGACTAAATGTCTAAATGACTAAATGACTAAATGACTAAATGACTAAATGACTAAATGACTAAATGGCTAAATGACTAAATGACTAAATGACTAAATGACTAAATGACTAAATGACTAAATGATTAAATGACTAAATGACTAAATGACTAAATGACCAAATGACTAAATGACAAAATGACAGAATGACAGAATGACAAAACGATAAAATAAGAAGGGAACAAAAAAAAAGATGAAAGATAAAAAGGAACGATGAAAAGAGAAGAGAAGAAAATAAAAAAAGAAGATAAGAAGAAAAGAAGGAAAGAAAAAGGGAATCAAAAAAAGAAAATAAGAAAAGAATGAAAGAAGAAAAGATGAATTAAGAAAAGAATGGAAGAAAACAAGGAAAAAGTAAAAAAAATGAGGGAAACAAGAGATGATGATGATGAAGATGGAGTTTCAGTGTTGGAATAAAATTAAAAAAAAAATGGGTGGGTTATATCTATGATATAACCGCAAGGTTGATGTGGGACTATCTTAGCTTAGTAACCATTTGTATGTATTGATTGCAGTTTGCATGTATTTGCAATGGCGATTTCCCCAGACACCTTGGTTCAGAAGTCTTTATAGGTAATCAGATTTCAGTCGGAACAAAAATACTCCCGACCTGCATGAATTTGCAATCCCAATTTCCCTGGACACCTTGTTTCTGAAGCCTGTGTTGGGGAAACATATTTTAGTCGGAACAAATTGCCCTCGACTTGCATGTATTAGCAATGCCAATTTTCCCTCGCTCCATGGATTTGAAGTCTGTGGTAGGGAAACACATTTCAGTCGGAACAAAAATGCCCCCGAATTGCATGTATTTGCAATGCTAACTTTCCCACGCTCCTTGGACTTGAAGTCTGCGTTAGGGAAACGCATTTCGGTGGGAACAAAAGCTGCCCCTACTTTCATGTATTTGCAATGTCGATTTCGCCAATGCTGCTTGGTTTTGAAGTCTGTGTTAGGGAACATATTTCGGAGAGAACAAAAGTCCCCCTAATTTCATGTATTTTCAATTCCGATTTCCCCAACGCTGCTTGGTTTTGAAGTCTGTGTTGGGGAAACCGTAAATCGGACCAATCAAAACGAGGCAGTTAGGGCGTTTAGATAACGCTTAACATTTTACAATTATTCAATTATTTATCTAATGAAAAATGACATTTTATTAATTGCGATAGATGCGTAGAAATATTCCCTATCAATTGATGCAAACATCTTTCCGATCCAGTAGAAAATGTTCGAGTTATAAGCATTCGAAATCTTGCATTTTTTCCTGCATGTTCAGTGTTTATGTTTTCATTTTACCCCCCATATATTCCGGTTAGACGTAGTCCCACGTCAAAAGATAAGTAATCATTATGTGAACCATATTCATTTTATTTATGTGTGCACATTCGTACGTTCCATACGAAATAGGAGTTACACCCTTCACAAAGCATATGTATGCGATTTTGTAATTATTTGTAATGTGTAATTATCACACAGCAACTTCATCCATGTGTTGTCTTGTTTGCGGAAGTATTCGTTAATTTTGTTCCTTTGCACGTCGCACGTAGGGGAACCGCGGGTAAGACGGACCGTGGGGGTATAATGGACAGGTGGTTTTTTTCTGTTGATGAGAAGCCCTTCTACATGCTATTCTATAATATTTAAATCATCCTATGACAATGAATACTGATCAAAAGTGGAATAGGGAAACAAAAACCGAAAATCAAACATGATTCCGCGTGAGGATGTAATTTTTGCGGCTTTTGAGTGGTTTAATTGCAAAATTGAATTCGCTGGTGGTTATATTTCGGTTTGTGAGTTGACAGAGTAGCGATATTAGGTATGTACGGAAAAGTAAATTCATTCATAAATGGTAAATTTAAGTTATTGAAATAATTGCGCTGGTGGGGTTGAAATGGACAGTCACATCCATAATCACATCCAATGCATGAGGAAAAGTGACGAGAAGAATCTTCAACTCTTTTTTTATTACTTTATCTGTTCTCTGTTCTATTTCAGTAACTGGACACACAAACACTGAGAGAGAGCGAAATTATTCCTCTCGCGAGCGATAAACTTCTACGCTTCGTATATTATGAATCTGTCCATGTTCCCCCCACTATATGTCCATTATGTCCATTATACCCGCACCTTTTCAAATGTTCTACTTTTCGGTTTGTTTTAATTTCAGTAAAAAACATGGAAAACACATTTTTATGAAAGATTTGACAATTGTTTCTAAAACCAGTATATTGAACTGTAAAAACTGCTTTTAGGTTTTGGAAAACATGAATTTCCAAAGATAGAATTGAAGTCCGTCTTACCCCCATTTCCCCTATGTGCTCCGTAGGATTGTCTTGTGTGAGTGTTCGATTACATCATTTCGAAGCAAGAGGACAGGAATAACGCTATTTCACGTAAGAGATAAATTAGGTATGCTAGTTTCTAATGTTGTGATCTAATCCTTGGATGAAAAATTTATATTCGTACACTTAAATTTGGCTCGAAGATTCGATTATTACATTTTTTATAGCAATGCACAATAAGTCATAAAATATCGCATGTTTAATATCGTTTGCTACATCTCCTACCGTTTGGAAGAACGAGAGAAGTTCACTTGATTACCTCCTCAAGTCATCCACAGATATTCGGCATAGCCGCGGTTTATTCAACATAATAGATAATGGAGGCTTCTACTTAAATGTTTCAGTGATAATTTGCGAGTTTATTGTAGTTTTGCGTTTTCAGAATATTGAGATTTATAAAAATTCGCGTTTTTGGAAACATAAGATATATTTCTGGAATTAAAATCCTTAATTAACCATTCCCACTAACAACTATCCCTTCCATGATAAACGCTATGGAACCACGCTATAGATGCGACCCTTCTGGCCTTCGGGCGGCGAATATCATACTAACATTCCTTCCCTTCCCCTGGTGACTGTAAGGACGTGGCCGGCGTCGTTATTGGCCATTTAAAGCTCGAATCACCGAAAATTGTCCAACGAGAATGATTTGCTAGTCCCAAGCGTCATTCTGTGTGTTCTTTGTGCAATTTGGTTGGTTCAGGTCAATCACGGAGAGTAACTACGAATTGTACAGTCTACCCAAGCTCAAGCTCATTTCCTAAAAATGGAAGATGGAAACAAATTATTCTTGAACATTGGGTTCCTTTAGCGCCAATAATAAAAATTACAGCTGAGCCGTTAATAGGTTAAGCGTTGTTTATTTTGAAGAGTACTCGCGGAGGGTTGAAATTTAATAATAAATTTTCTCACGCAAGCAAGAAGGCTATTAGTGAATCAAGACGAAAAATGCACAGAAAAGATAGAATGTAACGGAATGATATAACATAAAAAATTCCCGAAAAATTTATAAAAATCAAATAAGAAAAAAACACCTTCATTCAAACATGACAAAAGTTGATTTTTAACCCTTTGCGGTCGTTTTAAATTTGGGCATGGGTGTCGTACTGGTCGGAATTATTTTTCCTTGGAAAAACAGTGATACATGCAAGATAATGAAAAATAAACATTTTTTCTAATTTTTTTTCTCTATATATATGTACTAGCTAACCCGGCAAACTTCGTCCCGCCCATTTACTTGATTAATTCTCGAGTAATGCAAAAAAAAAAAAAAAAATATATATATATATATATATATATATATATATATGTATATATATATATATATATATATATATATATATATATATATATATATAATATATATATATATATATATATATATATATATATATATATATATATATATATATATATATATATATATATATATATATATATATATATATATATATATATATATATATATATATATATATATATATATATATATATATACATATAACTTAACAATGTGTTTTAAGTATTATTCAAATTCAAAATTATTCAAATGATATGAGGCATTTATGCAAATAGTAGTTCTGATACTTATGAACAATCTTTTCCATAACATCAAAGTGTTACAATGGCTAAATTCTGCTGTTATGATTTTTGTCCCACATTCCTATGCATTCTACGAAATAAGCGTTGTCTTGTGTGGGTGACTACTTTGTTTGATACTGATCTTCTATTACTTATCTATTACTCATAGGAGCATCGCATTGATTTGTGAACAGGTTCACTAGACATTAAGCTTCGTTTGGGAAAAGCATAAACTGATACTTGGTTGAGTAAAATATAAGATTAGCATGGGTTCTTGCTGAGAGCAGTCAAACGACCACGAAGAGTTAAAAGTTATGTTGAAAATTTAAAACAATGGCTGGAATAGAGTCAACTTTCATCAAGGCATTTTTATCCAGCGAATAAACCAAGGAATTAAAATTAAATTGAAACGTCAATTTTCCCGAGTGTGAGTGCCTCTAAATTCCCTGAGTGGTTAACTCTCTTTCTCACGCAAGGGTTGCAAATTTTCCTCTGTCAGTGTATGCGGTTACAATTCACATCCAAAATGGGTGGCGAATTTTTTTCCTCTTTTCCCCATCTTCATGTTCTCCTCTCTCACACATTCTGTGGTAAAATGCTGCGAACTTGAATCGCTCTCTCCCTTACTCGCTCTTTTCCACTCTCGCTCATAAACAACACCAACACCAAAGCGAGGCAGGCTCTGGCCGACTGTTCGTTCGATACATTCGCACGTCCCGTCACCTAGAGACGGATACACCAGGTTTATTGCCTATCGGACACATAGAACACCCCTACTGCCTACTGCCGTGATGAGCTCCGCTTGCTGCTCTAGAGCGCTGTTTAGAATCGAACAAAATTCCACCCAGTCCACACACGGTCGGTCGCGTTCTCGGTTTCATCGGTATAGTAATCCACTGGGCGCGCGAGATACAGGTACGACGGTTCAGTTTCCCCCCACCTTCGCGCTCTTCTTTCGACTGGAAAATCGCCTATTTTGGAACGGTGCATCCCTCTTCTCCACCTCCACGATCCACGATTCGTGTTCATGTGATCAACCTCTCTTCCAAAGTGGCTCGCGGTGCAGTGCCCTGAAAAGGGCGGAATCCTTTTCAGGAGGAGCGGTGTGTGTGATCAAGTGTGTGCGGTTTTTCAGTTCAGTTGCTGGAACATTACGTGAATGTGTGTGCGCGAGAGTGGAAATCCTAATCTAATTTTTGAAGCCCTAGAAAGTGAATTGCGGATGCGGCCAAGGAGAAGAAGCTCGGCACGGCACGAATTAAAGCTAAAAATACACAAAGTTGTCTTTTTTCTGCTTCTCTCTGCCTGTTGGAACACCATCAACATCAACCATCAACAGTCGCAAAATTGTGGTATCCGCTCAGTGGTGGATTTTTGCGGAAAAATTCCGGACGACACACACGTAGCAGGCGGGTGAAAAATAATAAAAACATAACCCCCAAGAAGAATACGACGGAGAGAGGATGGTGGAGTGAAATGTGCGTGCGAAAATTGTGTCTGTGAAAAAATGCATTCGAGCAATTTGTTGGATCGAAGAACAGTTCTAGTGCGCCGCGGAAAAGCGGGTGTGTGTGTGTGTGTGTCTGTGTGTTGAGTCATCATCGTTTGTAACTTGGTGGAAAGCTTTAATTTCAAGCAGAAATGAAAAATCGAAAGTTATGAAAAGAAGGATCCAATCCGCTGAAACGCACTGTCACCCAGAGAAAACTGTTTTCCTCGCAAGTGTGTGTGCGTGAGAGGGAGAGTATTGTTATTTACCGTGTATTGTCACCGCGGTAATCAATGATGGAAAGAAGGCAGCAAGGAGTGGTGACAGGCTTTCTTTGCTAGGGGGTGGTGTTGTGGGTGGTTCGGTGCCTTTTGGGTGTCGGTCGGTCGGTTGGTTCAACCTAGCTGTGTGGTGTGCATTGGTCACTTGCTTTGACCTACATTTCGGTCGGAATCAGCCCTGTCATCCGTCGTCGTCGATGTTATTGTGTGTAGATTTGCGTGTTGATGGGTTTACTGATTTGTGTGTTTTCGGGGCGCTGATAGATTTCACGTTCACGTGTTCTCTCTCTAGGTCTAGAGAAACGGGCCGCGATGTGGTTTTGTGGTATTTGCGGTGTGACGAATTGCGCTGTGAATTGTGCCGACCAGTTTCTAAGTTAAAGGTGTTAATTGTTGCCGTTGAGCATCCATTTGATTTGGCTGTTGTACAGAATTGAGTGTGACCGGTGCGAAATATTTGCCGTTGTTTGCCGCCTTGGGGAGCTTGCCTTGTTGACGACATCATAAATATAGAGGGTGTTGTTTTCGATCATTGGTTGAAGAAATTCGTTTTGCAAATATTCTGCGTTCGGAGCTCCGATTAGATCGTGTTGAGAAGGAGAAAACAAAACTAATTCTGTTTTCCGCTAAGTATGAGGCTTTCAGCAGAGAAGAGAAGTGGAACTTGAGAGAAAAAAGTGGCAACGATTTGTGGCAAGAAAATGTAAACAGTGAAAAAATTGACAGATGGTTTACGCTCTAAAAATTGAACATATTGTTAAGATGTCTCTAAGAGGGTGGGAGACATCATATATAAGGTGGGAGGTTTTAGAGGCGAATGAACTGCAAAGTTTAAAGCCTCGTAAAAACAAAGAAAGAAAGAAAAAAAGGTGGGAGGTTCGTATATAGTGTTGACATCATCATGATAAACACGGCGAATGGGATAGAAATTATGAACTGAAAATTGAATAAAATTTACATATAAACGCTGAAACGCTGCGGAAAAATATTATAATGCATTTTTATCGGCTTATGTATAATGCATTATCAAAATAAACCCATATGTATTGTAATCATAACTTGCTGTGCTATTCATAGCAACATTTATGGTCGTATTCTTTGTGCACCCGTGGCCGAGTGATTAGCGTCATAACTAACATGCCGGGTGTTCGGGTTCGATTCCCGTTCTGGTCGGGGGAATTTTTCGTGAAAGAAATTTCCTCCGACTTGCACTGTGATCACGCGTATTCTAGAGCTTGCCACTCAGAATGCATTCAAGGCGTGTTATTTGGCATAGAAATCTCAACTAAGTACTAATAAAAATGACGCAAGTAATACTACGTTGAGACGGCGAAGTTCCTCTAGGAACGTTAGTGCCATTGAAGAAGAAGAAGAAGATGGTCGTATTCCACCAATGATGACAAATGTGTAATTTACGAATAAAGCTTCGCCATAGAAACTGAACATTGAATAAAAAAATTAAAATGTGGTAAGAACATCAGTTGAAATATTTTAAAGCATTCTCATCGGAATAAATTGATACAATAATTATTCGACTAAATAATGTATGTACGCCTAAAAAACAACATAAAAATATGATTTCTGAATAAATTTCTCTTTTTTCAGTTTCGAACACACTCCGTAAAAAGCCATTTTATTATTTATAAATAAATAATTGTTTTGATTTGTAAAAAAACAGATACAATTATTAATCACGAAAACAAAATTGATTTTTTTTGCAAGTGCAATATTTTTCCAAAAAATTCTAGACTTTAATTTGATATATCTATCATTTGAATCGCACTAGCAGTTCAAATGTTATGAATTTTTTAGAATAGGAAAACGGGAAAGAAATTAATATTCCGAACTATCGGTTAACTTTGAAAAATTATAACTCAAAAAAGAAAAAAAGAACATATCTAGTTTTGAGTTAAAAATCCTCAGTTTTCAAGAAAAAATATAGAAAATTACAGCGCCGTTTTTCCCGAAACCATGTAAACTATAAAAACGGATACAATCAAGAATTACAAAAAAAATATTAAAATTTCTTACTAGCTTGATATTTTTTCCACAAAAGACTAGCTCATTAACTTCAATTTGATGTATCGATAATCTGAATAGGCTTAGTGGTTCAAAAGTTATGAGTTTTTGATAAAAGTCATTTTTGGGAAAAAGTGAAAAAAATCGAATCACCCCAGTAAACATTAAATCGTATTACTTTGCACATGATAACCCAACAAACATTAAATCGCATAACAAGCGTATATATAACATCATATGCCCTAAAATTTGGTTGGCATATAATGCGCCTAACTGGCATATGCATGCAAAAGTGGAGGCCATATACATACATGGCAAATGCCTACCGAATTTGTTTGGATGAATATGCAACTTTGACCGGCTATAATAGCGATTATGTTGAAATTGAATTGCGATTCAATACGACTTTTGCCATACTCATATACGATTTATTACAGACATAGAAAAAAAAACAAATGGCGCAAAATATTTTTGTGAAATGTTTATTATAGCCTCACGAATCGCCATTTTTATATATCAGTATTTATGTGTGTAGAAATAATAATTGTTTGATTGACTTGTGTTGGGAGTGGAATATGAATGTTTAAAATGGCACGGATTGATGTTTGGTGAAAACTGCTCCGATGTGGGTTCGAACTCCGGTCGTCCGGATTATCATCCACCAGCTATCTCGCGCGGCTATCTGAAATTTAATTCAACAGCGGTTAAAACTTTCGAATCAGAATTTCATTGACATTTCAATATGATGTAATATGTTCTTTATTAGGATCTAATATGATTTACTGTTTCATGATTTTCTTCAGCATGCAACACGATTTACTACAGTACTAA
Organism: Toxorhynchites rutilus septentrionalis; assembly: GCF_029784135.1. Classification (NCBI taxonomy): domain Eukaryota; kingdom Metazoa; phylum Arthropoda; class Insecta; order Diptera; family Culicidae; genus Toxorhynchites; species Toxorhynchites rutilus. The sequence continues at coordinate 198,875,553 of NC_073744.1, forward strand.
ATCGATTTAAATTATACGCTTATACGACACACAAACTGCATCAGCGTAATATACGAATATGATGCGGATTAAATATATTTTACGACAATGTCCATCACAAAATTGATGTTTATTATACCGAATTGCGACTTAATTTGATAATGGTATATAAAATCGAGTTTTTACAATTTATGCGATTTCAAATATACACGATACATACTTTGATTGATATTATATGCGATTATGATTTATTCGGATTTCTTGTAAGACTTGGCACGTGCAAAATTATACGATTTAATGTTTGCTGGGAAGTTACATATAAATTCGTATCAAATCACAACCGCATAAAATATCAATCAAAATATCGATCATGTATATCTAAACTCACATAAAATGCAAAAACACGATTTTCCATGTCATCGATGGATTGAGTGGTAACATTGTCGGATCAAATCGCATATCAGTCCAAAAACCATCGCATATCGTTATATACGGCTTTATATGCGTACAAAATATGGCATATACGTATATCGCCTCCACTTTTGCGTGTATATGCTAGTTATATGCATCATATATCATTCAAATGTGTCTTGGTTGTATGTATATCGCCTCCAATTATAGCTATTCATACGACTTAATGTTTACTGGGACCCAATAAAAAAATAATACAGGTTCAATATTTTACCATAACAAAAACATGCTACCTATTTTCACGAAAATCTGGAAACCACTATATCAGTTTGGCATGAAATGGCTTCAATAATACTGCAGTAATACTGCAATAGTTCACAATTTCAAAGTTCGAGTTTTTCTTGTTGTTTTTCATGTCTTTTAGTGCGGTCATAATCATAATTAAGATTACTGCATTTGGATTGATGGTAGAAAATATCATTAACTTCCTTGAATAGTGGATGTGATATAATCCACTTTATATATGTATTTATATTACTAAATATTTTCAAACGAATACATTTGTCAAACAAACTGCAAAACTAAATACTTTTATACTGTGCCTTCATTTTTTGAATTTAACGATCAAAGACCCTTCAATAAAAATGCCATTGAAAAACTGAGTAAAACTGACATACAATTATGACGGATGATTGCTTCTTGATTGGCGCGTGCTCCAACTGGCGAACTGCCAATTAAAAGGCACTCCAACTAAAAAAGCGCTATAAAACTACTATAAAACTGTGAAAAATATATAAAAAATATACGATCGAAGACTCTTTTTGTCGTTTATGAGTTTGTTTTTTTTAAGTTACTACTAGGCATATAAAAAAATAAGGTAAATAAGGCTAGGTAAATAAGTTTAAAAGTTAACAATTGGAAAAAAAAAATATAAAATTCATGTGAATGGAGACGACTTTTGTGTACAGCACATGCCACTGGGGCCTTTTGCTGATTAAATAAGTAAGATTTCTTCCAAAACGTCATAATTTTACAACCATTGAATCGATTTAAAAAATCGTAATATCAAATGAAATCTTATTCTTCTATGAATCAACAACATTCAAACAAACTCAAAAATTAAATACTACATAAAAACTTCAATTATAAAGTATAGAGAATTTGCGACCTAATCTTCCACAATTCGCTCTTTCACACCAAATTTCTATCTTGTCGCAATTTTAAACCTCTCAAAATGAATTGTCAAAATGATAGGTCAAAGAACGAAAAGCAGGAAAAATTAACAAATAATGGGGGGTAAATAATAAAGCAAAGGTAATCATGGATTTTTAATAGACGTCTCATAAAAATATTGAAAAAAACACATTCCTTTTTTAATTTTTCTTTCAAATTTTGATAAAATTGCACTGGATAGTTAAATAAGGGCAATATTAATATTTGAATAAACTTATGTAATTATAAACATGTTTATATAAACCTTCCCATCTTCTCATTCTTCATTAAAGACCTTGCGTCAAGACAGCTAGAAATCCATACACTCTCAAATCAAGTGTGCCTGAAAAAATTATATTCTTCACGTAAACAAGCGATGAAAATGTGGACACTTTTTAGTCAGTGAATTGTATGGAGTTCCACTGCTGTGCTTTCAGGGTAAATGACTGCATCAGAATGGTTTACTCGATTGTTCATTCTTAACTTTCCTTCCGATTTTTAGAAGTGATAAAATGCCATCCTTATAAATGATTCAATGTGCAGATTGTCAATAATTAAAAACGAAATTCCCTTCTTTCTGGAAACAATTGCGTAATTTTGTTTTTCGTTCATTCGCAATCGATAACAGACGACGTTCCTGGAATTCTAACTACTGAATGAATGAAACGAATGAAAATCTATGATTATTTTCATAATAACGGAACGTGAATCTCAATGTCCTTAAAGTTAATTCTAGTTGAAGAAATAAACTCCAATTGGACAAATGTTTCATTGTAGAACAAATGCATAGTTGATTTGGAATGGCAGATTTTCGTGAAAAGTGATAGTTTATTGATGGAGAGTGGTCCGAAAAAGTGAAAATAGTTTTCCCCCCTTCCGCTTGATTTTTTTTTTAAATTCATAACTATTGAACCACTGAACCGATTCAGACGATATCGAAATCTTTCATAAAATATTACGGGAAGGTGGTCCTAAACTACGTCCCTTGCTTTAAGATTTTTGTTTCATGTCAAAAAGGGTACAGTAAACCCTGTTTTTGCGCGCTTTTTTATGTACGATTTTTTGTGTGATTTTCTTTAGAAAAACGAAAATGGAAGAACAGGAGGAATATTCTTACGCCTAAATGGCTACTGTGTAATGTACAATTTATAGATACGATAAAAAATGTACCATGTACACGATTTAAATCCGGCTCTGTTACAGTTAAAATGCTAATGAGCCTAAACAAATAAACAAATGGGATAAAAAAATAACCTCACGATGGTCCAATATTACAAGTCAACAGATGCTGCCAATTCTCACGACAAAGAAAGTCTTTACAGTTAGTTGAATAGCGTAGTAGAGAAGATTCTGACAGTTCACCTAGGCGACTTCAATGCGTATACAGGGGAACTTCGATATAACGTACCCTCGGTACAGCGCACACATGGACGAATTTCATGTCAACTCGTCTTAGAAGTTGGCAACACTATCTCAGATTGTAGTGAAACGTTATGGGTGTAAAGACATTGCACATTTGAGCAAATTTGCATACTTGAAATCTCAAAAAATTAAAAATTAGACTACTTTTTTTAAAGGGTTCAATGTTTTTTCTTAATTTTTTACAAAAATTTCTTATTCAAAAGCTGTAATATCTACAAAATTTTGTTTAACGAATGGAACGGAGGAAATTGTTTAAATTTTCATATTTTTTTTTAATTACACTACAAAAATCAACAAAAAAATCCAAAAGTAACAGTGCAGCACGTTTTCTTACGTGTGCTTATCATGGGTCCAATCGCAGAACTGTTCGTTGATTGATCCTCTAGTCTACCTTTTAAAATTATTTTTTACTATAAAATTTCAGTACTTCTACCAAAACACGACACTGTAGTATCAGATTATTTTCAGACGCAATTTTCGTGCGAATTTTTTTCATTCACTTGCAAATAACATGTTCCTCCGTTACATGGAATAAAGGTTCGATCCATATAATATGATAGAATGAAGACAGCCCTAAATCGGACAATTCCTTTCTCGAGTTTTTTTATCAACACATTCGGCGATCCATTTTTTTTATATAGATAGAAGACGATATATAAAGGGTGTGTCACATCAAATTGCATCACGGAAAAAACGCTGTAGAAATTCGCCCAGTAGACCGATCCTTTTGAAAATTTTAGAGAGTAAAATAAAAACTATTAAACAACTTTTGGCATTTTCTTTTTATGCATACTTCGAGCCCAAGTCCGTATGCTCGCACCTTCCTCTTTACCCCGTCCATAAGGTTCTGTACAACGTCAGGTTGTAGTTTTTTTTTGAACAGAAATCCATTTTCTCTTGAAGTCCGCCTCCGATTTGACAACTTTTGGGTTCTTCCGGAGGGCCTGCTTCATAATCGCCTAATATTTCTCTATTGGTCGAAGCTCCGGCGCGTTGGGCGGGTTCATTTCCTTTGGCACGAAGGTGACCCCGTTGAATAGTGGCACGAAGCGAGATCCGGCTAGAAGATGGTCGGGCCCTCGTGCTGCTTCAATAGTGGTAGTAAGCGCTTCTGTGGGCACTCCTTAAGGTAAACCTGCCCGTTTACCGTGCCGGTCATCACGAAGGGGGCGCTCCGCTTTCCGCAAGAGCAGATCGCTTGCCACACCATATACTTTTTGGCAAACTTGGATAGTTTCTGCTTGCGAATCTCCTCCGGAACGCTGAATTTGTCCTCTGCGGAGAAGAACAACAGGCCCGGCAGCTTACGAAAGTCCGCTTTGACGTAGGTTTCGTCGTCCATTACCAGGCAATGCGGCTTCGTCAGCATTTCGGTGTACAGCTTCCGGGCTCGCGTCTTCCCCACCATATTTTGCCTTTCGTCGCGGTTAGGAGCCTTCTGAACCTTGTATGTACGCAGGCCCTCCCGCTGCTTGGTCCGCTGGACGAATGAACTTGACAAATTCAGCTTATTGGCGACATCCCGGACCGAACTTCTCGGATCACGTCTAAACTGCTTAACTACGCGCTTGTGATCTTTTTCACTGACGGAGCATCCATTTTTGCCGTTCTTCACCTTCCGGTCGATGGTTAGGTTCTCGAAGTATCGTTTTAGTACTCTGCTGACCGTGGATTGGACGATTCCCAGCATCTTACCGATGTCCCGATGTGACAACTCCGGATTCTCGAAATGAGTGCACAGGATTAATTCACGACGCTCTTTTTTGTTCGACATTTTTCCAAATTTACGAAAAATTGACAGTGAAGCATGGCCAACGTGATCTATACACTCTTATCTGATTATAAGCGAAAGCAGAAGATATAATTCCTAAAAATTAAATTTCTACAGCGTTTTTTCCGTGATGCAATTTGATGTGACACACCCTTTAGGAGTGCGTTTGCACATTAAAATTCATTTTCACTTCCGAACGAAGATCATTTCCGCTACAGCAAACATCAAATGGACTAATGACGCTTGTCAACATGTAATTGCAGAACACATACACATTTCGGAATTTTTCAGTTGTCATATTCGGTAGGAATATGTTTGGTTGAAATATGTGCATTATTTTTATGGAACTCCCCTCTCCTTTCCAGAGGAGGAAGGGGTGTCATACCATCATAGAAACAATTCTCGTACCCAAAAACCCTCACATCCCAAATTTGGCTGCATTTGATTGATTAGTTCTCGAGTTATGAGGAAGTTTGTGTTTCATGTGTATGGCAGCCCCCATGCCTTTAGAGAGGGAGTAGGTGTGTCGAACCACCATAGAAACGTTTATCTATCCCTAAAACATCTATATGCTAAGTTTGATTTTATTTGTTTGATTAGTTCTCGAGTTGTTCAGCACCCTTCCACCCTCTTTAAATAGGGAAAAGGAGTGTCAAACCACCATGAAAACATTTATTACTCTCTAAAGTCTTGATTAGCTTGAGTAGTTCTCGAGTTATGCAGAAATTTGTGTTTCATTTCTATGACATAATGCTGAACGAAAATTACGTGAATGGTTTATATAACTACCAACAAGTCTCTCATACATCTGAAGAAGGACACTGTTAAAGGGAAAAAGCTTGTTTAACAAGCAAGCGGCCATTGTATCTATTTACCCTCAATCAACAGTATGAAGAGAAACATCAAAAGAATGTCTTGTCCAAAGATCTTGAGAACGACTTCCGTGCCATAATAGTGAAATGTCCTTCTAGTTGGTTTTTTTCATTATTATTCACTAATTCTACCCAAACAACATCACAAAAAAGCAATATGAGCTATGTTTCTGAGTTTTTTTTTATTATGCTTCGATATACCGTACAATTTTGAAAACGAAATGTACGTTATATCGAAGTTTCCCTGTATTGGTGGTTAATCGCTCTTTCCCCGACCAGTGTTACCAGACGTACAGATTTATCTGGAAAGGTACAGATTTTTTAAATTTTTTTGGTACAGATTTTGTACGATACAGATTACAGTTTTTTGTATAAAAGTACAGATAGGTACAGATTTTCTGGAGTGATAAATTGATAACACGTGGAGTTGGGAAAATAGATATTTCTGCTTATAACAACAACAAAACTAAACATCTTAATCGACAAAGCAACGTAACGATGATCATAATCTTGAATTCATTTGATGAAAACAGCATAGGGCAGCCCGAAACTTTTAATAACTGAGCTGGAAGACTTTTATCTAGCCATATCTGCGGGAAATCTTACGTTTTTTCAATGCCCAATGCTACTGATTGTGATGATCATTCGCAAAGCAGCAAGAATATTTATGTTGGTATGACAGCAGAAGAAACTATCAGTACAATAAATGGCGAAGGCATATAGTTTTTAACCCTCCTATACTCACGCATAAGGTCTGACAGAACGAGAATCAATGAGGTGGTTGAATTGAATAACTATTAAAACTGAATGAAATTAAATAAAAAATATTTTCTGGGTTTTTTCTTTGAATTAATACCAATAATGCCTAAAAAAAATAATACACAATAACAACATTACAAAACCGCGCACAGTCTGTGAGTACACGAGTGACGGTTTTTTCGCGCGAATACAGGAGGGTTAAGTATATTTGTAGCTGTTTTTTTGTGGAGATTATCAAGCAAATGAGAAAGAGTCGATTGTAATGATGCGAGGCTCAAGGCTGCTGCAATGTCAAATCCCAGAAACTTTCCAATTTAACAAACATCAACGTTGTATAGGAAGCGTTTCCAGAGTTTTACGATAGGGCTCTACAAGATCTGGAGAACGAATTCCGTACCATAATAGTGAAATTGCTTCGGAAGGAAATCATCGTTTCAGATAACAAACATTTGCAAGATTGGTGAACAACAATTGGATGCCTAAACGAATTAACGTTTCGCTCGCTTTTCCTGCATTTCGAGTCCTTGTCCTTGATCTCACCATGCCTCACTCCTCGTCATACGTTGTTTTCTGAATATAATCAGAACAAGAATAAGCTTCGAAATCGACTCAGCAACGACACGAGAAACGTAATTTTCAGGCGGTCAAACTGTGTTCTAGACGGGACAAGAAAGCCAGGATCGATCGCTGCCTTAGTGGTGTCAGGGCGAATGCCAAAATGTCGTTAGAAGACCGATCAGGTCATCTATTGACGGACCGCACAGATAAGTTGAGGCGTTGGACTGAACACTTCGAGCTGGTCTTCCGACTTCCGAACAATGATGACCAACAGAACCCATAGCGCACGGTACCGATAGTGCATCGCCTCATCCGCCGGAAACGACTGCATTCCTGCCGAGCTCAAAGCTAGTCAAATCCTATCAGCCCATATGCGACTATTCCGGCGGACTGGATCTTAACAAATATGGCAATTAGCTCTCATAGTCTAACTCTAAAAATTCTCTATAAGGTGTTCCTCAATCAGGTGAAAATCGACGCTACTCTCTGAAGACAACAAGTTTACAACTTGCTCTAATATGATCCTACACTCCGCATCATACTATAGCAAGTAAACGTTGCTGAGATTTGGGCAACCATCCGATCGAATGGGGATCGGTTTCAGAATTCTTTATTCAGCTGCACGGATCGACCCTAATATGCACGAAGTAGATGCAAGGATTAGTTGCATTATTGCTTCATTATTTGGTGTTATTGGCCCCACGAGCTTTTTATAACTTGCTAGATGCAGTTTGAAATGAAATTAGTAAGTTTCTGGTATTGATTTTGTGTGTGATTTGTCCTGGCTTTCAAATGTTCTCAACCAGATTAAGTTGGAGGACACTCAAAAATCTAATTCTATGATCTTGAAACTCTTTTTTCTTGCGGTGTCTTGATGGAAGTTAGCATTCATAACCACAACGTCTCAATAAGGCACCGTTCAAGGTCACTAGAAAATTGTTTAAATATATAGAGTAACATCCAATCTCATTCATGCGAAATTGAAGGCTTAATCTCTTTTGAGGAGAAGCAGCCCTGTATACTGATAAACTCTCCTCCACCTTTTGTCGTGTTAAAAAGCTAAATGGCCTATAACATTCCTCGGCTATGCTTCTCTTTAACACACGATTATTTCTGTGACTTACTTCAAGTGGGACTCATCGCTAACAGAAACACGTTCTCATTGATCCTGGCTCTAGTTTGCATGGTTGCGACATCATTCACGACGTGTGCTGATCTGGTTTATGACTATGGAGTCATAGTTTTACTCACTGAGTCTTTGCAAATGTTGGTCATAAGTCGAAGTGGTCAATATTTTGCGTCGCTGTCCGAATTCGTTTTCAACAGGCATGCGAGGTTTCGATTTGATCATATAATTTCGGGAAGGGATGAAATGATATGATAAATTTACTGTTGCAACAATTTATGATAAACTGTTTCCATTTTTGAGAAAATGGGCAACCACACACAGTTTGCGTTTTTGGGTCAATAGATCAACGATCCATCTTGATGCTCTAAAGACTATCGTTCACAATGAATGACTATTGTAGCAGGTAGCAGCACACAGAATAACACAGTAAGTGTAAATATAAATACATAAACAAAGCCTTCTAAATTTCAATTGATGACTCTCGCAAATGAATTTGTTTGACTTCATTTTTAATCGACGATTCTTGCATATACATTTGATCATGCTTCGGAGGACACATTTAAGCCCAAATTGCGTGAATTAAAAATCATAAGTGATTTTCTTTGAAATGTTAATACATTCTGTCAAATATATACTGGGAATTTGTGTTTCTTAAAGAAAATATCTTATTCATCATCTAAATTTATACTATCGCCGAAAAAAAGGCCTCTTCTAAAGCAGTATACTTTTTCAAGCGAATAATTCAGTCATTGGAACGCTTGCACCCGTGGCCGAGTGGTTAGCGTCTCACATTATTATGCCGGGTGTTCGGGTTCGATTCCCGTTCTTGCCGGAGGATTTTTTCGTCAAGGAAATTTCCTTCGACTTGCACTGTGGTCACGCGTATTCTAGAGCTTGCCCCGCGGAATACATTCAAGGCGTGTTATTTGGCTTAAGAAATCTCAACTAAGTATTAATAAATGACGCTAGTTCATGCGTACGTTGAGACGGCAAAAGTTCCACAGGGAACGTTAACGCCATTCAAGAAAGAACGCTTGTGTTCAGGAAATGGCTTTAGTTTACACGTGTCCCACGAGGCGGCAATTTTAGTTTCAGAAATAGGAAAAGTTATACGGGGGGGGTCATATCTGGAGCGTACTGTTCTTGTTCATTCATATTCGTGTCATTTTTGATCGAACATTCGTTCACAATGATCGATCGATGTGCTAGTGCATTAGCGTGGTACAAAATCCAAGTGTTATCCTTCCTCAAATCTGGCCGTTTGCTAATTTTCTCTCTAAAACGCCTAATTACGCCAAGGTAATACTCTTTATTGGCGTTTGTCACTCCTGAAGTAATTCTGAACAGACAACATCATATCAAAAATCGCCGAGCAAAAAAAAGTCTACTTGTTCTGATTGACGCTGTAAATAAACTTAAGACAGATGGCGCTCAAAATTGACATTAAGACCAATGACAGTAGTACCAACATAAACAAAACTAAAAACATTGGAAAATGTTCAGCGGAATGAAATCATTCCAAATTTCCGTTTCAAATTTCCGGTATATATTTGAGAAAATGTAGAAAGTTCACATACACGATAACTTTAGTTGCGAAGAATTCGAAAAATATGTAGCCATTTTTGTCATTTTTGGAAAAAGAGGAAAAAGTTGATTTTTCGGACAACTCTAAAATGGATATGGTCACCCTACTGAAAAAATAAAAAAAAACGGGTCTAATGTTTTGCGATAAAGAACAAAACTACCACTTTTCACGAAAATCTGAGAGCCACTATATCGGTTTGGCATGGAATGGCTGTATAAAGGGTGTGTCACATCAAATTGCATCACAGAAAAAACGCGGTAGAAATTTAATTTTTAGGAATTATATCTTCAGCTTTCGCTTTAAAATCAGATAAGAGTGTATAGATCACGTTGGCCATGCTTCACTGTCGTAAATTTGGAAAAATGTCGTCGAACGAAAAAGAGCGTCGTGAATTAATCCTGTGCACTCATTTCGAGAATCCGGAGTTGTCACATCGGGACATCGGTAAGATGCTGGGAATCGTCCAATCCACGGTCAGCAGAGTACTAAAACGATACTTCGAGAACCTAACCATCGACCGGAAGGTGAAGAACGGCAAAAATGGATGCTCCGTCAGTGAAAAAGATCACAAGCGCGTAGTTAAGCAGTTTAGACGTGATCCGAGAAGTTCGGTCCGGGATGTCGCCAATAAGCTGAATTTGTCAAGTTCATTCGTCCAGCGGACCAAGCAGCGGGAGGGCCTGCGTTCAAATTTCTGTTCAAAAAAAAACTACAACCTGACGTTGTACAGAACCTTATGGACGGGGTAAAGAGGAAGGTACGAGCATACGGGCTTGGGCTCGAAGTATGAAAAATGGAAAATGCCAAAAGTTGTTTAATAGTTTTTATTTTACTGTCTAAAATTTTCAAAAGGATCGGTCTACTGGGCGAATTTCTACAGCGTTTTTTTTTGTGATGCAATTTGATGTGACACACCCTTTATGCATATTCATCGAGAAACAAAGTGGGACAAATTAATTTCGCGTACCCATATCGGATCACTTCAGAAGTATTTGTACCGCCTTGACGTGGCATTCATTTTCCGGGACAGAATTGTGTCTCTCGCACAAACACACACAGGTGGAGCACGGTAATGATACTAATCACCTGTGATCGAGGGAAAACTCTCTCTTGCCTCCTCCCAAAACGTGAAAGAACGTGCGGAGCTCCGCACGGCAGAGGGAGAAAGTAACAAAGTGAGAAGTTACACTTTACTCCGGGAGTTCAAGGTCACAACACACAGAGCAATAAGTGGATTATGTGTTCTGGCTTTTACAGGGGCTTCTGATTGTGTCCAGTTTTTGTGAATGGGAAAGACCTGATGGGGAGGGAAGGGGAGGCGAGTTTTGTTTGATCTGTCTCTTGAATAGTCCCCGCGGTCATCATCATCATCATCGTCATCATCATCAGTCGGGACCGGGGATTATCTCTTTCCGCACTACTAGTCGTTTCAAATCAGCGAATAGGAGGATTACGTTGACTGAACTTGTTGATGTTCATCCACTCGGACAGTCTGTCACGTTCCGTTCCGCGGTTGGGCGTGTAACATCGGCGAAAATAGAATAAATAATGGGAATTTGCGCAGCGAATCCATCGCCACAGATATCGCGTAACAGACGAAACAATTCGTGGCCGTTTTCCGGTACCGATCACGGTTTTATTCTTGAATTGTCGGGGATTCGGGTGTTTGAGATGGGAATCCAATGGCGATTATTTTCGCTTTTCTCTCGATTATTTCGTCTTTTCCGAAAATCGTGCAGCAGCACTTGTCTCTGTGTCGATTATTACTTTTTTCACTCGTTTGCATCATCGGCCCGTTATAGAACACACGGATTCGCTTGACCGGAGGAATTATGCAATCGCAAAGTGACGATCTGCTCGGAGCGGAAATTGTTGTTTTGCGAAACACACATCCACCGTGTTGGGATGCGATGCGGGGAGAAAATGTGGACATAACAGTTCTCGCCCAAGTGTATCACAATGAGTACCCTCCTCCTTCTCCTCCCATTGTGAGGGTGGCATTCATATCTAGAGATTGGGAATGCCTGACTGACTGTCTGTGAGTTGCCATGGGAGAGCGGTGTTGGTGCTTTCGAGGCCTCCGACGGGACGTGCCAAATTTAGAAACATGACTGATCTGTATCAACGGACGGGGCGGGGGTAATGATACATTGAATTACGTGAGCTGCCAAGCGATTGTAAACAGTTGTTTCGCCTCGGATGGATGGTAGAGTTCTGAACGATCGCAAAAAAAAAATAAACTAAATTAAAGCGAATGAAACAAAGCTATACTCAAACTGTGGCCCGATGGACTCCTCTGATTGGCCCATCTGGTGATACTTTATTTCAAACAATGTTGTATGTTTAATGATAACGTAAACCTAGGAAATTATTAGATTTTTTGGATGTAGGACTATGACTTTTAGTATTGGTAAATTATGGTATGCAAAAAAAAAGTTTACCCACCGCTAGTGTAAAATTAGATTTCTTCCAAAAAACCCACCAGAAAATTAAAACACAGGTAATTGCTGCTCAGTTTATTATTATTTATGTTAAAACAAAGCCAGTTCACGCGAGCTCCAAATACAAAAAAAAGGGTGGGTTATATCTATGATATAACCGTAAGGTTGACGTGGGACTACCTTAGCTTAGCAATCATTTGTGTGTATTGATTAAATTTTTGATTGAACGACGAAACAATTTCCGAATTTAATTGAATTCGATATACAGGTAAACTTCGATATAACGTACATTTCACTTTCATAATTGTACGTTGTATCGAATTGTACGTTATATCGAAGCATAATAAAGTACTCACAAACGTAGTCTATATTACATTATTGTGTTGCTGTTTTAGTAAAGTTAATAAATAACTTCAATCAGAAGACGAAGCCAGCCTTTCTCATGATGTTTCCCTTCGTACTGTTGATTGAAGCTTGATTCATTTAGAATCCGGAATCACAAAACCAGCTGTATTTCGGAATTGATTGAAGGTACAAAACTTGTTTTAGCATCACAATAAAGATAATTCATTGTTTTATCAGAAAAAAAATATTGAAAAAAGTTTTCCTTTACGCTTTGGAAATGTGTACGTTATATCGAGGTAAAATGTACGTTATATCGAAGTTTCCCTGTATTTGCTTTGTGAGTAAAGCGATTGAATAAATGCCATGCAAGATCAATTCATTTGCGTTCATTTGCGTTTGGTATGATGCCTAGGACAAAATATGAGAACGGAAGAATTATCAAACGAACATTTTATTTTACATTTCACTTTGAAGTTTGCAACTCTCGAGTGTACGTACTTCTCGAACTGAGAATTTGCTTGATTTGATGGATTTCAGGCCAAAGCATTGTGTTCGTCCCCGCTTTTGTAAATCGTGTTAGGAAAACACTTTTCGGAGTGCAAAAAAACATACGGGTGCAGAAGTACCCCTGGCTTGCGTGAATCAACCACTTAAACTTCTATTTTTTATACTATAGAGGCTGTAAACTTAAAAGTTCATTCGCCTCTAATGTCTACCGCACAAAAAGTGTCTCACAAACGAGGAATCACGCCAAAAGGGACCGCACAAATCTGGTTTGCCTGTACCCCCGACCTGCATGAATTTGCAATGCCAATTTCCTCAGACACCTTGGTTCTGAAGTCTGTGTTGAGCAAATACATTTCAACCGAAGCAAAAATGCTCCCGTCTTGCATGTATTTGCAATGCCAATTTTCCCACGCACCTTGGATTTAAAGTCTGTGTTAGGGAAACACATTTCAATCTAAACAAAAATACCCCCGACCTGATTTCTCCAACACTGCTTGGTTTTGAAGGCTGTGTTAGGGAACACGTTTCGGTGAGCACGAAAGTCCCCATACTTTCATGTATTTGCTCTGCCGGTTGTCCCGAGGCTGCTTGGTTATGATTTCTGTGTTGGGGAAACCGTAATTGTTCATCTAATGAAAAATAACATTTTAATAATTGCGATAAATGCGTAGAAATACTCGCTATCAATTGATGCAAACATCTTTCCGATCCAGTATGGAATGTTCGAGTTATAAGCAATTGAAATATTTCATTTTTCCTGCATGTTCTGTGTTTAGGTTTTCATTTTTCCCCCCATATACTCCGGTTAGACGTCGTCCCACGTCAACAAATTTTATTGCATACGGGACATGATGTTAGAAAAAGGTAAAAAATAACGCAAAAAAAGTATATCCACCCTCCTGGCTCACATAGTTTTAGTACTTCGTGTGACCACCTTTGGTTTCAATAACTGCTCCGCATCGTTGTGGCACCGACTCATGGAGCTTAGCAGTTGTTCCCGGGGTGATTTTGTCCATTCAGTTGAGATTACCTGCCGCAATTGTTGTATGCCCGTTGATTCTTGCTCCTGGAGCTTAATTTTCAAAATTGACTAGACATGCTGTGCTGGCCACTCCATAACCTTGATACGCTTTTACTTGAACCACTGCGAAGCCAACTTTGGGGTGTGCTTCGGATTTCCGTCTTGTTGGAACGTATATCTGCACCCCAACTTTAGCTTTACTGCATACGTTGGTAATTTTCACTTGAAAATGTCCAAATGAACCTCCTTGGTTATGATTCCATCGATGAACTCAAGTTCTCCAATACAGGATGTACCCATAGAACCCCACATCATGACTCTACCTGCAGACAAAACATAGTCAATTGGTTGAAAAATCAATGTTGGTAAAGTAATTCACCACTGCCATGCTTGACTGTAGGCCGCAAGCACTCCTTTTTCAAACTTTCACCAGTTCGCCGTCATTTTCTTGTGATACCATCAAACCCAGATAGCATTACTTTCGTCTCATCTGACCAAATCTCCTTATTCCAGTCATCACTGATCCATTAAATGTGGTACAGGGCCCACTTCATTTTTATTTATACTTTGACTTAGGACTACGTCTTTCATTTCTATACTGGGGTGTAAGTTCAAAGTTTCGAAAACGAAAGCGTTACGCCGGAGAACGAGATTTTGAACGTTAATAGCTCCTAAACAACTGAACGAAATGGTATGATAACGCTTCATTCGAAAGGTAAAATGTCTACGCGTTCTATGCTTGTTACTTTTTGATCCAAAAACATGTTTCAATAGCCTTAAAATTGCTTTCAATACAGGCTATTGAAATCACACCAATCGGTATAAAAGCGAGTGTCGCTCGGAAATCCACTCAGTTATGATTGCGCAACGATTGAGGTACCATCGCTGGAATGAATGGATGTTTCCCTAACACAGACTTCAAAACCATCGAGCCAGGGGAAATCGGCATTGCAAAATAGATACAAGCAACGGATACTTTTGTACTCGCTTGCGTTTCTGCAAATCAAAATGCATCCCTAACATGGAAAATTTAACGCCTAAATGGCTACTACTAACTACTGTGTAATTTACAATTTATAGAAACATAAAAACATATGTACATTTACACGATACATTTTAGCTCTGTTACAGCTAAAATGCTATGAGCCTAATAAATAAATAAATGGGATAAAAAAAAACTATTTGCTGCGATAACCACTACCATAATGCATGAATTGACCTAAATTGTTTTTTTTTGCAATTGAATTCGTAAATTGTTTCATTCATTCACTAGTTTAATCAATAATTTAATGATTACATACAAAAGATAGCTCTGCGCAGTGGCGATAACGTACCCGATGAGGAACATCCGAGGTGCGATTATTGCTAATTGAAAAAACACAAATGATTACTAAGCCAACGGCAGTCCTACGTCAACCTTGCGGTTATATCATAGGTATAACCCATCCATAGTGATTTTTGGGGACAACCATGGCTTCTTAAGTGCTACTCAGCTCTTAAAACCTTTCTTAGGAAGACGATTGCATACGGATTGTAAAGTCAGTTGAATGGAAAACTCGCTTTCAATTTGTTTCGTAATTTTCGGAGCTGATGGTCCCCGGTCCAGCTCCGCTTTCTTCACGATAGCTCTGTCACTTCGGCCAGTTGTACATTTGCACAATCCAATATCTGTAAAGCTGGCCAATATCGGCAATATCACGGTAGCTTTTGCCAGTTTTGTAATGTTCAATAATCAAGCTTCGGATGCTGATCAAAATTTGTGCTTTTTTTTGGGCATTTTGCAACAAATAACTTCCAAGTTTGAGCACGAAACTGAAATTTTGAACACGGAAGCTTCAAGTGCACTAAATGACAGATAGACACAATCAGTGTTGCCACACGTACAGATTTATCTGGGAAGGTACAGTTTTTTTCGGTTATTTCCGTCAAAATGTGTACAGATTGGTACAGATTTTTTCGCCGTGTGAAATTTATAACATTTGAACAAAGTCACATTAAGGTACGTGACGACTTTTATGCCGCAGTTGCTTTTTTTTTAGTATCTTTTGCGTCAGATCAACAGATTGAATCGTTTGTTCCAGACCTGAATTTACGATGCTACATGAAGAGCTGAAATATTTTGATACGATCATTCTCACTAATGCTTGCGAGGAATCTCACTTTGTTTCAATGTCCAATGCTATAAAATTTGAAGATCATTTAAAAAGCGGCAAGAATTTTTCGGTTGGAATGGAAACAGAAGAAACTATCAGAACAATAGACAGCGTAAGGCAGATCATTTTCAAGGATATTTGTCACAGCCTTTTCGTGGGGCTGATCATGAAAATGAGAAAAAGATTCGATTTTGATGACCCTTGAACGTCGGCTGCGGGAATGTTAAATCCCAGAAACTTTTCCAATTTGACCAGCATTAACGTTGTGATAGAGGCGTTTCCAGGGTTCTACGATGGGAATATCAAGATCTGGACAATGAATTTCGTACCCTGAAGATAAAATTACTCACAGTTTCAGAAAACCGGCTTGTGCAGGATTAGTGGACAAAAATATGATGCCTAAAAAGAATTGACGGTTCGCTCGCATTTTCGGCGCTTCGATGCCTTGTTTGTAACGTTCTCACTATGCCTCACTCCTCGAGCGATTTTTTTCGGAATACAATCAGTACAAAAACAAGCTTCGAAATCGGCTCAGCAACGATACGATAAACGTTATTTTGAGATCAGAAGATTTGATTGAATATACTATACAAATGTGTTTTTTTTTAGTAAATAAATGAGTGTCTTTTGCATGCTTATAAAATAGATTTTCCTGTACAACGAATATTTTCGATGGTACAGATTTTTGGTACAGAGCTATGGAAGAAAAAGTACAGATGAGAAATATTTTTAACCCCTCTGGTACAGATAAAAACACTGGACTCAATGTTTACATTCGAAAAAGTTGCAGAATACACACTAAAGCTCTGTAAAACACACTTAAATTGTAGTATTCGTTTGGGGGGGGGGGGGGGGTGCTGTATAATTTCTTGCATACTTCGGCATTAGAATTTTATATAAGTGTGAATATCTAATGATATTTTTTGTATACTGAATAAACTTGACGCTGCATAAAAAATTGTGCCGATTCATAAAACAGTGCACATAAAAAAAGCAATGGCAGTGTTCGTTCTACGACCAACATGGATAGAGAAGATATTGCAATTCAAGCTCCAATTTATTAAGTACAAGCAATTTATTTATTTATATATTTTGGCTTAACGTCTTTACAACATGGCCTGATTCACAATTTTTCTCCAATTAACTCGGTTCGTGGCTATCTCCCTCCAATTCCACGGGCACCCCGTGCTCACCATGTCATGCTCCACTTGGTCTAACCACCTTGCTCGTTGTGATCCTCGTCGTCTCGTACCCGCCGGATCTCCGATGAACACCATTTTTGCAGGATAGTTGTCCGACATTCTTGCAACATGTCCTGCCCAGCGTATCCTTCCAGCTTTGATCACTAAGTACAAACAAGCGATTCGCGAAATCACAACGTTCACGATTCATCAGTCATCCAGTTAGCAACCAGATGGCAGTGAGGCTTTCCAAATGACCTTTCACATTTTGTCTTTGGCAGAAATGATGCCATTTCGTGTGCTGGAGAGTCAAATGCGCAAATAATGAGCTGTTTTAAATGCTTAAAAAATGGTTTGTATGTATGCCAGCAGACATCTCTTTCTATTTTTTTTCTCATTTCATTTGGGATTGTGCAAAGACAAATGGGTGGGTTATATCTATAATATAACCGCAAGGTTGACGTGGGACTACCTAGGCTTAGCAATCATTTCAGTGAGCAGAAGATATGAAGGCATATCCTTCAATGCAATCTTGAATAACCGAGCCAAAGCCATATGTTCGTACTCGTTCTTGTAATCCGTGTTAGGGAAACACTTTTCGGAGTGCAAAAAAAACATGCGGGGGCAGAAGTACCTCCGGCTTGCTTGAATCAACAACTTCAACTTCTACTTTTTATACTATAGAGGATTTAAACCTGAAAGTTCATTCGCCTCTAGTGTCTGTACGATTTTCCCATGTTCCTAAGTTTAGGAGACCGTGTTAAGGAAACATATTCTAGTTTGCACAAAGGCAAGCGAGTACAAAAGTACTTGCAGTTTGCATTTATTTGCAAAGCCGATTTCCCCAGAAATCTTGACTTTGAAGTCTGTGTTAGGCAAACACATTTCAGTCGGAACAAAAATGTCTCCGACCTGCATATATTTGCAATGCCTTTTTCCCTACGCTCCATAGATTTGAAGTCTGTGGTAGGGAAACACATATCAGTCGGAACAAAAATATCCCCGACTTTCATGTATTTGCAATACCGATTCCTCCAAGGCTGCTTGGTTTTGATGGCTGTGGTAGGGAAACCGTAAATCGGGTCAATCAAAACGAGGGCGTTTAGATAACGCTTAACATTTTACAGTTTTTCCATTGTTTATCTAACGAAAAATAACATTTTATTAATTGCGATAGAAGCGCAGAAATATTGCCTATCAATTGATGCAAACATCTTTTCGATCCAGTAAGAAATGTTCGAGTTATAAGCATTCGGAATCTTTCATTTTTTTCCTGCATGTTCTGTGTTTAGGTTTTCATTTTACCCCCCATATACTCCGGTTAGACGTAGTACCAGTCCATAAGACGTTCATTGGAGATCGAACCAAGGCCGGCTGGAATGCAAAGCTATTTCATACGACCACGCTATCCATATAGCTGCCAGTGCTATTATATAGAAGCGTGATAATATTATACCTCATCATGAAATGAAGTTGGAAAGTGTTTTCTAAGAGGATAAAGAAAAACATGAACGAATATATCTTTCTCTGTCTGGGCCGTGTATTTGGCAAACTATACGAAAAGCATTCATATGCTTTCATTTAAATGTGTCTCCTGTTCCGCTCGCTCATATTGGCTCTAGCATATATATTATACAAATGATATACATGTATTGGGAAGTAGAACGTTTTCTGTTATTTTCCAGCTCATTTAATGTAATAAATCGGGATGCGATAACATGTGCTAAAAATTGACTTTGTGAAATTTTAAAACCTCTCATCATCATTATTCAAGCCACAGTCTCACTCCAGCTAGCAGGCAGCAGTATTCCTTAGTGCTGATGTCAGATACAGTTGTTTTGCTCGATACAAAGGAAGAATGAAGCTAGATATCTCACATAGTAGTGTAATTTCGTTCGGTGGAAGCACCGCGTAGATTTTCATGCCGTCTTGTTGAGAGTGCTTCTGTATTTTTGCACCATATCATTTCTGCACCTGTATCGGGATTCAAGTTCAAAACATCGAACACGAGAGCAGTATGTTTGGTAACGAACGTTAATATTCTTTGCCGGCTGAACGAAGTGGTATGACGGTCACTTTCGAAAGATAAAAAGTGTATGAATGATGTGTATTTTTAATTGACTCAATTTTTTTTTGCGTAGCTCGAAAACTGATTGAAAGCAAACTATTAAAATCACAAAAATCTATAAATATTGACAAAATCACATTGTAAATATTGACGAAAGCACTGATGGACAGAAGCAAAGTAAAAGAGAAATATTAAACAGGTCTTACCGCGTCGGTTTTCATGCGGTTATGTGAATATCGGTTGTGTATGATTGAATCACATGTACGAGTTGTTGGATTTATGCATTATCAAATAAACAACGGTGATGGAGGAACAAATATGAACACATATTTCGTATCAGGCTCGACTGTGTTCAACACGAGAAGAATTTTCGCGATGCATACTGAGTGCGCTACGTGCATTGGCTATAAGAACGCAAATATTGTGTATTGCTCTTGTGATAAAAAAAAAATAATCATGATTCACCCATCTTCGATTGCTTCTACAAAACCAAGCAAACGCGTTCTTCTTAGGATCACAAAAACTGTCGGATGAAGAACTATTTCGAAACCTTCGAAGCATTCTAAAATTCTCAAAAGTGAATCGTTTTTTATAATTTTCTGTCTGAAGAGCGTTTCTGTGAATTTAGGTGCTTGTTCGAATTTATTGGTGTAATGATTATGCTCTTTTGAATTATAGAGGCTTTCTCAGATTCTTTCAGTTCATTCGACTCTAGCCTTATAAAAAGGTCAATCTATTATTACTTTTGGTGGCTTTTTTTCAATCGATCAACTAATTTTCACAATTTCGAGCATTGTTTCCGGGTTAAAAGTGACATCAAAGTGCATCGTATTTCGAGCCGAATGTGGAGAAGGCATTTTTTTTTCAGCGGTGAGCAGTAGGTTCCGTGTTTCAGTGCCGCTCAAGACAGCGAGAAACCAACAGTACGTGCTAACTCTGAAAGTTAACCTGAAAATCTGCTCCACTTATCATTTTATTGCTTCGCGAAACGTTCGCGTCCTCCTTTCAATGAAAGAATTCATTCATCGACCCTTGTTAGTCAGTCCTACCTAAAGTTTGAGTTTTATTCCTCAAAACGTTTCTCGTTGGTTATAAAGTCGTACCATCCTTCTTTTTATTTATTTTTTTGCGACACGCGACGTCATGATTAACACGTGCAGTGTTGCCAATGTTTCAGTTTAAACTGGATTGTTCCAGTTTTTTTTCTCTCGATCCAATTAAACAGCTAAACCCTAAAATCTTCCAGTTTTTAAAAATATTGTCCAGTTTTATCCAGTTTTTTTAATATGTTTGATATTAATACAACTTTTTCCCATTTTTCTGGCAATTGGCGGATCCCTTCGCGGAAATAATCAGCCGGTTTGTTAGCTAACCACGAATCGATCCAATGTTTGAGTTCTTCAAAATTGAAGAAGTGCTGATCAACCAGGCTATGTTGCATCGATCGAAAAAGGTAGTAATCGGACGGAGCAATGTCTGGAGAATACGGCATGTGGGATAGGACGTCCCATTTCAGCGTTTCCAAGTTTGTCTAGACCGGTTTCGCGACATGCGGCCGTGCATTGTCGTGCTGCAAAATAACTTTATCGTGTTTTTGCTCGTATTGTAACCGTTTTTTTCTGAAGTGTACGGCTCAAACGCATCAATTGTCGTCGGTAGAGGTCCCCCGTAATGGTTTCATTCGGTTTTATCAGCTCATAGTACACCATACCCAGGAGGTCCCACCAAATAGACAGCATAACCTTCTGGCCGTGAATATTCCGCGCGGCTGTCGATGTTGATGCATGGCCGGGGTATCCATACGTTGCCCGACGTTTAGGATTGTCGTAATGGATAATGGACCCACTTTTCATCGCCAGTAACGATTCGATGCAAAAAACCCTTTCTTTCATACCGTTGGACCAGTTGTGCGCACGTGAAAAAACGGCGTTCGACGTCTCGTCGCTTCAATTCATACGGCACCCAATATCCTATCTTTCGGATCATTCCATTGCTTTTGAACGATCGAATATGGTTTGCTGAGCTACTCCAAGTGTATCTGCAAGTTCTTGTTGCGTTTGGGACGGATCTTGATCGACTAAAGCCTTCAATTCTTCATTTTTAAACTTTTGTAGCGGTGCGGAACGTTCTTCCAAGTTAAAATTACAACTTTTAAACCGTCCAAACCACGTCTGACACGTTCGATCAGTTGGAGCATAGTCACCATGAACTTCCCCCGAAATGCGATGACTTTCCGCATCCTTTTTCTTCATATTGAAGTAAATCGACATATTCGAAATGGCAAAAAACTATGTTGTTTACGCTTCAACTTTTTGACATATACTGAAAAAGACGCGCAATGACGGTACCTTTCCAACGAATGTCTGGAAATTTGATTCACTGGAATAATAATCAAGTTACGCCTGTTGTAAAACCGAAGAAACTTACCGGTACACCTAATAATATTCCCGGCGATATGTTCCATTATCAATCGCGCGTACTCTGTATCGAACTTCAACCGCGACGGCGGAGAGTTATCTTTCTTTACGCAATAGCGATGGATAACAGCTATGACAAACGTTCTACTTTGCTTGCTCTTCTTCTTCTTTGGCTTTAAAAGGTTTTAAACTTTTCAGTTCAATCACCTCTGGTCCTCCTCTGCTCTGGTTCTCAATAGTTTCAAGTTTCTTTTGGGACATGCTACTCTTAAAGGGTGTGTCACATCAAATTGCATCACGGAAAAAACGCTGTAGAAATTCACCCAGTAGACCGATCGTTTTGAAAATTTAGACAGTAAAATAAAAACTATTAAACAACTTTTAGCATTTTCTTTTTATTCATACTTCGAGCCCAAGCCCTCCTTCCTTCCTCTTTACCCCGTCCATAAGGTTCTGTACAACGTCAGGTTGTAGTTTTTGACGTGGGACTACGGCTAACCGGAATATATGGGGGGTAAAATGAAAACCTAAACACTGAACATGCATGAAAAAATGAAAGATTTCGAATACTTATAACTCGAACATTTCTTACTGGATCGGAAAGATGTTTGCATCAATTGATAGGGAATATTTCTACGCATCTATCGCAATTAATAAAATGTTATTTTTCATCAGATGAACAATTGAATAACTGTAAAATATTAAGCGTTATCAACACGCCCTAATTGCCTCGTTTTAATTGGCCCAATTTACGGTTTCCCCAACACTGCCACCAAAACCAAGCAGCCTTGAGGTAACGGGCATTGCAAATACATGAAAGTAGGGGGA
Organism: Toxorhynchites rutilus septentrionalis; assembly: GCF_029784135.1. Classification (NCBI taxonomy): domain Eukaryota; kingdom Metazoa; phylum Arthropoda; class Insecta; order Diptera; family Culicidae; genus Toxorhynchites; species Toxorhynchites rutilus. The sequence goes on from NC_073744.1 coordinate 198,898,212, forward strand.
CTTTTGTTCTCACCGAAAAATGTCCCCTAACACAGACTTTAAAACCAAGCAGCATTGGAGAAATCGGCATTGCAAACACAAGAAAGTAGGGGGAACTTTTGATCCCTCCGAAATGTGTTCCCTAACAGAGGTTTCAAAACCAAGGTGCCTGGAGGAAATCGGCATTGCAAATTCATGCAAGTTGCTGGTATTTTTGTTCCGACTGAAATGTGTTTCCCCAACACAGACTTCTGAACCAAGGTGTCTGGGGAAATTGGCATTGCAAATTCATGCAGGTCGGGGGTATGTTTGTTCTGACTTAAATGTGTTTCCCCAACACAGACTTCAAAACCAAGATTTCTGGGAAAATCGACTTTACAAATATATGCAAACTGCGAGTTCTTTTGTACGCGCTTGCCTTTGTGCAGACTAGAATATCCTTATATTAGATTTTTATTAGAATAGAATAGAACCTTGAAGTTTCAGGCAAATTCGCGTTTCGAGATGTACGTACACTTGACAGATGCAAACTTCAGAGGGAGATGCAAAATAAAATAATCGTTTGATAATTCTTCCGTTCACATATTTTGTGCTAGGCATCATACCAAACGTGAAAGGACGGTCATTGAATTTACTTGTAACGAAGAGTATCACTTGTAATATAAGAGTGTCACAAAGCATGAATTGACCTTATATGGCATTTGTTCGATCTTTGTACTCGCAGAGTAAATATAATGAATTCAATTAAATTCGGAAATTGTTTCATTCAATCAAGAATTTAATCAATACAAACAAATGATTGCTGAGCTAAGGTAGTCCCACGTCAACCTTGCGGTTATATCATAGATATAACCCACCCTTTTTTTGAACAGAAATCCATTTTCTCTTGAAGTCCGCCTCCGATTTGACAACTTTTGGGTTCTTCCGGAGGGCCTGCTTCATAATCGCCCAATATTTCTCTATTGGGCGAAGCTCCGGCGCGTTGGGCGGGTTCATTTCCTTTGGCACGAAGGTGACCCCGTTGGCTTCGTACCACTCCAACACGTCCTTTGAATAGTGGCACGAAGTGAGATCCGGCCAGAAGATGGTCGGGCCCTCGTGCTGCTTCAATAGTGGTAGTAAGCGCTTGTGTAGGCACTCATTAAGGTAAACCTGCCCGTTTACCGTGCCGGTCATCACGAAGGGGGCGCTCCGCTTTCCGCAAGAGCAGATCGCTTGCCACACCATGTACTTTTTCGCAAACTTGGATAGTTTCTGCTTGCGAATCTCCTCCGGAACGCTGAATTTGTCCTCTGCGGAGAAGAACAACAGGCCTGGCAGCTGACGAAAGTCCGCTTTGACGTATGTTTCGTCGTCCATTACCAGGCAATGCGGCTTCGTCAGAATTTCGGTGTACAGCTTCCGGGCTCGCGTCTTCCCCACCGTGTTTTGCCTTTCGTCGCGGTTAGGAGCCTTCTGAACCTTGTATGTACGCAGACCCTCCCGCTGCTTGGTCCGCTGGACGAATGAACTTGACAAATTCAGCTTATTGGCGACATCCCGGACCGAACTTCTCGGATCACGTCTAAACTGCCTAACTACGCGCTTGTGATCTTTTTCACTGACGGAGCATCCATTTTTGCCGTTCTTCACCTTCCGGTCGATGGTTAGGTTCTCGAAGTATCGTTTTAGTACTCTGCTGACCGTGGATTGGACGATTCCCAGCATCTTACCGATGTCCCGATGTGACAACTCCGGATTCTCGAAATGAGTGCACAGGATTAATTCACGACGCTCTTTTTCGTTCGACCACATTTTTCCAAACTTACGAAAAATTGACAGTGAAGCATGGCCAACGTGATCTATACACTCTTATCTGATTATAAGCGAAAGCAGAAGATATAATTCCTAAAAATTTAATTTCTGCAGCGTTTTTTTCCGTGATGCAATTTGATGTGACACACCCTTTAGAACAACTTAGAACAAAACGGCTTTACAGGATCCAGTTTTTTTCCAATTTTTTTAAGAAGAATCTTCCTGTTTTTTCACAAATATTATTGCCATCTGAAAAAAATATTGAATGCCGCTGGTCTAATACACGATATGAATTCACATTGGCATTTTCAACCCCGATCAACTGTCGATTGTATGCACCAAACTTATTTTACAGCTCTTTCTTTGCTCCTTTGCTCCAAACAAGGGGGAAATAAAAGTCAAACATTCATCGTATCTTCTTGACTGACACCGAGTTCGCCGTGTCTAACATAGGTCTCGAAGGTGACCTTTCGCTTCCAGACTGACACTCCTCATCCGTCTATCCATCCATCCATCCAGTTGTCAATTTCCTTCACCACAATCTTATTCTAATCGTATGGATAGTCACGACTCGACTCCGTTCGTCGGTAGCATCATGCAATTCTGACTTTCCACCCAATTTCCTTTTTATGATGATTTCTCCTCACTCCCTTTTTTCGTACGATGCTCTCTGGCACCCGGTCGATAAAAAAAAGTTCCACCGGTTTAATGGCGAAGTCCTTTCCTTCTTCAGCGTCGTCTTCCACTCAAACTAACCGTCGAAGCTAATGAGATATATAAATGTTCGCTTGTTATCTACGATAGAAGAAAGTGCTACCCAGGGAAACCCTCGGTGAACGATTGCGTTTCTAATCAGTTTAGTGTGGAAAACGAGTGACGAAAAATAAAAATTGAACAATGACTTCGAACGAGCGAACTCTGTGTTCTTTGTGATGTGGTGATATGTTCTGTAAGCAAACAAAAACAAACAAAACAAATCTGAAACGACATCCCAGCATCATCGTTACAAAACCCCAAGAGCAAAAGGAAACGCGAGCGAACGATGGTGAACTCGGCGGCAACGACACCCTCTCAAACGCACGGCGGTGCGCTGTATTACGTTGTGGAAGTGCCCCGAGAGGAGTACCTCAAGCAGTGCGCTGCCCAGGCCCACGCTGCGGCCCACGCCGGTGGCTATCCGAATCCGGCCTATCAGGCCCAGTATGCGGCACATCACCAGCAGTTCCAGAATATGCACAACACCACGATACTGTCCCGGCTGAACAGGTAGTGCGCGCGGTTTTGCCCGAGATTATGATAATGCCGGAAAACGGTCGCAATGTCGCAATCGTTTCCGCGGCTGTGAATTCAATTTTCGCCTCCTCCCCTCTTCAAACTTAATTTCCTCCGGGACTTCTCTTACTTCCAGGAGAAGGAAGAGAGCAAAAAAAAACTCAGCATCTTATGATTAGCTTCTGTGATTGATTTTGCAATTTTTCTCTATTTCTTTTCCAGCACTGAATCCGGCTGGGACAATCCTTTCCGACCGGGTGGAGACCTTTCGCGGGAAGCGGACGAAATTGTCAATCTTATCAAAGGTGAGTAATCTGAAGCATTGAGTAACGAAAAATCGCTTGAGAACTTTTTGGGAAAAATATGATCACAGTGAACACAAAGAGTTATTCATTCATTTGTAAGCGTGGATTTGTGAGACCGATCCAGTGTTCTGTAGTCCAACTGTCCATTCAATTGATGCTTGGCATCTTTTTTTCAACGAAACGCTGTACTTTGACGAACATATAAATTACACCATGGAGTGCTTTGCAGAATAAATCGATTTGTGACCTTTGAGAGTAGGCTGACGATCTACAAAGCATAGATTGCTCAACATTTTGATTATAGTGCATCCATGCTGTTCCTTGCAAACAAGAGAAAAATTGTAACGGATGCAAATTCTACAGAACAAAGCCATGCGCTCGATACTGAGATCTGATAGATGAACTACACGAAGACTTATGTCAGAATATCTACAATGGATGTCAGTCGGTCAGTGTATTAAATAACGTTTGCATTAAAAAAAAAATGGACAAAAATTGCCGATTTTTCATGGATTTACTTTCACACGCGCTGACGAAACTACCCATGCAGCATCAATCATAGTAACCCATGAGTCAGCTGAAAAAAATTGATAGCTCTATCGAACTCTAACCGTGATGGCGGAAACAGTGAACTACTACTACTCAGAAGTGTGCGCGTTCAAAGAATGGTACGTTGAAAAAGGACGCCCGTTCCGGAACTTACAATATCTTGGCACTATTGGACAACAATCAGAGCATCGAAAGAAAGCCCGGTTTCGAACAGCCGACGTCCCTGAGCGACAAGTAGCTCCAAAGGATGCTGAAGAGGAAGATCGAGGGAAAAGTGGCTACCTCGCTGCGTGCGCTTGCCCGGGAGGTCGGTGCATCAAGCCAAACAGTGAAAAAATACCTAGCGAACATGGACATACATGTCAGGAAGCAGAAGTCTCGCCCACTGGTCTCGGTACTGCAGGCAATGACCCAGCGGCAGCGGCAGCGGCTGAATAAGATGGTCAAGTTGATTTTCCCGGCGAATCGACGACGTGGCGGTGGTTATGGACGACGAGACCTATCTCACCCTGGATGGCAACGACTGGTAGGGCACTTCGGATTTTACTTCCCCACGAAGGAAGTGAGCTTCGAAGTGAAGTTTAATTCACACCAAGTTCCCCAAGAAGGTGCTGCTGTGGCTGACAATCAGCGAGAAGGGGATGTCAAAGTCGCTCTTCTTAAGCTCTGGACTGGCCATGAACTGGGAATTTCATAGTACGAAGTGCCGAAAGTTGTGTCGTTCATCAAGAAATATCATAATGGGCGAATACGCGGTGTTCTGGCCGGATCTGGCGTCGGCCCACTGCTCGAAGCGATCGTTAGAGGAGATGGAGCGGCTGTGTATCGATGTGGTACCCAAGTCGGCGAAAATTGAAGCGTAAGATCTACTCCAACAATTTTGTCGCGAAAACTGAGAAGGAATTGATAAATAAAATGAAGGAAGAACTCAAAAACATGCATACACGCATGTTTTCATCTACCATGGCGAAAGTTCCGGTTAACTGCCGGAAGGCCGCTCCCATGGATGTAGAATTTTTTTTGCAAAGTGAGCTAATATAATTACCTTCCATGGGAAATTTATCGAACTCAATTATCTGTCTTAGTTTTTTCATTACCATTCGAAAAAAGCCCTGTTTTTAATGCAAATGTTAGTGCACGCTCTCGTTGATATTCAATACGGTTTGACGCCAAATTATTTACAAAACCCAAAAGCCTCTGAATATTTCGAAACAAATGTTGATTTTGGTAGAATCTAAGCCAGATCGATGTTCAAAGTGTTCTAACAAAAGACATTACTGGAGGTGTACTTTCGGAATATGTTGGATACAGCGACTTGAGTACGATACATAAACTAAAAAAAGAGCATTTATTGTGAAATTGTATTTCTCTGATGGACAAAACAAAGTACGCATTACAGTAATTCAACAGTCAAACTGATTCTTCTTTACATTAGTATTTAGTTTGGCCGACTTTCACGTATTTCACGGATTGCAGGTGTCGATGCATACTTTAACCGGGGTTATGATATGTTGGGAATTGATATTTATCCAGACCTTTTCCAAAGCTTCAAACAGTTTGTTGCATTTGGTGACATCTCTCTTGTCAAAATTTTGGTCCAAAATGGACCACAAATTTTGTATTGGATTTAAGCCCGGGCTTTGTGGTGGCCATTCCAATAGCTTAATACGTGAAGCACGAAAGTATGCAGTGATTTTGTGGACGGTATGCTTAGAATCGTTGTCTTGTTGGAAACAGAACTTCTTCTCTAAGGGTGGGTTTGACTAGTGATATATTCATGTGAAGAAATATGATGAGATTTATAGAAATCGCATCAACCGTTTACACTAGCGTGAACTTCTATAATGAATATATTCATATTTTCGGTGAATTTATTCACCTAAAGTAGAACTGCATCCAACTTTAGTGATTTCTCACCAGCGAGAAATTCACAAGCGTTTACATATGCTGAATTTATTCAAATTATATATACCTCGAATAAGTGTATCATATTTATTCTCACCCGTTTACACCTATTTTCACGTGAATAAATCCATCTATAGCTATAGATCTCCCTAATGTAAACCCGCCATAAGCCAACCTTCATCACCGACTCTTTAAGATGCCCTTTCGAAATGCTGATGTAATAGTCTGCAGTCATTAACCCAAAAAACTTCTCAAGATCACCGAAATAAAACACCAACACACCATGATACTGGCACCTCCATGATACCGCTTGACCGTCTTTTGGATATTTTTGTCGGCAAGTTTCTCGCCATGTTTCGTCCAAACTCGTACTCGTTGTTTGCGGCCGAAGAATTCAAATTTGCGTTCATCGCTCCAGAAAACTTGTTTTCATAACTCTATCGGCTTGTCGTTGTATTTTTGAATAAATTTGAGGCGTTTGATCCTACAAAAATTAACATCAGCATACGAATACAAAGTAAACAAACCTTTTCGTTCATTCGGTGATATTTAAGTTAGCATTTTTCACTCGACTGGTAACGGAAGGATTTCTAGCCACTTCTTGAGAAATTCGGCGATCATCGCTGGTTGTAGTCTTCCGCTTCCTTCCTCTACCGGTCCGATCCGCTACGCTTACTAGCTCTTCATTCTTTTTGCATATATTTCGAGCCCAGCCCCGCTTAAATCTTTGCTGGGATAGGAATGTTTTCAGACTTATGAGGGATAAGAGAAACAGTAATCTGATTATGTTATGAGAGAATGCTTACTTTATTTGGACTTTAGTGTGATTTTTTTAGTTGACAAAACTATTACACCAATCGTTCGCATTTTTGTTGAATGTTGAAACTTTTCATTGAGAGATTAGCACTGCAAATAAATTGCAAAAAAACGACCCACTTGGTTTGCAGCAATAAATCAACCGATAACTGCTTTTGAGATTTCCCTGCCACATCGCCTCACCTGTACCGAATCAAATGAAATTGTACCGGATCGCAAAAGGCAAAATCTTATCGAAACTGTCCAATCAAAACACGAAAAACCACACATTTCATTACAAAAAAAGCTTCGCATTAAGTTTGAACACTTTTCCCGAAAATGAATGACAAGCGGGGCTGCTAACTTGATTGAAATTGATTCCCACATAGCGGACGAAAGAGCTTTTCCGCAAACGCGTCCGCATCACGTTCACTATGTCCTCGGCCTGACAGTACAACACGAATTAATGATGGCGAAAGTTCTGGCAATACTGGCATGTGAAAACGGCTGTTCGAGTCGTTTTTTGTTTACCTTCGTGATATTGGATGAATAAAGAGTGGCCAAAGTCCGAAATGATGCTTAAAACACCGGAAAATGCGATTAGAAAAACGAGGAACAAAACACGCTTCCGATTTAGTTCACTGAGCTTCTATCAATGTATTCACGAATTCAAAACAACGATGACTTAAAATTAATGCATAGCATGCTGCGTTAAAAACATTTGAAATTAGTCAGGAAAGGAACTGTCAGAGATGTCCATCGGACAATACCTTTGGAAGAATGATTGATTTTCTACAAGAATAAAATCTGAATCGCTCACCTGTAGTATTTGTGAAACCACGTTGAACTCAAACATCGATGCATGCATACGTGATACATGTGAGAAAGAAACGAATTCATTCTGGGGGGAATCACTTCAATATGAAGTCCATCTGACGGAGAAGAATGAAATGAGACAGTCGAGTCGTAGAGTTAGATAGCAGCTGAACGCCCGAATGACTGTTGAGTCATGTTGACAAAGAAACTGCTGGGAAGAAGCCAAAACACATTTCCAATTGAATACGGGGGAATTTTTCGTGAAAGAAATTTCCTCCGACTTACACTGTGGTCACGCGTGTTCTAGAGCTTGCCACTTAGAATACATTCAAGGCGTGTTATTTGGCATAAAGCCTGTCCACGTTAAATTTCGGACACTTTTCTTTCAGTGTAGTTTATGAAATAGTTCACTAATCAATGAAATATTTGACTCACATGACAGCCGAAACCCTCCTCTTTATTTCGATGTCCAACATGTTTGCATTCTTCTTCAGTTTGGTAAAATGGCGTCGAATCAAGTGGAAGTACGCAAACGCATTTTGCGCGAGCGGCAGCAAAATCCAACACTGTCGGTACGCCATCTCACCAAATAGCTAAAACTGCCGAAGAGTACCGTGTTTAGTGTGTGCAAATCGTTTGACCAGCGCTTAACTGTGGATCGGAAGGTTGGAAGCGGAACAAATCGAAAAGTATGCTCCCGACAGATGGACTGAAAGGTGGTTGCCATTATTGAGAAACATCCCATCCTTTCAGTTGGAAATGTGGCTCGAAAGATTGAAAAATCAAAATCATATGTACAAAAAGTGAAGCAGAGGCATGGACTGAAGGCGTACAAAGTGAAAAAGGTGCCCAATCGTGATGATAAGCAAAATGTCACTGCAAAAAGCCGTGCTAAGGTGCTCTACACCCAGTTTTTGCAAAAATATTCATGCATCATAATGGACGATGAAACTTATGTTTTCGAAAACTTCAAACAGCTTTCGGGTCTCGCTTTGTATGCTGCAATGCGAAGGAATGCCGTAGCCGAATGTTTCCGGACCAAGAAGCAGTCAAAATTCCCCAAAAAGTACTTGGTTTGGCAAGCCATATGCAGTTGTGGCCGAAAATCTAAATTTTTCGTATTTACCGGCACTGTCAACAATGATGTCTACGAGAAGGAATGTCTCCAGAAGCGGTTGCTACCATTCATAACAAGCCATGACTCTCCAGTGTTGTTTAGGCCAGATTTGGCCTCTTGTCACTATGCAAAATCCATCCTGGAATGGTATAATGCACATGAGGTCAAATATGTGCCAAAAACACCTGTCCAGAACTTCGCCCAGTGGAAAAGTACTGGGCTCTGGTTAAACGAAAACTATTCGAAACTAAGAAGAAAGCGAATGGCATTAATGATTTCAAGATGAGATGGAAAAGCGCCGCCGCCAGCATATCTGAGTATACTGTACGGAACCTAATGGCAGATGTTCCCAAGAAAGTTCGTGAATTTTACAGACAACGTAATTAACATCGAAGTAAGCTTTCCTTGTTTTAGATATAAGTCTATTTTACTGAAAAAAAAAACAATCGGTTTTGTTGTATTACGTGAATTTTTGTTTTACTGACATCATCTAGGTGTCCGAAATTTAACGTGGACAGGCTTTAGATATCTCAACTATAAGTACTTATAAAATGGCGCAAGTAATACTCCGGTGAGACGGCGATGTTCCTCTAGGAACGTTAGTGCTATTCAAGAAGAAGAAGAACAGGAACTATTCAACCCCCAAAACATTTTACTCTCGGGATAACTATACTCGTATCCACAAAAAGAAACATTCGTGCATGTTTCGATGATTTCCGCCCTACTGAACTGCGACTACTAACTTTTCATGAAGATCATAGCGGAAAGAATTTAGAAAATGTTGATCGGTCCTGGGCAAACACTCCTTGTGTTCCGAATATTTCGTGTATAAACAATCTGAAGGATTTGCGTAGAACATTGACAAAAACATGTATGAGTAAGAAATTTAAGCTAGTTTGGTGAATTTAGATCTTAATAAAGCTTTTGATGGGGTGAATCACAATTATTTGTGGAAGGTTCTGTTGAGATTCAGGATTAGTGTTTGCAACTACGATTCCAGCAGACGAGCATAAGGCTACTGTTATCTTGTTTTAAAACTAACTGAATTTTGACCATGCATTTCTCTCGTTCACTTGCAGGTGGCAAACCGATAACGCCAACCGGCGACCAGAGCCTATTGAATGGCAGCGCACCGAAGGACAGCAGTCACCCGGTGGAAAACGGCGGCACCACCGTTGTAGATGGCGTAGCGACTAAGCTTGAGGTATCGGATCGATCCCCCCCCGATCACCTTCCTATATGTTAAACTAACATATTCCCCACTCTCCACTTTTAGTCCACGCAGCTACAGAGCTCGCAGCCGAACGGTACAAAATCTCCCCAGAAGGATGGTCCCGATGCGACCACAACAACAGTTGGCGGCAACGCCATTCCGACGCCACAAAAAAATGGCACAGCACCGACTCAGCAGCAGCAGCAACAGCAAAATGCTACGAGTCAGCCACAAACCAAGGCGAATCAGACCCAGATTAGCAACCAGGTGATACCGGGGCCCCAATCCGCCTCCCATGTGGTCATCGACGAGAAAAAGAAGAAAAAATGCGCCTGCTGTGTAATACAGTAATCCACCCACACAAACACACACACACACACACACACGACACAAACACACACACACGCATACGCAGCAGATAGATTCACACACAAACACACGCGTGCGCGAACGCTCGGGCGGAAAGCGATCCTGTTTTTCAGGATTAATTGTTTCTTTTTTGTCTCTTTAGTTTTTATCGGTACTCGGCTAGGGAAGTACCATTTGTTTTCATTTTTTTTCTGTTTTTGGTCGATAAGTTTTTAACGTTATATGACTTGATTTTTAAACACACATTCTCATTAGTAACTGACGCGAAACATGAGATGAGGTTTAGATAAGAGCAAAAGATGGTCAGAGATATATTGTGAGAGTGAAGAAAAAAGTATATCATTATTTTATACCTAGGTATATGTGTATATCTAAATTATTTTAGTGCAGCAAGGAACAGGAAAGTGTATAACGCAAAGAATGAAATGAGTGGAAATGAAACAAACGGAAGTGAGCGAAAGAAAGTGAGAAAGAGAGATAGAGAGAGAGAGAGAGCAGTATAGGGGAGGAAAAATATTTATCTCTGTGTATTTGTAAAACCTATGTAATAATTAATTGTAAATTAGGACAAACGACATTTCGAAGTGTTGGCAGTTTCCCGAATCCCCCTCTCCACTTGATCACCCTCGATCCTAACGGGGGATGAATGGTTACGGTTGCGAGAGCAGGGTTTTCGGGGACGGAAATAATGTTTTATATGTATGGTAGGATTTTCAATTAACGAACTCAGTTTCTTCGTCACTATTATTATTTATGATAAACCTATGTGTATTTGAAACAAACTCAGCACGAGACAAATTGCGAGCAGGAGGGGACAAATCATGCGGGACGTGAGAATCGGGTGTGGAGAAAAACACGACCGCATGTTGGGGTCATTCGGTGGCGGTTGTTCTCGAGCGGAAATTAGCTTCGATACCGGGAAGATGGAATTCAGAGACAACAACAAGGAACATTCACTCTCCATGCGACTCTCGTTTAGACAGAGAGTTGCTCTGTGAGCAGCTTCAAGATTTGGAAACACAAAGGAGACGCAAGAGAGCGTGCATCGGATCGGTATAACGAGGCTAGGATTATCGGACGAGGAAACTCAGGCGTGTTGTAGTAATTGGTAACTTATTCTACAATTGTGCAGTCACATTGTGGCAAGCATAGTTTCAAGGTTATCTGGAGTTCGAGTCAATGTTGATTGTCAGGAATCACGCGGTAATTTTTAGGGTTTGTTTGGATCCCAAAATTGAAACACCCTATGTAAAAAATCTAGTATTAACGCCTTAACCTACGATTTGATGTCCAAAAGAGCGGATTAAACACAGACGCTTCGGTCGGTCACGCATAGAGCTATTCTGATGTCGCACTGAACCTCATAGCGGCCTATGACATCCAAATGCACGTAGCTCGGAGATTCCGGTCATATGTTTCTCCTCTACACCTGATTGGTTTCACCCGATCCAACGTAAGAGTCTCCCGGTAACGTTTGAGTGCGATATCTACAGTCGATTTTGGAAATTTCAGAATTTTTGGGATCTCTCCTTCTGACCATGTAGGGTTCTCAACGTGAATTTTTGCAAAACTTTTTCCCGCCTTTCGCGTTCCATAACTTTTTAATGTATCCTTCAATCTTGATGAAATTTTCACTACTGAATGAACAAACCAACCAGATCAAAACACTGTCAATAGTTTCTCGATGTGACAACTAGGGGCGCTGCAGTGAGTAAAAATATGCGACCAAATTCGGAAACTGAAACACACTTTATGTATCAGAGTCGGTATATGCTACGCAAATGTCTATACCTTGCTTGTAGCCACGCCATCTCACCATCTCATTCATTAGCCAATACTCACTTGGTAGCGGGATTGAAGCCACTGATGTTTTTGGTTGGAGGGAGGAACTTTTCCAGGTCATATTTCAAAAACCACTCTAAAACATTCTTGATTGAAGCTGGCTACGCAGGCCGTTAGTTAATGAGCGGAACCGGTTTCGGATTTAGCAATTAGAACTGGAACAGGGAAGGCGGCCATCTAATGAACGGAACAGATTGTTCAAGGTGTTACCTGGACATTGGAAGACTCCCACAATTTTCAATCTAACACGATGGAAAATCAATCTTCTTTTCCTTAAACCTCCTTTATTCCTTGAACACATCACTTCTTCTTGAATGGCGTTCACGTTCCCTGTGGAACTTTTGTCGTCTCAACGTATGCATTAACTAGCGTCATTTAGTAATACTAAGTTGAGATTTCTTCAGCCAAATAACACGCCTTGAATGTATTCCGAGGGGCAAGCTCTAGAATACGCGTGACCACAGTGCAAGTCGAAGGAAATTTCTTTGACGAAAAATCTCTCCGACCAGAACGGGGCTCGAACCCGAACACCCGGCATGATAATGTGAGACGCTAACCACTCGGCCACGGGTCCACACATTGAACACATCACATGGAATATTGAAACGCTTGGATGTTGAATTAAAGCCTATCCACGTTAAATTTCAGACACCAAGATGATGTCAGTAAAACGAAAATTCAAGTAATACAACAAAATCGATTGTTTATTTCACTAAAATAGACTTATATCTGAAACAAGGAAAGCTTACTTCGATGTTAATTACGTTGTCTGTAAAATTCACGAACTTTCTTGGGAACATCTGCCATTAGGTTCCGTACAGTATCCTCAGATATGCTGGCGGCGGCGCTTTTCCATCTCCTCTTGAAATCATTAATGCCATTCGTTTTCTTCTTAGTTTCGAATAGTTTTCGCTTAATCAGAGCCCAGTACTTTTCCACTGGGCGAAGTTATGGATAGTTCGGTGGATTTGCTGTTTTTGGCACATATTTAACCTCATGTGCATTATACCATTCCAGGATGGATTTAGCATAGTGACAAGAGGTCAAATCTGACCAAAACAACGCTGGACAGCCGTGGTTTCTTATGAATGGTAGCAACCGCTTCTGGAGACATTCCTTCTCATAGACATCTTTGTTGATAGTGCCGGTAGAGACGAAAGATTTGGATTTTCGCCCACAACTGCATATCGCCTTTCAAACCAAGTACTTTTTGGGGAATTTCGACTGCTTCTTGGTCCGGAAATACTCGGCTACGGCATTCCTTCTCATTGCAAAATAAAAAGCGAGACCCGGAAGCTGTTTGAGGTCTTCGAGAACATCAGTTTCATCGTCCATTATGGTGCGTGAACATTTTTGCAAAAACTGGGTGTAAAGCATCTTAGCACGGCTTTTTGCAGTGAAATTTTGCTTATCATCAAGTTTGGGCACCTTTTTCACATTGTACGCCTCCAGTCCATGCCTCTGCTTCACTTTTTGTACATATGATTTTGATTTTCCAACCTTTCGAGCCACATTTCCAACTGAAAGGTTGGGATGTTTCTCAATAATGGCAACCACCTTTCAGTCCATCTGTCGGGAGCATACTTTTCGATTTGTTCCGCTTCCAACCTTCCGATCCACAGTTAAGCGCTGGTCAAACGATTTGCACACACTAAACACGGTACTCTTCGGCAGTTTTAGCTATTTGGTAAGATCGCGTACCGACAGTGTTGGATTTTGCTGCCGTTCGCGCAAAATGCGTTTGCGTACTTCCACTTGATTCGACGCTGTTTTACCAAACTGAAGAAGAATGTAAACATGTTGGACATCGAAATAAAGAGGAGGGTTTCAGCTGTCATGTAAGTGAAATATTTCATTGATTAGTGAAATATTTCATAAAATACACTGAAAGAAAAGTGTCCGAAATTTAACGTGGACAGGCTTTACTTACAGCTTCTAAACGGGGTTTCCCCCTTTAATATGAATGGGGGGAAATTATGCTGACAAATCATCCTTCCTGTTATATTTGTTTTACGCTGTTACCTTGCGGATGTTGTTCGGTTAGCACGGAACCAAATATAACTTTCAAAGTTGTTATGACGGGGAAGCCTGACACTAGTTATTTGGTTGGCATGGAAGCAAATACTATTTCAATTTTGTTGCGACAACGACGTGGTCTGCTGCGATGTTTTTCTGACGCGAGCAGATACCATAATCAAGATTCGAATATCATTATTTTCATTCCACCATTCACTGTACCCATGTTTTATCCATAACGGGTGGCATCTTTGGTGTGACGTAGGACAGCGTAACATATTTTGGTGGTGTAAGATAGACATGGAGCGGTGAAAGTGCAACGTTTAGTTATAAACCGGCTGCGATTTGCAGACATTGGCACAAGCACTAACTTCGTGTGTCTCCTTCAATATGGTCCTGTGGATGAATTGGCCCATTTTAGCATCTTCAAGTAGACAACACAACTAAATGCAAAACAAACATTTGTTCATGTGAGTGTTTTCATTCCATTGTAAAAGTGTCCTATGGTCAGAATATCGTGTAACTAAAGATCGGAAGTTTGTCCAATGAATTGAGTTCCTAGAAACTTTATAAAAAAAATACCATCGCGAGGACACAACTGGTTTAACCGTTGGGTATTGACAGCTTTGTGAAGACGACTGACCGCTGGCATTCGAACCAGGCTCGACTCGATCAAAATTAGTCGAATGCTGAACATAGCCCGATGTAATAGTAATCGTAATCAAATCGAACGCTCGATGGGAATTGAGTAATAGGGCCCATTGTTACTGAAAATACACTGTTTTTCACTTTAAATTGCGTCGATATGAATTTTGTTCGTTAGCTCTATTTTGCTATTATGAATACCGAGTGAAACCTATCGGTACAGTTGTCATTGTCTATCGAGTTGTTTGGTTTACTTGTTGTATGATTTCAGAGAATGAGTTTGCTTTGGTTTGCGTCCCTTTCGATTTACAAAATGCGAAATTTTGCTCGATGTGATAGTGATAGTGCTGGTCGATTCTTATCGATTCGATTTACATAACAGGGTCCGATATCTACGCTCTTCACACTTTGAGTGCTGTTTAGTCATGAATTCTATTGCAGTTTACGGACCAAAAGAATACGTTGTAAGAGAGTGGAATTTTCAGAAGTAGTTCTCACCCCATGATCCATGTTTTTTTTAATACATGTACAGAATAAGTGTGCCCCTTTTGAGATTATCATGCTCGAAGGCGGTTGTAATTTTTGAAAAATTAAATGACAATTGTTTGTTTACGTGCTCAGATCACATAGTCCTGATCCTCTTAGAATTATTACAAAATTATTTGCAATTAATACGTAATTATTTGCATTCAATATGGAATGCATATTGAAGAAACAAAACAATGTTCAAAGTACTCACGGTTGCATGATAATTTGAGCCGGAATTCTCATGAAATCATTCAACTGTTTGTTTTTTAACAGATGTCAATTGTATTGTGGCTCATTTCGGTTATTTATGTAGTAAAAAGGTCCAGAGAACAGTTCTATATTTAGTTCTCGAAAACAGTAACATTTTCAGTTGAATTTTTATTGATTGGCGATTATTTTCTCACAACACACACACCGACACTGAGAGCCTTCCAAGCATCAACTTCGTAACGTTAAAATAATGAAAGTTCATTAATTTCTATGAACGATTGAAAATGGCGAGAACTCTGATAAAATGTACGTTTTTAATTGATAAAACACTTCCTGAAAATAGCATTTTCACATGGATGTGATAGGCAATCAAAGATAAACACAACGACTGACAAATAGTTATGGCAGCGCATGCTATGTCGCTTGAAAAACCACCATCTTCGTTACCTTTTTTCCAGGACATTGGGTTGCTACGATGAGTTCGGAAATGCGGCCATGACGGTAACTGCCAATGCGCAGGGTTGTCGTGTATAGTCAGCACAAGGCACACTGCCTCGAGCAGCTCAGTTCGTATCACACACTTGATGAAAGTGTCCAGATGTCGTTTCTCAGGCTTGACATTCACCGTTGCGCAGTACACTCTGTGACTTATCAAGTCCTTTAACGGTTAGAAGCGTATTCTTCGGAAAATTTTGTGTTAATTTATCCACCAGAGACAGAAAAATGTAATACAATGAAATAACAAGGCAGGTGAAATTTCGGTAACAATCATTCAAAGAAAAGAGCAGAACTCGTGAAATTACTTCTGTGAAATAAATGAACACGTTCATTGAAAAAATGAAGACACACAAGATGGGTTCGATTCTCTTGAACAGACATGTTTTGATACTGCTGTTAACCAAGATGTACGTACGGAAGGTACGCACAAGAAGATGAAGACAATACCGACAGAAGAAACAATGGAGAGGTACGCTTTGCACCGTTCCATAATTTAGCCAAGACCCTCGCGGCCTCCCTGCTGGCCGCGGATCACTGGTTTGGGTTCGTTGCCCTAGAAGGTTAACGAGTTGTCACAAGCTTACTTTCAAGGAGATGAACAAAATCGGTTGTAGTGCAGATGTTTGTGAGAATCCATCAGAACTTATTGTCGGTGAAACACCAGTGGACACAGTAGGCTAGATCAAGTAGCTCACGGTTCACGATAAACGAGTGCAACAACGCGAACCTTAAATCAGTTTGGAAGTTGTGGGAGATAGCAATATAAAACCATTGGAAATACTAATGTTTCAGATTCGTTGAAATTTCGTTGAGTCGAATTATCTGTGACATAGCTTTAACTGCTGAAAAGCTTTGTATTCCCTCTCTACGATAGAAAAGAAAACCGGAAGAGAGCAGTTATACTGAGAGCGTATCTCGCATGCATGCTTGCAAGTGGATTGTTGGTTATTTAGTTAGTTGGTTGGTTAAGGCGGGATTTCACGGGATTCACCTATCATGTTGAATAGGTCCGCCTTTAGAGTGGTCGATTTTCTGAAGAAAAAAAAATATTTTAGTTGCGACAGTCACAGTCACAGTCACGAAAAACTAGATAACGCCGATAACGCCTCATCAAACCGCCCGTTTACTCACACTAAAAGCCGGCAACGAATGACCATGGCGTTTGCACCGGAAAAAACGTTCTTTGGGAAGTTGCTCTCACCAAAGTGTCCCACGCGCAATATTTGTTTCCAAGTGAACCTTCCCGCTGTCCGGGATTGTGAAAAGCTTAGTTGTTGAGAATCATTGTACACACAGTTATTTTAGAGAGGGACAGATACACTATCACATCATCACTTTTGCTACTAAGTTCCCCTTGCTTGAGGTTCGCAATGGGAAAGCGTAGAATTATCCCCACTTTTCCCTTATTTTTTCGTAGAACCTGTGTATATTGTTTTAATCGAAAGTGAATGGATGTAAAGAAAACTCATTAGGATTCATTAGGGAGCAGCGACACTCAGAGAGAGAGAGAGAGAGAGAGAAAAAATCATTCTCACTGCTTCGTGCCGACAGTGAGGATGGAAACAGGAAAGGGACAAACTTAGCCACACTCACAGCAGGCACAGCAACCGCGAAAAAAAACCTTAACAGAAAGAGCGTAAACCTACATATACAGAACCACGTGATTGTTAGTTGAAGCAAAACAAAAAAAAAACAAATAGAAAAGTCTAAAATGTGTTAAAGTGTTGAAACAAGTTGAAGAAGAGAAAATATGAAACAAGCATGTGCTTTATGTGCTACTACAAATAAATATTGGATGATACAACTGAGCAGAACACACAAAAAAAAAGAATCAATACCACGCGCAGCCCGCACGCCACTTCGCTCTCTCGCATTCGAAACAAAAAGCAACAATAGCCGGAATCGGTAGCGAACATACGAAAATCATATTAACATTGAAAAAAAAAACAAACCGGCAACTCACCTGACCACTGCGAAACAAAACAAAACCTAAACGATATTTGAGACACACAATACTAAACTAAAGATATTCCGATAACGAAAATGGGAGACAACAACAACAACAACAAGAAAAAAAACAGCAAAGTAGCAGAGGCAAACTTTTGTTTCTTCAAGTTAGAATTACTAAAGTTAAGCGTATTCTAAACGAACATCAGCGATTACTACTATTATTCAGTGCATGAAAATACAAAACAAACAAAAAAAAGTGAAGAATCACATGTTTTCAGATGCAGAAGAGTAAAAAAACTATATATATATATATATATATATATATATATATATATATATGATGAATCAAAAAAAAAACTCTACATACACACACACACACATCGTCGTCGACAATTTCAAATGAGCATATGAGCAGAGAGAGGGATGTGCAAAACAACACAAAGCATAAACAAAGAACCTATTTAAGAGCATGTATTAGATCATATTTATTATCTGAAAAAGAAGAATACAGAACAAAAAAGTAAACGTATATATTTTCGTACTAAACAAACACACACACACGCGCGCAGGCCAGACGGAAGAGCTAAAGTGCTAAAGTGCGAGTCGAAGTCGAAGAAAAGCGTGGCAATATAGAGGACACCTCGCGGTGTCTTCCCGTGTTCCAAAAAGAAAAAAGAAAAAATTGGAAGTGAGAGCAAGAGATCCTAGGAGTAGCAGCAGATCCCAGCCTCGTATGTACAGATTGAGTTGAGTAAATGGTTAGAATAGTAGAAAAGATTGGATCCCAGTTGCTAGTTTCGGGTTTGGCGCGAGCGGCGGACAGATAGATGATGTTCGGCGGAAATGCCAGCAACATTTGTTGGAATTCCAAGGAAAGACACGGTCGACTTTTTGTTAGTGTCTTTGAGGAGCGGCACGTTTGTGGACACAGCTCGGGCGGGGCCGCCATTGACAGGCGGCGGACAGAAGATAGAAACCTAAACGTTTTAAGCCAGAAGTAAAATGGTGATCAAGAACGATATGAAGAAATCTGAAAGAAATAAAACAAAATGAAAAATTCAACCGATGGGATGTTTCAGTTATGTGTTTATTACATTCGTTATTGTGAAAGCATCTTTTTGACGTAGGACTACTGTTAGAGCTGATTATGAAATCGATAAACCGTTACGAAATTGTGTGCAATTAACTTTTTCTCTCATGATCTAGTTCTCATTGACTTTCTTCAAATATAAAATGTAATACCATCTGTTCAAATTTGTCATAAAAGCACAACGTAAGGAATAAAACGCACGGTATTTTCAATCGTTCCCCGAAAGTGTGAAATTCTCGAATATTCTTCGAGAATTTTTTCTATCCAATTGTGTCGTGCTGATTACGCGTACAATTAGTTTAGCGTATCAACTGTTTTCTTAGTGGAGAAGAACAGTTTTATTTCAATTCCCGTCTAATGGGATTTTCGTTGAAGAAAATCGCCATTTTTGCTGCATCCGGTTCGAAGAAAAGGTTTTCGAATCGCGTAACCCGAAGTTACCAGTTTAAACCCGTCTACTTGTCGAAGTAAGTTCCCCGTCCCCATCATTTTGGTGCCAGTGACCAGGATCCATCCTGGAAGAATCGTTCCCGTCCCGTTACACGTGTTGCGCATAACCTAGACTGCCAACGAACATAGCCGTTTTTGAAATATTGTCGCTGATATTTACCAATAATACAAGGCCTCATTTTGAGAGGTATAAGGTGAGTACCTCTCCAATACGATTACGTGGTTTTTTGTGGTGCTTCCTGGTCCCTTTCGACCGTTTCAGCTTCATCGCCGTCGTGTCTAATATCACTCCGGAAGCCGAAAATACTATCTACGGAGAATGCCAGACGAAAGGAGGTTGAAGGCGAAGGAAGCGAAGCAGAAAAATTCCATCAAAGCTATGGATAGAGTGATCCAGTTTATCCTGAATTATGATCCCGAGAGACAGCAAGGCGAAATTCCTCATCGGCTGGAACGCCTTGAGAAGATTTGGGAAACGTTTGAAATCGTTCAATCCGAATACGAAGAACTGGATGATAGTGAAGATTTTTCAGCGATAAGTGAACAAATTAGAGTTCAGATGGAAGAAAAATATTTCGAAGCGAAGGCTGCTTTGGTTTCGATGCTGCCCCTTGCTGCTCCCGTCGCACCCGCGTACCCCGCTGCGGCTCGTGAGGCACCTGGTCCTAACAACGTGAAGCTTCCCACCATCACACTTCCCGAGTTTGACGGCGACTTCAACAATTGGTTGACGTTCCATGACACGTTCCGGTCCATGATCCATGCGTCCACGGAGATTTCATTCGTCCAAAAATTTCACTATTTGAGAGCGTCCTTGAAAGGAGAAGCTGCAAGCCTGATCCAGTCCATCGCGATTACTGCTAATAACTACACCGTCGCTTGGGATACGTTAGTGCAGCGCTATTCAAACAAGGCCCTACTGCGTAAGAAGCACATCCGCGCTCTGTTGAAGTACCCGAAGATTTCCAACCAGTCCGTTGATGCCCTCCACAAAATTGTGGACGATTTCCAGCGTCACACCAAGATTTTAGAGCAGCTTGGTGAGCCCGTCGAGCATTTCAGTTCAATACTGATGGAGCTATTAGAGGATAAACTAGATGATGCCTCTCTAGCTGCGTGGGAAGAGTTTATCGCCACCGAAAATCAACCCACTTTTAACAGGATGATTGAGTTCCTTCAAAGACGAGCCCGCATACTAGAGACGATATCGGTTAATCGTCCACACCACAACCAAGTGAAGTCAGCGAATCAATCCTCCATCTCGAAGCGTCCCAGTAATCCCCGGGTGAGTTCCAACGCAGCTGCAGAAGTTTCGCCGAAAACATATCCACTATGTCCAGCCTGTGAGAAGCAAAAACACCCCCTGTTTGATTGCTCCGTCTTCAACAACATGGATGCAAAAAGTCGTATGAAGGTTGTGATTGAGAAAAAGCTTTGTATCAATTGCTTCCGTAGCGACCATTTCGCTCGCTCATGCCGATCGAAGTTTACGTGTAAACATTGTTCGAAGCGTCATCATTCGATGATTCATCCTGGACCATACGAGCTAAGCTCGACCATTCCCGAAGAGAATGCTGTTAAAGGATCATTCACATCTAGGGCTACCAATCCGGGTCCCTCCAGCGTTCTCACCGTTTCTGCTGTTCCTACCGACAGTTCCCCGTGTGCGAAGACAGTACTCCATCCTGCCAGCGTTCTTCTGACCACAGTTGTGTTGATCGTAGTAGATGCTTACGGTCAAGAGCACGTCGCCCGTGTCATGCTGGATACCGGCTCTCAACCAAATGCCATTGGCGAGCGTCTGTGCCAACAACTTCATTCGAGCCGTAGGTCTGTCAACGTGCCAATTGCCGGTGTAGATGGGACCGTTACAAATGCAAAACATGAAGTATCTACTGAAGTTAGATCACGTGTATCCGATTTCCATGAAGTGCTCGATTTTTTGGTATTGCGGAAAGTTACATGCGATACTCCATCCGTACCGTTCAGTACGTCTGAACTGGAGCTTCCCGATGACATTGCCTTAGCCGACCCCGATTTTGGAACTCCTCGTAGAGTGGATATGATAATAGGTGCTGCTCATTTCTATTCCTTCTTGCGGAAAGGAAGGTTTCGTATAGCAAACCTTTTGTTTATCGAAACCGTGTTTGGGTGGATTGCGTCAGGAAAGATCGAGAGTAACCGTGAACATTCAAAACAAGCGATAGCAACTTGTCATGTGGCGACAGTTGTACCAATCGATGAACTGCTGCAGCGATTTTGGCAGCTAGAAGATGTGAGTGCTTCTAATTACTCCGTGGACGAGCAAAACTGTGAAAATTTCTATCAGAATACAGTTTCCCGTGAACCCTCTGGGCGATATATTGTTCGAATGCCCAAGCATCCCGATTTCATTAAGATGATTGGCGAATCGAAAGCCATAGCAATGCGGCGCCTTAGCTGGTTGGACAAGCGACTGCAGAAGAATGAAGAACTGAAGATTCAGTATCATGCGTTCATGAATGAGTATATTAGCCTGGGTCACATGGTTCCCGTTCCCGATGATGATGAAGCTAATTCTATAAGATGTTACCTTCCGCACCATCCCGTGATAAACCAATCAAGTTCAACGACCAAGGTTCGCGTCGTGTTCGATGGATCAGCGAAAACTAGCTCCGGACACTCACTAAACGATGCGTTGGTAGTTGGGCCAGTCGTGCAGGACCACATTCTCGACATACATCTTCGATTTCGCATGTTTATGATCGCATTAGTGGCGGATGCGGAGAAAATGTACCGGCAGGTACTTATGCATCCCGATGACCGCTCGCTGCAGAGGATTTTGTGGCCACCTGGCAGTAACGGATTCGTGCAGACTTATGAGTTATGCACTGTTACGTATGGTCTCGCACCATCTTCGTTCCTTGCTACGAGAACCCTGTTACAGTTAGCTGAAGATCATGGAAATGATTACCCGAGAGCAAGCAACGCTCTGAAGAAAAATGTTTACGTTGACGACTTCATCAGCGGTGACGACACAATCGAAGGAGCAATTCTATTGCGTACGGAGTTAACGGAGATTTTGCAGAAAGGCGGATTCCGACTGCGGAAGTGGTGCTCGAATTCGCTTCCGGTTTTGGCTGGTCTTCCTCCTGAGCTCCTTGGAACTGAATCATCTGTTAAGTTCGGACCCGATGAAACCATCAAAACTCTCGGCATCAGTTGGGAACCTGAGGCAGACGTTTTCAAAATTGAAACATCACTCATCATCGAAAATCAGGCACCTACGAAGCGCAACATCCTGTCTGCAATTGCTCAATTATTCGACCCTCTTGGATTCTTTCTCCCGTCATTGTGCAGGCAAAAATTCTCATGCAACATCTGTGGCTGCTAGCCCTGGAGTGGGATACGGAAGTTCCTCCAGAAATACATCAGCAGTGGATTCGATTCGCCGAGCAATTACCACAGCTTTCCAACTTCCGTATTGATAGATACGCTCTGATTCCCGGATGTCAACGCGCCGAATTGCATTGCTTTGCAGATGCTTTGAAGGTAGCATATGGTGCTTGCGTATACATCCGTTCTGAAACAGCAAACGGTATCGTTAAAATCAGTTTGTTGACATCGAAGTCCAAGGTGGCACCCTTGAAACCGCTCAGTATTCCAAGGTTAGAACTGTGTGCAGCTCTGATCGCTTCTCGATTATATGAGAAAATTTCAACGGCATTAGATATAAATTTCTCTACTGTGGTATTTTGGACCGATTCCACAGTAGTATTGCAGTGGATGAAATCTCCCCCCAGATCCTGGAAAACCTTCGTTGCAAACCGCATTTCGGAAATTCAATCCACAACTCACGGATTGCAATGGCTCCACGTAGCTGGAAAAGATAACCCCGCTGATCTCGTTTCCCGAGGAATGTCCGCAGAAGAATTAGTAGCAAGCAAACTGTGGAAATTTGGTCCTAGCTGGTTAAAAGAAAATAGATCAAGGTGACCGTTCAAATCCCGAAAAAAAACCAGTTACCGTCCGAGGAAATGGAGTTTAGCTCGAAAATGATCCTGACAAATCAAGTGCTCCAGTCAAAATCGTTGATCGACAGATTTTCGTCGTACTCACTCCTACTTAGTGCAGTTGGATTCTGTTTTCGTTTTTATAACAACTCTCGCAGAAATACACAACAACGTAATGTCAGCAGCGTTTTGTCTGTCGCCGAGCTCCAGAATGCCAAGAAAGCCATCTTGAAACTGGTTCAAGCTGAAACGTTCCCCGAAGATTTAAAGCGCCTGAAAAAAGGGCAAATGGTATCAGGAAAATCCTCACTTCATTTGTTAAGCCCGTTCATTGATTCTGATGGTTTGATCCGCGTTGGTGGCCGGTTGCGCCTATCTGACGCGCCATATAATGTGAAACATCAGATCGTCATTCCCGGATTTCATCATTTTACGCAACTTCTTCTGAAGCACCAACATCGCAAGCTCATGCATGGTGGAATTATGGTCACACTCGCTGTATTACGTGATGAATTCTGGCCAATAAATGGTCGGAGAGCTGTTCGTAGTGCCATTCGAAAATGTTACGAATGCAGCAGATCTAACCCGCAATCAATTCAACAACCAATTGGCCAGCTGCCAGCTGCAAGAGTGACAGCAAATGAAGCTTTTATCTGCACAGGTGTCGATTATTGTGGACCCATTTTCCTTAAACCAAGCCATCGAAAAGCTGCAGCCCGTAAGTCCTACATATGTATTTTCGTATGCTTGAGTACGAAAGCTGTTCATCTGGAATTGGCGAGCGACATGAGCATGAATGCTTTCCTGATGGCTCTAGACCGTTTTGTTTCGAGGAGAAATAGGCCGCAGCATATATATTCGGACAATGGTACGAATTTTATTGGTGCGAAAAATACCTTGCACGAAGTATATACTATGCTTAAACCAGGAGTAAACAAC
Organism: Toxorhynchites rutilus septentrionalis; assembly: GCF_029784135.1. Lineage (NCBI taxonomy): Eukaryota > Metazoa > Arthropoda > Insecta > Diptera > Culicidae > Toxorhynchites > Toxorhynchites rutilus. Next base: position 198,922,486 of record NC_073744.1, read on the forward strand.
GAAAAGATTTCCAAGCATCTATCCGATGATAACATCCAATGGCACCTAATACCACCTCGCGCTCCTAATTTCGGTGGTCTCTGGGAGGCCGCGGTAAAAGTAGCCAAGACCCACTTGGTGCGCCAACTCGGTTCCTCACTGCTTTCTTTCGAAGAGCTAACAACCGTTTTAATCAAAATTGAAGGTAGCATGAACTCTCGCCCTCTATTACCGCTTTCGAGCGATCCCAACGATTTTTCTGTTTTAACTCCGGCACATTTCTTGGTGAGAAACATGATCCGTCCACTACCTGAAGCAGATCTCCGTGATGTTCCTCTGAACCGTCTCGACCAGTACCAGAAGCTCCAGAAATATTCACAAAACTTTTGGTACCGCTGGCGGAATGAGTATTTGAAGGAGTTAAACCAACAATACAGTGCCAACCCGAAGCGCTATCAGATTACCGTTGGAGACATCGTCATCGTCAAGGATGAATCCCTTCCTCCAGCTCGTTGGCCTCTCGCCCGCGTTCTCGAAGTACATCCAGGACCTGATGGAGTGACCCGAGTTGCGACCCTTCGCATGCCCAGTGGAATCTTCAAGCGTGCAGTCTCCAAAATTTGCCCATTAGAGTGTGCAACTGAAGATTAATTTTCCATCTCATGTAAAGTAGTTTTGAAATTTGATTTCAAAAGGTGGCCGGTAATGTTAGAGCTGATTATGAAATCGATAAACCGTTACGAAATTGTGTGCAATTAACTTTTTCTCTCATGATCTAGTTCTCATTGACTTTCTTCAAATATAAAATGTAATACCATCTGTTCAACTTTGTCATAAAAGCACAACGTAAGGAATAAAACGCACGGTATTTTCAATCGTTCCCCGAAAGTGTGAAATTCTCGAATATTCTTCGAGAATTTTTTCTATCCAATTGTGTCGTGCTGATTACGCGTACAATTAGTTTAGCGTATCAACTGTTTTCTTAGTGGAGAAGAACAGTTTTATTTCAATTCCCGTCTAATGGGATTTTCGTTGAAGAAAATCGCCATTTTTGCTGCATCCGGTTCGAAGAAAAGGTTTTCGAATCGCGTAACCCGAAGTTACCAGTTTAAACCCGTCTACTTGTCGAAGTAAGTTCCCCGTCCCCATCAACTACGTCTAACCGGAAGATATAGGGGGTGAAATGGAAATCTAGGTACTGAACAAGTAGGAAAAAATGCTCGAGTTATAAGCGTTCCAAGCTTATAACTCGAGCATTTCTCAATAGATCGCAAAATTGATGCATCAATTGATAGGAAATATATCTACGCATCTATCATAACGAATAACATTTCATTTTTCTTTAGATAAATAATTGAATAATTGTGAAATATCAAGCATTGTCCAAATGCATTATGTGCCCATTTTTGATTGGTCCATTTTGTGCTCCTCAAATCGTACCGACCACAACGGGCAACCAGAGCAGCAGCGAAATAGAATGACACGGGTATTGCTTGATTCAAGTTCTACCCACTAACGTTTTCTTCTTACCTTTCTATTTCCAGGTTACAATTTTCCCGCCAAAACTGCGCTTCGTGGTGTTGTATAGTGAGAGTGTGGAAAAGAGTGTTGTAAAAGCCTGTATTAAGGCTAATTTATATTTAAAATAATAATTCAAGGAATACATATTAGTTAGAAAAGATATAGGAGTGAAAAAGAAAATTAAAGAAATTACTGGCTAATCCAGGTGAATTGTGTGCTAGTTGGGGCCTCTCCTGAGGTCAAGTGGTTTATTTCCGCTTAATTTAAAGTGTTTCTGTGGTGAGTAATCGGTGATCACAGTTATCACTGATCATTTAACCGGCAAGCAAACGGTAAGCGACGATTTTTTCCATTCTTCTTCATCAAGAATTATAAACAAATATATTAATAACACGGTGGGTTAATTAGCCCAGCCGTCATCATGGCGGCAAAGAACAGCGGTGGAACTCTACCACCAGATAGAAGAAAAAAAAGAAATTATACAGATACAATGCCATTATGGATGGATCCTTATGGTGAGTTTGGGGCAGCGCACTTCCTTCTACTTAAAGCAGAAGAAGGCTGCACCCTTCCTAAGAACCCGTTCATAGTTGGCAAATCTATTGAAGATGTGGTGAAGGGTGAGATTGAAAACGCCCACACCGAAGAAAACCGTACACGGTACGTTTTAAAAGTCAGAAAACCTGAACAAGTTGAAATACTGCTTTCAATGAAAACATTAATTGATGGAACCAACATTAATATCAGTTACCATCCAACAAAAAAATTGTCAAAATGCGTCGTTACATGCTGGGAAGCCATTGAGATGTCTGAAAACGATCTCATGAAGAGCCTAAGCGATCAAAATGTAACAAAAATATATCGCATGACGAAAAAAGGAAAAGATGGTATCGTTACTCCTCTTCCAACATTGATTTTAACCATATTGGTCACTGTTCCTCCTCGGTATATAAATTTTGGTCCTCTAAAAGTTCCAACCCGCCCATATGTCCCAGAACCTATGATGTGTTACAAGTGCTGGAATATTGGTCACACCAAGGCTCGATGCCCAAGGAAGGAACCGCTTTGCGGCACTTGTGGCGAAGAGCATAAAATTGTCAGTGAAACCATGTAGCATGTACCACAAATTACTTTGGAGAACCCCTCGTATTATTTTCTTCAGCTCAGAATCGACAGCGGTGTGTGCTTCTGAGTGTCTTTCTCTGTGTAGAATGAGATGCATGGCAATGCGAGTGCCATTCCCATTTTTGATTTGAGCGGCTGACCATATTGAGTGCCAGGTGTAACTCGGCGGCTCAATTTAGCCAGGACGCAGAGCACCAACACATGCCTCGTAGACTTTTTTTCGTTTTCTGTTTTTTCCCCAAATGGAAGAGTCTTTCGGCGGGTTTTCTTGTTCTTGGAAATCTAAACCCGGCAAGTGACTTGACTGAAACTGCGCTCGGGAGATGAAAGACAATTGCCCGCGAATATTTGAAAGCGGGACAAATCCAAGCACAGAAGGAACTTCGGTGCAACTACGAAATTGTTAACATCGTTAACAATTACGTAGTTCCGGTTCCAATGAACATCTGGCTGATCTGAGGATCAAAAAGTGTGCTTGCCGATTCCGACTTGGACCGTGGAAGAGGCCAGAGCGGATTAGTGTTTCTTGTATCGCGTAAAAGGTTTCCAAAGTTAGATAGATCAAGTTCGTTTATAAAACGTGAGTAAGTGAGCTAGATTCCCTCCCAAGTTATCCGTCAAACCAAATTGGAGGAAGAACCGCTTTGGATCCCACGCTCGAGGCCCGGATTTGTCACCTCTTTCGTCAACCCAGGTGGCTGCGCGAAGTACGTAGACGCAAAACCACACTCGCGCACCGGTAAACGCAGTACGGCGCCAGCATCATTCTGTGAGCGGACTCAAAGATTCAGCCGTTCATCGTCTACAGCGAACGGCGGTAAAGCAGAACCACGTAAAATCCTAGGTCGTGAGTACAAATCTATTTATTTCCGTAACTAATACATGCGCATGTAGGGAATAAATAGAGACAGAAAAACCACACAAAACTAACGAATGCCACACGAAACAAAAGCCACACTAAGTTGAAGCGTGTTCTGGATGATCCGATACCGATGGTGAGCACATGCCCATCGGTATAGAAGAACGCTTGGTCGAGGTGCAAGCGTAGGGAACCTCAGGGTCCGATGTTCGAAACCCGAGGGAAAATAAAATAAAAATATGTATATGTTTAAATTAAGGTTGTTGAAATAATCATGTTTGTATAAAATTTATATCGTCTGTAGTTGAATGCTGAATATATATACATGAGTTTGTTATGGGGAAAAATGTATGTAATTGATTAAATCGAGTTTCGTTTGATAAAATAAATGTCGTTAAAGTTTGTTTAGGGAAGGAAAGTTCTGCATATTTACTGGCTTTGCGGTGTAGCCTAAAACCCGTCAATACGATTAATTGTGTAGTGAGGTCACACGAGTCCTGGGTTGGGACTCCTTTCTGTTACGGAAATCTTCAACCTCCGCTTCCCATTCTGAAGCTGGTTCAAGGTGGGTGGGAGATCATCATTGAGTAGATCCAGTGATGATAATTTCAGTATAAACGGTGTTCATTGAGAACCACCGGAGTGAATTTCTGTTGCTTTAGATTCGGAACGCGGACAAACGGTGTCGCGGGTCTCTCTTTGGAGCGCAGCCAACAGTCGCGGAACAAACCGGGTTTAGCGACAAAAGGACAAACCCGCCCTCAGGTGTTGGGTGTCTCAAAGCCGGGCAACGACAGCAAACACGGCGGCTGGTCTCCTCTTCGCAGGAGTGGCGCTTAAGCCAGCCGCTTATCTACGAAAAAGCCCCGGTAGCGACTGGCTCGCACGCTTTCACAGCGTCGCGGGTTACATTTGGCGCCCAACGTGGTTTTGGCACGAGTTTTTGGAAACATATTTTTGAAATATTTTCTACTTGGAAATTTTATCCAACTAATTTCGGTTAAATTTCTAATTTCGTGGATTAATTATCAATTATTTGTATTTTGAGATTTTTTTTTTCGGTGAATATAAAATAAAATTTTTTTGAAACCATGTTACTCGCATATTATTATAATTTTTCTTCTATTGTATTTATCCATTATATATTACATTTTTCTCTTCTTAGTATAAGCGTCTCATTCATACACAATATATTACAATTAATAAAATACGAAATTGGGAAATAATTTTCATTCGAATTAAATAATTTAAATCCTATAGTTAAGAAGTACTGAAAAATTATATATATTTTGTCATATTTCTAAAATTTTGGTGGTCCGTTCATTGAGCTGCATTGATCTTCACCCTGCAATAAAAGAATATTTTTGAATTGGTATTTGCTAACAATTTTGGGTAAAAATGGAAAAATTTCCTTTTGCTGAACATTTGAATGTGGAGGAGGTAGATTACGAACTTTTCATTCGTAATCAACTAAACGATGAAACTAGTGGCTTGGATCTCTCGGGAAAGCAAAGGCTCTTGAGAAAATTACTAAAATCGGATGTGAAAGCAGGTCGAAATTATCGTTCCAATATAAATATTCAAGTGGAGTTGCCGATTATTGAGAAAAAACTGGATGAAATTATGAATAAAATATGGAGAAATGGAGTTGAAGGGAAAGTAGAGTCGCGTCTATTGCACTGCTACTATCGTGTGAAAAGATGTCAGTCGGGGAATGTAGACGAGAAAGTACTGAAACGAAATTTGGTAGGTCGTATTGGGGAGATTATGAAGAGATATGGTATTGGACTTGGACTTGCATCACCGATCAAGGATAGAATAAATAACATTATTGGTGAAGCCGAACAGGCATTGAACCCTTCGCAAAATACGCAGTTGCAGGACATACCAACATTCGATCCTAATCCGATGACACCATTATCACATAACAATCCTCCGAGAAACACTGGAACTATACCCAAAACACGAAACAAAGAAAAAAGCGATTTAGAAAAGGAAAATAACGAATTGCGTAGGAAGATGGAAAAATTAGAACAAAGCCTTCAAAGCGCGATGTCGAAAATAAATGTAAATGGAACACAGGGAACGAGTAATGTGTGACTGGCTCGCACGCTTTCACAGCGTCGCGGGTTACAACCAAATGTAACAAACCTTTGTTTTGTCTAAGATGCAAAACAGCTGATCACGGTTCTTTCAATAGAAAGTGTCAGCATTATCAGGATGAAAAAGAAGTCCAACGGCTTCACTTCCTAAAGGGTCTCTCTTTCGAAGAAGCGCGCAAAATAGCAAAAGGCGGTAACACTACCTATGCTGGAGTAGCGCAAGAGAGGCTAACTATAAACAAAACTGAGGGAGAATTTAATAAAATAATCGATATTGAAAATCGTGAAATCGAAGAACTTAAAAACCAAATCGCAAATCTAAACAAAAAAATCGATTTTCTTTGCGTAAACGAAAAACGGACAGAAATGGACACGGAAAGTGAACGCGAAAACATTAACACTGAAAATAACACTGAACAACCGACAGAACACACCATATACATTAACAAAAAACGGACAAAGAAACACAAACGACATTTAACAATTGACAACGGACAACAACCAGCTAAAAAAACTCCGACAAGAGAAAACTTATAAACTCCGCCAAAAACAAAACAAATAACAAAAAACCACACATAATCGAACCCAACAACACACAAATGGAAACGAATATGGAAATTGACAATTCTTTTAATAAAATGAGGCTACAGTCATCCGTTTCTGGTAGCAGTACATCTGCCCCTCCCAAAACTTTAAAATTTACAAAAATGGCCAATAATATTACAAAAATTAATTTCAATGATTTTACTAATCTAGCCATCCAATGGAACGTAAGAGGTCTCAGAAGTAGACTTTCTGACTTGCAACTTCTAATTTCAGAAATAAATCCCATTGTTTTATGCATCCAGGAAACAATGACTCATGGTAATTTTCACTCTGATTACATTAAAAACTATGTAACTTACTTCAAAGAAGGTCCCACCCCCTCTTCAAATGGGGTAGCAATTGCAATAAAATCTGGGACTCCCTATAAGCTGCTTAAACTTAACACTTCGATGCAAGCAATAGGAATTTTAGCTAAATTCCCAATTGCAGTTACAGTTGTGAGCCTGTACATTCCACATCATGCTGACTTGGCTGCACTAGGTGGTCAACTGGATCATCTTGTGAGCCAGCTTCGCCCCCCATTTATAATTACGGGTGATCTCAACGCTCACTCTCATACTTGGGGAAGCACACACCTTGATCGAAGAGGAGAGATAATTGAAGATTTCACTTCTGATCACTCCCTTCAAATTTTGAATAATGGTCAACATACCAGATTACACTCTTCTAATGGTCTCACAACCGCCATTGATCTGACTATCGCTTCTAGTCAACTTGTTTCGAAGCTATTATGGAATGTCTATGAAGACAACTGTAATAGTGATCATTTCCCCATTATTATTTCCCTTGGTCAGACTTCTCCGGAAGTCCCCACTAGACCAAGGTGGAAATTTGAACATGCAGATTGGACTAGTTACCAATTGGATACTGAAAACTGCCTCCTATCCAGACAGGATTGGTCTTCAGAAACCTTTTCTCAAACCATCCTCGAAATTGCTTTAAAACACATTCCAAGAACCAGTGGAAACCCTGGAAAGAGGTCCGTCCCTTGGTGGACCCCCGAGGTAAAAACTGCTATTAAATGCAGAAGAAAGGCTTTACGAAAATTGAGGAACACCAACTCAAATAGTCCGCTCAAGCCCATTCTGTTGAAGGAATTCCAGAAGGCACGCAGTGAAGCTAGGTCTGCCATATTTAAAGCCAAACAAGAAAACTGGGCCAAGTTTGTTGAAGACATCAACCCTCAAACGTCATCGAAAGAGTTATGGAGTAAAATCGGAAGGCTAAATGGCAAAAAGAGAAAAAACCAATACAATCTCCTTTTTTTTTATTAAATCGTTTATTTTTACAGGCTCAGTTACATAAGTTTAAAGGAGCCAAACTCCTATTTGTATAGTTACAAGTATATATAAACATTTTTTATTAATTCTAATGTTAATGAAGTAGAGAACCGATTACTCGCGGCTTGCTCGAGTTTAGAAGGGTGACATTTTGTTTCAGGAAAAGGATGGGATATAAGGATATGTTGACAATGTTCACACTCACATTCGCACTCACATTCATCATACTCAATTCTTAAGCCTATCTTATATCTAACATGTATTTACATTTCACCTTATTCTATTGTTAGTAAGAAGGGATTTGATTTCTCGCGAAGGGAAAGGAAAAGGAGAATATAAGGATATAAGGACAATCACACACGAAGATCGATAGCTTTTAGGAAGACATATATTTGGGACATGTAATCAAGGTCTAAACCAGCTAACACATCTCTCACCGGCACATTGGGCTGCCTTCCTCTAGCCCGAAGAAAGTTTTCTAAATTCGATCTGGCAACAAGATACTCCTCGCACGACCAAACAACGTGTTCGATGTCGTGGTAACCTTGGCCACAAGCACAGATATTGCCATCGGCAAGATTGAAACAAAAGAGTAGCGCGTCTAACGAACAGTGATTGGACATGAGTCGAGAGAAGGTGCGAATAAAGTCCCGACTTAAGTCCAGACTTTTGAACCATGGTTTGAGGCTAACCTTAGGGATAATCGAGTGAAACCACCGGCCCAATTCATCTTCGTTCCATTTACGTTGCCAGTTAGCGATGGTATTTTTACGGACTAAAGAATAAAATTCATTGAAGGCGATTTGACGCTGATAAATATCGCCTTCAATTGCACCTACCTTTGCCAATGAGTCAGCCCTCTCGTTACCCGGAATTGAGCAATGTGAAGGGACCCAGACAAAGGTAATGACATAACAGCGTCTGGATAAAGCACTCAAAATTTCTCGTACTCTCTCAAGGAAGTACGGCGAGTGCTTTTCCGGCCTCACTGAACGGATAGCTTCGACAGAGCTAAGACTATCCGTTACAATGTAATAGTGTTCAACAGGTCGTGAGGCGACGCTGTCCAGCGCCCAATGTATTGCTGCCAATTCAGCAATATACACAGAGCAAGGATTCTGAAGACTGTGGGAGGTGCTAAAAATTTCGTTGAACACTCCAAATCCTGTGGACTCATTCTTAGAGGAACCATCAGTAAAGTACATATTATCACAATTGACACGCCCATACTTTGCATTGAAGATCGTAGGAATGATCCCCGATCGATGATAATCTGGAATTCCATGGATTTTCTCCTTCATGAACAGATCAAAATGTACAGAGGAATTGATGTAGTCAGGAAAACAAACACGGTTGGGAGTATACGAAGAAGGATCAACCTGCATGGAGATGAATTCATGATATGAGCTCATGAATCCTGAATGAAAATATAGCTTGATAAGCTGCTCAAAATTTCCGATCACCAATGGGTTCATAACCTTACACCGGATGAGGAACCGAAGAGATAATAAATTGAAGCGATCTTTTAGTGGGAGTACGCCTGCCAAAACCTCGAGACTCATGGTATGCGTTGAGGGCATACATCCCAACGCAATACGGAGACAAAGATACTGAATTCGCTCGAGTTTAATTAAGTGTGTTTTGGCAGCTGATTGAAAACAGAAACTGCCATACTCCATCACTGAGAGAATAGTTGTTCGATACAACATGATAAGATCTTCGGAATGGGCTCCCCACCAGGTGCCGGTAATTGTACGGAGAAAGTTTATTCTTTGTTGGCATTTTTTACTCAGATACCTAATATGGGCCCCCCAAGTACATTTGGAGTCGAACCAGACCCCAAGATACTTGAATGACATAGCATGAGTGATCGGTTTACCCAAAAGTTGAAGCTTTGGTTTTGCTGGTCTATGCTTCCTAGAAAAAACCACCATCTCTGTTTTCTCCGTGGAGAATTCGATCCCTAGCCCAATGGCCCAGGTTGAAAAATTGTTCAAAGTATCTTGTAAGGGTCCTTGCAGGTCGGATTCGTTTGGTCCTACGACAGACACCACTCCATCATCTGCAAGTTGTCTTAGGCTGCAATTTTGTGTAAGGCAATTGTCGATGTCGCTTACATAGAAGTTGTACAAAAGGGGGCTTAAACATGAGCCCTGGGGGAGGCCCATGTAAGAGACCCGACTTACTGCCGAATCTCCGTGAGAAAAGTTCAAATGTTTCTCACAAAGCAAGTTATATAACATATTATTCAATAGAGGCGGCAGACCCCGAGAGTGTAATTTGTCTGACAAAACCTCTATTGAAACAGAATCAAAGGCCCCCTTTATGTCCAAGAATACTGAAGCCATTTGTTTTTTTTCGGCGTAAGCCATTTGAATTTCTGAAGAAAGCAACGCAAGACAATCATTCGTCCCCTTGCCCCTGCGGAACCCATATTGTGTATCTGAGAGTAGGCCATTCGTTTCAACCCATCGATCAAGGCGAAACAAGATCATTTTCTCCAACAATTTCCGTATACAAGACAGCATTGCTATTGGGCGGTACGAATTGAAGTCGGACGCGGGTTTTCCGGGTTTTTGAATAGCTATAATTCGCACTTGTCTCCAATCATCTGGAACAATATTATGCTCCAGAAACCGATTGAATAAATTCAACAAGCGATGTTTCGCCACATCAGGGAGGTTTTTTAACAAGTTGAACTTAATTCTATCCGTTCCTGGAGCAGAATTGTTACATGAAAGCAGAGCAAGAGAGAATTCTACCATCGAAAACTCGGAATCAAGATCGCACCTACCTTGTGGTATATCTCGAACAATTTTTTGCACAGGAGCGGAATCAGGACAAACCTTCCGTGCAAAATTCAAAATCCATCGATGTGAATATTCTTCGCTTTCATTCGTTGAAGAGCGATTTCTCATGTTTCGAGCCACTTTCCATAATTTTTTCATTGACGTTTCTCGTGACAAACCTCCCACGAAATTTCGCCAATAAGCACGTTTTTTCCCTTTGATCAAGTTTTTGAATTGATTTTCAAGGTCCAAATACGTTTGAAAATTCTCAATGGTTCCACGTTTCCGAAAAGCTTTAAATGCGTTCGATTTATCCTGATAAAGCTTGGAACATTGGCTATCCCACCATGGATTGGGAGGCCTTTGACGAAAAGTGGAACCTGGGATGGGTTTCGTTTGAGCGCGAACCGCGCTGTCATAGATCAAACGAGAAATGAAGTTATACTCCTCCAATGGAGGCAAACCATCTCTGGAATTGATGGCTAGAGCAATCGCGTCCGCATATTTTTTCCAGTCAATGTGTCTTGTGAGGTCATATGCCATGTTTATAGATTCAGAAGAATTCGAACCAATGGTGATGGAAATTTTGATTGGCAAGTGATCACTACCGTTGGGATCCTGGATTACATTCCACTTGCAATCTAACGATAGTGAATTCGAGCAAAGCGAGAGGTCAAGAGCACTTGGGTTAGCAGGAGGTTTAGGTACACGTGTTGTTTCCCCAGTGTTCAAAACGGTCATATTGAAGCTGTTACAAAGGTCATATATCAACGATGAACGATTATCGTCGTACGGTTCCCCCCAGGCAGTTCCGTGAGAGTTGAATTCTCCCAAGATCAATCGTGGCTCAGGAAGGAGTGAGCACATGTCATCAAGTTGCTTGCGGCTAACCGCAGCTCTCGGAGGCCAATACAAGCTGACAATACAGAGGTCTTTGCCTCTGATGTTTGCATGACAAGCAACAGCTTCGATCCCTCCAATAGATGGAAGGTCAATTCGAAAAAATGAGTGGCACTTATTGATCCCCAATAGCACCCCTCCGTATCTATCATCACGGTCCAAGCGTATAATATTAAAATCGTGGAAAGAGAGATCATCTCGCGAAGAAAGCCAAGTTTCGGACAGAGCAAAAACATCACAATTGAACTTATGAATTAAAAATTTGAATGTATCCAATTTAGGGATAAGACTACGACAATTCCACTGTAAAACAGTGATATCTCCGACCTCTCTATTTAAATTAGACATCAAGAGAGATAATCATTGCAAGGAGGGGCCATGTTTGCATCAATTGTTGCAAAATTGTCTTTAATACTGGAAGCATTGAAATGACAATGGTTCTGATGGAGTCGGAAACATTAAAACACTTGAAGATTTTATCCAAAAGGTCAGACAACTTTATAAATCCCGATTGGGAAGTTGAACTGGACGGAAAAATAGGGACAGTTGGGGTTTTTGATGTCCCCTCGAGTGCTGGGTCGTTCGAAGATGAAATATTCCCACGGAAGCCAGGAGGAACCTGGTTTTGCTTGTCCGCTGCACTCGATTTTTTAGGCAAGCTAACAGAGGATATAACCGTGGGGACTTGTTCTTGAACTTTGGGAGTGGTCACATTTTCGCGCCGGGGATTCCCTTTGAAAATAAACGGTGTGCCCCCGCTAGCTGTGTCCGCTTCCATTTCATCAACTGGCAACGTGGAAAAGGTATTGTGTGTTGAGATTGGTTGTTCTTGTTGTTGGGTCAGTGGAGAAGCGCCCTTTAAAATATCCGCAAAAGTGCGTTTCGAGCGTTCCTTCAAAGAGCGCTTCTGTTTCTCCCAGCGACTCTTGTAAGTTTCACACACTGAGAGCTCGTGTGGGGATCCCCCGCAATATGGACATTTATGCTCAGTCGCACTGCAGGATTTCCCCTCATGTTGCTCTCCGCAAGTGGCACAATAATCTGAAGTGTGACCAACTGACTTGCATTTTTGGCAAGTCATGGGCTTTGGCACGAAGAGTCGCACAGGCAATCTCAATTTGCCCACCATGACGTAGTCAGGTAGAGCGGAACCAGCAAAAGTTACTCGAAACGAGTCTGACGGCGTGAATTTAGTTTTTCTCTCTTCTTGGGATACTTTTCCTAGTTGGCGGCTGTCCAAAATTTTAACACCCACCAACGGGAGTCTTTTAAATTTACCAACTCCTTCTTTTATCATTTCGCACGTCAGACCAGTTTCAGTTACCACCCCCGAGATTTCTACGTCATGGGAGGGCACGTAGACGCGATACTCTAGGGAGAATCTCTCGTCGATCACAACTGCATTCGCGTGTTTCCGATCACTCACGACAACACGCAGTTTGTTCGGTCTAACCTTAGAGATTTCGACCACGGAGGTATATAATCTTGCCAGATCTTTCGAAACCTGAATGACATTAATTGCCTTTCCTTTTGGTTTTTTTTTTTTTGACCATTATCAATATTGCTTTATTTACAGATTTTTATGTATACATATCAATGTAGCTTTTTAGTGTAACATTATTTTTACTTTGGTCAGGAGTTTCCAAAAAATACATAATATATCTTATGAATATTTTCATAATTTTTGCTTTTTCTCCATTGTTTCTACCTCTAAGTATTGGATAGTGAAAATCTTTGAAATTAATTCCAGTTTGTTGAAATGTTCTTCCCATTACTATCTTGACGTGCTCCCATAATTGATTTATTCTTCGGCACGATGTAAATTTATGTTCCAAGGTTTCTCTCTCCCCGCAGAAGCCACAATTAGGATCTGGTCGCCGTTCTTGGTGGTACAGCATATCGTTATGTGGTATTTTTCCATGCACTAGTAGGAAGTATGTGGATTTCTCGTCTGAGGTCAGCTTTTTGTGGTTGATATTTTTCCAAACATGTTTCCAACTTCTTGTCACCTGTTCTGTAATTTTCACCGGTGGCAACTGATCTAAAAGATGCTGATAGATCGTCATGGCCTCCGGATTATCTAAATGACTTTGTGGTAAACTACCCATTATTGTTCTAATTATTCCTATGTGGAGTAGATCTGCTGGAGTTTGTTGGGAATATGATTCCATGGACGGCAAAACTGATCTCGTTCTGATATAGCGATTAACCAAAAGGGCTTTAGTTTTTAGATTTAGTGAATGGAGTCCCAAACCACCTTGTTTCTTTGGTCGCACTACATCTGTCATCCTAACACGCTGAGCTGGAACGCCTGCCCACAAAAAATATCCAATTTTCTTCGTTATCATTCCAACATATCTGTTTGGGATAGGCAATATCGAAGCCATATACCACATTTTAGAGCAGATAAATGTGTTTAACAACACAACTTTCTGCTTGATGTTCACTATTCTCGGTCGATTCATCCATATAAGTGAATTTATATTGTGGTATATTTTATCCCAATTGAGGCAGACAGTGTCTTTTATGTTGTTTTTGAACCGTACTCCCAAAACTTTGATTTCATCTTTCTTCGCAAAACCTTCCCAGTGTTGTATCCCTGGTCCAATATCCATAGCCTCAGTTTTTCTCATATTTAGCTTTGCTCCTGCAGCCTTCTCGAACTGTTGAAAACATGTTAGGATACGATCAATTTTTGAAGGGCATCGAATAATTATAGTGATGTCATCTGCATAAGCTATCACACATTCTCTTGGAGCGCTACAAATCTCAGCAAGATTGTCCAGCAAAGGTTGCAGATAGATGACGAAAAGCAGCATACTCAAGGGGTCGCCTTGTCGTACCGATTTCTTTATCGAGAAAAGTTCGGTAACTTGACCGTTGATGATCAGCTGAGAGTTGGTTTTCATAGCTAAATTTTCTAACAGATCTACAAACTGTCTATTGAAGCCCATCATTCTCATATTTTTCAAAAGAAATGAACGGTTAACTCTGTCGAATGCATTACTCAGGTCACATGCAACTACGATTCCGCCGTTTCTTTCTTGTTTGGATAGAGCAATATGATCCCTGACTGTGCAGACCGCTTCGAATATCGTGTTTTTTCCGTTGCTGCACTTCTGGTGACTTGAAAGTACCGTTGTTGCAATTTTTTCCACCCGCTGCTTCAAAACTCTACTCAGTACTTTGTAGTCCACATTCAGTAAAGTGATCGGACGCAATGAGCTGATGCTATTATCTCCTCCTTTCTTTTTAACTAGAACTATTATTCCATCCTGTAAATCATCCCTCACGTATCCGTTTTTGATTTCATTTATTACAAGTGTGAATTCGTTCTTTATTATATCCCATGCTTTCAGATAAAACTCCCTGGTAAGACCATCCTTTCCTGGTGACTTGTTTGGTGCTGATCCTTTAATGACTGCATAAATTTCATCTTCTCCAAAATCTTCCATCAAGTGGTTATTTTCATTCAGATTCTCCATCATCGTCCTTGCCGGAAGAAAACGATCGTCATCCTCAATCTCGTCCTCATGAAATAAACTCTGATAGTGTTCCAAGATATAGCTGCGTATGTTATCTGTGTTGGTTATAGATTGCCCATCGATCGTCAAGGATGTTACGCTGGTTTCTCTTCTTCTGTTAGCTTGATCTGCCAGTTGAAATATGGAAACGTCTTCTCCTCCAAGAAAACGAAGATTCGTGTTCTTCCTGCTATTTGTGAATTTTTTCGGTTTTAGTAACATTATGGCTTTGATTTTATTTATTTCTGGTGTGCAGTCTTGATCCTTGTGCTTTTCGTATGCATTTTTCAGGCACGTGTGGTAAAAACCCATTGTGTTGTTGAATGTCCGAATAGCGATAGAATTTTTCCATTTGAAAAACGACGCAATTTTCCCTTTGGTATACGAAGACCACCAATCCGCCCATGTTGCGTAATGCCTCCTCTGTCGTGTCCAGTAAGCCCATTTATATCTGAGCTCATTCATATTTTGATCAGACAGTAAATGCTTATTCACCCTAAAGAATGGTCTATGAGTTCTTTGTATGCGTATAGGTAGTACAATGCGCATAACAACTTCTTTGTGATCGCTAAAACTGTTCGCTTGTAACTTGCAGTATCGTACGTTGGGTAAGCAGTTTGGAGTGACATAGATTCTATCGATCCTTGACATCGACCGACCACGCACAAAAGTGTAATCATTTTGCGTGTTGAATTCTCTCCACACATCTTTGAAGTTTAGCCTTTCACATAATCTTTTTAGAGCCGGACTCATATTTGATATTCCAGTGGCGTCAGCTGGATTAACTATGGAGTTGAAATCTCCCAGCAATATAGTGTATGGAGGGTAATCTTGCATGAATCTGGGCACGGTTTGATTGAAGAACTCTTCACGCGCCGATCGGTTATTTGATCCAGATGGGGCATAAATATTTAGAATTCGAACGTCATGCTCTAGATTGATGCATAATATACGAGAATCCAGGCTCCGGGACACACTGATTATTTTAATTCCATTTCGTATAGCAAAAGCCGTACCACGACAAGTTTCGCTTATATTGAATGTAATATTATAGCCGGGAATACAGAGATTTTCATTGATAACTTCCTGCATGCAAAGTATATCTAGGTCTAGTGTATATATAAGTGACTTGAGAGAGTTTATTTTGTTTTCGTTACTGATACCGTTCAGATTGATAGTTGCGAGAGTATAAGAGAAGGTTTGTCTACTGTTTATTTCTTGCATGATCGATTACGAGTTTACTTGCCGCTTGGTGCGAAGTTCTTGTTGAGCGCCGTAGCCTTTCCGAGGATTCATCATCGGAAATCTCCATAACGCCTCTCTCGGATAGTCGGGTAAGTGAGTTTGATCGGCTGCTTGTTGGTGTAGCCCTTGAGTGGCCTAAGTTGTCACTTACATTTGTTGGTATGTCGTATTCTTTCGTTGCCTTGTATTTGCTGGATATTGCTTCAGTTGTGATTTTTGCATTCGTGGTATCGGTTGAAATCTTCGGTGCTTTGTCTCGATTGTTGTGGTCTTCAAGCGATGATGCTGGTCGTTTCTGAGCTTCGTTCGCGCTAGCCTTTCCCGGGCCAGCGACAACGTCGGAGTAGAGTGATGACGATTTGTTTTGAATTTGTAAAAGTGTTCGATTTTGTGCACAACTTGATCCGAAGTGAACCTCTTGATTGCAGTGTCGGCATGTTTGGATTTGATGTGTATAGGTGACGTGTGTGTTGTATCCTCTTACGTTCACGAAGGAAGGAATAGAATGGTTTATTCGTATACGGACTATTCGTATCCCACTTGGTATCTGCGAGAAGAACTCCGAACGGCACATCTCGTGCTTTACGCTGATGATCTCACCGTATGTAGAGAAGTATTCAGAGATCCATTAGTCAGGCATTTTTGGAGGTAAGTGGTGCAGCTTTACGTCCGTTCCCCCATCCTCAACGTACAATCTGATACGATGGATGGTACCATTGTTGTTCAGCTCAAATTTGCCATCGTACTGTTCCACGACCTCTTCCACTCTTTCCTGTGTCTGCATCTCTACGAATACCTTTCCTTCGACTTTGTCGATTTGTATGGCAGTAACATCTTGAGGGGTCAGCTTCAATTGTTTTGCGATAAACGCAAAGATGGTCTCATCCCTCAACTTTCGTATGCTACGGATATCAATGTAGAACGTGTGGGCTCTTAGCGTATCCATATTAATAGATGGGGGCCTGATTTTTCAAGCTTTAAACCCCTACTACGCAAATAACTTCTTATTCCTTTCAAAGCGATCTCTCTGTGAATGCGTCTACTCAACACAAGTGTTCAGTGATAACTGATCTTTAGGCCGGAAAAAAACAACCCATGGACCAGCTCCAAGTGCATCGTCTGGATAGACCTTGACACGAGGAGAGGAAACAACTGAGGGGGAGGACGAGGTCGATTGTTGAACGGGAGCGGTATCAGTAGGGCTGGGAGGCAAGTTCGGTAGTAGAGCGGAAGCGGGAGCGGGAGATTGAGGGGGCGAAGAGGAAAAGTTTGCCAATTTTCTTGAGGGGGGCTTGTTAAGGTAGATTACCTCTTTCTCTGAAGAGACATCTTC
Organism: Toxorhynchites rutilus septentrionalis; assembly: GCF_029784135.1. Classification (NCBI taxonomy): domain Eukaryota; kingdom Metazoa; phylum Arthropoda; class Insecta; order Diptera; family Culicidae; genus Toxorhynchites; species Toxorhynchites rutilus. The sequence goes on from NC_073744.1 coordinate 198,939,749, forward strand.
TGAGGGGGGAACGCGTTTAAGCGACTTCCCAGCCCCCGTTGTAGCTAGTGAGGAGGAAACAGTAGTTTCAATCTCCATGTCAACTTGACCTTCTGCCATTACGGCAGATATAAAATAATATAATTCTTATTTTTTTTGTATTTCTAAACCTAATATATATTATACCTAAATCGCACACCAATGCGAATGAAATGAAGCGGTGTCTCAATCGAACCGCGTGGCAATCGCTCGGCACAGATGCAACGGTATATCGCACCACAACACGATGATGGAATCGATGACGATGCTAAAGCACACACAGCGATGATACGGCACACGCACCGCGTCCGCCGTGGAGGACTTCTTCCTCACGCTGGTAGTGATTGCTGCTCTCCTCACTCGCGCAATAAAGAGAACCCCGTTAGGGCGAAATAACTTCACCAGCCACGAACTGATAACGGTATAATCTCCACTTTATAATAGACGCGAACAAATTTGCGACCGATGTCTTCGGACTGCGCGAGCTGAATGACACAATCTCCTTATTGGCGGTCAATATACTATTGACCATAAAACAATAGCAGAAGCTTTTGGGGAAAATTTTCCCAAAGCCTCGTCCAACCATAACTACAAAAGTCTTTTCCAAACCAGAAAAGCCGAATGTGAAAAGGAACTCGTTGACTTCAACTCCGATTTTGAGTTTGATTACAACAGGGAATTTTCCATCATCGATCTTGAATGGGCACTTAGTAGAGTTAAAGAAGGCTCTGCAGGACCAGATAAAATTAGCTATCCTATGTTGAGAAACCTGACCTACCTTGGAAAAAAAGTCTTATTGAAACTTTATAATGAGGTATGGTCCAGCGGGAATATTCCCAATTGCTGGAGAGAAGGTTTGATAGTTTCACTTCCGAAACCAGACAAAAACCAACATCTTTTGGACAATTTCCGACCTATAACTCTTTTGAGTTGTGTTGGAAAAGTTCTAGAAAGGATAGTAAATCGACGTTTAAAGACCTTTTTGGAGTCTAATAAGTTGCTCGATCCAAGGCAATACGCTTTTCGTGCAGGAAAATGCACAGAAGATCACCTAGGAGAGTTGGAGGCTACTGTACATGACGTTATTGAGAAAGATCACCACGCAGATGTGGCATCACTTGATCTCAGTAAGGCATTTGATCGAGCATGGAGGTATCCAGTATTGAAGAGTCTCTTCGACTGGGGGCTCCGTGGAAGACTAGGTTTTTACATTAAAAGTTTTCTTGAAAACAGAACTTTCAGAACCATAGTCAACAACACGAAATCTTCATTAAAAGTCCAAGAGAATGGCATTCCCCAAGGCTCGGTTATATCACCAACCCTCTTCATCATTATTATGCAATCCCTTTTTGCAAAAATTCCAGAGAATGTAAAAATCCTTGTTTATGCAGATGACATTGTGCTAGTTTCAGTAAGCGTCGCTGCATCAGCAACAAGGAAAAGACTTCAAAAAGCAATTGATTCAGTTCAAAACTGGGCTCAAAATATTGGTTCACGTTTCTTTGTTTTTAAGAGGCTTTAAACTTTGCAGTTCATTCGCCTCCAAAATATTGGTTTCGAAATATCCCCGGAAAAATCAAAACTTCTGCATATATGTAATCCTAAAGTTCACTTCAAAGTTTCCAACTGTAGGTAAGTCACTTTTTGGTCTTTCGGATCGAGATGGATAACTGCTACGTTTGGTGTAGCTTTCTCGACTGTGCGGCCCAAGTGCCGCACGTTTGGTTTTATTCAATTGTCTTATTTCCTATGTACCTAGCTATTTTACATATAATAATTTCTAGGCGTGGTCAGACGCACTCTAAAGAAAACCATGTGCGGAACATCTCTTCCGTATGCCAGAATTAATAACAAGGAAGACCGGCACCCAGCGGGGTTCGTGCACATGTGTTTACTATTCGTGGCCTTGCCGAGGCTAGCGGCAAAGCGGAAAGAAAGCAAATGTACAATCACGCTTGGTTCGCATCGAGTTACGCAACCATAAATAATAAACAGACCCTTGGCCCAGTAAAGAGGCTTGTAGTCGAATAATACTTATGCTTGCGTTGCTCGACGTCTTCGTGGGGGATTTATTGCCTTAGGGGCATTGAACAATTTAGAATTTTGTTTATTATCGCGCGGGTGGTCTAGTAGTCATATTACACCTTCCCCCTTTTGGAGATTGATGTAATGACATGGAATTAATCGTACGTATTTAACTAGGGAGTTCGTCTGACCTTACAATTATAAGTTTTTAGCTTTGTGACATTAAAATTTCCTATTTATTGAGTACTGCATTTTAATGTATAATAGGTGAAATATAATAACAGAAACTTTTTTTCTTTTTAATTATTTTGTGTATTTATTTTATTTATTATTTTGGCTGAACCATAATAATAGATTAAAAAATTATAATTTCAAGTGTGATTTTATTTAAAATGTTCTTGTTCATGTATTACGTGTAATAAAGTATATATTTACATTGCTTATGTTTTCACATTAAATGTATGACCCCTTCCTCCTTAGGTGAGGTGGTGCTTGTACATTATTAGTCTATTTTTATGTACAGTGTGTGTTTTCAATAATTTCTCATCCTGAATTGTTACATTAGGATGGTCTATGTTTTTGACTATAAACGGTCCATCGTATATTTTATCCAACTTTTTTCTGTTTTCGTTCGTAAGCATAACTAAATCATTAATATTGACCTCTATGGGGTTTGATATCTTGTTCTGTGCTTCGATTCTTTTACTTCTAACTCTGTTTATTATTTCCTTAGCTGTGTTGGATGCAAGATTTAATTTATATTGTAATTCTTTGTGGTATTGGTCTATATTATATATTGGTTCGATGTATGTAGCTGATTTCAAATTTTGGGGCAAGTTAGCATTTGTACCAAAAATTAATTCGTATGGAGTATAAGCAAAGTCCGTGTGAGGTGTTGTATTGTAACAAAAAGCATAGTAAGGTAACCATTCATCCCAATCACTATGTGCTTGGTTGACAAATTGCCTTACATACTCGTTGAGACAACGATGATTGCGTTCCAAACTTCCTATGGTTTGAGGGTGATAGGGTGTGGAGAAATTATGATGCAACTTCAGTAACGTAGACAGTTTTTCGAATAATTCATTCTTATATTCGGTTCCTTGATCAGTTTGCACTATTTTTGGAATTCCGTAAATGAGAATAAAGTTCTCGACAAATGCTCGCGCTATAGTTGTTGCTTGTTTATCAACTATGGGTTTGATGATTACGTATTTCGATAAATTGCATTGTATTGTGAGTGCATATCTATTTCCTGAATTTGATCTATTAAAGGGACCAATTGTGTCAATAGATACGCAGTCAAATGCCTTTTGAGGTGTTTTGATTTCCGTAAAATTTTCGTTAGTGTGTATCGTATGTTTATTCTGTTTGCATTGTATGCAGTTTTTGACGTAATTTCTAATGTCGTTTTTCATATGTTTCCAGGTGTAGAGCCTACTTAGTTTCTTATATAGTCTGTTGGTTCCAATGTGTCCTCCGGTTGGAGTGTCATGATTATTTATCAGGATTTCTTTAATTTCATCTGGATTCTGTATCACACGCTTGGGTGTGTACAATATTATTTGCAAGTCTTTTAGCACGTCATTACAGCTTTTCTTGAAAAGCTGTACATTGCATATTTGGAATATAATGCTTGATAACGCTAGAGCTATCGCACTAATTCTCAATTTCTTGGCCATATTTTCTACTTGTTTCAGTGCATTCCCTAGGTTTTCTTCATTATTGCTTGCAATTTTAATTCTTGTCGACATTAATTCTTTTGTACCTGATTTCTTTGTTAGTGCGCACTTAAATTCATGACTCACTTGGTTATCTATGTTCTCGCTAGCGTTTGTTCCGTTTTTCTCCAATACGCGTCCGAATTGGAGTTTTGGTAAGTTATACCATTCGTTTAATTCGACTGCTTCGTATGCTTTGAGTTGATCAGGCTCATTGCTTCCGACAACAGTGGTTCGTTTTTCAGTTTCATTTTTATTCTCGTTCAACTTTCTGGTCATTCCTCTTGTCTGTACCGCTAAAATGTTAATTGATTTCAGCGTTTCTGAATTTATATTAACTCTTGATAGTGCATCTGCTACTTATAAGGGCATTTTTTATAAGGCATTTTTTAATTGTTCGAACGCATTTTGGCACTCGGTGGTCCATTCGAATGTTGTGTTTTTCCGTAATTGTTTGTTTAGCGGATGGGCAATATCTGCGAAATTTTGGATAAATCTTCTGTAATAATTACAGAATGCAACAAAACGTCTTACTTCGTCTGCACTGGTGGGTGTGGGGAAATTCACTACTGCTGAATATTTTGATTTATCTGGTTGTATTCCAGATGCTGATATATTGTGCCCGAGATACGTAACATCGGGTCTGAAAAATGAGCATTTTTGTGGATTTAATTTCAGATTGTAATTTCGCAACTGTTTGAATACTTTTTCTAGGTTACTTAAATGATGATTCACTGAGCAACCAACGACGATGATGTCATCGACGTACAAAAAGGCGCACTCTGGTGGTAAACCACTTAGTGCTATAGTCATCATCCTTTGAAAACTATTAGGTGAGATATTTAGTCCAAATGGCAGTCTGTTGAACTCATAATGGCCATTTGATGTTGAAAATGCTGTTAGCTGTTTTGAATGCTTGTCTAATTCAATTTGGTGAAAACCAGACATTAAGTCTAGTGTTGAAAAATATTTAGCTCTACCCAGGTGATCTAATATTTCGTCTATTCTGGGCAGAGGAAATTTATCGGGAGTAATCTTTTTGTTTAATTGCCGGAAGTCGATTACTAGACGCCACTTTTTATCTTGGTTGTTGGACTTTTTGGGTACTAAAAGGATTGGGGAGTTGTAGGGCGATACTGAGTGTTGAATTATTCTATTGTCTAGTAGTTTGTTAATCTGATTGCTAATTTCAGAAATTTGTGACTCTGGTGTGCGGTAATTTTTAATATAAACGGGTGTGTTGTCTTGCAGGTGAATTTTTTGTTTGTAAAAATTGTTTGTTGTTAGTATATCGTCTTCTAGTGCGAAAATATCATTATATTCCGTGCATAATTTTGTCAATTTCGCTTGCGCTTGTTGTGGGGTCTGGCTTAGATTAAGTTCTTTAGTCAGTTTGTCATGTCTAATTTTTGTATTTTCGAATTGTGTCGATTTGATATGGTTTATTGTGTAGTGCTCTAAAGGGATGATAGTAGGTTTGAAAGATTTAGGAACGGATACTTCTTGGGTATTAGTGTTGATGATTTTGATGAAAGAGGAGTCAGGGTTTATTATCGAGTTGGCGCAAAAAACGCCTTGTTTAATTTCTTGTGCTACGATTACCGAATCAGCTTGAACTGCAGGTATTTGAATGTTTTTGATGATTTGGCATCTGGCTGGTATGATATAGTGATCGTCCCAGTTATCTTGTATGGGTATTTCAACATAAGTATTGTCGAAGGTAAAGGATAACAACCAAGTTTTAAGGCACAAATTGCATTCATATTTAGTTAGGAAATCGCGGCCTAAAATTCCATCAGTATGTATCGGAAATTTTTGTGTTACCACCTGAAATTGGTGGGGTATTTCCATATTATCCAAAGTTAAAGTGGTATTTGTACTGGCAAGAGTTTCGATTTTTTCCTCCGTCACGCCGTTTATTACGCAGTTGTTGCTATAGTTTACTAGTTGGTCTCTGTCTATTATATGTTCCTTTATGAGGGAGATGTCTGCTCCAGTGTCAATTATGAGGGTGCATGGCTTTTCGCACATGCTCAATTTTATTGTAACAAACATAGAACATGTTACGTTTATGTTATATATATATTTATTGTTCGCTTTGAAACGGCCTTTCCCTTAATGTCCTTTCCTCCTGTTCTTGCTCCGGGACGGACTGGAGGTTGTCCGCCGGCGTCCCTGCGTTTCCCGCAATCCGTACAAATCGTGTCGTTCGGTTGGAATTGTTATTTCCACGCTGGCCTCTGAAGTTTTGGGTTCTCTGATAGTTTGGTTGGGTGTATTGGTGGTTTGGTGTTGGTTGATTGAAATTTGGCCTATTCTGCCCATAGTTTTGACGAAAATTGGATGGTTGGTGATTATTATTTTGATTTCGACCCCTATAGCCGAATCTAGTGTTTGGTTGTCGAAAGTTATTGTTGAAGTTTCGACTTTGATTTACCCGCGAGTACGTAAATATGGACGTATTCGGATTATTTAAATTCTCCTCCAATGCTTTTGTCATTGCATCGGAGTATGAACCGAAAGTTCCAGCTCTCACCACAAAAGAAATTCTCTCGCATTTCAAACCTCTGGCTAAGTACTTTATGCCTTCTTTGGTAGCCATTGACCTGGCAATCTGAGGCGAAATACCCATTGCTATATAAGCGGTTTCCAGACTGAAAACCAGCTTTTCGAGCTCTAGGCAGAACGGTTCTATAGGGCCGATTTGCTTTAGATTTGCCATTTTAGCAATGACTTGCTCCGGAGGGCACGCAGAAATTTTTGCTTGCAATGTTTTCAATATATCGTTAATCGATTCTGGAACTTCGGCAAAAACGTTTCTCGCCTTACCCTCCAATTTTGTTAAGATTACTTGAATTATAGTTGCTCTGTTTTCTGCCGTTTCTATTGTCTTGACTAAATTTACGGCGTCTGTAAATGCCTTAATTTTATCCACGTTTCCATCGAATTGTGGCACAATTGAGGATGTGGTTTTAATAATTTCAAGTAAATTCGCCATTTTAGAACGTTTTGATAATTTTAACGTGAATATAATTGCTAAAACTATTTCTTTTAACGATCTTGGTTTTCCTTTTTCGATTGTTAATTTGATCGCGTTTAATAAAGAATTTGCTTTTTCAATGCAGATTAAGAGTTCTGGTTTTGGTTTGTCATTTAATCGAATCTGACTTACTCCACTTTATTTCACCGCCGTCTTCGCTGCTGCCCTCGTTGCTGTCCTCGCTGCTGATTTCGCTGCTGATTTCGCATTCGACTCCGGGGGGGGGGGGGGGGGTTTGTCTGGCAGGTGAATCCAGCATCCAAATTGTACGAGATGTAGTGCGCCTGGTTTTGTAGGCTGATGTGCGAACAAACGTTCTACCGTTGTGATATTGTTTCACACGGTGTTGGTAGTGTAGGATGTGTGTGTTATGGACGATGACCACGAAATCACAGGCGGGTCTATTTCACGGTGATCAAATTGATTTTTCCATCAACTGTGTGTTTCTCCATGTTTAACTTTCTAGATGTAATGTGTCTCACATAAAATCCAGCATCTAATTCCTCGTGCAATCCACGATGTTGGAAAATTAATCCTTCGTAACACTTGATAACTAAATGTGCCACCAAACAATGCAGCGATCCTGGACGTGGGGCGTAAATTTTATTCGTAGTTTCTTCCGAGTAGTCTCAAATATCGGGATTCTGATGAATCAGTGATCTTCCAAAGCATGTTCGTATATTTCGAAAAGTCACAATCACAAGTATTCTCACAATGCACAATATTTTTCTGAGTGTCAAATGCACTTCTACTTGAGTTTCCATCAGTATCTTCAGTACACATGATACTTCACGTGCGTGCACCCAACTGCTTTGTCTCACGCTTCCTGGTTTATTAACGAGTATCTCTCACCAGACATTGAGGGTTCGTTCACTTATTTTTCGACAAAGCACTAGCGAATGGGGCAAAAGTTCTCACAACCAACAACGAACGTTGTGTAGCAAATCACGAGCGCGTCACTTAATCCTTTCGGTTCGCGCCACTCATTCTAAGTCCGTCCGGGGACTTCGAGTCCTGTCACGGTCGCCATGTAGGTAAGTCACTTTTTGGTCTTTCGGATCGAGATGGATAACTGCTACGTTTGGTGTAGCTTTCTCGACTGTGCGGCCCAAGTGCCGCACGTTTGGTTTTATTCAATTGTCTTATTTCCTATGTACCTAGCTATTTTACATATAATAATTTCTAGGCGTGGTCAGACGCACTCTAAAGAAAACCATGTGCGGAACATCTCTTCCGTATGCCAGAATTAATAACAAGGAAGACCGGCACCCAGCGGGGTTCGTGCACATGTGTTTACTATTCGTGGCCTTGCCGAGGCTAGCGGCAAAGCGGAAAGAAAGCAAATGTACAATCACGCTTGGTTCGCATCGAGTTACGCAACCATAAATAATAAACAGACCCTTGGCCCAGTAAAGAGGCTTGTAGTCGAATAATACTTATGCTTGCGTTGCTCGGCGTCTTCGTGGGGGATTTATTGCCTTAGGGGCATTGAACAATTTAGAATTTTGTTTATTATCGCGCGGGTGGTCTAGTAGTCATATTACACAACCCTAAAATTTTCGAAACCCAAATCCCCTCAGTCAAAACTCTCAAAATACTTGGAGTAACTTTTGATAAGAGACTGAGTTTTATACCACATGCTCAGATGGTCAAAAAAGATGCTCGCAATAGATTGAATCTATTGAAGGCGATTTCTGGTAACCTAGCTTCCGGACATAGGGAATCTCTTTTACGGATAGTAAATGCTTGGTTAATACCAAAAATACTCTATGGTGTAAGCATCTTCAGCCGAGGTGGTGAAAAACCACTAAAAACGATCGAACCGGTATATAACAAGGCAATAAAGATAGCCATCGGTGCCTTTGTTACAAGTCCTACCCTCGCTGTTATGGCAGAGAGTGGGCAACTACCATTTGATCGACTCGTTACGAAGATTGTGACAAATTTAGCTATTCGTTACCTTTCAATTCCTGACCGTGATCATGATGTTCCATTAATATCTCGGGACCGATTCAAAGAACACACGAATCAGGATCTCCCCGATATATGTGTACATTTGACGGTCATGGAAAGGAATTGGAATGTAAAACCGCCGAACGTTAACCTTGATTTACTCGAGGAAGTTCGAGCAGGAGATCTCCCATCAAAAATGAAGGCCTGTTTCAATCACCTCGTAGAAACAAAATTCCAGTTTGAACATCAAGTATACACTGATGGTTCTGTAAGCACTGACGGTGTCGGTTGCGGAATTTATAAAAACCGTTATACCGGTAGTTTTTCTCTTCCTCACCAATGTTCAATTTTTAGCGCAGAAGCTTTTTCGCTTCTAATCGCTAGTCAAGAATGCACACATGATTTACTTCCTACTGTTATATATTCTGATTCCGCGAGCTGTCTCCGGGCTATTCAAAAAGGCAAAAACCCTTCACCCGTGGATTACTCAAATAGGCTGCTTCTAATAAAAATATTACCTTCTGTTGGGTTCCCGGTCATACCGCAATTACTGGAAATATTGCCGCCGACAAATTGGCCGGTAGAGGCAGAGCACAAGTACCCCCTAATATTCCCATTCCTCGCTCTGATGCGAAACGATGGGTAAAACAGCAGATTCGCCAAAGTTGGGACATAGCCTGGAGAAACAGTAGAACAACTTTTCTTCAAAGAATTAAAAACACCACTCTTCCATGGCATGACAGAAATAACAGTAAGGAAAGACGGCTTCTCACCCGTCTTAGAATCGGCCATACAAAGGCCACTCATGCATATCTTTTTCAAAGAAACAAAGAAAAACCTCAATGCTCTTGCAACGAGGCCCCCATTTCTGTAAGTCACCTTTTACAAAAGAAAGCTAGAATTAGGAATAATATTGGACAGAACTTAAGGGACATTTTAAGTAATGATAAAACACAAGAAAAAAATCTAATTCAATTTTTAAAAGAAACAGAACTTTATAAAGAAATTTGAGAAACAAACAAAAAGTAGAAATCAAAAGAATATCGGAGACGAATGAATCGTTAGATTCAAAACCTCCGTAAACAAAGAAAAAGAAGAAGAAGAAATAGAATGAAGCACGATTGGAAAGGAAAAAGAGAAAAAACTATGGATGGGTTATACCTATGATATAACCGCAAGGTTGACGTAGGACTGCCGTTGGCCTAGTAATCATTTGTGTCTTTCCAATTAGCAATAATCGCATTTCGAATTCTCCTCATTGGGTACGATATCGCCACTGCGCAGAGCTGTTGATTAAATTATTGATTAAACTAGTGAATGAATGAAACAATTTACGAATTCAATTGCACACAAATCCCAATTTAGGTCGATTCATGCATTATGGTAGTGGTTATCGCAACAAATGATTATCAACATTTTGCCTAATCATCAAACGGTATGCGTAGAAGTTTAGTGAGCTGGCGATAGAAGTTGTGAAAACACATTCCGGTTTGTAAGTACTCGCAGCTTGCATCTCAATTGCAATGCCAATTTCTCCCGGCTCCATGGTTTGTGTTAGGGAAACATTCCGATTTGCAAAAACGCAAACGAGTACAAGAGTACCCGCTGCTTGTATCTATTTTGAAATGCCGATTTCCCTTGGCTCCATGTTTTTGAAGTCTGTGTTAGGGAAACATTCAAATTTGCAAAAGCGCAAACGTGTACGAAAGTACTCGCTGCTTGCATCTACTTTGCAATGCCAGTTTCCCCTGGCTCCATGGTTTTGAAGTCTGTGTTAGGAAAACATTCTAATTTGCAAAAGCGCAAACGGGTACAAAAGTACCCGCTGCTTGCATCTATTTTGCAATGCCAGTTTCCCCAGGCTTCATGGTTTTGAAGTCTGTGTTAGTGAAACATTCATTCATTCCTGCGATGGTACTGTGGTGTCCCGAGTAACGGACGTGATATTTTGTATTTAAAAGACTCGACTGCACGTCTCCGCAGTTGGAGTTATTCTCTATTATATTGTTTCGCTTCTCTCTTCGTACGGCTAACTCGTGTGGTGGCTACGTGACCCTTTACGCTTACTCAGCACACACGCGTTCATCGCCTGGGTGGCGTGATCGCGTTATTGCTGATCATTATGTTTGCATAAATATGATGCTTATTGCTTCTTTCGGAAGGGCCGTATCCACCACACGCCCTAATTAGTAAAATAAAAAATTTAAATGATAGGCTTACAATTTTTTACCTCATAATCTTGTTCTTGTACAATAAAAGTGTTTATGATATTGTTTGTTTGCAGAATAATTATTAACTATAACTAATTATGTAGTATATATATATTCGTTTGTTTTATTAAATTTTTTATTATTTTATTTCTTCAATCTCTTACTTCTGTTCCGTATCCACCACACGACCAACTCTATACCTTTTTATTCTGTCTTTATGCACAATATCTGATTTCTTATTTAATTGAATCTTTACATTTTCACCCAAATCATCAAGTATTTTAAATGGGCCTCTATATTTCGCTTCCAGTTTTTTGGAATTTTCGTTCTTGATGAGAACAAGTTCTCCTACTTTAAAATCAGTTTGTTTTTTATTTTCGTCATAATTTGCTTTTCGTTTGCATTTTTGGTGTAATAATTGTTTCCTTGCAGCATCATGAGAATGTCGTAGCTTTAATCTCAAATATGTAGAGTAGTCATCCAGATTGTAGTCAGGTTTTTCTGATATTTCCGTTAAATTTGTGGGTAAATTTGCTAGTTTTCCATACACCAGATAAAAGGGTGTAAATCCTGTGGCAGAATGTACTGTGTTATTGTATGAGAATTCATAGAACGGTAGCCATTCAGACCAAGTGAATAGTTTCCCGTCGCATTGTATTCTCAGATATGTACTCAGTGTTTTATGGGAATTTTCTAAAGCTCCAATGGATTGATGGTGATATGCCGTTGAATTAACTTTCTGTATTTCAAGTATCTTTGCAATATTAGTGAATAGCTCCGACATAAACTCAGTTCCTCTATCAGATGCAATCACTTTTGGTACTCCGTATTTCAAAATTACATTAGTTACAAAAGCGTTTGCAACAGTTTGAGTGCTCTTGTCAGGTATTGGTGTTGCAGTAATGAATTTTGATAATTCGCACTGCGTAGTCAGAATGTATTCAAATCCTTCTGATTTAATCATTGGACCTACTATGTCCAGATAAACTTTTTCAAATGCAGTTTCTGCAGTCGTTGTGATTTTCATAGGAATCTTTGTATTGGTTAGTTTATTCATTTGACATTGTTTACAACGTTTTACAAATTCCTCTATATCTTTGCTCATACCTCTCCAATAGTATCTCTGTTGGATAGTGTTGAGCGTTCTTTTGATTCCTGCATGGCCTGCAGTTGGCAATAAATGAAAATCATTCATAATAAGTAATTTTTCATTTTCGTCCTTGACTTCTTTCATGTGTTTTCCAATTATATATATTTTCGGCATGCCTTTTAATTTTAATGCATTGATGTTTTTTATTAATTCATTTATCGTTGCAACGTTATTTTTTACAATCAATGCTCCTATTTTTTCTTTTTCAGTAAATTCAATGATTCGGTTCATCATTCCCCGTAGGTGAATTGATGTCGTCATCAAAGGGATTACTATTTTGTTTTTGGAAAACTTTACGTCCTTTGTTTTTTGGTCTATCTCAAGTTCTACACTGTCTATGACGGATGGTGAAGGGTGATCAATCCTTTCTTCACTCGTCATTTCAGATGAACTGTTTCGTCGATCGTTCCATAGAACGTGTTGTTATTAGACAATTCTTGTTATTTAGTGAGTTCTTGGATCGAAATTCGCGATAACGCGTCCGCTATCACATTTTCCGCTCCACGTTTGTAAATCACCTCGAAATCATATTCTTCTAAAGCCAATCTAAATTTTGTTAATCGGCTTGAAGGGTCATTAAGAGAAAAAAGATATACTAAAGGTCTATGGTCAGTATATACTATAAACTTCCTTCCCCATAGGTAAGGTCGAAAATGTCGTATACCCCATACCATAGCCAATAGTTCTTTCTCAATAGTAGGATAATTTTTCTCTGCTTGATTGAGCATTTTGCTGGCGTACGCAACCGGTCTGTCATTACTATTAGATAGAACAGCTCCAATCGCAATACCAGATGCATCAGTGTGCAGAGAGAATGTATTGTCATTTGAAAAATTCGGAAAATCTAATATCGGTGGGTTCATAAATCTTTTTCTAAGTTCATTGAAAGATGTTTCGCACTCATTCGTCCAGACAAATTGCATATGTTTCCTGGTGAGAAGATTTAAAGGTGCATACAAGAAAGCAAAATTCTTTATATGCTTTCTATAGTAGTTTGCAAATGCCACAAACCTTTTCACTTCGTCAGCAGTGACAGGTCTAGGCCAATTTTTTATAGCGTCCACTTTAGCAGGATCTGGTTTGATTCCGTTCGCTGAAATAAAATGTCCTAGATAGACTAATTGTTCTTGTAGAAAGTTACACTTCGCTGGGTTTAGCTTTAAGTTAACTTCCCGTAATCTTTCAAATATCGTGATTAAGTTCTTGTTATGTTCCTCAAATGTATTACCAAATATAATAAGATCATCAAGGTAAACTAAACATTGTGTTCCATTGAGACCTGACATTGCAGTCGTCATGAGTCTTGAAAAAGTAGATGGGCTTGTTTTCAATCCCATCGGCAATCTGGTCATTTGGTATTGTCCAGTTGCTGTAGAAAATGCCGTCACAGGTCTATCTTCTGTTCTTAATTGACATTGATAGTATCCTTGTGACAAATCTAAGTGCGTAAAGTATTTAGCTCCTGCTAAGGAGTCGATCACTTCTTCAATATTTGGAAGTGGAAACTTGTCATTCTCGAGAATATTGTTGAGTTTTCGATAATCAACAACCAGTCTCCATTTTTTAGAATCATCATCCGATTTTTTGGGTACAAGTAAAATCGGGCAGTTCCATTCAGAACGAGTTTTTTCAATAATCCCGTCTGATAACATTTTCCCAATTTGTTTATCAATCTCCTTCTTTTGAGATTGCGGCAACCTGTATTGTTTTGAATATATTGGCTTCGCATCTTTTTTTAGATTTATTGTTGGCGTAAATATATCTGTTTTTGTTAGCTTATCATCCTTTAAACAAAAGATGTCCGCGTACTTCATACAAATTTTTCTTATCATCTGCTTCTCCTTAGTTTGCAGATGTGTCATATTAAGTTCCTTGAGCAATTCGCTTGCCCTATTTGTGTCATACTTAGGAAAATTTATATTTTCGATTTGATTATAATTCTTCAAAGGTTTGACCTCAATGTCTAATGATTTGATACATGTTGGTTTGTCCGCTATATTCACTAACCTTACTGGTATCTTACCATGTTTAGGTGTAGCTAGTGAGTTAGCTATAAAAACTGAAGTTGTGATCTGTTTATTTAAAACCAAACAGTCTTCTTTATATTTAGTCATTACATATGTGATTATTTCTGAACGAGGAGGTATAGTTACAAAAGCACGATTATTAGATATGAAGGGAATTACTATTGTTGTGGGATTGTTTCTCAATTCTAAAGTTAAAGAGTTGAAATTGATGATTGCGTCATTTTGTCGTAGAAAATCTGTACCGAGTAAAGCTGGAACGCTTTCTGGTAGTTTCTCTATAACATGTAACGTAATAGGAAATTTAAATTTCTTGTGTCCTAAATTCACATCAATTGTTCCAATGGAACAAGATGTACCATTTATGCCATTAACTTTCAATGAATTATCCTTACAAATTGGTATATTATCTGGCACAAGTCTTTTTGATATTATTGAACAACTTGCTCCAGTATCAATAATAAAATTAATTGGATCATCTAGTAAGTTCAACGGTATTCGTAGTAATCCATTACATGAGTTAGTCACGAAAAAGTTCGCCAACCACATTGACTTCTTCTTCTTCATTCCGCTGTTGCCTAGTATTGTTCTGTTCTGCTACATTCACGTGAGCATTATTTTGTCTGTTGCGGTTGTTAGTGTTACTATTATTGTTATTGTTGTTGTAATTGTTGCCTCTGTTCCCATTGTTATTATAATTCTGAAAATTTCCTCTGCGGAAATTTCCACGTCCCCTGAAAAATCCGCGGCCTCGCCTGAATCCAGACGCGCGACCTCTCCAATTATTGTAGTTTCCTCTCCAATTATTGTTATGTTCTCCTCTAGTGTATTGCTGAAAATTGCACCATAAAGCCATTTCATTTCTTGGTTTCGATGTACCTGGGTTGCACTCTAAGGCGTCAGAGATAGCTTTGTTTAGGTTAGTGGGGTTTCTAGCCTTCAGCAGAAATTGCGTAGTCGGATCGTTAAGTCCTTCCACAAAAGCTCTGACTGCTATCGGTTGAACAATATTCGTAGCAGCCGCTTCTGATACAAATGTGCCTTGCGACACATGTGCCGAAGCTAATTTCGTTGCCAAATTCTCTATCTCTGTCCCGAAATCCGTAATATTTTTATTCTGTTGCTTTTTTGAAAGCATTTCACTTTCCACGGCTCTTGGTGTAATTTTTACTGCAAATTTATTTTTTAATGTTAAAAAAGCTTCATCTACCGTTTTTGTATTGTCTATGGTACCGTGAGCAGCACCAGATAAAGTAATTTTCATGAATTTTATTATATCTGCCTCTGGTACTTCGGAGGAATAGTCTTTTAAGAGTTGAACACTCTCTATGTAGCTTGCTAAAGTGTTTGCCGATCCATCGAAAGGTTTAACTACTTTAAGGGCTAGCACTAAATCAAGTTTATTCGCCATCTTATTATTATCTTCAAATAAAACGGAAATATTTACATCTATCTGGTTGTCAATGTCTTTATCTAATTTTAATAACTGAAAACTCTCTTTTATAATATGACCCAAAAATCTTATTTTCTCTATAAATAATTTGTCTTTGCTTAGATCTTTGTTCTTATAAATCAATTTATTAATATCTTCACGTATTTTAATTAGTCGATTTCTCTTTAAAATTTTAGTCTCTTTTTTGTGTTTGTTGAATTTCTTCAAGTTGCTGTGCAATCTGACAACTTCTTCATACAGTATAAAAAATTGTTCCATTCCACTCACCAACCTCTCTACGTATCAAAAATTTATGTTCCATAATTTTTCAATTCCAGCCTCCGATGCCAGTCCGATGTGAAAAACTTTCATAGCTGCATCCTCTCCTTCCAGTTGAAGTATCTTTTGGAATTCCTTGAAGTGGCGAGTCTGTTGACTATTGTTGAATTACCCTCGTTTAATCGTACTATTTCTATCTCCAATCAATCGCTCACTGTATGCACAATTTCTAAACGGAAATCACAATTTCTGTATCCTTGCTTTGTCCATAACTGCATAATCACAATTTCTGTATCCATGCTTTGTCCATAACTTCACTTAGTCCATAAATCTTCTGATTTACTATTGGCTCTAAATTCATATCATCGTTTAGTCCACAATTTTCCGCGTTTTTCCGGCACCCACTACTTTCATATTTGCGCTGATAGTTGGCGAGCGGCTCGTTCAGCTACTCTTTCCGTGTGTTGCCGATTCATTTTAATCACTGCTCTTAGCACAATATATCCGGCGAAGAATAGAGCCAACACACATAGCGCCACCGTTTGTGCTGTTTGGAGGGCCTCGCTACTACTCGACGAGGTTGCCGCTACAACCTCATCGGCACTGAAAAAACCCATTTTTCTATCACTTTAACTTATCACAAAATTGGCAGGATCGCCATGTGGTGTCCCGAGTAACGGACGTGATATTTTGTATTTAAAAGACTCGACTGCACGTCTCCGCAGTTGGAGTTATTCTCTATTATATTGTTTCGCTTCTCTCTTCGTACGGCTAACTCGTGTGGTGGCTACGTGACCCTTTACGCTTACTCAGCACACACGCGTTCATCGCCTGGGTGGCGTGATCGCGTTATTGCTGATCATTATGTTTGCATAAATATGATGCTTATTGCTTCTTTCGGAAGGGCCGTATCCACCACAGTACCTCAATCGCTGTTCATTTATAACTGAGTTGATTTCCGAGCGGCGCTCGCTTCTATCCCGATTGGTGATTTCAATAGCCTGTTTTGAAAGCATTTCTAAGGCTATTGAACCAAGTTTTTGGATCAAAAAGTAACAAGTTTATAACGCGTAGACATTTTTCTTTCGAATGAAGTGTTTATCATACCATTTCGTACAGTTTTTTAGGAGCTATTAACGCTCAAAATCTCGGTCTCCGGCGTAACGCTTTCGTTTTCGAAACTTTGATTTTACACCCCGGTATAGAAATGAAAGACGTAGTCCTACGTCAAAATGAACGAAACTTTGGTCGCAGTCTCACACATGCGTAATTCTCGAGCCAGCTTAAAAATCCCCGCTCCGCTGCCGTAACGATCATTCTTTGTGTGGACACCGACTGGACAACATCGTTGCTGGACGAGCTGGACGGCGAGGGATCGAGTGCCTTTCTCAAGGCAAGAGGGCGGAGGTGGTAGCGCTGGAGTAGAATAGAGTAGAGTTTTCAAAGGGCCTTTCTCAAGGCTAGAAACGAATGAACTGCAAAAGTTTAAAGTCTCTATAATACAATACCTTCCTTCATTCCGTAACGATCATTCTCATTCAAACCGTACACCACATCGTTTCGCATCACATCACATCAACAAACCAACACAAGCAGCCATGTCTGGACATGGTAAAGGAGGAAAAGTGAAGGGAAAGGCAAAATCCCGCTCGAACCGTGTTGATCTGGAGTTCCCCGCAAGGGTAGCTAGGCCGAGCGCGTTAGTACCAGTGCACCAGTCCACCTAGCCGGCGTTATACAGTTTCGGCCGCCGAAGTGATCTAGTTAGCTGGCAAAGCTGCTCGCGACGATAAGAAAACCCGCATCCGGAACAGAATACATTCGGTTCGGTGGACATCAAGACAACAGGCAGTTGCAGCGAGTGGCGAGTGGCAAACGCAATCGCAAAACGGCAGCTGGTAGCAGAAGAAAACAGTTTGTTCATTATACAATCTGCTTTGGTGGCAAATCCAGAACAAGGCGGCTTCGAGGGCGTTTGAAATGGTTTTTTTTCAAAACCACGAGTACAAAGTTTTCTAAATTGGAACCATTCCATAAAACACGGCGCTTATCAGGGCCATTAAACCTTTCAAAAAAGAGTTTACGAAATACAGTTCAATGCTTTCTAAAATAATATCCAAAATAATAATAAAACACAAATTCATTATTTCATAATTTGTTTGCCAGGATCTGAAGAGTATGTGAATTTGGCAGTTGTTCTGAGCTTATTGATAGTTGGGAACTTTCCTGATTATTTAATTTTCACCAATTCTTAAATTGTTTCCAGATTGAAAGTACAGTAATTTACAATTAGTTCGACATTTAGCTAATTGGACGGACACGGACCTAACAGCGATTATAGAGTTTCGGCCGTCGGAGTGCTCGAGTTGGCTTGCAAAGCTGCTCACGACAATAAGAAAACACGCATCAAGAACAGAGCAGCTTCGGTTCGGCGCTCATCAAGGCAACATCTAGTTTCAGCGAGTGGCAAACGCAATCGCAAAACGGCAGCAGGTAGAAGAAAGAAAAAGTTTGTTTATACATACTGCTTTGGTGGCAAAACCAGCCAACGTAAAACACGGTGCTTTTCAGGGCCATTTAACCTTTCAAAGAAGAGTTATTAAAAGTTTTTCACAATACCAATGCATTCTAAAGTGACATAATATGACATATAATATAAACTGATTTTTTTTTGTTTATGCTTGTTTTTGAACTTATTGGTGGTTGGGGTCTTTTAAATTGATCACTCAGTTTTCACAAACCCATGCATGGTTCCCGAAGTGAAAGTGGCTTCAAATTACAACACATTGTATGCAGGATGGCATTAACGAATTTTCTCGGTAGCATGAACTGCTTTCTTTGGTTGATAACTGATGTTGAAAATTGACTGACGTTACATCTGCATTGTATAGAAAAATAACTAAGGAGCAACATGATGAGTGATGTATTTCCTGATGCTCTGTTCTTATTTTAAAGGACTTTATTCCGAAGGTCATCCGTCCCTATATTCACTGTTGTTGGTTTTTCAAAACGCTTATAGCTCGTCTATTTCTCGACAGATCGTAGAGTTCGTCTCCTAAGCCTCAGTTCTTTTTCATTTTTATTTACATTGTTTGCAGAGACTACAAATCTTACAATTCATTCGTTTCCGAAACCACAGTTTAAGGTACGGTAATGTGCTCAATAGTCAAATATATGATAGTGAACGAGCTGATGACCACCTATGCATTCTCTATCACAGCGATCATTTTGATTGTACGATATGTGTATATGCCGAAAGATGCCCAATGTTGACCATTTAATAAGTACAAAGCCTTCAGAAAAAAATCAAGAATCAAGTTTGTGAAAAAACGCAAAAACACAACACCAAAGGTTCTTTTCAGAACCCCCAACCTGTTCATACAGGGTAACAGGAAACTAATCCATATTTCAGGTAGATAGGTAGATATTCACGTAGGAGAAGAAAATAAAACAATATATTTAAAATATATATTTAGCAAAAGCTGTCCCCTTTGTATAGTCCTACGTCACTCCGGTTATGTCACCGACATTACCCACCCGTCTTTTTTTTATTATAAATTACTTATGATATCACTATAATGTAATATGTACACGGTTGATTGCGGTAGGATAGTTAAATATACAACCTAAAATACTGTCTCCCGTTCGCACCACCCCCAGCGAACTGATCGAAGCGAAATTCGTGTCGGTAGCGACGGTATCTGCGTCGTTAAGCCTCTCACTATCCCCGCACCAGCGGGTTGAAAAGTGGTGGCAGCTGCTCACTCGAGGGCTCATTAACGCCACTCGGAGGCAAGTAACCATTGGTGGGTGGCAGATAGGCATTCGTGGGTGGTAGATACGCGTTGACCGATGGAAGGTACGCATTCGATGGAGGCTCGTAGTGGTAGCCAGTGTCCTCGGTGACCGGTGGGGGCGTCGTCGTTGTCCTGGTGGTGAAAGGACGCAGTGTTGGAGGCCGCGTTACTGGCTGGATTGGTTGGATCCTGAAAAAAGAAAGAAACATTGATTCTAGCACTTCTGTGACACAGAGTTCGTTGAAGCTACTCACTCAGGAAGATCCAGATCAAGCTCCGTGATCGGATGGTATCCGAACTCGTCGGCGGTATACCGCACGCGGTATCGCTTTCCGTTGGCTCCCGTGTATGTGTACGATCCCATGACCACGAAAGTTTTGTTATCGCTACGCAATTTACCGATCTGCTCCACCTCAATTCCGTTTTCAGTCTCAACTCTGAAGAACATGATGATTGATGATCAGTTTTCACGCTCCCAAAATTAGCTACGTGTGAATACTTACGCATATTTGAACTGACCCTTGCCCTTATTCTTAATGGTGGCCATCAGAATTCCCGCCTTCATTATGTTCCCAGTATAGATGGTTGGGTCCTTGTTGTCCTCCACGGGGAAGGTGAACTCATCGTCCTTGAACAGATCCTCGTTGCGGTTTTTGGAAGGCACTTTCAGCTTCGCGGCCCACGTCAACCCGACGATTCCACAAAAACAAATCACCGGTAGCTGTCAAAGAAGACACGTGTCGTTAGAGCGATCTTCTGTTCTACTTTTGACGTAGGATTACGTCTTTCGGGAACATATTGGGGTACAAATTGAAAATCGAAAATTCTAGCACATCGTGAAAATTGTCCAATTTCAAACGCTTATTGCTCAGTCATTTCATGATGGATTGATGAGATTTTTGCGTCAATCAGTTTCGGCTCTTCATAACAATTTTTTACATTGAATCGAATAATATATGTCATGGAACTAACTAACGAATAATTAGAAAATCACAACCCCTATCCTAACGGAAATACACACTTCTGATTGGTCGAAATTGACGACACATCCGGTGGCTCATGTACTTACAGTTATTGGTAAGTTATTTCCTGATGGATTTACGAGATGATTGCATCAATCGCTCTGAGCACTCCATAACTATTCATCACAATTGATAAAATAATATATCATATGAAACTAACTAGCAAACAATCAAAAAATTTCCAAACGGAAATACCTCGTTCTGATTGGTCGAAATATAATATACGGAGATATCGGCACATCGAAGTAGAGGGAACTTTTGCTCCCACCGAAGTGTATTCTCTAACAGAGACATCAAGACCAAGCTGCCCGGGGGAAATTGGCATTGCAAATACATGAAAGTAGGGGGGCTTTTGTTTCCACCGACATGTATTCCCTAACAGAGATTTCAATTTCAAAGCACAAATGGATAGTGCTTATTGTAACTAGCGTGGGCATTGCTGATTGCATACTTGCTGGCGAATTAGTAGGGAGCGATGAATGAGTGTTTTTTTTTATGTTCGTTCCAATAAGAATCTTTCGATGGATTAATTGAAGAATGATATTTCAATGAGATGAACGGTGTGCGGTGCAGTGTGCGGATCTCAGGTGAGCTGTCGGAATCATTTGAGACTCACAGGGGACTTCGACAAGGCGATGGAATCTCCTGTCTGCTCTTCAACGTGGCGCTGGAAGGTGTTATGCGGAGAGCGGGCTTCAACATGCGGGGCACGATTTTCAACAAGTCTAGTCAGTTTATCTGCTTCGCCGACGACGTGGACATAATCGGAAGAACACATGCGACGGTAGCCGACTTGTATACCCGACTGAAACACGAAGCAGGGCTGATTAGGCTTGGGATCAATGCGTCTAAGACTAAATACATGCTAGCAGGAGGGACTGATCGCAACAGAGTTCTTCTTGGTAGTAGTGTTGTGATCGACGGCGACGAGCTCGAGGTGGTAGCGGAATTTGTCTACCTTTGCTCGTTGATAACAACTGACAACAACAACAGCCGTGAAATTCGAAGACGCATTGTCAATGGAAGTCGAGCCTACTATGGGCTCCGCAAATCCTTGAGGTCCAACAAACTCCGACCCCGTACGAAGTGTACCATGTACAAATCCCTAATTCGACCGGTTGTTCTCTATGGGCACGAAGCATGGACGATGCTTGAAGAGGACTCACAAGCGCTTGGAGTTTTCGAACGCCGAGTGCTCAGAACAATATACGGTGGTGTACAGGAAAGCGGAGTATGGAGAAGGAGAATGAACCACGAACTGGCGCAACTCTACGGCGAACCCAGCATTCAGAAATTCGCCAAGGCTGGACGAGTGCGATGGGCAGAGCATGTTGCAAGATTGCCGGACAGCAGCCCTGCAAAGATGGTGTTCGCATCGAATCCGGTAGGAACAAGAAGGAGAGGAGCCCAGCGAGCGAGGTGGTTGGACCAGGTGGAGCAGGACTTGGCAAGAATCGGTGCAGCCGGGAGTTGGAGAACTGCAGCCATGGATCGGGATTATTGGCGAAAAATTGTGAAGAAGATCTAATCTCTCAATGGGATGTAGTATCATTATCTATCTATATATATAAAAATGGAGTGATGTCTGTCTGTCTGTCTGATTCTTATAGACTCGGAAACTACTGAACCGATCGACATGAAAATTGGTATGTAGGGGTTTTTGGGGCCGGGGAAGGTTTTCGTGATATTTTGAGACCCTTCCCCCCTCTCTTAGAGGGGGCTGCCAAACAAATGAAACACAATTTTTTGCATTACTCGGAAATTAATCAATCAAACGAAACCAATGTTGGCATGTGAAAGTTTTAGGGTGCAATAAATGTTTCTATGATGGTTAGACAGTCCTTCCCCCACTCAAAGGGGGGGCTGCCATACAAATGAAACACAAATTTCTGCATTACTCGAGAATTAATCAAGCAAATGAAACCAAATTTGG
Source organism: Toxorhynchites rutilus septentrionalis (assembly GCF_029784135.1). Classification (NCBI taxonomy): domain Eukaryota; kingdom Metazoa; phylum Arthropoda; class Insecta; order Diptera; family Culicidae; genus Toxorhynchites; species Toxorhynchites rutilus. The sequence continues at coordinate 198,962,353 of NC_073744.1, forward strand.
CATGTGGAGGTTTTAGGATGCAATAAATGTTTCTATGGTGTTAAGATACTCCTTCCCCCTCTCTTAGAGGGGGCTGCCGTACAAATGAAACACAAATTTTTGCATTACCCGAGAATTAATCAAGCAAATTAAACCAAATTAGGCATATGGAAACTTTAGGGTGCAATGAATGTTTCTATGGTGGTTAGATACCCCTCCCCCCTCTCTTAGGGGTGGCTGCCATACAAATAAAACACAAATTTCTGCATTACTCGAGAATTAATCAAGTAAATGGGCGGGACGAAGTTTGCCGGGTTAGCTAGTAAATAAATAAATATTTCAATGAACTGAGTAAAACCTATGTGTGATAGATATAAATAAACTTTAAATTTGGAACTTTTATGTTGGTTGCTTCGTGAAATTTCATATCAATGACCGTCATATCAATATTATTGTCCAATTGAAATTCGCATTGAGGCATGTAGCATCGTGTTCCGTTGGGTTTAAAGCGAAAATGCCATTGCCATTTCAAATATATTTTCTCTATAATAAAACAATACTTTTTTTCTGGTGAGAAAACTTGATACTTGTGTTCGATAATGATAATTATCTTATATTACATTGATGATTGATTTCATCCATACATAACACAGGAGCCATCTCGTCCAGGGCCACAGAGCGCGGCTTTCATCATATCTCATTCCACTTAGGCATCTCCTATCGTGATACGCACCGTCAAATGACTAATCATCATCTTTCTATCATTATCACTCGGTTATGGACATTGGTGGAGTGAACCAAGAATACCTAACAACCAGACAAAACGGCCAAGACCAAGAGATTAACAATGTAATTCTTCAAACATATCCAAAGTCAGCATGTAACAGATAACCTAACGGAATCCTACGTCAACTATGCGGTCGTGTCTCGGACACAACCCTCCTGTGACTTTTTTCATCAATTAACAGCTATGTCATCCGAAATAAGAACTCACACATGAATGGAACGGGTTTGTTCATTCAAATATGCTAATTAGATTTGAATATATTCATAACCCACAAAACCCGTCACCCAATTTCCCAGGCTTTCATGCAAAACCCGACCGTTGGGACGCTTATTTATGTGACAAATCTCTGTTCCCAAACACACCTCGCAGAAGTGTTTGACCGATTTGGGACTTTGATGACGAGTTTCTAACTGGCCTTGGGCGCGGATACAAAGTGTTCAAGTGACATTCATCCAAGCGCACACATTTTTCAATATTTAGTTTTTTTTTGCACAAGCGATTCTCTAAATTGAAAATCGATACGGCCAAAAGCCGTGACACCTCAGTGTCTCATATGGTTGGTCATCATTCTTCCCACCAAATCGTCTATCGGCTTCCCCCTGCGTACAATCCGCATCCCCCGCCGAGTAGTTTAGGTCCGTGCCCACGGATTAGCGTATTGAAGCATTTTAGATGAATGGCCGTAAATCAATCATCCGGGCCCGTGTTTCGGACAGAGCTTCCCCAGTAAGCATAGCAAATACACACACGAGTGATGAAAAAAAAACCACTGACAAGCAATCTGTCCAGCTTATGGCTTTAATCCATCATCCGAGTGCGAGGAATTGGTTGTTTGCCATTCATCACCAATTAAAAGGTTATACCGATGATTTTTGGAACGGCTATAAATATTAATTTGACAGCCGTCCGGGGCTTATTGAGATGTAAATGTGTACTAGAACGGCTAATCGTTAAACACGAGTGTGGGGGCTGTGTTCACCTGGACGCCACCGCAAGCCAGCTCCGACTGTCGTTACTTGGGGGAAATTATGAATACATTTTTTGCGAAAAATGGCTTCCGCTCAAATTTCATTCTCCTTGATATCGACCATTGACCGGAACGATGATTTGAAGCTGTCTGCGCTATGATCGATCGAATTCTGAAGAAACCAATAGCAGAGATTGTCTTTGAAACCATTGCAGCTTTTCAAAAGATAAATAAAGTTCAGAATTCAAACTGTATGACCCCAGTTTTGAGGTAGAAGCTGAAGTTTGATGTAGAACATTTTCCGGTTCAGAGATTATGCACACTCATTATACCCAATTGCTCGAACATGATTCCGAACAGCTCCTTTGCACCAGCTATTCACTTATTTTTTGCCAACTAAATTCCATTTTCGCATGAACCACTTCTCATCGCTTGCGAATCTGCTCTTCATTTTTAGTTTTTAGATTTTTACTTCATTTTTTTAGACACTCATTTCCAGAGATGCCAACCTTCCTGATTTTTCAGGATTTCCCAGACTTTTTAGCACGCTCCCTGACGAACACTCGATTTATCCTGATTTTTCTGAAATGATCCTGATTTTAACTGATTTCTATACTCTTTACATTATTCGTAATAAATATACTGGTTTCCATGCCAATGTTTTCTGTCATGATAGTTCTCCGGTTCGCGCTTGTATATATCATACATTAATTTAAATTCTCTAGACGCGAATCTCTAATCAACTTTTTTTATCTGTACCCTGAATTGTTTCGTGGTTTTCCAAAATTACTCAAGAGAAAAGTTTTGAACCCACTGTCAATATAAAAAGATTTTATATATAACTAGCTGACCCGACGAACTTCCCAAAATAGATTTTTTGATTTGAATACTTTCAAACATCCACGTTTTCTTACTAAGTGAACGTTAGTGAGTCCAATCACTGAACTCTCCATTGATTGTTTACCCTTTGACTATAAATTGTCTAGTACTTCTACAAAAATTCGTCCTTATAATATAAAATTATTTTCAGACACAATTCTCCTTCAAGATTCTTCAAGCATTTGAAAATAACACGTTTCTCCGTTGCAATGGAATACATGTGTGATACAGAGTATATTACAAAATAAGGACAGCTCAAATCGGACCATTCATTCCTCGGGTTTAGGACACACCAACACATTTGGCCTTCCATTTTTGTTTATATAGATAGAAGATATAGGGATGCGTTATTTCGTCTGAAAAACTTTTTCCACTTTCGAACAAAAATCAATTTCGTTAGCGCCAACATCAAATGGACTATCAGCGCTTAGCTAATTGTAGAGAACATATGGGAATATATTCAATATTCAATATATATACATATAATAGCTGACCCGGCAAACTTCGTCCCACCCAAAATTTGTTTTTTGTTATCAATACCTTCAAACATTCACGTTTTCTTACTAAGCGCAAGTTCATGAGTCCAATCGTAGAACTTTTCATTGATTGATCTTCTAATCGACCCCTTTGAATTTAACTTTTACTAAAAAAAAATCCTAGTACTTCTACTAAAACTCATCATTATGATATCAGATTATTTTCAGACACAATTCTCGTTCAAAAATTTTCAACCACTTGCAAACAACATGTTTCTCCGTTACATGGAATAAATGTTTGATACAGAAAATATGATAGAATAAAGACAGACCGCTCCCCTCTTCTCCCCTTAGAGAGGGGGGAGGAGTGTCTATTCACCATAGAAACGTTTCGTGTCCCCTAAAGTCTGCTTCATTTAATATTGGAACACAAACAATTGCGTGTAGTTCAGTCATTTATTAACGAATTCATAATTTGTTTTTCATACAAATGTAGCATTTTCTTTACTCTTTCATAAAAAAAAAATTAAAAAAATTATTCATTGCTGTTTCGAAGAAATTCTCGTACTTTTCCCGTAATACGGCACATTAGGCGGCTCACACCCTTTTCGTCCACCGTTTTGGCGATTTGATTCCACCAGTTCTTCATTTGAGTCATGTTCCTAACAAGTTTTCCCTTTGCCTTGAGCCTCCGCTTCGTGATTGCCCAGTATTTCTATATCGGCCGGAACTGGGGGCAGTTTGGGGGGTTGAGGTCCTTCGGTATTACGCTGACCCCGTTCGTTGCGTACCATTCCATAGCCGTTTTGCTGTAATGGCAGCTTGCGAGGTCCGGCCAAAACATTACTGGACGGTCGTGGGCACGAATAAACGGCAGAATCCGTTTCTGTAGGCACTCTTTTTTGTAGACTTCTGATGTCATTGTCTTGTCAGTGAGAAAGACTTTGGTTTTCTGTCCACAACTGCATATCCCCTGCCAAATCATGTACTTGCGGGCGAATTTATCCGCAAACACGAACTTAAATTTTGCAGGTACATCCCCCCGAGCCGTCGCCAAATAAAATTTTTGACCTGGGATTTGCCCAAAGTCCGCCTTCACGTAGGTCTCATCGTCCATCAGAATACATCCGTCGAACTTGGTCAGCACTTGGTCGTACAGCTTTCGAGCACGAATTCTGGCCACATTGTTCTGCTTCAGCGTCCGATTTGGCTGTTTGCTGGCTCGGAATGACCTTATTCCTTCCCGGAGACGAATTCGTCGCACCGTACTGTGAGCGGCCTGGAACTTATTGGCCAAATCGCGGTCTGAAAGATTGGGATTCCTCTTGACGGCCTTGATGACTTTCCCACGCAGTTTCCGGTCGACAGTTCCACTCCGACGCTTCGAATGCGGCTTCCGAGCCGTCGTCAATGTTTCCTTGTACTGCTTGATAACACGCCATACGGTATTTCTAGGCATTTTAAGCTGTTTAGCTAGCTTAGATGCCGACAACAATGGATTTTCAAGAAAACTGTGCACAATTTTATCTCTCCGTTCGGCTTCCATGGCGGTTGTTCACAAAATGCTATCGTTTGGTGTTATGACATAAATACATGGTGAAAGGTAATGAATTTCCCGACACGTGGGTGAAAAAAGTTTCCAAATCCGTCCACTAGGAGCGCCACAATGAGCAAAAGAATTTGTTCCAATATTAAATGAAGCAGACTTTAAAATATTCACATGCCAAATTTGGCTCCATTTGCTTGATTAGTTTTCGAGTAATGCAGAAATTAGTTTTACATTTATATGACAGCCCGCCCTAAGAGTGGGGGGAGAAGTGTCTAACCACCATAGAAACATTTAGTGCACTCCAAAACCTCCAGATACGTAATTTGGTTGCATTTGCTTAGTTAATTCTCGAGTAATGTAGAAATTTGTGTTCCATTTTTATGGCAGTCCCCCCTTAGAGAGGGTGGAGGAGTATCTAACCACCGTAAAAACATTTATTGTACCCTAGGGAGGGGTCTCAAAATATATATATATATATATATATATATATATATATATATATATATATATATATATATATATATATATATATATATATATATATATATATATATATATATATATATATATATATATATATATATATATTAGGCTGTCAAAAAAGTCCTGCGGTATTTTTTTTGAATTTTCATTTGTTCATAAAAGTAGTTACAATCATCTGTTTTAAGTCAAATATGCGCCGGTTTTGTTCGATGACTTGTTCCCAACGAGATGCCCACTTCATAATACCCCTGTTATAGAAGCTCGCTTCCTTATTGGCAAAAAACTCGGATAGCCAATTTTCACAGGCCTCTTTTGTGGCTAACTTCTGACTACCTAGCTCGTTCGCCATGGACAAAAACAGGTGGTAGTCACTTGGTGCAAGGTCCGGACTATACAGCGGATGCAAAAGAACCTCCCATCCGAGCTCCCGGAGTTTCTGGCGCGTCACCAAAGAAGTGTGTGGCCTGGCGTTGTCCTGGTGGAAGACAATGCGGCCTCTGTTTATCAAAGATGGCCTCTTCTTCATGAGTGCTACCTTCAAGCGGTCCAGTTGTTGGCAGTACCGGTCCGAATTGAGCGTTTGGCCATAGGGAAGCAGCTCATAATAGATTATTCCTTGACAATCCCACCAAACACACAGCAGAACCTTCCTGGCCGTTAATGAGGGCTTGGCCACCGTCTGAGCCGCTCCAGCGGGCTTCGACCACGACCGTTTGCGCTTCACGTTGTCGTAAGTGACCCACTTTTCATCGCCAGTCACCATCCGCTTCAGAAACGGGTCGATTTTGTTGCGATTCAGCAGCGATTCACATGCGTCGATACGGTCGAAGATGTTTTTTTTGCGCCAACCTGTGTGGCACCCATACATCGAGCTTCTTTGTGAATCCAAGCTTCTTCAAATGGTTAATAACGGTTTGATGACTACTATGCCGGTCTTTCTCGGCTAATTCAGCGATTTTGTCGCAATTTCCGACGACAGGCCTTCCGGAGCGTGGCGCATCTTCAACGACCTCTACACCAGAACGAAAACGTTGAAACCATCGTTGTGCGGTGGAAATGGAAACTGTATCGGGTCCATAAACTGCACAAATTTTATTGGCAGCTTGAGATGCATTTTTGCCTTTGTCATAAAGGGTGTGTCACATCAAATTGCATCACGGAAAAAACGCTGTAGAAATTCCCCCAGTAGACCGATCCTTTTGAAAACTTTAGACAGTAATATAAAAACTATTAAACAACTTTTGACATTTTCTTTTTATTCATACTTCGAGCCCAGGCCCGTATGCTCGCACCTTCCTCTTTACCCCGTCCATAAGGTTCTGTACAACGTCAGGTTGTAGTTTTTTTTGAACAGAAATCCATTTTCTCTTGAAGTCCGCCTCCGATTTGACAACTTTTGGGTTCTTCCGGAGGGCCTGCTTCATAATCGTCCAATATTTCTCTATTGGGCGAAGCTACGGCGCGTTGGGCGGGTTCATTTCCTTTGGCACGAAGGTGACCCCGTTGGCTTCGTACCACTCCAACACGTCCTTTGAATAGTGGCACGAAGCGAGATCCGGCCAGAAGATGGTCGGGCCCTCGTGCTGCTTCAATAGTGGTAGTAAGCGCTTCTGTAGGCACTCCTTAAGGTAAACCTGCCCGTTTACCGTGCCGGTCATCACGAAGGGGGCGCTCCACTTTCCGCAAGAGCAGATCGCTTGCCACACCATGTACTTTTTGGCAAACTTGGATAGTTTCTGCTTGCGAATCTCCTCCGGAACGCTGAATTTGTCCTCTGCGGAGAAGAACAACAGGCCCGGCAGCTGACGAAAGTCCGCTTTGACGTAGGTTTCGTCGTCCATTACCAGGCAATGCGGCTCGCGTCTTCCCCACCATGTTTTGCCTTTCGCCGCGGTTAGGAGCCTTCTGAACCTTGTATGTACGCAGGCCCTCCCTCCGCTGGACGAATGAACTTGACAAATTTAGCTTATTGGCGACATCCCGGACCGAACTTCTCGGATCACGTCTAAACTGCTTAACTACGCGCTTGTGATCTTTTTCACTGACGGAGCATCCATTTTTGCCGTTCTTCACCTTCCGGTCGATGGTTAGGTTCTCGAAGTATCGTTTTAGTACTCTGCTGACCGTGGATTGGACGATTCCCAGCATCTTACCGATGTCCCGATGTGACAACTCCGGATTCTCGAAATGAGTGCACAGGAATAATTCACGACGCTCTTTTTCGTTCGACGACATTTTTCCAAACTTACGAAAAATTGACAGTGAAGCATGGCCAACGTGATCTATACACTCTTATCTGATTATAAGCGGAAGCTGATAATATAATTCCTAAAAATTAAATTTCTACAGCGTTTTTTCCGTGATGCAATTTGATGTGACACACCCTTTAGAAGTACTGTAAAATATGTCGAACTTTCTCTTTATTTTGCTCCATATTTGCGACACTATAACTCACGAACGACTTAACCAAATAAAACACAAGTCAAGGACTATATTATAGCGCGCAAAAATACCTTTCCAACAAGCTATAGTATGACTCGATACAATGAATACAACTAAAACTACGCGCTTACAACGACACCTCGCGGAAATACCGCAGGACTTTTTTGACAGCCTAATATGTATATATATTAATAAATGTTTTCAAACGAATACATTTGTCAATCCAACTGCAAAACTGAAAACTTTTATACTGTGTCTTAATTTTTTGAGTGTACCATTCAAAGACCCTTCAATAAAAATGGCATTGGAACAACAGAGTAAAACTGACATACAATTATGACGGATAACTGCTTTTTGATTGTCGCGTGCTCCAACTAGCGAACCGCCAATTAAAAAACACTCCAACTAAAAAAGCGCCAATAGGCGAATGTGTACTGTAAAACTGTAAAAAATATATAAAAAATATACAATCGAAGACTCTTTTTGTCGTTTATGAGTTTTGTTTTTTTTAAGTTACTACTAGGCATGTTTGCGGATTAATAGAAAGATATGATATGTTGATCCTTGAAATAAGTTTGAAAGTTAAGAATTGTAAAAAAATATAAAATTCATGTGAATGGAGACGACTTTGTGTACAGCACATGCCACTGGGGCCTTTTGCTGATTAAGTAAGAAAGATTTCTTCCAAAACGTCATAACTTTTAAACCATTGAGTCGATTTCAAAAACCGACATATCAAATAAAATCTTATTCTTCTATGAATCAACTTTAAAAGCTTCGAAAATTTGCCACTTAATTATCCACTCTTTCACACCAAATTCCTATCTTGTCGCAATTTTAAACTTCTCAAATTGAATTGTTAAAATTATAGGTCAAAGAACGAAAAGCAGGGAAAATTAATAAATAATGGGGGGTAAATAACAAAGCAACGGTAATCATGTAAAAATCCATAAACCATCTCAAAAAAATATTGAAAAAAAAATATTCCTTTTTTAATTTCTCTTTCAAATTTTGATAAAATTGCACTGAATAGTTAAAGAAGAGCAATATTAATATTTGAATAAACTTATGTAATTATAAACATGTTTAAATAAACCTTCCCATCTTATCATTCTTCATTAAAGACCTTGCGTCAAGACAGCTAGAAATCCATACACTCTCGAATCAAGTGTGCCTGAAAAAAATATATTCTTCACGTAAACAAGCGATGAAAATGTGGAACTTTTTAGTCAGTGAATTGTATGGAGTTCCACTGCTGTGACTTGAATATAAATTGTCGCATTGTTTGTTTACAACGACACAAAGCAGCAATATCACCTAGTCTGATAGAAGTTGGACAGAGTGTAGATTCATCCGCGGTTTGATCTCGATACCAAATTTTTCATGGCTACTCTGATAGAAAGGATACATTCGGAAATGATTTGGCAAAAGCTTAATACGAACGGAACAACGGATTTGAACAGTCAGTATCAGGTTTATGTGTCAGAATTCATAACTTGCAGGTCAGTCAGGTTCATATGACAGAAAAGAATTCATAAATAACTGTTCTGGCATTATAAGCCTGACGCAGACGCATCAAATCTAACACTGTCCGTTGTTCCTGATCATTCGGGAAGTTGGAAAATTAGAAAGACATTTTTTAGCAAATTTTGTATATCTATACAACCATTTCATGCCAAACCAACAAAGTGATTCTCAGATCATGAAAAGTGATGATTTTGTTTCTTATCGCAAAATATTAGACCCGTATTTTTTTATTTTTTCATTAGGGTGCCCATCTTCATTTTAGGGTAGTCAAAAAAATCTTTTGATCTTTCAGGGAGGGTGCCAAATCAGAAGACAGGTCGCGTTTTTATGCTAGTCGGGGGTATTTTTGTTCCCACCGAGCTGTGTTTCCCTAACACGGACTTCAAAATCAATGTGGCTGGGGGAATCCGCTTTGTCAAAACATGCAAGTCGGAGGTATTTTTCCCTCTGAGCTGTGTTTCTCTAACGCGGACCTCAAAATTAATTATAACTTTTTTACTGCTAAGCCAATTTAGATAATCGGCACATCAAATTAAAACGAACTAGCTAGTTTTTTGTAAAAATATTTCACTTCCAATTGTTTTGACGTAGAACTACGTCTTTCATTAAGGGTGCCAAATCAGAAAACAGGTCACGTTTTTATGAAGTAAAGTTAACATTAATAACTATTTTTGCCGCGAACGGATTTTGGCGATTTACATACCAAACGAATCGGAAATTCCCTAAGATTTGTTTAATATGCTATACATTAGAATCCCCGGGTTTATAAATGGTTAAAATTCATGAAAACTTTAAGTGTTTCCATTTTCTCATACATTTGTTCTGTTCGTTTGTGTACTTTCCCGAACAGAGCTGTCAATAACGAGCAACTCATCGACGACCAACGAAGGGGAAATCTCCGTAAACAAAGGAAAAGTAGAAGAATGAAGGGGAATACTTGCCTAGAGTATAAACAGTGGATCTCGCTGAGGCAAACTTTCATTCGGCATCGGACTGTTGGGCAATCCAGTTCACTTTGCTTTCGCTACGCTTCGATCTATGATTGGACCCCACCAGTGGTAATCCAACTTGGATATCGTCGTTTGGTTTTTCTATTCGTTTTTCGCGTTATTCGTATCGTGTGTTTTACTTCCCGCGTCATAAATTGGACGCTTCGCGTAGTGTATGATGAGCAAGAAGAAGAGGAAGGCAGGCTCGAGCCCTGCAAAAAAACGAACGCATTGCCAGGGGCAATAAAATTTCGAGGCAAGCGTCATCTAATGATGCACGCGATGTTGGTGCAGTGAGAAGCGTTCGCAGCCTTCGAGCCTTCGCGAGTGTGACACCGCATCGAACAACAGCGAAGTAGGCGACTTCGGCGCGTCGGTCAAAAATGTAAGCGCGGTTACCCAGGCAGCAACCAAAATCAAGCTCCCCCCGCTGATGGTGAAGGCGGTCGCTCTTGACAAACTCATCAGTGAATTCGCATCGATGGCTGTTACAGCAGAGTACAAGCTGTAATTCAGTCTTTTTCCAAGCAGTTAACATTGTTTGTTTTCCGTCATCATAAGGGCTTTGTTGGTGCCTTTGAGAATGCATCAATGCATTAAACTGACTTATGGCGAGGCAGGCGTTAAGGTTGTGCACCAAAAAAATATTTGGGGAAAACCAAGCATCGTGAATGTCTTACTAGAATGTTATAAGTTATTTGGGTTCGCGTGCCAGTCGCAAATCTGCCTTCAACTAGGATTGCATTTGCGCTAATCTTGATCATAATGAAGCAATGCTACTGTTTTCGAGGTTGCTGATTATAACAAAAGTGTTTATTTCGCTTGTTTAGTGACAAAGAAAGTAAATGTCGTTCTGGAATTTTGTATATGATCAGGTTTCGCTTACCAGCAGCAAAACTTCCTCCAATAAGGGTGACAGCTGTGCTTCTCTCGAGAATGAGAAAGTAATGCACCTTTTTTCGAGGCAGTAATATTAACAGAAGCGTTTCTTTTGAAAATAGTGCAAAATGATGAGAAGGGTTTATATTCCTAGTAGTTTCAAGCCACCAATGTCAAATGTCAAGGCACGGAAATATCGCATCCAGTATGCAATACATCGACGAAGCTTGCTGAAGCAGGAGTACCGATAGAACAATGTATCGGAAAACCTTGAGTCGACAGTTGCTACCATGGCTACCATGGGTTTGGCCTCTGACATCCAACGGGGATCGAGCGATGGCATCTCGTTAACAGGCCACTCAGATGGTGGAAGGGATAACCAGTCCGGACCGTTCCACCACAGGGAATTTTGCTTGAGGTCAATCGGATTGACGCCACGGGAAAGTGGATCAGCAGGATTGGAATTTCCGGAAACGTGATTCCAGTGACATGATTCGGTAGCTTCTTGGATCATGGCCACCCGATTAGCTACGAAGGGTTTCCATCGGGATGGCGAGGAATCCAACCAGTGTAGGACAGTAGACGGATCTGTCCATCAGTAAACTTCAGCGGATTTTTGGATGGAGTGCATTACTTTCTTGAGAAGATTGGATGCCAGCACTGCACCACATAGCTCCAGACGTGCGATTGTTTGTGGTTTGGCCAACGGTGCTACCTTGGACTTAGATGTCAGCAACTGAACATGGACTATCCCAGCGGATTCCGAACGCACATAACAGCATGCTCCATACGCCTTCTGTGAGGCATCGGAAAAGAAATGGAGCTGGAATGAGGTTGCGTTGGCTACAGATACACAACGTGGAATTCGAAGAGTGGCGATAGTATCTAGCGTTTCGTGGAACTCCTTCCACATGAATTGCAAGCGAGGAGGAAGAGGACGATCCCACTCATAGGAATCTCCGGCTTCAGTTTTCAACGCCCATAGACGCTGCATAAAAAGTTTAGCGATGACTATGGTTGGTCCCACTAAGCCAAGTGGGTCGAAGATTTGCGCCACGTACGACATAACCTTCCGCTTAGTCAAAACGGGTGCTGGAAGTGGAAGCTGAACCTTAAAGCTCATCATGTCTGTTCTCGGCTCCCATATGAGCCCGAGAGTGGAAACGGATTGATCGTTGTGAAGCTCATGGTACGGCGTGAACGCTAGATCTTCTTCGGGAATGTCTGCTAGAACACCAGATGAATTTGATGCCCACTTCTTGAGCGGAAAGCCTGCCGCTGCAAACTTGGCAGATATTTCTTGGCGGATGTGGATGGCGGATTCAACAGTGTCGGCACCAGACAGGAAATCATCCACGTAAAAATCCTTCTGGGCTACCGCGGCTGCGGCTGGATAGGTCTTACTCGCGTCCTGCGCAATCTGCTGGAGGGTGCGAGTCGCTAAGAACGGAGACGACGCGAAACCGTACGTTACTGTCTGCAGTTCGTACGTAGCAATCGGTTGATCTGGGCTGGAACGCCAAAGGATGAGCTGGTATCGAAGGAATAGCTAATGCAGCAGGATCTGCCGGTACATTTTTTCCACGTCGGCGACGAACGCAATTCGGTGGATGCGGAATCGGATGTGGATCGACAGTAGATCCTCTTGAACGACTGGTCCAACTAGCTGTAAGTCGTTCACGGAGAATCCAGACGACGTCTTGCACGACGCGTCGAACACGACACGAACTTTCGTGGTGGAGCTGGATGTCTTGAACACCGGATGGTGTGGGAGGTAGCAGTGTGGCTTGGTTTCGTCTACAGGATCCACGAGTTTCTTCATGTGGTTTAGGTGTTCGTATTCTTCCATGAATCGACAGTAGGCATCTTTGGTGGTTGGATCTCGCTCTAATCTTTTTTCGAGGTTCATGAAGTGGCGCTCGGCGATTGAACGGGATTCACCGTGGGTGACGAGCGGATCGCGGGTGAGTGGCAAGGAGACAACGTAACGACCCGACGAATCGCGAGTGGTGGTAGTGGTATACAGTTCTTCGCAGATATTTTCTTCAACTGTTAACTTGGAGCACGGTTCAACGGCTTCTAACTCCCAGAACTTCTGGAGTGCTTGTTCCAGGTTACGGTCCACAGTAGTGAGGTGACAAACACGTGGTGCTTCGGATGACTGGATGGCTACCTTTCCGGAAACAGTCCATCCGAACAAGGTCTCGACGAATACAGGCTGCCCTTCACCACAGGGAATCGTGACACCAGTGTGTAGGTCATGGTAGACTTCCCCACCGACAATCATGTCAATGTCGGCTGGAATGTGGAAACGTGGATCGGCTAACGGAACTTCTGGGAATATCCAAGAGGAAACATTAATCGGTGTAGTTGGCAGACAAACTGAGGGTTTCTTTAGGATGAGGAAATCGAGAGTGGTACTGTATGAAATCAACTTCGACTTAATCGTAGCAGTCAACTTGCGTTTGATCTGCTTCGATGCTTCACCGATTCCAGACACGGCAATGTCTACTTTTGTGCGACGGAGGTTGAGTAAATTTGCCAAACTCTTTGTAATGAAGCTACACATTGAACCAGAGTCTAGTAGTGCACGAGCAGAGTGCTCTTTTCCATTCTGGTCCACAACAAGAAGGTTAACTGTTTCCAACAAAACAGTGGATTTTTCGGACTGCACCGATAGACTCACTTGGTGATTTGGATTGGCTGATCCTGGGGTTTCGACGACGGTCGACGTGGATGGATTCGGTTGCAGGGATAGCTGACCAGACATGACAATAGGAGCGGATTGAATCTTCGGGTTTGCAGCTGCATGTAACAAGGTGTGGTGTTTTTGGTGACAGTTTCGGCAATCATACTTGGACGTACAATTCCGACTTTGGTGTCCAGAGCGGAAGCAGTTCCAGCATAGACGTTTCTGGGATACAAGTTCTCGGCGTTGGCGAACGGACATTTTGGAGAATGTTGGACATTGGAACAGGAGATGGTTCTCTGGACATGCAATACAGTACGGAGCGGAATTCTTGATTTCAGTCGTGGCGGAATTAGATACCATCTTGAATGGCTTCTTCTGGATCGGTGTGGGACCGACCACCTTGGTTTGGCCGGGTGGAGTGGAGCGGTGTTGCAGATCGGAGACGACAGACTTCAACATTCGGACCCGCTGATAAAGGAAATCGATCAACTCCTCGTAAGTGACATTATCAGCGCTACTCGTTTTTTCTTCCCAGGATCGGAGGGTTGTTGAATCCAGCTTGTAGCTTAGCAGATTAATCAACGGGGTATCCCAGTGGATGACTGGTTCGTTCAGTTTCGCTAAGGCCTTCACATGCCTTTGGTAATCATCAACCAGGTCATGCAACTCTTGAGGTGACTCTCTCTCTTGAGGGACGGGAGGTCATACAGAGCTCGAAATAGTTGACGCTTCAGATAACGCTTGTTGTCGTATCGTTTTAGCAAAGCGTCCCATGTTAGAGAATAATTGTCCGCACTTATATCGGTCGATTCGAAAGGCTTGTGTGCTTCTCCTTCCAATGACTGTAAGAGGTATTGCAGCTTCGCTACTGTCGGAATGTCCGCATTGGAATGGACCATGGAGGTGAACGTATCACGAAAAGAAAGCCAGCTGGACAAATCTCCGTCGAATTTCGGTAGACCAATCTTGGGTAAGCGTAGGTGGAATCCCGCTTGAGAAGCATGATTATTTGCCGTGAAGGATGCATTCAATGCTGATTGGTTGGGATCAGTGGAACGTTTCATCAGTAGGAACCCTACCGCGTATCGCGCTTCGAATGCTTCTCGCTCTTGCAGATGCTCCTCAAATTTCTCAACATCATCGTATTTCTCGATCTCCGTTTGAAGGTCCAAAAACTCGCTATAGACTCTGTCCAGCGCCTCAACACGGATCGGGATTTGGTACACGTCATCTTGATTGTCGAAATTCTTGATAAACCCCTCGACGGAATCACGAACGACGAGCAATGCCTTGCGCTTCATCAGGCATTCGGCCAACTTCTTTTCTGGTTTGGTGGACATCTCGATTACTATCACCACTTCACTACCACCACAGATCGAATGCGGAAAAACGAGATTCGGAAGAACGGTACGTAAATCGGATTACCGACTCCTTCCCGACGCGTCGTACCGTCTTCTACACGGCGCAATTATCGGAAAATGACACAAATCGTACGAATAAATCCTTCCCGTCACGGTGTGCCACTTTCTACACGAACGAATAACCCTTGGATGATACGTAAAATGAACGTTAAAGTCTTTCTTGACACAGACGTACCAATCACGCGGCTCAACTTTCCACTCACCACCACCAAATATAAAGGTAAACGAAACTTCAATTCACTAAATGTATTGTATTTTCAAATCAGATTTTTATTTTTCTTGGAACTTCTCCAGTTGCACACACCGTTGCTTCGCCAATGCCAACGGGTCGAGAAATCTGCTTACTGACTAGCCTATTCACTGTGCGCGTTCAAAATGGCTTCGAAAGGCTTGGCTTTGATCATCCACACAAGTTATTGACCTCAACTGCAGGTCAATCAACTGCCAGCGCATGGAAGAAATACGAAATGGTGTACTCACCACACCTGCCTTTCTGGTCTGGGGTACCTTCGATCCGGTTCGAAGGACCAAATGATGGGGCTTACCCGTTCCTTTTCGAAGGATTTTCCACCGGCGATAAACGACGGCCCAGAAGAAGCGATGCAATGGTGGAATACACCGACGCTGGCTATCCGTTGAATTCGTTGACTCCAACGATGATGATGCTCGGCCACTTGCGCACTGCAAGTTGCGCTTGATGCACTTATGTTGTACTAACAACCGCGAATTACAGGAGATTCGGGGGACTATCCAATCTCTAGATGAAATTCTTCTATGAATTTCTTTGAAGCTTATTTCGCGACTGCACAATAAAACACTGGATGGTTGACTTCACTCTCCAACGATATATTTTGTACTGACCTATTCTTAACAATAGTTTCCTATCCTAGCCTATATATACAGTGTCCACTACTAGTGGACATCGAACGGAATTGTTCTCTCTTCGCTTTATCTCTTAGGTAGAAATTCTAGGGTGATCCCTTTAGATCGGGTTCTATATTCATCATAGATTTAGATATAAATTTTAGGTAACTAAATTAATTAGAAAATAAGTTCAAATCGATTTAAGCGCATTTAGTATTAAGTTAAGATATTTTTGGTTAAGATAGATTAAGTAATTAATGCATGACAATATTCATCACATTGATTGGAAGAGATATTCTTCAATTATTTCAGAATCAGTGGCATTAGTTCATGAGTTACCCCCGTTAGAAGAGTATAATTTTCTAGCTGGATTAATTCGTGATAGTGCTATTGATGCTCAGACGAAACGTTTTCCTGGGAATTCGTTTCGCAGTCGTCCTCCTAATCTGTGGTGGGATCAAGATTGCACAGAACTTTATAAAGAAAAATCGAATGCGTTCAAGGATTGGCGTAAATCGGGTTCCTGCGAACGTTACGACAATTACATTTATCTGGAGCGTAAATTCAAAAGCTTCATAAAAGCCAAAAAAAGAGGTTATTGGCGTAATTTTGTGAATGGGCTTTCCCGAGAGTCTTCTTCAGTGTTGCTAATGGTCACCATCGTATGACTGTTCATGGAGACGTATGTGCTGTGTCATTAATGAACATCATAAAATGAACAGTCAAACAACCCAAGGCGCGTAGAAGTATATCCTAAGGTGGGCCAACTTGCTAAAACCACTCTTCAGCCATCTTGGAAATCTACTGTGTTTTGTTTGTAAACAAAACACAATACGCTAGTGCCGAAGCTCGCTCCTGATCAGTCTGTCTCTTTCACGCTTCAAGGAAATAATTCCCCTTCTGCTTTCTTCCGTACTGTTTTCATATACCGCTCCCCTAACCAACTTAGTGACGAAACGGCCTCACCTAGTACCATAGACCCGTCTTGAAACAACCGTCGAACTAAAAATGTCATATGACATTTCGGCTTTTTTTCGTCCTATACATTAGATATCCATCGCCCCGTAATTAAACAACAGTGTTCACGGGGAACGCTACCGCTGAAAACGTTCATTCAACACATTCGCACTTGATAGGGGAGAGTTCGACGGTTGCTTTGATATAGCAATCCGTCTGAATACCATCCATCGTGTATGGATGTGTGAGTGAGCAGGTGGATGTATATGTGCAGCTACGCTTGAATGCAGAATAAAGGGAGAAAAAGAATGCACACCACTGCAGTTTTAATGTCAAATGACATTAAAACTACAGTCATATTAGCCGGAATTGAGGGATGGTTATGAGCACGAATGGTAGAATGGAAATAGCATATTTTCATCGCTCTTCTGGGTACGGTCGACAGAAAGAGAAAACATATAAACGTTCAATTGATAGTCGTGTTTGCGGCTGTGCGTTTATTTCTGATGTGACTATTAGAACCGAGCAATGCATTCTTGGTTACATTCGCAATACATATTGAGCCGTAACTCTTGAGCAAGGGCAGTATGTGATGGTTGAGAGAAATGTCGACCGTTTACAACACTGGTCTTCTTTGAGCACTCTTTGGAGAGTTGCCAGACAAATGAGAAATTCTTCTCATTCAAATGAACAGATTGAATATTCTGAAAGGTACATCTATGACTTTGCCAAGAAGATATGCCCAGATTCAGCCCCCGCTCCACCTCCCTGCCTGGAGACATCTGATGATATTGCGCCTCCATTCAGTATGGCTGAATTTTCGCTTGCACTTCTGTCATGTAACAATTCGGCTCCGGGGTCAGATAGGATCAAATTCAACTTATTGAAAATCCTTCCTGATAATGCGAAGAAACGTTTGTTAAAATTGTTCAATGTTTTTCTTGAGCAGAACGTTGTTCCACATGAGTGGCGACAGATTAAAGTTATAGCTATTCTGTGACCTGGTAAACCTGCGTCTGATTATAATTCTTATAGACCAATAGCAATGCTTTCTTGCATTCGCAAATTATTAGAGAAAATGATTCTAAGTCGTTTAGACAGCTGGATAGAATCCAACAACCTTCTCTCACCTTCGCAGTTCGGGTTTCGTAGAGGCAAAGGAACTAATGATTGTCTTGCTCTGCTTTCATCAGAGGTTGACATCGCCTTGAGTAAAAAGCAACAAATGGCATCAGTGTTCCTAGACATCAAGGGTGCCTTTGATTCAGTTTCCATTGAGGTTCTTTTTGAAAAACTTCATCTAAATGGGTTTTCTCCAAAATTAAATAGTTTTCTGTTTAACCTTATGCGTGAAAAACATATGAGTTTTTCCCATGGTTCTTCGTCAGTTTTACGAATTAGCTACATGGGTCTCCCTCAAGGCTCATGTCTTAGTCCAATCCTTTACAACTTTTATGTAAATGACATTGATGTTTGTTTATCAGGTAATTGTACTTTGAGACAATATGCAGATGATTGCGTAGTGTCGGTAATGGGCAAAGACAGTATTGATCTGTATAATCCCTTGCAGATTTCTCTTGATAATTTGGTTGATTGGGCTTGTAAATTGGGTTTTGAGTTTTCTACTGAAAAGTCAGAGATGGTTGTGTTTTCAAGAAAACACCATCCTGCTCAACTGCAACTTAAACTTTTGGGTAGAACAATTAGGCTCTCTTTGTCATTCAAGTATTTAGGAGTTGTGTTTGACTCCAGAGGCATATAGGCTACTTGAAACAAAAATGTCAGAAACGAATAAATTTTCTTCGATCCATAACAGGGACTTGGTGGGGGGCCCATCCTGACGACTTAATTAGGTTGTATAAAACAACCGTTCTATCTGTAATGGAGTATGGAAGTTTTTGCTTCAGATCCGCTGCTCGTACTCATATTCTGCAACTGGAGAGAATTCAATATCGCTGTTTGCGTATTGCTCTAGGATGTATGCAGTCAACGCATACAATGAGCCTAGAAATTTTAGCTGGCATCCTTCCTCTTTCTGTGCGCTTTTTCGAGTTATCATTCCGTTTTTTGATACGTTGTGAAACACTCAATCCGATAGTGATAGCAAACTTTGAAAAAATGCTAACCTTAGGTACTCAATCTAAGCGAATGTTACTATATCATGAATTTCTGACCCTGGAAAGCCCATCGGCTTCATCTGGTTTCCAATCCATTCCTTCAATTTTGTTCAATCCTTCTATTAATTTTGACTTGACAATGAAAGTTTATGTTAGTGGTATTTCAGGTGATCTCCGCCAAATAGTTATGCCTGCAATATTCTTGTCAAGATATAAACATATTGACTCAACCAAAACTTTTTTTACTGATGGATCCAGTCTTCATGGTTCCACAGGCTTTGGGGTATTTAATATTGACTTCTCCACATTCCGTAAGCATGGTGCTACTGACACTCGACCTGAACGGTTATGTTTTTAGCGCCATTCTAAAAGAGAATAATAAAAATACAAGTTTTCTCCTACAACCGAATGCAAAGCTTTTTTCAAAGCTAATTTCGGTCCTAAATATAGCGTTTTTTTCAGCAACAGTTGTCCGGATACCAGGAAAGGAGGAAGCAGCCGAGAAGCCCCCAACGGCCATTCAGGAAGTTGGTCCGGTCGGATTGGCTACTTTGACCGGCAGTTTTCACTGCCCTTTGCGTGTCCCGCTGTTTGCGCCCGTCTCATCAGCAACGTTTTCCTGCCAGTGACGCGCGATTTTGGCGCAATTTCTACTCATCAATCATCAGCAGCTCAGGAGGTGTAAGGTGTGAAAGGAGGTTATTTTCACTTCGTCGTTTCGAACTGCTGCGGCTGTTGCCCTGCCGTCGGCGGTATCCGGTCCCTTCCCCGCTACCCCACTACCATTAGGTGGTGATCTTCGAGGAGGTCCTTCAACACGATCGGTGAGTGACCAAACTTTTCATAATACCAGGAGTTAGTGAAAGATAGGACGCCCAAAGGGTATAGGTTAGGAAATTTTTACTACATATCCCAAATTGATTTTATATAACAGACATTTAAAAGTGACTTTTCCAAGTGTTTTTAAAACAGTGCTTTTCTGCCCCAAGTGTTTTTCCGCCAAGTGATTTCGGTGTTCGTTCTTGTAACTGCGTTGGCATTGTCCCCCGCCGTTACTGTCCTCCGCCGTTTTCGTCCCCGCTGTTATTGTCCCCCGACGCACAACGTACATATAATAAGAAAATTTAAAAACTTTTTACCTGGCTGTACCTAGGTATAGCCAGCCTTGAACATGGCTTCCAGCAGCTCCGGCGCCGGAAAGCCAACAAATATATACAATGGTGTTCCCACCACCCACACTTCCCCCAAATGGGCTGATCCCTTTGGCGGAAATTTGCAAATTTTATTGTTAAGAGCAACTGATGGTAATATTCTTCCACCCAACCCCTTCGTTGTATCGAAATCGATCCAAGGTGTGATCGGAGGTAAATTTAAAGATGCAAAACCTCAACGCGATGATAAAAATCGCCTTCAATATATTCTACAAATACGCGACGTCAAACAGGTTGAACCTTTAATGGGTATGAAGTCGCTAACTGACTCGACCCCAATTGAAATAATTTTTCATCCCACTCTTAATCAACGCAAGTGTGTTGTATCTTGCTGGGATGTTGTTTTCATGCCAGAGGATGAACTTCTTACTGAACTCTCTGAGCAAAAAGTTATCGGTGTCAAAAGAATATTTAGATACGATACAATTAAAAAGGAAAAGGTAGCAACTTCTACCCTAATCCTAACCATCAACGGAACAGTCATTCCCGAAGTGATTAACTTCGGTTTCATTCGCGCACCAACCAGAAACTACTATCCAAGCCCGATGCAATGCTTCGGATGCTATAATTATGGACACACTTTCAAGAAGTGTATGAAGAAAATACAGTTATGCCGTAACTGTGGTGTAGCACACCCAGAACTAAACCAAACCGATGTAACCCGCGACGCCGGGGAAGCGCGCGAGTTCGTCGCGACCGGGGATTTTGCGCAGATAAGCGGTCGGCTTAAGCGCCACTCCCGCGAGGGAGACCGACCGCCGTGTTTTATCCTTGCCCGGCAATGAGACACCCACTGAGGGCGGGTTTGTCCTTTTTCTCACAAACCCGGTTATTTCCGCGAATTTTCGTTTCGAAAATTGTATCGGGTGTTTATTATTTTTCGTTAATTGGAAGTTTCGAAGTAAATGTTGTAAATATAATTAATGTGTTCCAAAGACTCTGCTCTCTGAAACTTCAAGGTGGGTGATGCCAAGCGTAGGTCCAATGATGAGAAGTTTGGCATAAACGGTGTTCATTGGAACAACCGTATTGCCTCTGTTACTTGAATTGTGGAACGCGGACAAACGGTGTCGCGGGTCCTTCTTAGCGCAGGTGCAAGTCGCGGAGCAAACCGGGGTTTGGAACGAAGGAAAAACCCGCCCTCAGGTGTTGGGTGTCTCATTGCCGGGCAAAGCAAGAACACGGCGGTTGGTCTCCCTCGCGGGAGTGGCGCTTAAGCCAACCGCTTACCTGCGGATAACCCTCCGGTCGCGACAAACTCGCGCGCTTTCCCGGCGTCGCGGGTTACACCGATAAAGACAAGGCGAAGAAGTTTCAATGCAATGCACCTGCCTCATGCGTGAACTGCAAGGAAAATCATTCCTCCACTAGCAGGAAGTGCCCAGCTTGGATCGCCGAGGACAAGATAACGCGAGTTAGGATTGATAAAGGAATCTCCTACAAGGAAGCTAAATCCATTTGTGAAAACAATAATGGTTCTTCCTTCGCTAGTAAATTAAAAGAGCGGCTCGACAATATCCAAAACACAGGATGCCAACAATGCAAGTGCAACTGTACACAAACAAAGTCAGCTCCTATTAAATCGAATAAGACTGTTTCTATTCAGGCCAATAAAAAATCTGGACAGGGATCCAGCATCATACCAATTGACTCTGAGGAAGATTCTGAATTTCCAATGGAGATCGAATCAACTTACTCAAACAAAAGAAAAATCATCTCGAAAACAACAACTTCAGATGAATTCAAATCATCGGAAGATGAACAACCAATTGAGAAGGAATCTTCTAGGAAGAAACCTAAAAGTAAGAAATCGACCCCAACCCTACAGAAGACCCAATCCCACCAGAACTACCTATCACAACCCAGCACTTCAACCCAACCAATTGGATCCAATCCACCTACTACCCAACACAAACCCAATCCTACTACCAACAAACCAATTGTTAATGTTTCCAAAAATGATCCGAGACTAAAACTCAAACATTCCAAGGGTGAAAAACCCAACCACAACTAATTTCAACTGATTCTACTCCACCAATCTCCAATTTATCCTCCACACCTCAGCCCACTTCCCTCCTTCCAATCTTAACATTCAATCCCCCACCTAATCATACACCATCGTCTCGAGACCCTATCCCTAATCGCAAACTTTCCATTCAATGGAACTTGCGTGGGCTTTACAGTTCAATGAACGAAATAAAATTAATGTTAGCGGAAGAGAAACATCTCCCACTAACCCTAGCTTTCCAAGAAACTAAAGTACCGACTGGTACAGACATGAATAGTGCCCTAGGAGGCAAATTCAAATGGTATTTTTGTGATGGACTATCTTCACAACAAGGAGGAACATGCCTCGCTGTCCTAAGTCACCTTCCTCATACTGTGATCCCCATAACATCACCACTACAAATATGTGCAGTCCAACTCAAGGGACCTTTCCAGGTAACCCTTGCTTCAATATACATATCCCTTCAGCACAATATCAATGATTTTGAAGTTGATTTGGTAAATGCTTTCAAACAATTACCACACCCATTTATTATCATGGGTGACTTCAACGCACACCATACTTCCTGGGGAGGAAAAAAATGTGACGCAAGAGGTCATACGATTCTTAGAATCATCCAAAAACTGAACCTCATTATCATCAACGATCATCAACATACCAGACTCGATCCACGTTTTGGATCAACGTCTGCCCTCGATCTCACGATCGCATCTTGGGAACTGGCACCCAGACTAAATTGGTTTGTTGACAATGACCTCAGAGGAAGTGATCACTTCCCAATTCACATCAGAACATTAACAAGGAATCCCAATATTACTCTTCGCAGAAAATGGAAATACCAATCAGCCAACTGGGAAGGCTTCGAATCTACAATTGACAGCTTACTTCAAGCACACATAAGCTACTCTGTTGATGACTTTACTCAAGCCATTCTCTCCGCTGCAGAAGTAAATATCTACAGAACAAGTGGGAACCCCGGTCGTAAGGCTGTCCCCTGGCGGAATAACGAAGTAGCACTTGCCATCAAAAAAAGAAGAAAACTGCTTCGTCTTCTCAGACGTCTTCCAGATGGAAACAACAGCAAAAGGATTGCTTTATTCAATTTTCAGGAAGCTAGAGCTAAAGCCAGAAAAGCAATAGCCGAAGCAAAAACCCAAAGCTGGACTGAATTTCTTGATGAATTTAATCCTTCAACATCTTCAAAAGAACTATGGAACAAGGTCAACGCTCTCAGTGGCAAGAAAGCTTCTAACTGCTATTCCATTGAGATCAACGGTATTACTACTGAAGACCCTGGTACCATAGCCGAACATCTGGCAGATCATTTCGCCAAATCTTCATCCACTTCGAATTACACCAATGCC
This sequence comes from Toxorhynchites rutilus septentrionalis, assembly GCF_029784135.1. NCBI lineage: Eukaryota > Metazoa > Arthropoda > Insecta > Diptera > Culicidae > Toxorhynchites > Toxorhynchites rutilus. Next base: position 198,985,944 of record NC_073744.1, read on the forward strand.
TTTAAGAATATCAAAGCCAAAGCAGAACTAGAAGTGTTTCCCTCTGCTACAGGTCAACAGCACGAATACAACAAACCTTTCTCCATGGACGAGCTGCTCTGGGCCCTTAAAAGGTCCAAAGGTAAGTCAGCCGGTCCGGATAATATCGAATACACGATGATAAGACACCTGCCCCACCATGCGAAAACCCTGCTTTTGCAGATTTTCAACGAGTGCTGGACAAACAGATACTTTCCAGATTCATGGAAAGCTGGCATGGTAATCCCGATCCCCAAAGCAAAGGAGGACAAACGTGATGTGAATAGCTATCGCCCTATCACGCTCCTCAGCTGCTTAGGGAAACTTTTTGAAAGGATGATTAACCGAAGACTGATAACAACCCTCGAAGAACAACAACTACTAGACCCCAGACAACATGCTTACCGTCGAGGAAAAGGCACAAGTACATATTTCTGCCATCTCAACCAATTTCTTCATGACTCCACACAGAAGAGACAACACAATGAACTTGCTTTGCTTGATCTTTCCAAAGCATTCGATACCACCTGGAAGCATAATATCATAGATCAACTCCACCAATGGGGATTCGAAGGTTACCTCATCGAAATCATTCAAAGTTTCCTCCTCAACCGAAGTTTTCAAGTTTTCTTCGGAGGGTCAATATCTGAAAGCCGAGTTCAAGAAAACGGAGTACCACAGGGCTCTGTTCTTTCGGCAACTCTCTTCTTAATAGCAATGCAATCAGTTTTCGATGTTATTCCACCAAACATCGAAATACTGGCATATGCTGACGATATACTGCTTATGGCCCGAGCATCATTCACTGAACTTGCACGCAGAAGACTCCAGATAGGAATCTCTGCTATCAGCAGCTGGGCAGATTCAATTGGTTTCAAAATTTCAGCACAAAAATCCAATATACTTCATTGCTGCAGTCTAAAAGGTCACAAGAAAAAATTTAAACCATGCATAATTAATGGTGCACTTGTGAAACGAGTTAAATCAGCTCGAATTCTAGGTGTTATAATAGATAAAAATCTTTCATTCACAGACCACATCAAAAAGACAAAAGCAGATATCAAAAGCCGTATCCGGTTAACGATGGTAATAAGTGGTCGCAGCCGCTTAAGCGCGCGTAGAACCATTTATAAAATCGGTAGAAGTAACGTCTTCACAAGAATGCTATACGGGATTGAACTCTTCAGCAGTGCATCCTGGAAATCAATTGATCATTTAAAACCTTGCTACCATAGCGTAATCAGATATGCCTCAGGAGCCTGTAAGTCCAGCCCAATAAAAGCTTTGCTTGCGGAGGCTGGCCAAGTTCCCTTCGAAATGTTCATCACCAGAGCCTTGGCCAATCGAGCCATCCGAATCTCACAGAGATATCCAAATCTCACATCAACCACCACGAGAGCTAGCAAATGGCTTCAAGACATTTGCAATATCACTCTCCCGGGAGCCGCTCCTCTAACTAGAGAAGGCCCCCGACCATAGGACCAAGGACCAAAATTTGACTGGACTATTAAAAAATCTGTTAAAGCTGGTGAAGCCAACAGTATAGTCACAGCTATCTTCAACAATCACATACATAAACAGTTCCCCTTCCATCGCAAAATCTTCACAGATGGATCTGTTGATGGTGATAAAGTAGGATTTGGCATCTTTTCCGACAATGCTCAGATAAAATTCCAATTACCATCCATTTGTTCAATTTTCTCAGCAGAAACAGCTGCCCTCCTCGTTGCGATATCACTATGTGATGATAACACGAAAACGGTGATTTTCTCCGATTCCTACAGCTCCCTGCTTGCACTCCAGAGTGGCGAAAATAAGCACCCCTGGACCCAAAGCATTGAAGCTGGAATCAAGGGAAAGGACATCATTTTCTGTTGGATCCCGGGACACTGCGGAATTCAAGGAAATGAATTAGCTGATCGTCTTGCCAAAGAGGGAAGAAATTCTGAACTATGGACTGATATCCCCCCGTCCGAAGACATCATCAGATGGGTTGATAACAACCTACGATCGTGTTGGGATATAAATTGGAACACCTCTTATGACTTCTTTCTAAGAAAGATAAAGAATACCACCCATCCTTGGATGGACAGTACTAAGCGCCCCATTCAAGTATGCCTGACACGCTTGCGTATCGGGCATACTCTCTTAACATATAATTACTCGATCGCAAATCAACCGCGCTGCACATGGTGCAATGTAAGGCTCACAGTAGAGCATTTGTTAATCAATTGCCCAGTTTTTAACATCTCTAGAACAAAATTTCAGGTTGGAGACAGCATCAGAACTGCATTAGCAAGAGACGACATCGAAGAGGACCGGACCATAAAATTCTTAAAGGATACAGGTTTATTCGACAAAATTTAATAATATAATATCGAGATGAATACACACTAAAAGTATTTTCCTTTTCTGTTCTTTTCTTTTCAGCAAAAGATGAGCAGGTTTTTACGCCCATTTTAGAAGCAAGCTCTTCAAGCACACTAAAATGGGCTTTTTCCCTGCTCCAATTGTTTGGTTGTGTTTTTGGCCCCAGAGCCGTGTAGGGTGCGGCGATACGACATACATCCATAGCGGTTACTAGGACTGAGTCGAGCGAGAATAACGAATTTTGCAATAGTTTTTCTTAGTTTTCCTTCAGTTAAATTTCCCGCCCGCAAGGGCAAGAGACGAATGAACTCTCAGAGTTTAAAGTCTCTCTAATTCAATACCTTCCTTCCTTCCTATTCCGTAAGCTTAGTTTACCTTGTTCGGTGTTTGTTGCGGAATTGGCTGCGACATACACTGCTTTACAACATATTCAGTCCTTGTCACCCGAACATTTTTACATCTTTTCTGATAGTCTCAGCTCTTTAGAGGCACTTCGTTCGGTAAGGTCTAGATATTCTTCGTATTTCTTGTCTGGAATCCAACAGCTTTTAAGTGTTTTGATGAGTAGATCATTTAATATCACTTTTGTATGGATTCCCTCTCATTGTTCGATACCAGGAAATGAAAAAGCAGATTTTCTAGCTAAAAAGGGCGCAATGGAAGGAGTCTTATTTCATAGGCCCATTACTTTTGATGAATATCTCAATATTCCTCGTGAACGTGCACTTGAATCTTGGCAGACAAGTTGGAATGGAAGTGATAAAGGTCGGTGGCTGTATTCTATCATTCCTAAAGTTTCCCTCAAATCATGGTTCAAAGGATATAATTATTCTCGTGATTTCATACGGGTAGTGTGCAGACTAATGTCGAATCATTATTCCTCGAATGCACATCTTTTCCGAATTAATATTAGTGATAGTAACTTATTTGTTTGCGGTATAGGTTATCACGATATTGATCACATTGTGTGGTATTGCTCTGATTTTCAAAATAACAGGTTATCTTTAATAGAAAATTTCCGCGAAAAGGGAATGACACCCTATGTTTCGATCCGCGACGTTCTGGCTACACGCAATCTCGATGCTATTTCGTAGATATATTATTTCCTCAAGTCCATACACTTTCAAGTATGAGTATGTGTGTATTTTTTCTGTTATTTTTAATTATCGTTTACATCTCCAACTTTTTTTGTTTTTTGTTATTAATAATTCTATTATTTACCAATAATCTATGGTTTTAATGTTTTCATTTTTCTCCAACTATTTCCCTCAGAACTTAAACACATTCAGATTCACGCATTCGCACGCAATCTTCAAGGAGGTGGTTATCTCTATCAAAAAATCCTCAAGAAGAAGCCTCAAATATTATTTTATTATGTATTGTTATATAATTATTTATATTTTAAAACCCTATAGTTTTTATCATTTCTTGAAAAAACTATAGGGTTTTTATGCCTTTTTGAGAAAGAACATTTGCATAGTTGTACTCACAAGGGCTTTTCCCTATTCACAAATACGGCTCATTGATGCTTAACGTTGCTGAGCCAATTGAAAATAAATGATTTAAAAAAAAATATTTTACAACATAAAAAAAATCCCGGAGAGGAGAGGGGAGTGCAACCAGACACTTCCGCACCAGGTGCGAAAACTTCACTCAACCCCACTGCTCAAATGAAAGTATTTTAAAAGAAAGCATGTGTATGCAGACAATTGATGCGTTATTGTTCTCAAGCTCATCTAAAAGCCACAAGAACCAACCCAAAAATCATACACAAACTTTGTCATATGCTGTCACTTCTAAAATATCGAACCACAACATCATGTCATTTAAAATTCATAGAAGTTGGTAGCCATTAATGAATGGCGCCACAAGAATATGTAGTTTCCAGAACTCAGGTTCTCTTTTGAACGCACTTCGTATATTTCGACACCGATTGAACTCGACTGTGACAAACGTTATAAACAATTGATTGGGAACCGTTTCTCTTACTTGACTGGAAAACTTTCCTTTATCATATTCAGAAAACCTATTTTTTTCACAATGATTTCACACCCCGGAATTATTCAATCTTCTTTTTATACCGATATCGGAATATCATTGCTCCAAATCACTTTTCATTCCCAACAGTTTCTTGAACGGGATTGTTGTGTCCTCAATCACTCAATAATGTTACGATATTTCATCACTGTATTATCTTCCACCCCTTTTTTTCTAATCAAACAATTTTTCCAACGCATCCACTTACAATTCTCATTTTGTGCTCGTTTTATTCGGTTCTCTTCCGAACAGAAAGACAGGAACAACGCAATGCAGGACCAGTTATCGAATCACACTTCCACCCTCTGCTCTAATCTTCTCCACAGCAACAGATCCCTAGTCAGCTACGAGTGCACACGCGACGAGACAAACGAGAAAGCACAGCGAATTCCAGCGAAACCTCCAACAGATACTGCGAAGATCGACTCCGCTATCAAACTAAACCAGAGCGCCCGTAGGTGTGTCATTTTATATAACGATTTTGGTGGCGGATCTGCTGCCGCAAAATTTGAACCCCCGGCCAGGAAGCCGATGGGGAGATTCTGAGTCAATATTGTAGCATCTCAAACACAGCCGAGCAATAAAGAAGCCATCCGAAGAGACAGCGGCTGGCAGCGACAACGACGGCGAGATGGCGGCGGAGATGCTGGGCTGAGGTACCGAAAAAAAAAACCTGCTCCTAAACGTTCGCGTTTTTCGATCTCAGGTGTCACTCTGGAGTCTGTGGATAGTAGTGCAGTGCGCGGCGGTAACGTATCGTTTCATAGAATTAAATAAATAAATAGGCGAAGAGGATCCTCGCATGCTGGTCTCTCGGCTCGGACATTCGATTAATCGTTAAGCGCTTGGCGTCTTCCAATTGAGCGGGCTTCAGCCTTAATATATGAGCCATTTTCACAGTCGAAACTTGATAGCCTCCTGGGGCTTGAATATAGGAAATCATTGATAATTAGCATCACTCAAATCCAGTAATGCACGCGTTTATTGATTTCGTCTCAACGTTAATTATCTTCTGAAGACAAACCAACTCAACACGCCTCTGCACCCTACAACTAATTAGTGAGCATTTCTTGTTTTGCAGCAACAACCAGGAACGCTTCCATTCTAGTTATTGGCTACAAATTAAAACAAACGGCACAGACAAACCGGCGGCGACCCAAGACAAAATGTTGCCCCATTCGTTTAAGCTTCGAGTTCCATATTTAGTATAAACAAACGGATTTTGGATCCATTCATTCAGTAATAAACCCCATTTTCATAGGAACAGTTTATGGTCGTTTCGATTCGGATTATCACATGAATGACCACTTTCGAAGGATCTCAAAATAATCTTTCCCTCCCTCCCGGGACGGGAAATTGCTGATATGAATTCGGATCTAAAAACAAACCCCAAACTCCAGCATATACATAACATTTAGATACGCAAAACATCGTCCCGTTTGATGTCGACCGCGAGAGTAATGCGATGTTGATGTCAAATGCCGGGGCTCTCCTCGGATGTGCGGTGAAATGAACCGACGAGAAGCAGAAAATTTGAATTTTAATTCGGTGTCTTATCGACCAGTTTGTGACTTGCTGTCGCGAGTCGCAGATGCTGTCGCGAATGCTAAAACACCTGTCTCCCCCCCCCCCTTCGCGGCAACAAAAGCCCTGCTCAGCTCAGCTGGAGGAGGCTTGCGACGATGAGTTCATTCGTTTGGGTTAGCGAAAACGGTGCTGGGACGGAAAAATACTGCTTTTTAGAACAGTTTTTGGCCCAAAGTCTGAAGCATGTAAAGGGAAGACTGGGACAACGCTCTAAAGCACACAAGACAGTCAACGTCTTTGAATGAGGACCATATTGTGGTTTGGTGAGCAATGATCTCTACATTCATGTCCAATTATCCACGTTTAGGTTGTATAAAATGGCGCAATAAAAATATGTTCGATGCTTATAAATGGAAGACAATTGACCATTTCCTCGAACATAACAGTCAGATAGTAATACATTTGTGAAATTACGCGTAATTCCGCGGTCGTGTAAGTCAGGTGAAATGATTGAAATCGAGCGAGATAAAGGAGGTGCATTGTATTTCGTGTTTGAACAACTACCCACCGTCTCCAATATTTTCCCGTTACACCCAAAATTGATTTTTAGCTCATGTTTTGTCATCCCGATTTATGGCATTGAATGATACATCATATAACAGAAAATGTCATGGCTCAAAAGTACTGGTAAGCATTTGTATAATATACATGGTACAGCAATATAAGATTAATACGAGCGAGCGAAACAAAAGACAAATAAGCTTTCCGCATACTTTGCCACATACACGGCCCTGATCGAGATAGATATTGTTCTCCTTCATGCGCTCCTTTTGTGCTCTTAGAAAACACTTCCCAGCTTCATTTTATAATCAGGTGCAATATTATTACGCATTTGCTGAACAACTGCTGAAGCATCATTAGCCATGTGGATAGCGTGGTCGTGTAAAATAGCTTTGCATTCCAGCCGGCCTTGGTTCGATCCCAATTGACATCGTATGGACTTTTTTTTGACGTAGGACAACGTCTAACCGGAAGATATAGGGTGTGAAATGGAAATCTAGGCACTGAACAAGTAGGAAAAAATGCAAGATTTGGAACGCTTATAACTCGAGCATTTCTCAATAGATCGCAAAGGTTTTTGCATCAATTGATAGGAAATATATCTACGCATCTATCATAACGAATAACATTTCATTTTTCTTGAGATAAATAATTGAATAATTGTGAAATATCAAGCATTGTCCAAATGCACTATGTGCCCATTTTTGATTGGTCCATTTTGTGCTCCTCAAATCGTACCGACCAAAACGGTCAACCAGAGCAGCAGCGAAATAGAATGAAGCACGATTGGGAAGGAAAAAGAAAAAAAATGAACGAAACATTGGTCGCAGTCTCACACATGCGTAACTCTCGAGCCAGCCAGTCAGCTTAAAAATCCCCGCTCCGCTGCCGTAACGATCATTCTTTGTGTGGACACCGACTGGACAACATCGTTGCTGGACGAGCTGGACGGCGAGGGATCGAGTGCCTTTCTCAAGGCAAGAGGGCGGAGGTGGTAGCGCTGTAGTAGAGTAATAGAGTAGAGTAGAGTTTTCAAAGGGCCTTTTTCGAGGCTAGAGACGAATGAACTGCAAAAGTTTAAAGTCTCTATAATACAATACCTTCCTTCTTCCCGTAACGATCATTCTCATTCAAACCGTACACCACATCAGTTCGCATCACAACACATCAACAAACCAACCCAAGCAGCCATGTCTGGACATGGCAAAGGAGGAAAAGTGAAGGGAAAGGCAAAATCCCGCTCGAACCGTGTTGGTCTGGAGTTTCCCGCAAGGGTAGCTAGGCCGAGCGCGCTAGTACCAGTGCACCAGTCCACCTAGCCGGCGTTATATAGTTTCGGCCGCCGAAGTGATCGAGTTAGCTGGCAAAGCTGCTTGCGACGATAAGAAAACCCGCATTCGGAACAGAACACATTCAGTTCGGTGGACATCAAGACAACAGGCAGTTGCAGCGAGTGGCGAGTGGCAAACGCAATCGCAAAACGGCATCAGGTAGCAGAAGAAAAAAGTTTGTTCTTTATACAAACTGCTTTGGTGGCAAATCCAGAACAAGGCGGCATCGAGGGCGTTCGAAATGGTTTTTTTTCAAAACCACTAGTACTAAGTTTTCTAAATTGGAACCATTCCATAAAACAAGGCGCTTTTCAGGGCCATTAAACCTTCCAAAAAAGAGTTTAGGAAATACAGTTCAATGCTTTCTAAAACATTATCCAAAATAATAATAAAACACAAATTGATTTTTTCATAATTTGTTTGCCAGGATCTGATGAGTATGTGAATTTGGCAGTTGTTCTGAGCTTATTGATAGTTGGGGACTTTCCTGATTATTCAATTTTTACCAATTCTTAAATTGTTTCCAGATTGAAAGTACAGTAATTTACAATTAGTTCGACATTTAGCTAATTGGACGGACATGTAATGCGACTTATTTAGTTGGACATTTTTGTAAACATAGAGTTCGGGGTCCAAATTATGACCCCACATTGAAAGTCGACACTGTACCACTATCATCGCAAATGTTCAATTACAGGTTAAAATTAGCTCCAATCCGATACTGAGTGGTGGTAATGGTACGTGCCATTGAATGTAATTTACTGTAAAATATGTCACAAGCTGGATGGGAAGAAATTTACCAACTGTGAAAGCTGTGGCGAGTGGCAAATGCAATCGCTAAACAGCAAGGTTTAGCCGAACAAGATGGGGATATCGAGTGATAACAAAACAATAAACTCTTTAGATTGAAGATAATATTGTGATCCTGAAAAGGACCCTTTTTAGCCTGCATGTGAATCCAACGAGCGAACAAATCGTAATGAATGTATTTTTTTGCCATCGCTCCCTTTTAACGCTCATTCGTTCGTCTCGTTGGACTCGCCCCTCTGGCTGAGTCTGCCGATTTTTCTCTATCCTGTGAGTGTGTACCGCTAAAGTATAAAACACGCGGACCCCAACAAAATATCTTATTTTCTTTCAAACCGTATACCCGTGTGGTTGTACGGCATCGGTATCGTGGACGTAACAAAGGAGGACAAGTTAAGGGAAAGGCAAAGTCTCACTCGAACCGTGCAGGTCTCCAGTTCCCTGTTGGTCGCATTCACTGATTGCTCCGCAAGGGTAACTAGGCCGAACGGATTGGTGCCGGAGCACCAGTATACCTAACAGCGATTATAGAGTTTCGGCCGTCGGAGTGCTCAAGTTGGCTTGCAAAGCTGCTCACGACAATCAGAAAACCCGCATCAAGAACAGAGCAGCTTCGGTTCGGCGCTCATCAAGGCAACAATTAGTTTCAGTGAGTGGCAAAGTGTTTCTCCGGCACGTCGCATTAAATGTAATTTACTGAACAACATGTCACAAGCTGGATGGGAAGAAATTTTCCAACTGTGAAAGCTGTGGCGAGTGGCAAACGCAATAGCTAAACAGAAAGGTTTAACCGAACAGGATGGGAATATCGAGTGATAACAAAAACACAACACCAAAGGTTCTTTTCAGAACCATCAACATATTCATAAAGAGTAAACAGTAAACTAATCCATTTTTCAGGTAGATAGGTAGGTATTCACGTAGGAGAAGAAAATAAAACAATATATTTAAAATATATATTTAACAAAAGCTGTCCGATTACATTCCGGAGATATTTTCGGCAGAATATGGGAAAGTTGGATCTGATAAAATGTTCTTTACTGACGGTTCATTCATAAACGAGTCCACTGGCTTCGGCATCTTCAATGAAAATTCCAGTGCCTCTTTCAAACTCAAAGATCCTTGTTCCGTGTATGTCGCTGAACTGGGTGCGATATATTACGCATTAGGGATCATTGAAACATTGCCCATCGACCACTATTTTATTTTTTCAGACAGTCTCAGCTCAATAGAGGCAATCCGCTCAATGAAAGTTGATAAACGCTCATCTTATTTCCTAACAAGAATAAGACATCTATTGAGTGTTTTGGTCGAAAAATTATTCAAGATTACCTTAGCATGGGTTCCCTCTCATTGCTCGATTCCGGGGAATGAGAAAGCGGACTCGCTAGCTAAGGTGGGCGCTTCAGAAGGCACACTTTTTGAAAGGCAAATTACTTATAACGAATTTTTTCACATTCCTCGTCAGGACACACTCGTTAGTTGGCAGCGCATGTGGAGTGAAGATGAGTTCGGTCGTTGGTTACACACGATTATCCCTAAGGTTTCGACGAAAGCTTGGTTTAAGGGATTGAATGTTGGTCGTGATTTCATTCGCGTGATATCTCGGCTTATGTCCAATCACTACAACCTAAACGCGCATCTCTATCGAATTGGGCTCGCAGCAAACAATCTTTGTGATTGTGGCGATGGCTACCACGACATCGAGCATATTGCCTGGTCGTGTATCCGGTTCCATGCTGCTCGCTCTCAGCTCTCTAGAGCACTGAGAGCAAAAGGCACACAATCGGATATCCCCGTCCGGGATATCTTAGGTAGCCGTGATCCTGATCTTCTGCTTCATCTATACCTGTTCCTCAGAAACGCCGATGTCAACGTTTAATGATGTTTCCTGTGCAGTCCACTGATCATTCAACAAGAGCCAAAGGTTGTACCGCTTATGACAACTCTACACGAGCTGATGATTGCGCCGGCTAGTGACCATTCTATCCTGGATTCCTCGAGAAGACGCACCACGCTAGATATGGGGTACAGACTAGGGGGGCGTTGCTGATTAATGGTCAGCTGCATCCCAATAGGAAGTATCCCGTGTCGGGCACAGGTACAGATCATTGAAGACAGCAACATCACAATTACGAAAACACTTGTAATACTAACCTCGAGCCAACCGCGAGTAATCGGTAACATAGTTATAAGGCAAACATTGTCGAAATATTGAACTCCCGGCCCCGTCAGGTTGACGCCATATGAGCCTTAATAAAAATATATATTTTGGATAAAAAAAAAAAAAAAGCTGTCCCCTTTGTATAGTCCTACGTCACTCCGGTTATGTCCCCGACATTACCCACCCGTCTTTTTTTGGCACAATCCCAAATGAAATGAGAAAAGAAAACAGAAAGAGATGTCTGCACGCATACATACAAACCATTTTCAAGCTTTTAGAACAGCTCATTATTTTCGCATCATTCGCTATTAGAGATGGGCAAATCAGCTCATCATGGTGAGCGGCTCAGAGCCGTTCAGCTCATACAAGTGAGCTGCTCATTTGGAACAGCTCTTCAGCTCAGTTGAATTTTGCAGTTGTCCACACAATTGCATATGAAACGTAATCACCATGGGACATTGCATAGTGTGCATTTTTTTAATAGACGGAAAGCAAAAAATAAACGAATTTAATTCGTAATTTTACAAAAACTAAAACTGATATGAATTCTAATAATATAATATACAACAAATACTGAATGCTGAAATCCAACATAGAAGATGCTTAGGATATGCTGAATAGAATGCCTCCAGAAATATTGGCCGAGACAACGTTTTGACGTAGGACTACGTCTTTCATTTCTATACCGGGGTGTAAAATCAAAGTTTCGAAAACGAAAGCGTTACGCCGGAGACCGAGATTTTGAGCGTTAATAGCTCCTGAACAACTGAACGAAATGGTATGATATACACTTCATTCGAAAGATAAAATGTGTACGTGTTATATGCTTGTTTCTTTTTGATCCAAAAACTTATTTCAATAGCCTTAAAATTGCTTTCAAAACAGGCTATTGAAATCACCAATCGGTATATAAGCGAGCGCCGCTCGTAAACCCACTCAGTCATCACACTCGTTTATTGACCGTCGTCGCGATAGCTAGTGTCATTCGATAGCTAGTGCAAATAACTCGAAACAACTGCCTTTCTCAAGGCAAATCAGTGCTTATTCAAAGTGTTAACTCGTAAAAAACATTTTATTCGCTCTGTGTGGTAACGACAAAACACGTCTGTCAAGTTCGTACAAGCGCTTGGTGTGATTGTAGTGTTAGTTTTATTTCCCGGTAAATAAAAAGAGCAAATTTGCAGTGAGTGCTGGTGTCAGTTTGAGGATGGCATCTGGTCTGGCCTGGGACACAGGGCCGCCCCCTTTAGCTGAGGATGGTAGGCCCACAGCTCCGGTATGGTATGGTGGCATAGGAATCGGGCAGCTGCAAATTCTTTCGCTGTATGCTGCTGACGGGAAGACGAGACGCCCATTCATAGTGGGTAAATCAATGCATGATCTCGTTAAGGAGATAGAAAGTACATCAACAGAAACGAACGGTTTAAAGTATGTGCTGCGTGTTCGTGATGCGGAACAGGTAGAAAAACTGCTCGCAATGAAGAAACTAGTCGACGGTACGGCGGTTATAGTGGAACGTAATCCCATTCTCAACAAACGACGCTGTGTCATTTCATGCCGTGAGATTATTGATGAGACAGAAGAAAATCTCATGAAATGGCTAGGCAAAGGGGAAGTGATTGCCGTTAGATGGATAACTCGCATGGAGAAGGAAGTCAAAATTAACACCCCTACTATTATCCTGACCATCAATGGTACATCAGTACCAGATTCTATTAAAATCGGACCACTGCGCATCAGGACACGAATGTACATTCCGGATCCCATGCAATGCTATAAATGTTTTGCATACGGGCACACCAAATTGCGCTCCCAAAATGAACTGTCCAAGTGTCGCAATTGTTAAGAGGAACACAGCTTGGATAGATCAACAAGTCGAACTTGTCCCAAATACGTGATGGAGAAGGAGATCGTCCGTCTTCGCTTCACCAAAGGAATCTCATACCAAGAAGCAACAAAACAACTGAAGGCAGGAGCTGGATCCTACGCGGCCGTGAGCCAAATTCAACAACGTTTGGTTACAGCTCGTGAAAGTTCACCCGAATCGAAACAGTTAAAACAAAAAGACGAACTCATAAAGCAGCTTACCGAAACCATCGCCGCACTTTCAAAACGAGTGGAAGAGCTGGAGGAGAAAAAGACCAAAAAAGTTAGGGAACGTAACAAACAGCAACCCCAGACAGACATGGAAACCGGCAGCGAGATGGAAACCGACACAATCAACGAACAAGGCAATACTAGAAAGATCAGCGAAACTTTGAAGATGGGCGAGTCGAACACCCAGGTAAGTGGGAACCCTTCAAAGCCGAACGTTCTTAAAGCACAAAAAATTCTACTGAAATTTCATACCCAACAAAGCAAATCTCCGAAATAATTAGTAATTCCCAACACATCCCTGGCCACTCAATCAATCCAAGTCATTCAATTCCTTCCCATCGCTCTCTTGACTCCCCCCGTAATTTAACCAAAAATGGCCAACAACACAGCACCAAGAAATAACCATAGCCAGTCTCATTTTCAAACTCTTGGAATATATTGGGTCTAAGAGGAAGGCTTTCCGAGCTACAAATTTTGATAAAGCAACACAATCCAATAGCAATAGCCCTCCAGGAAACCATGAACCCAGAATCCCTCATCCCCCTGAATTTCGTCAAAGATTATGATATTTACATTAAAGAAAATACTGATAATCCGCAAAAACTAGGCATAGGTCTAGCAATCAAATCTAATAAAGGGTGTGTCACATCAAATTGCATCACGGAAAAAACGCTGTAGAAATTCGCCCAGTAGACCGATCCTTTTGAAAATTTTAGACAGTAAAATAAAAACTATTAAACAACTTTTGGCATTTTCTTTTTATTCATACTTCGAGCCCAAGCCCGTATGCTCGCACCTTCCTCTTTACCCCGTCCATAAGGTTCTGTACAACGTCAGGTTGTAGTTTTTTTTTTGAACAGAAATCCATTTTCTCTTGAAGTCCGCCTCCGATTTGACAACTTTTGGGTTCTTCCGGAGGGCCTGCTTCATAATCGCCCAATATTTCTCTATTGGGCGAAGCTCCGGCGCGTTGGGCGGGTTCATTTCCTTTGGCACGAAGGTGACCCCGTTGGCTTCGTACCACTCCAACACGTCCTTTGAATAGTGGCACGAAGCGAGATCCGGCCAGAAGATGGTCGGGCCCTCGTGCTGCTTCAATAGTGGTAGTAAGCGCTTCTGTAGGCACTCCTTAAGGTAAACCTGCCCGTTTACCGTGCCGGTCATCACGAAGGGGGCGCTCCGCTTTCCGCAAGAGCAGATCGCTTGCCACACCATGTACTTTTTGGCAAACTTGGATAGTTTCTGCTTGCGAATCTCCTCCGGAACGCTGAATTTGTCCTCTGCGGAGAAGAACAACAGGCCCGGCAGCTGACGAAAGTCCGCTTTGACGTAGGTTTCGTCGTCCATAACCAGGCAATGCGGCTTCGTCAGCATTTCGGTGTACAGCTTCCGGGCTCGCGTCTTCCCCACCATGTTTTGCCTTTCGTCGCGGTTAGGAGCCTTCTGAACCTTGTATGTGCGCAGGCCCTCCCGCTACTTGGTCCGCTGGACGAATGAACTTGACAAATTCAGCTTATTAGCGACATCCCGGACCGAACTGCTCGGATCACGTCTAAACTGCTTAACTACGTGCTTGTGATCTTTTTCACTGACGGAGCATCCATTTTTGCCTTTCTTCACCTTCCGGTCGATGGTTAGGTTCTCGAAGTATCGTTTTAGTACTCTGCTGACCGTGGATTGGACGATTCCCAGCATCTTACCGATGTCCCGATGTGACAACTCCGGATTCTCGAAATGAGTGCACAGGATTAGTTCACGACGCTCTTTTTCGTTCGACGACATTTTTCCAAATTTACGAAAAATTGACAGTGAAGCATGGCCAACGTGATCTATCCACTCTTATCTGATTATAAAACCAAAGCTGATAATATAATTCCTAAAAATTAAATTTCTACAGCGTTTTTTCCGTGATGCAATTTGATGTGACACACCCTTTATTCCCCACCGTCGAATCAACCTCTCTCCCTCTTCTCCTGCAATAGCTTTGGAGATTGATTGCCCTATCAAAATTATACTCCTATTCATATATATCACTCACTCACAACCCAATCCCACACTAAAATCCATCCTCAATCAGATTTTGAATAGATTTTCATCGCCTGTTCTGCTAATGGGTGATTTCAATAACCATTCTTTGGGGTGATTCCTCCACTGACCATCGTGGCATTTTACTAGAACAATTCATCGACGAGAATGGCCTTAATTTGCTCAATAATGGAGATCATACTAGGGTTTGTTTTTCATCTGGTAAATCATCTGCTATTGATCTGTCCATCTCCTCGCACAACCTCTCCTCCCAGTTGTCCTGGAAGGTCCTTGATGATAGCTGCGGTAGTGATCACTTCCCCATTATCATCTCTCTGAACCGAGCAACTCCAATCAACACTTGCCGTCCAAGATGGAACTATGACCGGGCCGATTGGCATGATTACCAGAATAAAGTCTTTGAGTATTTTACCTGTACACCGCCATCTACTCCTGAGGCTTTCGTTAAATCACTTTTTGATATCGGGAAAAATCACATTCCTCGAACTAGCGGTTCACCTGGTAAAAAAAACAGTTCCCTGGTGGGGACCCGATTCATGGCTTCCGCCGGTCCTGACGATGTTGGCAGCTATAAAACTGCGTCGCAAAAAGCTTCGAGCTCTTCAGAGATTGGCACAAGAAGATCGAGTAAACTCAACAGCTCATTCAGAGTTTGAAGTTGCTAGAAATGCAGCCAGAAGTATAATTCGTCAAGCCAAACAGGACAGCTGGGAGAAATTCATCTCCGCCATCGGCCCTGAAAGTACCTCAAAGGATATCCGGGACAAAATCAATCGTTTGAGTGGCAGCAAAAGTCGTCACTGTATCAAACTATCCATCAATAATGTTCTCACAAATAATACATCCACCATTACTGAACATCTTGCAGATTATTTTTCACAAGCTTCATCTTCCTCCAATTACTCCCAACAGTTTTTATCCCACAAAATAAATTCAGAATCCTCCCCTCCTTCCTTTGGGACAGATCTTGACGCGGAGTATAATAAGGAGTTTGCATTTGAGGAGCTTGAATGGGCTCTTCGCGGAGTACATGGTTCATCCGCCGGTCCTGACGATGTTGGTTACCCTCTTCTCAAGAATCTTCCCCTAATCGGTAAAACCATTTTACTATCGCTCTTCAACAAAGTTTGGGACCAAGGAGAAATTCCTGTGGACTGGAAGGAAGGACTAATGGTTCCTCTCCCGAAGCCCGGATAAAATAAAATCTTTGCCGACAGTTACCGTCCAATTACTCTACTGAACTGTATAGATAAGGTTCTTGAGAAGATGGTCAATAGGAGACTCATCACTATAATGGAGTCTCGTGGTCTACTCGACGATCGCCAGTTTGCTTTCGCCCAAATAAAAGTATAGACGATTATCTAACCGAACTTGAGGATCTCCTCGATTCCTACCTGGAAAGATGCATGCATGGTGACATTGTATCTCTTGACCTGTCAAAAGCATACGACCGTGCCTGGCGTTTCCCAATCCTCAAATCTCTCGGGGAATGGGGAATCAAAGGTCGCATGGGTCGTTACGTACAAAGTTTCCTCGATGATAGAAGATTCAGAGTCATAATCGGCAACTACCGTTCCGGGATTAGGATCCAGGAAAACGGTATTCCACAAGGGTCAGTTATTTCTCCTACTTTATTTTTGATCTGTATGCAATCCCTCTTCGTTAATATTCCACCTGATGTTCATGTTTTGGTGTATGCAGATGATATTACTCTAATCTCCTTCAATCATTTCAAACCGATGGCCAGAAGAAAACTTCAATCCGCCATCAATTCCGTTGCAGAATGGGCAGATAAAACAGGCTTCACAATTTCCCCAGAAAAATACCAACTCCTACACATAAGCAACAATAGAAAAAAGATCAGCAAATTACCAAAACTTATACTTAATCAAACCACTATAGTAGAAGGTACATCTCTCAAGATCCTTGGGATTCATCTTGACCGAACGCTCAGCTTTAATCACCACATAGACTATGTGAGGAGTACTTCGGTTAAACGCCTCCAAATAATCAGAACGATTGCATCTAGAGTTCCATGTGCTAATCATGCAAATCGTCAACTGCTGGCTTCTATCCAAAATGTTTTATGGCGCTGGCTATTTCAGTAGAGGTAATAATGTTGATAAGAAGCTATGTCCGTTGTACAACAAAGTTTTCAGAACTGCTTCCGGAGTGTGTTCATAACAAGTCCTACCTCTGCAGTGATGGCCGAATGTGGCCAGCTACCGTTCAAGCATTATTTGAAGGTCTGTGTGTTACTAAGGCTGTGCGTTGGCTTAGTCTCAAAGGTCGCGTTGATGTTCCCCTGGTACTGAGAGCTAACCAACTACTACACTCCTTGACCAACTTCAACCTTCCTTCCATAGCTACCTTACCTAGAACCAAAATTAGACCCTGGAACCAATCCCCTCCTAAAATAGATCTTTCCCTACTGAACCAAGTTAAAGTCGGAGATCCTTCATATAAAATCCAACAACATTTCCTCCAATTGTGTAGCGAGAGGTATGAAGGTTTTCATTGTATCTTCACTGATGGTTCCGTTGCCAACGACAAGTGATCCGATTCATGAAAGAAACCGGCCTGTTCACCAAGATTTAAATTTTCTTACAGGGACGAATGACCTTTGGGTTAAAGTCCCTTCAAAAACAAGAACAGAACAGAACAGAAACCCACTCAGTTATAATTGAACAGCGATTGGAGCATGTTGTCGCTGTTGTGATGAAGCTAGCTTCGTTTATCATGAAAGCGCTGATGAACGGTGTCACCAAGAGCCTGAGGACTTATTTGTTGAGGGACCAAGCAGACAGCTCGTTAGTCTTTCGGTGGCAAGGCACCACGAAAGCAGCTCGGATAAGCGCACCAGTCGCAGGAAGTGTGTTAAAAAGCCACATTGCTATCGAGGAGTATTTTCGTTTGGATGCCATTCAGCATCGAGAAAATTCCGGAAAGATCTAATCGTTGCTGAAAAATAATTTGCCAGTTCCCTGGGAATTGAAAAATACATTCATGCGAAAGAGTTTATTTTAATGTTTTCTAACCATATTACACTGCGACCAAATATTTTTCAATCAAATGCTATTAACAGGTGGTTATCGAGTTATGCGAAAGAGTTTTTTTAAAAATATTTTCTAACATATAACGCTGCGACCAAATACATTTGGTTTTGTGATTTTTCAATCAAGTTAGCATTAACCACTGGTGGTGAACTTCGAGAAGAGCTTGAGCTTGAGCTTGGGTAGACTGTACACTTCGTAGTTGCTCTCCGTGATTGACCTGAACCAACCAAATTGCACAAAGAACACACAGAATGACGCTTGGGACTAGCAAATCATTCTCGTTGTGTAATTTTCGGTGATTCGAGCTTTAAATGGTCAATAACGACGCCGGCCACGTCCTTACAGTCACCAGGGGAAGGGAAGGAATGTTAGTATGATAATCGGCGCCCGAAAGCCAGAAGGGTCGCCTCTATAGCGTGGTTCCCTAGCGATTATCATGGAAGGGATAGTTGTTAGTGGGAGAGGTAAGAATCAGGATTCACTGTGGTAAGTGATGTGATTACGTGAACGCGAACTACCAACCACTCGACGAAACATAGAAATATCTTCAAAGGGTGACCTGAAAATGCATTTCATGGCGGTAAAGGATATTGAAGGGTGACCTGAAAAGGTCTCCTTTGTTCGACGAGACGAAAACTCGAAAATCATATACCGGAAGCTCGAACTCTGCAAACTGGAACATAAAAACATGAATTTAGATGTGTAATCAACGAATTTTCCCATGCATGCTAAGCAGAAACAAAACTTAATCCCAAATGAGGAACACATCTCGTATCATTCTTAACCACGCCAAATACTATCAACAACATAATATTAAAAATCCACAATTCCTAAAAAAAATTCCAAATATAAAACTTTACATAGTAACGGAATTCCGTTTGGATGCGTTGGGACAGCCGCTGCCCCCAAGCGGTGCGATGGAGGAGCGCTGGTCCTAAAACAGCTAAAAAAAATAATAAAAAAAAATCTTGTCTGGAATTCAGAATCAATTTGAAATCCCGATCATCCGATACACGATGCAAAGAGAAGAGTGACGTAATCAATTTCTTTTTCACACCTTCCGGGCAAATCACGCCGTAGATAGGATAATTTGACTACTATGCGACAACATATATAATACACAACAAAACAAAACACCTTCACACCTGTCAGCAGAACAACACATGTATGCTAGAAATTACAAGAGATAGAAAATATAAGAGATGAAGAGATCTAGAGAAAGGGAGTACGATAGAAAAACTTAGCTTGCTGGATTGTACTCATCATTTCGCTGGGATAGATGTTGTTCTCTCTTTTTCTGTCATTCTCACCGATGCAGCGAAACACTCAGAGTCCTTTTCCTCACCACACACATGTAGCCCAAGGCAACAGAAGAAACAATAAGTGAGCGCATCTTACAGTTCAGCTCAACGAATAGTGAAACTATTCGTTGAACAAACGTTCATTTATTATATTGCACCATAAAACCAACTACAATCTAATTCACTGATGTAGAATATCTTTCGAACATTTCTCCCGAAACGTCTCAGATACAAGACTCCTCCATCACACCACTCGAAAACAAGTTCGACAATTTTGATGCTTATGTAGCAACATGTTTTAAACATACGAAAAGTTCGCCTGGCATCCCTGAATACCAGAGAGCATCAGGCACACACCGATGCAGGAGAACCGAAAACACACACCCCACTTCAAATCTTTAAAAATAATGCTGTAAACTGTATGTGAGAGAAAGTGAGAGAGAAAGAGAGAGAAAAGCGAGAGAAAGAAAGGAAAACTTATCTGACACCGCCGTCCGCTTCTTCCAACCATGTCTACATTCCCTTCTCTAGTGATATTACCGCTGCGCTCTCGCTGTGCAAAATAACACGAGAAATATTCTCCATGCGCTGAAGAAACGAAAGCACCACACAATAATACAGCGCGTCGATCAATAGCCCAACATATATATGGCTTTCACAAACACAAGCAAGGTAAAATGATGGCTTCGTCCAATTCATTTCATTGCTAATTCACTCTTTTTGCACTATCCATCCACGAAAATCAAGCAAGCTTCTACTGATTCCAATTTCAGCATAATAGGAAGATCATTTTATCACTAATTTTGCAAATTATGACACTCCAGAGCCCAGACAACACAAAGAAAATGATGTTAACAAGGAGCGAAAATGTACACGTCCGCTCCTGTACGCTGCACAATCCGAACTCCTCCACTGGTGGTGAACTTCGAGAAGAATCCGGAAAGATGTCATCGTTACTGCAAAATAATCTGCCAGTTTCCTTGGAATTGAAACTTACATTCAAGCGGAAGAGTTTATTTTAATGTTTTCTATCCACATAGTACTGCTGCGATCGAATACAATCGGTTTTGTGATTTTTCAATCAAGTGCAATTAATTAGCAGGAAAGCTTCTGAAGATTATTCTCCCCCATCAGTAGAATATTTTCGTATCGAATACAGTTTGCGCGCGCAATGGAAAATGTTTCGCATCGCGAAAATCATATAATTTTCAATTTGTTTATTGCGCAGTCGCCGAAAGTTTCAAACTCAAAGAGTTCATTCCCCTCTAGTTTGCCTTCCAAATTGCCATCGTAAAACACAAAAAGCATACTTAAGCGATATTCTGGTGGTTTTTTTTTTTTTTTTATTAAATCGTTTATTTTTACAGGCTCAGTTACATAAGTTTAAAGGAGCCAAACTCCTATCTGTATTGTTACAAGTATATATAATCATTTTTCATTAATTCTAGTGTTAATGAAGTAGAGAACCGATTACTCGCGGTTTGCTTGAGTTTAGAAGGGTGACATTTTTTTCAGGAAAAGGAAGGGATATAAGGATATGTTGACAATGATCACACTCACACTCTCAATCACACTCATCACACTCAATTCTTAAGCCTATCTTATATCTAATATGTATTTACATTTCACCTTATTCTGTTGTTAGTGAGAAGGGATTTAATTTCTCGCGAAGGAAAAGGAAAAGGAAAATACAAGGATATAAGGACAATCACACACGAAGATCGATAACTTTTAAGAAGACGTATATTTGGGACATGTAATCAAGGTCTAACCGAGCCAACACATCTCTCACCGGCACATTGGGCTGTCTTCCTCTAGCCCGAAGAAAGTTTTCTAAATTCGATCTGGCAACAAGATACACCTCGCACGACCAAACAACGTGTTCGATGTCGTGGTAACCTTGGCCACAAGCACAGATATTGCCATCGGCAAGATTAAAACGAAAGAGTAGTGCGTCTAACGAACAGTGATTGGACATGAGTCGAGAGAAGGTGCGAATAAAGTCCCGACTCAAGTCCACACTTTTGAACCATGGTTTGAGGCTAACCTTAGGGATAATCGAGTGAAGCCACCGACCCAATTCATCTTCGTTCCACTTACGTTGCCATTTAACGATGGTATTTTTACGGACTAAAGAATAAAATTCATTGAAGGCGATTTGACGCTGATAAATATCGCCTTCCATTGCACCTACCTTTGCCAATGAGTCAGCCCTCTCATTACCCGGAATTGAGCAATGTGAGGGGACCCAGACAAAGGTAATGACATAACAGCGTCTGGTTAAAGCACTCAAAATTTCTCGTATTCTCTCAAGGAAGTACGGCGAGTGCTTTTCCGGCCTCACTGAACGGATAGCTTCGACAGAGCTAAGACTATCCGTTACAATGTAATAGTGTTCAACAGGTCGTGAGGCGACGCTGTCCAGCGCCCAATGTATTGCTGCCAATTCAGCAATATACACAGAGCAAGGATTCTGAAGACTGTGGGAGGTGCTAAAAAATTCGTTGAACACTCCAAATCCTGTGGACTCGTTTATAGTGGACCCATCAGTAAAGTACATATTATCACAATTGATACGCCCATATTTTGCATTGAAGATCGTAGGAACGATCCCCGATCGATGATAATCTGGAATTCCACGGATTTTCTCCTTCATGAACAGATCAAAATGGACAGAGGAATTGATGTAGTCAGGAAAACAAACACGGTTGGGAGTATACGAAGAAGGATCAACCTGCATGGAGATGAATTCATGATATGAAGTCATGAATCCAGAATGAAAATTTAGCCCGATTAGCTGCTCAAAATTTCCGATCACCAATGGGTTCATGACCTTACACCGGATGAAGAACCGAAGAGATAATAAATTGAAGCGATCTTTTAGTGGGAGTAAGCCTGCCAAAACTTCGAGACTCATGGTATGCGTTGAGGGCATACATCCCAACGCGATACGGAGACAAAGATACTGAATTCGCTCGAGTTTAATGAGGTGTGTTTTGGCAGCTGATTGAAAACAGAAACTGCCATACTCCATCACTGAGAGAATAGTTGTTCGATACAACATTATAAGATCTTCGGGATGGGCTCCCCACCAGGTGCCGGTAATTGTACGGAGAAAGTTTATTCTTTGTTGACATTTTTTACTCAGATACCTAATATGGGCCCCCCAAGTACATTTGGAGTCGAACCAGACCCCAAGATACTTGAATGACATAGCATGAGTGATCGGTTTACCCAAAAGTTGAAGCTTTGGTTTTGCTGGTCTATGCTTCCTAGAAAAAACCACCATCTCTGTTTTCTCCGTGGAGAATTCGATCCCTAGCCCAATGGCCCAGGTTGAAAAATTGTTCAAAGTATCTTGTAAGGGTCCTTGTAGGTCGGATTCGTTTGGTCCTACGACAGACACCACTCCATCATCTGCAAGTTGTCTTAGGCTGCAATTTTGTGTAAGGCAATTGTCGATGTCGCTTACATAGAAGTTGTACAAAAGGGGGCTTAAACATGAGCCCTGGGGGAGGCCCATGTAAGAGACCCGACTTACTGCCGAATCTCCGTGAGAAAAGTTCAAATGTTTCTCACAAAGCAAGTTATATAACATATTATTCAATAGAGGCGGCAGACCCCGAGAGTGTAATTTGTCTGACAAAACCTCTATTGAAACAGAATCAAAGGCCCCCTTTATGTCCAAGAATACTGAAGCCATTTGTTTTTTTGCGGCGTAAGCCATTTGAATTTCTGAAGAAAGCAACGCAAGACAATCATTCGTCCCCTTGCCCCTGCGGAACCCATATTGTGTATCTGAGAGTAGGCCATTCGTTTCAACCCATCGATCAAGGCGAAACAAGATCATTTTCTCCAACAATTTCCGTATACAAGACAGCATTGCTATTGGGCGGTACGAATTGAAGTCGGACGCGGGCTTTCCGGGTTTTTTAATAGCTATAACTCGTACTTGTCTCCAATCATCTGGAACAATATTATTCTCCAGAAACCGATTGAATAAATTCAACAAGCGATGTTTCGCCACATCAGGGAGGTTTTTCAGCAAGTTGAACTTAATTCTATCCGATCCCGGAGCAGAATTGTTACATGAGAGCAGAGCAAGAGAGAATTCTACCATCGAAAACTCGGAATCAAGATCGCACCTACCTTGTGGTATATCTCGAACAATGTTTTGCACAGGAGCGGAATCAGGACAAACCTTCCGTGCAAAATTAAAAATCCATCGATGTGAATATTCTTCGCTTTCATTCATTGAAGAGCGATTTCTCATGTTTCGAGCCACTTTCCATAATTTTTTCATTGACGTTTCTCGTGACAAACCTCCCACGAAATTTCGCCAATAAGCACGTTTTTTCCCTTTGATCAAGTTTTTAAATTGATTTTCAAGGTCCAAATACGTCTGAAAATTTTCAGGGGTTCCACGTTTCCGAAAAGCTTTAAATGCATTCGATTTTTCTACATAAAGCTTGGAACATTGGCTATCCCACCATGGATTGGGAGGCCTTTGACGAAACGTGGAGCCTGGGATGGGTTTCGTTTGAGCGCGAACCGCGCTGTCATAGATCAAACGAGAAATGAAGTTATACTCCTCCAATGGAGGTAAACCATCTCTGGAATTGATGGCTAGAGCAATCGCGTCCGCATATTTTTTCCAGTCAATGTGTCTTGTGAGGTCATATGCCATGTTTATAGATTCAGAAGAATTCGACCCAATGGTGATGGATATTTTGATTGGCAAGTGATCACTACCGTTGGGGTCCTGGATTACATTCCACTTGCAATCTAACGATAGTGAATTCGAGCAAAGCGAGAGGTCAAGAGCACTTGGGTTAGCAGGAGGTTTAGGCACACGTGTTGTTTACCCAGTGTTCAAAACGGTCATATTGAAGTTGTTACAAAGGTCATATATCAACAATGAACGATTGTCGTCGTACTGTTCCCCCCAGGCAGTTCCGTGAGAGTTGAAGTCTCCCAAGATCAATCGTGGCTCAGGAAGGAGTGAGCACATGTCAACAAGTTGCTTGCGGCTAACCGCAGCTCTCGGAGGCCAATACAAGCTGACAATACAGAGGTCTTTTCCTCTGATGTTTGCATGACAAGCATTCTGGTGGTGAAACGCATTCATTTTTCGTGAGGACATCGACAAGACATCGACATCGTTACTGAACGAGTTGAACGAGCTAGACGAGCTGGATGGTGAGGGATCAAGCGATTCATTACCTGTCCTGACCTAACCTGAAACGCATTCAGTTTGTTTGTCACTGTGACGGAGCGCAGAAAAGCCGATCCATCAGAAAGAGAAGACAAGACGACCGAGAGAATACCAGCATCGAAAATTGGTTCCGCTTGAGACATCGGAACAACCGCCACACACACACACACACACACACACACACACACATACACGCGCGCAACTCTTTACGTTTGCTGGTTATCGAGAAGAATTCGGAAAGAAGTGATCGTTGCTGCAAAATAATCTGCCAGTTCCCCTTGGAATTGTAAATTACATTCAAGCGAAAGAGTTTATTTTAACGTTTTCTATTCATATAATACTGCGACCAAATACAATTGGTTTTGTGATTTTTCAATCAAGTGCAATTAACAGGTGGTTATCGAGTTAGCACTAACCACTGGTGGTGGACTTCGAGAAGAATCCGGAAAGATATCGCTGCTGCAAAATAATGTGCCAGTTCCCCTTGGCATTGAAAATAACATGCAAGCGAAAAAGAATTTATTTTAATGTTTTCTAACCATATAACACTGCGACCAAATACATTTGGTTCTGTGTTTTTCAATCAAGGGCAATTAGCAGGAAAGTTCCTGAAGATTATTCTTCCCCATCAGAAGGATATTTTCGTATCCAATATTGGATGCATAAAACCTTGTACCTCCAACGTAACGCTCTCGTTTTCGAAGTCCCCCAAATATTCATTCATTCATTTATTCAGAATGGATTCAGATTCAACTTCAAACAAATGATAACTGAATCAACGATAGTCCTACGTCACCATTGCGGTTGTACCATAGATATAACCCACTTCCTGTTTTTTGAAAAAAAAACCATCGAGATTTTTTTTTTGCATCCGAGGATATAAAAATAAATCCACTAATAGGTGCAACGAGAAATAATTATTCGCGATCACAAAGGTAACAAAAGGACCAGTATCAATCACCAACATTAATGCCGGGTGGTTTTCTGAATTGTTTTGATTCAGCACGCGGAAATAAATGTCTGTGTTTCCATAGTAATGTTTGAATAACAATGTAATATATTAAATTTATTTACAAGCATATAATAATGTGTATTATTTTGTTTGGCCATATAAGAAAAATTTAATGAAGTAACGAACGATTGAATATATTCAAAACAAAAACCTTTTTTCCTATCTGGCATC
Source organism: Toxorhynchites rutilus septentrionalis (assembly GCF_029784135.1). Lineage (NCBI taxonomy): Eukaryota > Metazoa > Arthropoda > Insecta > Diptera > Culicidae > Toxorhynchites > Toxorhynchites rutilus. Next base: position 199,011,657 of record NC_073744.1, read on the forward strand.
TCTGCTAAAGCTAAAGTACGAAGAGGGATACACGAAAACAAACTGACGTCATGCCATGAAGCGCGGGAGACGAAAAATCCTTTCGCGTCTCGCAATTCACACTCTCTGTAGCTTTTGCGCTCCACGATTATGCAGCTCAGCAGCTCAACAGCTCATCAGCTTAGCAGCTCATCAGCTCAACAGCTCATCAGCTCCAGCTCCGTAATGAGCTGATGAGCTGCGTTTTTTTGATTGCGAGCCGATCCGAGTCCGCTCACTATGATGAAGCGATTCGAATGAACAGCTCATGAGCGGATGACACATCTCTATTCGCTATCCAACTCTTGACGAGTAAAGTTCAGTGTCGGTATTATGCGTTGCCACTTTTACTATTGTGCTATTGGTATAGTGTACGAGTGAAGGTCATTGCTGTCGGCTTTCGAATTGACCTTTTGTGGAGTGGAACAAAGGAACAAAGAAAGCAGCGCTCTTGCAGCTTGCAGCCCTTGGCGGCTGTTGAACATCGGCATAACGGGATCGCCATCGTGTGGCTGTCGTTAACGGGAACTATCATCACGTGACCGTGTGAGCTATTCTTGCGCTATTGTGTTGATCCATAGCGCGTAGCCTCTGTCTCTCCCTGGTTAGGGCAGTAGAGCGCAGTATCGGAACAACTTTTATATTAAGGTACACATATTTAATATTAATGTTATTATTCAACTCATATGTTCATTGCTCAACATTATCATCATAGGTTCTCAAATGGGGATCAACACTAGGGTAGGAGCCTGCCCGTTGGTCTCAAATGTTCCTATCTCACGCCTCCACGAAGATCATATGACGACATTTTTAGATCGGGCGTGAACTGGAAACACACACCTGGTCTTGGCTCCGAGAACGGGTGTCGAAAGTGGCTAAGTGAGGGGGTGCGAGCGAGTCAGCGAGTACGTTCACGAAGAATACTTAGAATGCGATCGCCCGAGGAGGGTCCCCGAACTGGAGCTGGTCCTGGAACGGGAGTAAGAGCGAGCGGCCAGCGGCTGGAGGGCGAGGTGCAAGAGCGGGCCACCAGCCGGGTTCAACCCGAAGAGCTACCGCCACACGGAAACAGCAGCCATCGACATCACCCAAGAAACGCTGCGCCTACGAGACGTGTTGCGACTGCCAGACGACAGTCGTCCACACTCGTGGGTACCACTAGGCGCCGGATCATGTGGACAAACGAAATGAACGAATTCGTGATCCGCGCCTATTACATCTGCACTGCTTTGGAGACGGACATGAGCGGTCGCCCTCGAATACTAACAATGTTCGAGGAAGCGTATCCAGAGTTCGTCGGGAGGCTTGATCAGAACGGGAGGCAGATCATCATAATTTTTTTTTTGTATTTTTTTTTTTTGAGATTATTGTTAAAATCAATAATAGATTATAAATAAGACACAAATTTTTGTAAAATGGAGAATTGTGGAGAATCTCCAGAGATGGAGATCTCCGATAATGAGTCCCATACAAGATCTGGGAGAAAACATGAACGAGTCCCTCAGAAAGAAGATAATTCTTCTGGGGACGAATCTGCTCATCCTTCCAAGCCCCCCTCTAAGAAAATAGCAAGCCTCCCTTCTGAACCTACTGTTACTTCCACTCCCCCTCTCCCATCATCGATTTCGCTTCCCCCTTCTGATGTTTCCGATCCAACCCAATCCTCGTCCTCGTCCTTGTCCTCGTCTTCTCCCTCTGTTGTCTCCGCTCCACGTGTCAGAGTTTATCCAGAAGATGCAACTGGAACTAGTCCGTGGATTGTTTTCCTCCGGCCAAAACCAAAAGGAAAAAGCCTTAACGTGATGCAGATCATGAAAGATCTGGCCAGATACTCTTCTGTATCTGAAATTCGCAGGGTTAGACCGAACAAATTGCGGGTTGTCGTGAATGAACGGAAACACGCAAACGAGATTGTTGCTGACCAATACTTCACTCTCGAATATAGAACATTTATACCCTCCCATAACGTAAAAATTGGGGGGGTGATTACTGAAACGGGTCTGACGAGCGACCAAATAAAAAAAGAAGGAAAAGGCAAGTTTAAGAAGCTTCCCTCAATGGAAGTAAAGATCTTGGACTTGGACAAACTAAATTTACGCCGTCAGACTCGTTTCGAGTCACCTTTGCTGGTGCCGCCCCCCCTGACTACGTTATGGTGGACAAATTGAGACTACCTGTGCGACTCTTCGTGCCAAAGCCCATGACTTGCAACAAATGCAAGTCGGTTGGTCACACTTCAGATTATTGTGCCAACAAGGAGCGCTGTGCCACTTGGGGAGAGCAACATGAGGGGACACTTATGCAACATGATATGGACACTTATGCTGCAGCGCGACTGAGCATAAGTGTCCATATTGCGGAGGATCCCCACACGCGCTCTCAGCTTGTGAAACTTGCAAGAGTCGCTGGGAGAAACAGAAGCGCTCTTTAAAGGAACGCTTGAAGCGCACTTTTGCGGAAATTTTAAAGGGCGCTTCTCCACTGGCCCAACAACAACAACACACAATACCTTTTCCACGTTGCCAGTTGATGAAATGGAAGCGGACACAGCTAGCGGGGGCACACCGTTTATTTTCGAAGAGAATCCCCGGCGCAAAAATGTGACCACTCCCAAAATTCAAGAACAAGTCCCCCCTGTGATACCCCCTGTTAGCTTGCCCAAAAAATCGAGTGCAGCGGACAAGCAAAATCAGGTTCCTCCTGGCTTCCGTGGGAATAGTTCACCTTCGAACGACCCAGCACTCGAGGGGACATCAAAAACCCCAACTGTCCCTATTTTTCCGTCCAGTTCAACTTCCCAATCGGGATTTATAAAGTTGTCTGACCTTTTGGATCAAATCTTCAAGTGTTTTAATGTTTCCGACTCCATCAGAACCCTTGTCATCTCAATGCTTCCAGTATTAAAGACAATTTTACAGCAATTGATGCAAACATGGCCCCTCCTTGCAATGATTATCTCTCTTGATGTCTAATTTAGATAGAGAGGTCGGAGATATCACTGTTTTTCGGTGGAATTGTCGTAGTCTTATCCCTAAATTGGCTACATTCAAATTTTTAATTCATAACTTCAATTGTGATGTTTTTGCTCTGTCCGAAACGTGGCTTTCTTCGCGAGATGATCTCTCTTTCCATATTTCAATATTATACGCTTGGACCGTGATGACAGATACGGAGGGGTGCTATTGGGGATCAATAAGTGCCACTCATTTTTTCGAATTGACCTTCCACCTATTGGAGGGATCGAAGCTGTTGCTTGTCATGCAAACATCAGAGGCAAAGACCTCTGTATAGTCAGCTTGTATTGGCCTCCGAGAGCTGCGGTTAGCCGCAATCAACTTGTTGACATGTGCTCACTCCTTCCTGAGCCACGATTGATCTTGGGAGACTTCAACTCTCACGGAACTGCCTGGGGGGACCAGTACGACGACAATCGTTCATTGTTGATATATGACCTTTGTAACAGCTTCAATATGACCGTTTTGAACACTGGGGAAACAACACGTGTACCTAAACCTCCTGCTAACCCAAGTGCTCTTGACCTCTCGCTTTGCTCGAATTCACTATCGTTAGATTGCGAGTGGAATGTAATCCAGGACCCCAACGGTAGTGATCACTTGCCAATCAAAATTCACCATTGGGTCGAATTCTTCTGAATCTATAAACATGGCATGACCTCACAAGACACATTGACTGGAAAAAATATGCGGACGCGATTGCTCTAGCCATCAATTCCAGAGATGGTTGCAAATTTTTTCTGGGTCATTCCCCACGGTATCGTCAAGGTGCATGCGTGATGGAAAACCATTGCTTTTTAATTTTGTTTTTATGTAATTAAAGAAACTTTTCGGGTTAGATTTTATGTCCGACTCTGTTTTTAAGCTGTAATCTTCAAAAGCGCTTTTAACAGTTGAGTTGAGCTGTTCGCAAATGTTCAGATATTTTTGGAGATTAGCGTCAAATTTGTATTTATTATAAAATTTATGTGCCTTCTGTTTTTTATTTTTTAGATTCTTTATGCTTTGATTAAACCAAATCGCATATTTTGTGTTCATATTTCTCCTTTTTCGTCTTCTTCGTATCTCCTGCACTATAATTTCATTGATCATCGAATGAAAAGTCGTCACTGCTACTTCAATGTTTTCCACACTTCTAAATAAATCCTGCCAGTTGATATGGTTAAGCTTACACCTAATTGATTGGTAATTTGCTTTAGTGTAATCAGAGACCTCCTCAAATTCATAATCAAATGGTTTTTGAGTGTTATCTATAAATATAGAATATTCGATAGCTGTGTGGAAAGCTTCATTTTTCCAAAGTGGAGGTAATGATTCGGTCACACAAAAATCTTCGGTCATATTTGTCAACAAGAAATCCAAGAAACATTTCTGTCGATTCTGAACATTGTTTATTTGATTCAACCCAAGACCGGCTATTTTATCAAAAATAAATTGCAGAGTCTTATTATCACCAACAACTGGAAGCAAGATAAATTCATTTTCAAAATCAGTGATAAAGTCCGCATTTCGTTGATTGAAATCTCAGTATATATGGATTTTTGATTCTGGTGCAAAGGAAGATAAAATATTTTCAGCAACTTCAAAGAACTACTAAGTTGAGCACGATCTGGGGGAAAGGAAACAGATGCAAACATATTAGGCTGTCAAAAAAGTCCTGCGATATTTCCGCGAGGTGTCGTTGTAAGCGCGTAGTTCTAGTTGTATTCATTGTATCGAGTCATACTATAGTTTGTTGGAAAGGTTTCTTTACGCTATAATATAGTCCTTGACAGTGTTTTATTTGGTTAAGTCGTTCGTAAGTTATAGTGTCGCAAATATGGAGCAAAATAAAGAGAAAGTTCGACCTATTTTACAGTACTACTATGACAAAGGCAAAAATGCATCTCAAGCTGCCAATAAAATTTGTGCAGTTTATGGACCCGATACAGTATCCATTTCCACCGCACAACGATGGTTTCAACGTTTTCGTTCTGGTGTAGAGGTCGTCGAAGATGCGCCACGCTCCGGAAGGCCTGTCGTCGAAAATTGCGACAAAATTGCTGAATTAGCCGAGAAAGACCGGCATAGTAGTCATCAAACCGTTATTAACCATTTGAAGAAGCTTGGTTTCACAAAGAAGCTCGATGTATGGGTGCCACACACGTTGACGCAAAAAAAAACATCTTCGACCGTATCGACGCATGTGAATCGCTGCTGAATCGCAACAAAATCGACCCGTTTCTGAAGCGGATGGTGACTGGCGATGAAAAGTGGGTCACTTACGACAACGTGAAGCGCAAACGGTCGTGGTCGAAGCCCGCTGAAGCGGCTCAGACGGTGGCCAAGCCCTCATTAACGGCCAGGAAGGTTCTGCTGTGTGTTTGGTGGGATTGTCAAGGAATAAGCTATTATGACCTGCTTCCCTATGGCCAAACGCTCAATTCGGACCTATACTGCCAACAACTGGACCGCTTGATGGTAGCACTCATGAAGAAGAGGCCATCTTTGATAAACAGAGGCCGCATTGTCTTCCACCAGGACAACGCCAGGCCACACACTTCTTTGGTGACGCGCCAGAAGCTCCGGGAGCTCGGATGGGTGGTTCTTTTGCATCCGCCGTATAGTCCGGACCTTGCACCAAGTGACTACCACCTGTTTTTGTCCATGGCGAACGAGCTAGGTAGTCAGAAGTTAGCCACAGAAGAGGCCTGTGAAAATTGGCTATCCGAGTTTTTTGCCAATAAGGAAGCGAGCTTCTATAACAGGGGTATTATGAAGTTGGGAACAAGTCATCGAACAAAACGGTGCATAAAGGGTGTGTCACATCAAATTGCATCACGGAAAAAACGCTGTAGAAATTTAATTTTTAGGAATTATATCTTCAGCTTTCGCTTATAATCAGATAAGAGTGGATAGATCACGTTGGCCATGCTTCACTGTCAATTTTTCGTAAATTTGGAAAAATGTCGTCGAACGAAAAAGAGCGTCGTGAACTAATCCTGTGCACTCATTTCGAGAATCCGGAGTTGTCACATCGGGACATCGGTAAGATGCTGGGAATCGTCCAATCCACGGTCAGCAGAGTACTAAAACGATACTTCGAGAACCTAACCATCGACCGGAAGGTGAAGAACGGCACAAATTGATGCTCCGTCAGTGAAAAAGATCACAAGCGCGTAGTTAAGCAGTTTAGACGTGATCTGAGAAGTTCGGTCCGGGATGTCGCCAATAAGCTGAATTTGTCAAGTTCATTCGTCCAGCGGACCAAGCAGCGGGAGGGCCTGCGCACATACAAGGTTCAGAAGGCTACTAACCGCGACGAAAGGCAAAACATGGTGGGGAAGACGCAAGCCCGGAAGCTGTACACCGAAATGCTGACGAAGCCGCATTACCTGGTAATGGACGACGAAACCTACGTCAAATTGGACTTTCGTCAGCTGCCGGGCCTGTTGTTCTTCTCCGCAGAGGACAAATTCAGCGTTCCGGAGGAGATTCGCAAGCAGAAACTATCCAAGTTTGCCAAAAAGTACATGGTGTGGCAAGCGATCTGCTCTTGCGGAAAGCGGAGCGCCCCCTTCGTAAAGACCGGAACGGTAAACGGTCAGGTTTACCTTAAGGAGTGTCTACAGAAGCGCTTGCTACCACTATTGAAGCAGCACGAGGGCCCGACCATCTTCTGGCCGGATCTCGCTTCGTGCCACTATTCAAAGGACGTGTTGGAGTGGTACGAAGCCAACGGGGTCACCTTCGTGCCAAAGGAAATGAACCCGCCCAACGCGCCGGAGCTTCGCCCAATAGAGAAATTTTGGGCGATTATGAAGCAGGCCCTCCCGAAGAACCCAAAAGTTGTCAAATCGGAGGCGGACTTCAAGAGAAAATGGATTTCTGTTCAAAAAAAAAAACTACAACCTGACGTTGTACAGAACCTTATGGACGGGGTAAAGAGGAAGGTGCGAGCATACGGGCTTGGGCTCGAAGTATGAATAAAAAGAAAATGCCAAAAGTTGTTTAATAGTTTTTATTTTACTGTCTAAAATTTTCAAAAGGATCGGTCTACTGGGCGAATTTCTACAGCGTTTTTTTCCGTGATGCAATTTGATGTGAAACACCCTTTATTTGACTTAAAACAGATGATTGGAACTAATTTTATGAACAAATGAAAATTCAAAAAAAATACCGCAGGACTTTTTTGACAGCCTAATATGTATCTCTCCCGCAATAAGTACTTTGACCCACACTTGCTCAAACTCGTCGAATTCTGTTGTTGGAATATGTTCTGAATTTATTGATGAATTAATAGCAATAAGGACGCCGCCTCCCGATTTTTTATGGGATTTGTGAAGATTACGGTCATCTCTGAAGACATTAAAACGATTTCCGAATACTTCCTCGCTTCTAACACTATCATCCCAACTTGTCTCTGTGGCCATAATTATCGAGAAAGAAGAATTCAGAACATTTATTTGGATTTCTTTCATTTTAAGTGGACTTTTCATACGGTTGGAATTTTGACAGTATATCAAAATTTCAACTACATTTAGTTGTTGAGGCGAGGAAGATGGTTCATTATCTACTACTTGGTGTGACGAGGCATACAAATTGTAAAACACTTACTACTTCTCCTTGGTGTGAAGCTGACAATTGATTATCTTCTGGGACGTCTAATTTCGTTAATGGAAACATCTCCTCCTGAGAAGATGTCATGTCGTGCCTTACGCCAGGAAGTGGCGAGTTGTCATCCTCCAATGGGTTCGTCAATTCCGGGGAAAATTCTCGTGATATTTCAAACAATTCTTGATTCCCATTCAACTATTCTGTGATTAGAGAATAGCTGTAAGTGTATACTCATGTATTTCCCATTTCTCTTTCTCTAGCCGTCCGTAGCGACAGCAAATCTCCGCGTAAAACTTAACCCAAAATCGTATGCAAATTTCAGTATATACTCGGTAACGTGAGAAATCACATCTTTTCGCCGCCCAGAAACTCATTCAGGAAATTTGCATAAACAGAAGACCGGCTTTTCGTGCACGAATTATCATCATATCTTTCACTCTTCAACCACCCTCACCCCGTGACCGAAACCGCGCGCGAGCTACGAAATTCGGGACGCTCGATCGGTTCGAACAGGTTCTCGGCGGGAACCGGTTCGAGCATTTCCCGCATCATTACTGGCTGCACAAGTTTCCTGGATTCGCACGACGCTTGCGAAACATAGTCCGGGAGGACAAAGAATATTCTATAATCTCCCTCTGGCTAACCTCCACCATTACTCCGAAGGACCGACCCACAGAATCCAGAATAACGTGTTTTTGATTATCAACTCAGAAGATTCACCACGCCGTGTCAATGACGTTTGGGATGCAGTTGACCAAATCATTGCGTAGCTAGCTTTTCGCGGATGCCTGGTGATGTGAACCAGTCTCGGGTGGGGGAAAAAACCAAAGGTTTCCTTCCTATGGAAATTGCAATCCAATTTAGGCATGTGTTCCCACTAAATGTCATCTTTCATCGGGATGTGCCCCAGGTCTCTCTGTTTTTTTTTAATCGCAGGCGAAATTTATGACCGCTCATAAAGAGGAATCAAACGAACAAGATTTGCAGATTAATTCGGAAGAATTAAGTGATTTGTCGGTGTTTCTTTATCATCTAACTGTGCGGAGGATTTTTTGTTTCACTCTCTTTTTTGGACTATGCATAAATATTGTTGCGTTTTTTTTTTTTGCGAAGAAAGTTTTTTTTCCTTCTTTCTATCCAATTTATGATTTCCTGTGTTTTCTCTTCATCTCATCAGGTGTTATCGAAGTGATCATGAATTGATCTTCAAAAAGGTCAATGCCTGGGCCAAAACCAGTGTTTTGACGGCAAAAAATTTCCGATTTTCTCACCGGTTAGTGAGGATGACTTTTGCGTTGTTCTGGACTACCAATTAAACCATAACATCATCTCTGATATTTCCACCAAAACACGCCACAGAAAATATCATTCGTTTTGGAAAGGGCAAAACAGAACCGGTCGCTAGAGAAGCTTCAGCTTGGAGTTCTACATTTTGGCAGCACTCGGGGGGCGCGTGGTGCCGATCGAGTTTCGTCTGGACGCCTGAACTGCTCATCCATCCGGTTGAGACCCATCAATTCATAACTCAACCCAAACAATGATAACGTGTTTTTGGCACCTAAATCCACCGGACAGAAGCGGCATCACCGTCACCGCCACCGCCCGGTTCGATGAATTTAAATGAAAGCGCTAACCGGCAGTGCTTTGTGTGGCTTCTCTTACATGTCATGAATGTCACAACAGTATTTCTAAGATCTAAATCGACCGGGGATGACGTGGGAAATATTAGCCATGCATAGAAGAAGCGGGCCCATTTCGGTAGACCACACCGTCTCTGTGTACCATTCTAATATTTGCGGGGTTTTATTTTCTTCCTAGAGTTGATTCTTCCAATTTAACGTTTGTCGTAAATTAGCGTGGACAAGTGGTCTACCGAAACTAGTTCTTTGTTCGCTGACACTACCAGTTTGTCGTTCGTTTCATCAAAAAAAAGTATGTTCACACCACGAGATCGAATGAATTAATGATTATATTAAATTATGGGTCATGTCACCCATGCTCTTTGGGTGTGATTGGAAGAATTATTGTGCTTAAGCACCCATATCGCACGCTTTCCAAGTACCGAGATCGGAAGGGACACATCACGATTCGCGTAATCCCCCAATCTACGGTTCATCGGAGATTAATCATCCCATCAATGAGTTCCCTACAAACGACAGCTGCCACGCGTTCACACCCTCAAAACCACTCAGCTGGGGTAATGTAGGAAGTGTCAGTCGCGATCTTTAAGAACACGATTCTATCATGACACAGCATGGTTCGAGCCTGGGACGACGGGCGGATTAATCGTCCTGCGCCGAACCTGTTTGGAAGGGACCCTTCCCTTCCGATCAACTTCTATTTGGCGAATGGTGCGCGATCGTTTGATGACTTATTTCAATAACAAAACGGTCGATTAGCGGCTCTTCAATCGAACGGCCCAAACAGCAAACCTCGCTCGGCGGCAAGCAAATTCGTTTTCATTGTAGAGAATGTTTGAAATCAAATATTTATTGGGAGATATAGCTTATTGTAGCGGACCGAACGATCTTGGGCTTTTCTTTGGGCAACTAAAACACGATCGATCCTCTTAACGTGAAACTTCCGACCCTTTATTTTTCGAACCTAATATCAATTAACCTAACACTACATTTTATCATAAGGCGAGGTGTTCCGGAATACATTTCATATTCACCAATTGGAATCGATTCGGCTAGGGGTAGTGGAGGTAATGTGGTCACGTGGGGTAAAATGGTCACCTGCTTGTTTGGTAGTATAACTATTGACTATTTACACCGTATTGATAGTCATCTTATGTTTGAAGAATTTCATGACTCTTGAGTCACCCTGTACTGCAGTGCAGCTGTCACATGTCAAGATATAAATAAGAACAAAAAACGCTCTCTCGGTTAGAGGCGAATGAACTGAAAAGTTTAAAGCCTCTTTAATCCAACATCATCATCATCATCTCTCGGTACCATTCTTTGTGTGGACACCGACTGGACAACATCGTTGCTGGACGAGCTGGACGGCGAGGGATCGAGTGCCTTTCTCAAGGCAAGAGAGCGGAGGTGGTAGCGCTGGAGTAGAGTAGTAGGGTAGAGTAGAGTTTTCAAAGGGCATTTCTCAAGGCTAGAGACGAATGAACTGCAAAAGTTTAAAGTCTCTATAATACAAGACTGTTTGAACATGCACTTCTATTTTCCGGTTTCAATCAGAAAACGCGACTTGTGAATTTGTCACTAACGGTTTATTTTAAACAGTTGATTTGATTCCAATAGGTGACTACTTCGTTCGAGATTTTATTTTCAACTGACTTAAGTATATCTATCGCTATAGATATTTAATCTACAGTTCTCTATTGCTTATCTTCGGCCCTATCGACGATCGTGAAAGCGATCGATCGTTTATGGGCTGATCTTTCGTATCCTAGCTGCTAACGATTGTAGTAATTGCACGGTGGGTTCATGCCATGCGAATATCAGAAATTCATTTCCTAAGTTGCTATAAAACTTTGGGCTAAGGCTTAAACAAAGACCTTCCTTCTCTCGGTAGCCATTCGACCGTAGTTTTGTGCGTCTCGAATTTGAGGAATTTCTAGTGAAATTTAGTTTATTTGATCTGATATTTGCGTCAAATCAATAGTTTGGACGACTGTTCATATATTCTAGGGGAGGTGAACAGATATTTTGTTCAATTTCAGTGATTATTTCGCATATTTCGCATTTCGTTGTTTTGGGGGGCAATGTGGTCAGTGGAGGATTACTATTAACAATGTTCTGTTTTCAAAAGCTGATATCCCTTATCACCTTCTGCTCCTAAAGGGGTCCCTTTCGTGGTTTTGACCCAGGAAAAATATGCCACCCCAACCAAAACCAAGCCTCATTTTGAAAAACGTTATGTGTTTCCTACTACGTTTTTGTACGTATGAGAAAATTTCAACTACGATTCTAGGTGAATAGACCTAGCTCATTTCATACATGTACCTACTATTTCAATAATCCTTTAAGGGGGTATTCTAGTGTAGAGACACGAATTTCGGACGTTTTTTTTCGAGCTCCTTAAAAATAAAACAAAGAATATTTTTACTATCCATTATATCATTATTTGTTCATCTATCCTTCAACAATGAAACAAAAATTGAACGGAGAAAAAATATTCATAACTTTGATAGTTAAGAGCTGATGAAGTGAGAGGGTTAAAAAAAAGTTGTGCCATGGCGTACACGATTCCAGCCCTTCTGGTTATCTGAAACAAAAAATCGAACAGATTCTGAATCAGTAAAGATGTCGCTATCGCATGAACCTCGGACATGTCAAAAACGTGTTTTTTGGCAAAATAACGGCCGTTTGAAAAACAAAAAACAACAAAAACAGTAAAATTTAAAAAATATTATTTTTTAAAGATTCATGCGATAGAGAGATGCCTGCAGATTGTATCCATATAATTTTGACATTAATCGGTTCAGTGGAACTTAAGATATCGTGTACGCCAGTTTGAAAAAAACAGTTTTCAGAAAAACCTGTTTGAAGTTCATTGCTATGGCCGTACCAGGTTAGATACCGCATCACTAAAATGGCTCTAACTCGGTCAGTAATAGGATTTTCGATAAGTCCTTTCTAGAGTTTATTCTTGAATGTCTAAACTAAGGAAATATAAAGGAAAAAAATTCGATTTTTTTCAAAATTCAGTATTCTACTCCCTTAAACAAATTTGACCAAGATAACACGCATGAATCTATCTCTTCTAGCGTTATATGTGCGAGCGACCACTTTGCCCCCCACAGGTGACCACCTTTTTTCTAATAATTAAAAATGTACTATTTTCTATTTTCATAATAAAAAACGCTTACTACAACCAAATTTAAAGATCAAAGTTAACCGATGGTTCGAAACATCTATTTTATCCTCATTTTACAACACAAAAATTCATAATTTTTGATCTACTGGACCGATTCAGATGATCGACACATAAAATTAAAGCCAATTAGATAGTCTTTTTTGGAAAATATTAGACTTGCGAAAAAAAATGGATTTTGATTTCGAAATTATTTATTGTAAAAGTTTTTTATAGTATATATTTTTATATTTTTTCTTGAAAGCTTAGGAAAGCTTTTTTACATAACGTGTCCAAAAATCAGAGATGTGTTATTTTTGACGTAGGACTACGTCTTTCATTCCTATACTGGGGTGTAAAATCAAAGTTTCGAAATCGAAACGCCGTTACGCCGGAGACCTAGATTTTGAGCGTTAATAGCTCTTAGACAACTGAACGAAATGGTATGATAAACACTTCATTCAAAAGATAAGATGTCTACGCGTTATATACTTCTTACTTTTTCATCCAAAAACTTGTTTCAATAGCCTTAAAATTGCTTTCAAAACAGGCTATTAGAATCATCACCAGTCGGTATATAAGCGAGCGCCGATCGTAAACCTACTCAGTTATAATTGAACAGCGATTGGAGCATGTTGTCGCTGTTGTGGTGAAGCTAACTTCGTTTATCACGAAAGCGCTGATGAACGGTGTCACCTAGAGCCTGTTTGTGCACCTTACGCCAGAAGGGAATCCATCAGGAGGAGAGTGATGCCACGGTTCCCCGGGAAGACATCGAAGCAGCCGCCACACACACACACATACACGCGCGGAATTCTTTTCATTTGGATGTCATTCAGCATCGAGAAAATTCCGGAAAGATCTAATCGTTGCTGTAAAATAATCTGCCAGTTCCCCTGGGAATTTAAAAATACATTCATGCGAAAGAGTTTTTTTTAACTTTTTCTAACCATATAACACAGCGACATTTGATTTTGTAATTTAATCAAGTGTAATTAGCAGGAAAGCTTCTGAAGATTATTCTTCCCCATCAGTAGGATATTTTTGTATCCATTATAAGTTTTTGAACAAAGTCATTTTTGGGAAAAAAGTGAAAAATTATTTTTTGGACCATCGGTTAACTTTGAAAAATCATAACTCAAAAACGAAAAAAAAAACTCTCTGGTTTCGACATATGTTATGAGCTTGAGCTTGGGTAGACTGTACAATTCGTAGTTGCTCTCCGTGATTGACCTGAACCAACCAAATTGCACAAAGAACCCACAGAATGACGCTTGGGACTAGCAAACCATTCTCGTTGTGCAATTTTCGTTGGTTCGAGCTTTAAATGGTCAATAACGACGCCGGCCACGTCCTTACAGTCACCAGGGGAAGGAAGGAATGTTAGTATGATATTCGCCGCCCGAAGGGCAGAAGGGTCGCCTCTATAGCGTGGTTCCCTAGCGTTTATCATGGACGGGATAGTTGTTAGTGGGAATGGTTAGGAATAATCAGGATTCACTGTGGTAAGTGATGTGATTCTAAAAACGTAAACTCTCAAATATACGGCGAAATGAGATTTGAAGAAAATATACATTCTTATCGGACCGGTCATGCATTTCGTTATTCATCGTGTGTAGTACACAGATATTTTTCCTGACCTGAAAAGGCCATAAAAAACTCCTTCTCCTCTCGTTCTATATATTTTTATTCACTCGCGGAGACCAAGGTTATTTTGGCAACCTGAGAAGGTCGCAAAGAAGCGCTTGTTTCTTTGTTATTATGTTTCAACATATTTTCTAATAACGATGGTAAAGTTTATCTTTGAGCAACATGAGAAGGTTGCCGAGAGACTCCTGCAAAATTCAGTTAACCGACGAAATATAGTCAACCTGAGAAGGTCAACCAGAAAATCCCCCTGAAATTACTCGAATCGACAATATATTTAGTGATTCATTACTCGTATCATGTTTTAAAATTATTTGAACGCAGTGGCTGAGATTATCTCTGGTCAACCTGAAAAGGTCACCGATGAAACTTTTTACAGGGCAGCCAAAAAATTCTATTTCCGGAAAAACGAGAACACGTATATGTTAGTTATATTTTATCACGCGACGGCTGATTCAAGCTTAAATTTAAAATCTGGAAATGAAAATGTGAAATGTAATCTGAAATATCTTTAAATGTAATGTAAATATATGTAAATGTAATGTGAATAGCTGATATTAGAAATAAAACATTTTTAAAATCGGAACTGCCACTCATAACCGGAATTCGAGTCCAAAAATTCCAAGCATCATCTAGAATCCTTTTCTGCATGCAGATTCCATCTCTGAAGTGGATTGCTGTATTGAGTTCCGTACCATGTGAAAAACCACGCTAGCAGTAACAAGATGATAACTAAAGGGAAGAAATAATAATATACACAAATATACCCATCCCCACATCAAATGTCCCAAGAAACATGTTAAGGAGTATCAAAATAGAATGGACTTATCTCTGACCATATTTGCATCACTACTAGAGATGTGCCATCCGCTCATGAGCTGTTCCGAAGAATCGACTCTTTGAAGTGAGTTGACGCGGAACAGCTCGCAAAAAAAAATCAAACAGCTCTTCAGCTCACTTTGATGATGATGAAGGAGAGAAAGGAGCTGTAGAATTGAAGAGAGTGTGTGAGCTGTAAGATTCAAATGAACTGACCGTCTCTCGCTCTTCGTGTTAAGACATCAGTTCAGTTTCATTTGTTCCTTGTAAGTTCAACTGTTATATTCGCGTTGACGGCATTGAGCTTTGTTTACCAGTTTAGGGGGCGCCAAAAATAATAATTGGCTCTCAGGCAGAATGAACACGTTTTTAAAATTCAAATTATTAATGAAAATTAACTTCTGTGTATCAAATGAGTATTCTATTTCAATGAAAAACACTTTGTTTGCAGGCGGTGCAAAAATCTCATAAGATTTTTTTTTTTTGAAGAAAACTTTCTATTGTAATGTAAAGCCTCAGTAAAAATGTCGGAAATGTTGTACTCGCCGAGTCTGTTGTAAATAATAGTCTGGAATACGTGTTTCAAGTAATTAATAATATGGTGTGAAAAATTTCATTTGAATTTTAACATTTTCAAACTGGCTTCGTGGCTATCGAGTTTGGGACCCAAATTGAGAGTCGGCACTGACAACTGAGCTGAAGAGCTGTTCATAAAGAACAGCTCATTTAGATGAGCTGATATGATCAGAGCTGTTCATCATGATGAGCTGATTTGCACACCTCTAATCACTACTGACTACAAACAATAAATAAAGGCCCATTTATACGTTGCTAGTAGCTGACTTGACAATGAGCAGCTACTGACCCGGTGGACTCGCTTGACAATTGGTTGACTCGCCTTGTCCGTTCACATAGTGTGAGCTGCTGGCGAGAAACTAGATACTACGGCACGGGTTTACCTGGGATGCCAGGCGATTTTTCAAATGTCCATCAAATAGTCAGAAACAGCAATCAGGTCCGAATTTGTCAAATGATTGGTCCGAAATCGACTTCTTTATTGGTAGTTTTCATCTTAGGTTTTCAGTTGAATGTATCATTACACAATTTTATAGAGATTACAGAGCAGTGTTGAGAATAACACCTGAACAAGTGGAAAAACTGTTGAATTTAATTGCTCCACAAATACAACGCCAAGATACACTCATGAAGGATGCTGTACCTGCAAGAGTGATAATATAAATGACATTGATATGCCTTTCTTCTGGAATATTGTTCAGATTGTTGTCGATATTTTTTAGAATCTCGAAAGCATCCATAGCTAAGATAATTCCGGAAGTATGTGATGCTTTAAATGATAGTCTAGAAGACTTTTTAAAATTTTATTCACACGCGTCAAAAATTAAAATAATGAATGAAAATGTACTTTTTTAAATCGAATATGTATTCTGTTTCTTAGAACCTTACTTTTTTTCGCAAGTTGTGAGTGAATTTTGAATGAAAATTGTGCCTGATAATGATTCTATATTAGACATTCTCCAGAAAACTATCTCAAAAAGAAAGCGTGCCCCGCCAGCGTGCAAAACAGAATAACAATGATTTCGTTAAGAAACTATGAGGGTTTTATTTGTTTTTCCAATAATTTTCAAGTCTATAAATATCTTCGCATATTTTCAAATATCTTAAAAATAGAGACATTTCTTTACATTTGGCATCCCTGATTCGAACGCTAAATTCTGTTTTTGACGTTTTGAAGCATGCGAGTGCGAGTAAATTCAAAAAACTTTGAAGTAGCTCGCACGCCGGATCACACATGACAATAACTGGCATGATGTGTTCACACGGTGTGAGTAGCTGCACTGCAGTAACTGACTAGACCGACTCGTATGCTTGCTCGCACCGTCTGAACCCGGCTTAATGCGCGAGCCCTAGCTTCATGCTGCATACGCTCAATTTGTGTTGGTTGGGATAGGGTTGCCAAGGCCCCGTTTTGCTCCAATGATACACGCACACAATCAAATAGCTTTCCTTTGATATCAGCATGCAGTGTGCAGTGTTCGACACGGCGAAAAGTAAACACAAAATACACTAAACACAATACACCCCTTCCTCTAGTTTCCGTCCGAGTTAAATTTACACACGCGACGAACTGGTGACCAAATTTGTTTACAATGCGCGGGAATATACTAAAGCAACTGCGCAGTTGTATTTGGTGATAGCCTCACTACGCAAATAAAATGCGATTGCTGCCGAATGCAAGCTTCGGGAAATTGTATGCAAAACACTAACAAACTAACAAACTCGACTGAGCTTCGCGACATGTATGAACATGTTGAATAAAATATGCGGCTCCAATAATCACATCAACAGCGTTTCAAAACATCGGAAATATCACTTTTTCACACTTTCCTACGAGATTATATCTCATATCTCATATTACATCACATATCTCATGACAACCGAATGCCTTCAGTAAAAACCTGTACCGAACGTATTGGCGATCTAACGCAAAACGTAAACGATCGGTGAGACATCTGGATTTTGTTTTTGAACTAAGAAAATGATGCAAAGGTAACCTAAAACTCGAAAACCAATCACGTATATTTTACTTCCGGGCTTTCCAAGGTAGTTCTCACATGCAGGAATCGTGCATTTTTCTATTTATGTTTGATTGTGCTCTCGAATTTCCTTCTTTAATTCAACCATTGTCAACATTTTTATAGTTTTCACTACTGAAAGAGGTAAATAAATAACATGTTATATATAAAATTGCGCAGAATTAAATTTCTTTCAAACTCATCGTAATCAAATGTTCTTTCATGATTATAACATTGTAATTTATGGAAAGAACTACAAACCTTCCATAAGCTCACATGGCAAAATTTAAAACCATCATCACTTTCACCGCAGCGCCGCCTAGGTGTAGATTTGTACGTTAGATCGCCAATAGCGGATTGAGCTATAACATTTTGGGACACATAAGACGACGACGAATGATGCAAATAAAACCCAACGCGGAGCAAAAATAATAATGTCCGTACCCGATGACTGCCGGAGTGAAACTCTCTCTGGTTTCGACATATGTTATGTGAAAAATTCTCAGCTTTCCAGAAAAAAATATAAAAAATATAACGCCTTTGGTCCCGGGACTATGAAAACAATAAAAAAAAACGAATACAATTAATAATAATGAGGGCATAAATCGAATTCAGTACAGAATTTTTTCAAAAAAAGGCGATTGGCTTTAATTTGATATGTCGGTCATCTAAATCGGTTTAGTAGTTCAAGAGTTATGATTTTTTGAAAAGTAATTTTTGGAAAAAAGAGGAAAAAGTTCAATTTTCGGACAACCCTAAAATGGAAATGGTCGAGAGGTTTTAGGGGACAATAAATATTTCTATGGCGGTTTGACACTCCTCCCTCTCTCTAAAGGGAGGTGGGGCTGAATAACTCGAGAACTAATCAAGCAAATGAAATCAAACTTAGCATACAGAAGTTTAAGGGATCGATAAACGTTTCTATGGTGGTTCGACACTCCTCCCTCCTCTCTAAAGAGGGGGGTTGCGTAACTCGATAACTAATCAAGCAAATTGAACCAAATTTGGCATGTGGAGGTTTTAATGGGCACGGAATGTTGTTATGGTAGTTCGACACTCCTCCCCTTCTCTAAAGTAGAGGAGGGGGGCTGCATAACTAGAGACCTCAGCCAACTCTTCATTCAATTCAATTAAAATGACGATTACCTTTATAATTCTCACGAGTTGAGCATTTTTTAAATGGTTTAAAGTAAACGAATTTTCGATTGAGATGAGCGAGATATTTGCGTCAAGAATTGTTCCGCATAGCCGCCTCACACGTTGTGCTTTGGCGGCTAAATATTTAACCCGATTGTGTTTCACTAATTGATTTGTGCCGACACGCGGATATTTGCCAATGAGATTTATTTACATATGCAAATCTGATTCAAATTAGTCCGGAATAAATACAAGCTCAAATGCCTTTTGTTTTATAATACTGCTGCCCTGATTTTTCACATAAAATAAGTTACATCGATAATTTTATAAAGACATAATACATTTATTGATAAAAAAAACTTAAAACAGGTTTCAAACAAACTACATATTGAAATTATTGGTCCCCCTTAATCCAGTAGTGGGTCATCACGTCCACCAGAGTGATCCGAGAATTACTCGGTTTGCGCAGCAGTTTCGAAATTAAATCCCTCGCTCCCGCACTCATGAAGCGTGGATAATCAATTTTCAGTCGCCGAATTTTGTCGTAAGTGGCCTCGGTCGTTTCGGACTCGAACGGTGGAAAACCGACACAAAACTCAAAGCACAGAATGCCCAAACACCACTGATCCACGGAATCGTCGTATATTTTTCCATCGACCATCTCCGGTGGCAGGTAGTCCAGCGTGCCGCACATCGTCTTCCGTCGGTTCGAATGGGTGTGAGCGGACCATCCGAAATCAGCTAATTTCACGTTGTCGTCATCCGTCAGCAGAATGTTCTCTGGTTTCAAGTCGCGATGGATAACGTTATTCGCGTGGCAATAGTTCAAAGCATCCGCCACTTGGTACGTGTATTTGGCCGCTCTTCTCTCCTCAAATCGTCCATTAGGTGATTGTTTTAAATGTTTATACAACTCACCTTGGGAAGCAAGTTCCAGCGCCAAATAGATGCGACGCTCATCGTGGAACCATGTATACAGACGGAGAATGTGAGGATGCCTGGAGGAAACAAGTGAATGTAAACTGAATGAATCTTCATGAGAATCGCCATCTGCTACTTACTTGAGTCGGGATTGAATCTCAACTTCCCGCAAAATCTGCTTCTCCACCCGTCCTTTGACTACTTCCGACTTGAACATTACCTTCATGGCGACCATAAACTTGGTGTGCTTTTCCCGGGCCAAATAGACTCGACCAAACTTACCCCTTCCTAGCGGGCAGCCCAGCTCAAAATCATCCTTCGTCCAGTGGTACGTGTTGCCGTAAGCCGGATGGGACATCATATTGACAATTATCTGTGTCACTCCCACTACGTGTTCCGAGCTAACACCGTCGATCAGCTGCGGAAGATCATCCATTGTGTAGGTTCGTTCCTGGCAGTCGGCCATTGTGGTGAGTTTTTCCTCAATAACTAGAGGTAACACGAAAGCAGCACGGACTCAAAATTGCTGCGGGTAAATTAAATTTGCAACCGAAAAAGACGCTCAGTGAACAAAGAATAAAATTTGAAAACTGACAGCTGCCGACGTACGTTTGTGTGAGTGAACTCTAATGAAAATTCATTCGACTAATGGTTCGCGCCAACTGCGCTGGGTTGTTAAATTCATCAATGCATACTAATAGATTTATACGATTTATACCGATGAATGTGCGCTATTGGAGATCGAAACTCTCGCTCGGCTGCTAGATAAGTATTCAGTTTTTGTTTTTGTTTCAGTCTAGTGTTTGATAAGTCATGTAATGTTGGAATTTTCGTCTCTTCCTTTTCACCGAAAATTCTTTTTCAGAGAGAAATAAATGTGTTTTTCTCTATCTTCGAAGTTCAACGAGAATGCTTTTTCGTCTCTCATTTAGTACTGAAAATATGAAGTGAAAAATCAGTGCAATACAGTGCATAATTTGTTTAATCGTCACGGTTTTTTTGTCGAAATTCATCGAATAAGCTAGACCATATTCCGTTTTGCCCTAAGTGGTGCGGACTCAATCCACTTCATTTTCAAGCAAATTCATGCATATTTTCAAGCGATTTCTTGCAATAAATTCTCAGACCACCAGAGATGCCAGATTTACAAATATGTTTGTAAACTTACAGACGTATCTGTAAAATACTTTTTATTTTTGTTGACTTTTTGGATATAACAATATTTCATAAAATAAGATATGGATATAACAATATTTTAAAAAATAAGAGGCTCTATTCATCACATCAAAGATATTTGACTAACCATATGATATTTTTCCATAGTTTTAATACAGAAAAGTTATTATATTTAGTTTATATCAATACAAATGACGTTAGACCAGCGATACTCAACCTGCGGCCAGGCAGTCTTTCTGGTTGGCCCATCTGGTGTGTATGAAGTTTGGAACTCATACACATAAGTACTTTTGCCTTGACATCATTGCAGACGAAAGAGAGGATACGGTTATTCACAATTAATGAAAAATTGCATTCTCTGCAGGTAAGGAAAAATCTTGAACGAAAATTGTTTCTGATAATTATTTTCTGTTCTAGATAAGATTGTTTTGCTGAAATGCAAGGAGATTTATTGAAAAATAGTTAAGTTAGGGTCAGGACTATGTCATTTTCATTCTATTTTCAACAACTTACATTTGCTTTCGGGTCTGCTTATGACGAAATATGGGTTACTGTACGATATTGTTACCACAGACATGGTTCATGGCCGTGTGGTGATCTAAAACTTGTATAGCCTTGCATGGCGGATGGAAAATATACACTGCATTTTTTTTATAAATTTCATCAACGAGACCGCAAGTCTTGGTGGATGTCCAATATATCAACGAAGAAATACTGATTTTTATAAAAATTAACAACGCGTATATATGTGTATGTATGTATGTGTAGATCGTTGAAACATTAAAACACACTTACAGCACATACGTTATTAAGTGGTCCGAAAAATCGTTTTTTTCCACTTTTTCCCAAAAATGACAAAAGAAAATTAATAACTTTTGAATCACTGAATCGATTTAGATGATCGACATATAAATTGACCTATCCTTTTATTAAACAATATTTAACTTGCGAAAAAAAAATTTATATTTTAGTAATTATTGATTGTAGTCGTTTTTTATTTTTTTATGAGTTTGGACTAGAGGGCGCTATATTTTTTATATTTTTTTCTTGAAAGCTGAGGATTGTTTACATAACATATCTCGATATCAGAGTTGCTATTTTTTCGTTTTTTAGATATTATTTTTCAAAAAAAATCATTTTTTCCCAATTGTCCAAAAACAACTTTCTGTGAAAAAATCATACCATTTGAACTACTGAACCGATTTAGATGATCGATATATTAAATTGAATCCAATAAGCAAAATTTGAAAAAATATCACGCTTGCGGGAAGATTGGATTCTAGTAGCATAGGTCTAGTTCTGTTACATATGAATATTGATCGAAGACTTAAAACATGTTAAATTTACAAAATTCTAACTTAAAAACGATAATTATAGCATATCTGATATCGAGATATGTTAGGTAAATAATTCTCCGCTTTCCATAAAAAATATAAAAAAATATAGCGCTCCTATCTTTAACCGAGAAATCTATGAAAAACTAACTCAATCAATAATTACAAAAAAAAAATCAATTTTTTCGCAAAAGTAATATTTTTTCAAAGAAAAATAACTCGTAAGCTTCAATTTGATATGTTGATGATATGAATCGGTCCAATAGTTCGAAAGTTTTGACTTTTTGTAGTGGGAAAAATGGGGAAAATTTTTTTTTCGAACCATCGATTAATTTTGAAAAATCATATGTCAAAAACGAAAAAAATAGCATCTCTGTTATCAAGCTATTTTATGTAAAAAATTCTCAGCTTTCAATCCATATTAAAAATAGGATCCATATTATCTGCAAGTTCCATATTTCTCAATTAAAGATCATTGGCTTCAATTTGATATGTCGATCATCTAAATCGGTTAAGTGGTTCGAAAGTTATAAATTTTTGAAAAAAGTCATTTTGGGAAAAAGCGGAAAAATGATTTTTGGGATCACCCTAAAATGTAAATGGGCACCCTAATGACAAAATAGAAAAATACGAGTCTAATGTTTTGCGATAAAGAACAAAACTACCACTTTTGACGAAGATCTGAGAACCACTATATTGGTTAGGCATGGAATGGCTGTATATATATACAAAATACAATCTTACGTGCATCGTGATGTACAAAGTATTAAGGAATATGTGAAAATTAACGTTTAAAGACATTTCTATAGATCTGCACACTTTAACAGACTTTTCCACATTTTTAACAGACATTCACATGTTTTTACAGACTTTTTTTAAAAATCATCTGGCAACTCTTCCTTCCACTTTTTATCGAATATTTCCAAATCGCAGGTGTAAACATTTACGTGACTCTGACTTTGTTTGTTTTTATTTCGTTCGGGAAAACGTTATGACAAAGAGAGGGGACATTAAAAATGCGTTGCTCAGTGAAAGGCTGAGATGCTCTTTCAGAGATGCAATGGTTAATTAAACAATTAACGGAAAAATGTAGTTCGTTCATTTTATAATTTTACTTATTTTTGCCCTTGACAACAATACCTCTTTTATAGTGTTGATTATCATAAGAAAAATAACACTCCTGATCGTTGGATCTCTTTTGACATTTCAATTGGATCTTTTTTGACAGCCGTTTTGATTCAGTCCGCACTACCTAGGTTTTGCCTGCCAAGATTGGGTCGATAAAATGTCAACAATCGACCTCAAATACTGCCATTCTGCAATCGATTTATCGACCTTTCTTACCAACATATACAAGGCGTCAACCTGCTTGCAGCGCTGCTTCTAGCACTGCTCGCCACTTGTTTGTATTGGTTTGTGTTACTCTCTGTTATAATAGCCTAGCCAGAAGGGCTAATCCCAAAAAGCCCTCGATCCCTGGTTTAAGTCACGGGGACCATTGAGGGTGCTAAAGAGCTTTATGGTCCACAATAGTGCTTTCCCTTTCCCACTGTTCCCTTTTTCGGATGTCACTTATTAAACCGCCTATTGCTCTATCCACGACTTTTATGGCGTTTTCACCCGACAACAGGTTTGTGTGTTAGGTGTATGTGTATGTGTGTGTATTTTTTATAGCTAATTTTAAACCTACTTAATTTTAAGTTTCCTATACTCTAATTTATTTAATTTTATATCTAACTTAATTAATTGAATAGGTAATTTCTAAACGGTAACATTTATTATTAAAAAGGAATGAAATACGAAAAAAATACACCAGATACAAAAAATACAAAAATACATGCACATGCAACCGCATTGTTTCCCGGGACCGAGTTCATTCGTTTAACACACCGGTTCGAGCTCCTACGAGCAGATTCTCCAGCATCCCTTGATCACGAACGGGGCCAGACAACGCGGCATAAAACAACGGATAAATTATGAGAATAACACATCCAGCTCATCGTATTGCACCAGCGCTTCAGAGTGCGTCCAAGGATTTCCAAGACTTGTTCTAAATTTCCAAGGCTTGTTCTACTTGGAGAAGAACATAATCTAATTAGTTTCAATATTCTTGAATTCGATTCTCACGATTCGCACGTATATATTCTTCATGCTACACTATGTTTTTGCTACAACCAGCCAACATTTTATACCGAATCCTTTGCAGCAAACAGCTAAACGATTCAGTCGCTTTCGTTTCGAACATCGAAGGGTTCAAAATTGATAGACAGCGATCGCCATTCTCGGATGCAAAATCCAACCGTATTATATCAAGCACAGTTGTGCGTGGAAGTATCTAACGGGAAGTACTACCTGAAATAGAATTCAAAATTAATAAACGCAAAGCAAACATATTTTCTATACTCAAGAAACCTGACCCTCGATCCAGTTGTTTTTGTTCGAGATGACAGTTTACCATTGAAGAAAAAGCAGCCATCAGTGATGCCGATTTGTTTCGCTAATCATTTCGTATTTTCGATCAACGAACGATAGACAAGGGGAGGCAAGACGGGAATGTTGTTCCATGTTAGGTCGATATGTTGTTCGTCGACTGGATTGTGGGTTTAGGCAAGGCGCAAATTGAGACGCATATAGCGCGAGTAACTTGGCGCGATAAAGCGCCTGTTTTTGTGGCTAATGGAAACAGATAGAACGGCGCAAATTGGCCAGATGACGCGAGATGGTGGAGCGCTCGTGAGACACGACTCGCGTGGCGCTGTGGCTAAACCACAGTTTCTCGTGCTGGTCATGCCGGTTGTGGTAGTTGTGTTGGTGAACAATCATATAGCACCGTGGGTTTGACACTGTATGGCTGTACTGGTCGGGTGATTGTGTTAGTAAATAAATATATCGCGCAACTCTGTGTTAACCAGTCATTGTATGCGAGCGGCATGTTATTTACACCAAACTGCGACTCAATATGCGCTCCACCACGCTACGTTTGTGGCACGTATGAGTCGTGTTGGTAGTCTCGCGTTCGCTTACGAGCGCTATACGCTTCTCATTTTGCGCCTAGCCTTATGGTTGAAGCATAAAAATAATTCCCTGGTGGTGGAGGAGTTGGAAGAAGAATTCAGTGCCTGCAGGAGTAAAAGGCGGAATTGAATGAGATGGTCTAAACTCCCGTACTAAAGTGGTAGTATTCGAGTCGTGAACGTGAACAAGAACATTCTATTCACCAAGAGTTGCTCGCAATGTGGTTCACCGTGAAATGATCGTACCAAGGCGCCTAGAAGTATATCCTAAGGTGGGCCAACTTGCTAAAACGACTCTTCAGCCATCTTGGAAGACTACTGTGTTTTGTTTGTAAACAATACACAATACGCTAGTGGCGAAGCTCGCTCGTGATCAGTCTGTCTCTTTCACGCTACAAGCAAATAATTCCCCTTCTGCTTTCTTCCGTACTGTTTTCATATACCGCTCCCCTAACCAACTTAGTGACGAAACGGCCTCACCTAGTATCATAGACCCGTCTTGGATCGTACTATTTCACCACGTTCACGTTCACGGCAGGTCTGAACCAGGTTTAAAATGTAATTCATTGATGAACTGCTGTGTTCGCATAAACCTTGACAGTTCAAATCAAAACGAAATGCGATTTGCGTTGTGCTATGTGGGAGAAAAAAAGTTTTAGCACTTTCACAACATAAAAAGGTAAGAATTGGATGATTTGCTTCCAAACACGTTGCAATGGATCTATACGCGCTGAAGTGTAGACTGTGCGAAACGACCGACAGACTGAACGACAGCAAATGGTTGGATTTGTTTTCCGCCGGTAACGAAACACTACTGATGAAAATTGAAGCCTGCACCAGTGTTGTGGTAATATTTTGTGCATGAAGACACCATCGATGCATATTGTTTGGATTTTCGTTTTCTCGTAGATAAGAAAGGCCGACAGTCTACCGAAACGAATTTGTGACCGATGCAACACGCATTTACAGCAGGCATACAGCTTTAGGGTCCAATGTGAGATAACGGACGCCAAACTGCGGCGTGAGATTGAATTACTCCAGAGGAATGATTGGGACATCGGCGAGAGCATAAAAAAAGAGGACAATCAAGAAAGAACAGATACGTGTGACGGCCTTTTGGATATCAAAGTGAAACAGAGTGAACAAAATCCAGAAGAAGAATTGTATGTTATTTTCACCGAGGATTCAGACCCAGATGTCAGCTTATCGAAGATTAAGAAAAGTCTTGAAGCAAAAGAAGATCAGTCCGCAGATGATGGTGAAGAACAGATTAAATCAGAAATAAATGATTCCGCAGAGTCTGATCCCGCGGAGCCCTCGGAGAAAAAAAGCCGGCTACGAATCAAATCTGAAGAACACGATGAGAAGACTCGTTCGAATATCTGTGAAACATGCGGAGAGCAGTTCGAGAAAGCTTCTCAATTGTACAAACACACGAGATCAGTTCACGGGAAAAAACGTTTCCAGTGCAGCACTTGTTCGAAATGGTTCTATCGACGGACTCACTTGCGGGATCACCAGCTGCGCCACAGTGGAATTCGGCAGTTTGAGTGTACAAAATGTGATCGCAAATACGTAACCCAGAAGGGTCTCAAGACACACGTGGACAGCATTCACAGCGATGAACAGCCTTACGTTTGTGACAAATGCGGGACCGGGTTTGCCAAGCCAGGAATGTTACGTAATCATTACAGTACGCACATTGAATCCCGAGATTTTCTGTGTGGTGTTTGCTCGAAGGGGTATAAAACAAAGTCTCAGCTGGATCTGCACATGAATATTCATTTGCCGCTGGATCAGAAAAAGGCGAAGAAGAAACGCCGTCCGGAGAAACCCTGTATATGTCAGTTCTGTGGGAAAGTGTCCAATTCGCTTGCAGCCCACAAATTGCACGTAAGACAACACACAGGTACTGTTCGATTTGTTTATTTTCTAAGACAATAATTCGACAATAATATTCCATTTAAGGCGAGCAGCGCTACGAGTGTCATATCTGTCCAAAGCGATTTATTTCCTTCGGTTCCCACAAGAAACATTTGCTCGTCCACTCGGGTGAGAGACCTTACAGTTGCGAGTTTTGTCAAAAAGCGTTCCGCCAGAAGCATCATTTGACTACGCACACACGGAGCGTGCACACTAACGAAAAACCTTACGAGTGCAAGTTTTGCCTGAAAACATTCGTAACCAAAGGCAATATGATGCTGCATTTGCGCATTCATACTGGAGCCGACGCGAAATCGAAGGTGGCTGCGGATTCTTCAAACATATAATTACAAAACTACGAACATTGGCAACATACTTAAGTATTCAATTTGAAATAAAATAAATATTCCTATTCCAAGCATCGAAACCTACGCTGCTGCATAGCCCGATAATTTCTCCTTCTTCACAGAAGACGGAATGTATCCGAACCTCCTAGCCTTGTCACATGCGCTTTCGGGTGGCAACGGAAATTGTTTACGCTTCCTCATCGCTGCTATTTTGTGCTTCAATAATCGCTTCTTTGGTTTCTTTTCTGCCACTGGCTGCGGGCCGGTTTCAATCCGTTTGGAGACCATTTTTTCCTTCCGCTTGTTCCATTGAATCTCTCGCGGATCGTGAACTAACCGCATCATTGCGACGAATGCCATTTTCTGGGCTTCCGACAGATCGCTGGGTTTGGCATCGGAACTGACGCTTCGCATGGGATGGACCAACGGTAGGTTCGAATTGTTCCGCAGGGCGTGGGCTGTAACGTGATTAACTTGCTGTAGACGATGAACGACGGCGGAAATGAATGCTGCTCACCGAGATGCTGCTTGTTCATCTGCACGGTCATTTTATTTTTTGTTTTGCATCGGATTCTAAGCAGCTACGATAATCTTCCCAAAGGAGCATTGATAGCAGCTGAGGTGAGCAATGTTTATAGATATATTTGCTTGGAATGGTGTGGAACAAGGAATCGCAGTAATCGAGCAACCCTAATAGAAAAAGTAATACTAAAAAACCATTTCCTTTAACTTACAACTGTTTTCATCAGATATAGAAAACACACCGCTTGACATATTGGTAAAGGCCCGTATCCTGGAATATTAACAATAATAGCAGATAAATGTCAGGTCCACACTAAGGCATCACAAAAATGTTAACATAAGGCTAGGCGCAAATTGAGAAGCGTATAGCGCTCGTAATACCAGGGACAGACATACAGCTGTACTTGCGTTGTAAGAGTACAGCTTTGTGCAGGTACTATCGTACCATGACAGACATACTTTGGTTGTACATTGTACCGTATGTCAAACTGACAATCAGAATTTTTCCAATTTTCACCACATATTTCAATGAAAAGCGTTTTTATTTAGCGTCTTAACTATCAAACACAACAAACAAATTTCCACTCTGAGTTATTAACTCAAGAGAAAGTCAGTGAAAAGACTGTTTGCCAAGTGTTTTGATACGATTTGTTCATGCTACCCACCACTAACCGTCTATGGCGCTGCACACAGTACAGCTGTAGCCATCTACAGCGGTAAAATAGGTCGGTACAGGTACAGGGATTGTACCGAGTTGCTTGCATGGTTCTAGCGCTGTACATGGGGTTAAAAAAATGTAAGGGGTTGTATCTAGGACACGACCGCATATTTTCGACGTAGATCTACGCCATTACATCGAAACTATTGCGATAGATTTCGTCCTTTGACGTTTGATTTGATGCCTAGGACTACCAAAATATGTGAACGGAAGAATTGTCAAACGATCATTGTATTTTACATTTTTCTCTGAAATTATTGCACATCTCATGTTTACGCAGTTTTCGAACTGCGAAAGTTCATTCACCTCTAGTATCTGAAATGACGATTTTCCCAAGCTTCTCAGTTTAAAAGTACGTTTTAGAGAAATTGCACAACGACAAGCGAGTACAAAGTGCTCAACACATAAAAATACCCTCGACTTGCATGTGTTTGCAAAGCGGATTCCCCCAGGCATATTCATTTTGAAGTCCGTGTTAGGGAAACACAGCTCGGTGGGAACAAACATACCTCCGACTTGCATGTATATATCGATTTATTTCCTTTAGTTTTAGAGAATCATGAATAAAGATGAGAGATGAAGACGTCACCAAAGTAAAAAACGCTCGAATACACTACGATTACACTTCACGGTGGAAACGGAATGAAACTGGATACGAGATTAGTTTCCCACTAAACTTATCATTATAATATCAAATTATCTTCAGATGAATTTTTTATATGAGCTTATTATATCACATGATTATATCACAGTTTGATACGAAGAAGTTCATTTTCATTCATAATTTTTTATTTGAAAAGTGCTCATTCTGCCTGAAAACTCATCATTATCTTCGACACTTCACTAGCTCGTATAACGTAGTTCAATGGCGTGCCGTTTATTTCGTTTCCACCGTGAAGTGTATTCGAGAATCAGGCCCTATATGTCATCATTTTAATTTTTCCGTGCTTATAACAACAATAAAGGTAAGTTCTTTTGAATAATTTTTAAACATTGCATGTTAACGTTTGTTTCATGGCTTATTATTTCATTTCGTTATTGTATTGTAGGTTCTTACATATGGTCCACTTAATCGCGCATAGCGCAGAGCGCAGAGAAACCGATTCACGGCGATGGTACTGGAAGCACTAGTGGAGATGGAGGTATCGTGCTGGAATTAACCGACGAAGATGGTGATAACTTGGCCGATAAACACCCGCATGATTTGGTAGACCATTCTTTTTCTAAGCTGGTTAAATGTGATAAGTGTCAGCAGTACTTGCAGGGGCTGATACATCAGGGATTGCTATGCAAGCAGTGTAATCTCATAGTGCATCGGCAGTGCGGGGCGGGAAGGGGCTTGAATCGTGCGCAGCGGAAACTGGCAGTCGGATGGTAGAGTTGACCAACCGGAGGCGATCTGGCGCAGTGGTAACATCCATACCTCTCACGCACGAATCACGAATCACCAGTTCAATTTTCACTCCCGACATTATTCCAAAAAAGGAAGTAAAAGTGACGAACCAGCCAGAATGTGTTGAATGGCTATAATAGAGATAAAAAAATAGAGAAAAGCCAGCAGTTCAACGTGGCCAAGCTACCGGCGCCGCAGATTGTCATAATACTTTGCAATGAGATCGAACTGAATGCGATGTGTTACTTGAACCTGGATCTGTACAAGCTGTATCGAACGACACCGCCGAACTACGACGAGGGTAACAAACTGCGTGACTCACTCAACGAAAATCTAATCAACACCGATCTGAGCAGCTACTCGCCGTAGTGTGTAGCCACGGTGCTAAAGAAGTTCTTACGGGAGCTGCCCGATCCGATCATTCCGGTCATGTTTTACGACAAATTTGTCGTAGCCTCAAGTAGGATATTCGATACCTGTTTTATATAACTTTTCACTAACTATCCGTGTATCTGTCCACACAGAAATTACCAGTGATGCGGTAGCAGTGGCTTTGCATATCCAGGATCCGCCAATTTACCACAACATGGCGCTCAAGTACATCATGATCCATCTGATACGAATACGCCAGCCGTATGGCACCCGCCATGTTTTTGGTGCCAACATCTCACACGTCAGAAGTATTTGTTTTCTTCAAAACAGCGATCCGCGTTGACGGCGGTGAGCTTCTTTTACTAGTTTAGGGGAGCGTCAAAGAACAGCCGATTTTCAGTCAGAGTGAACGTTTTCAAAATTAAAATTTTGAATGAAAATTAGCTTTTCCATATCAAATTAGTATTCTGTTTAAATTTAAAACATTTTTGTTTGCAGGTGGGGAAAAAGTCTCATACGAAAATTGTTTATGAAGACAACTTTATATTATAAAGAACAAAATCAGCAACAATGTTGGAATTGTATGACCATATGGTTGAATGAAAGTCAGAAATACGTGTTTCTAATAATTAAATAACATAATGTAAAAATTTTCATTCAAATTTGAAAATTTGAAAACCGGCTTCGTGTCTTCTAATCTGGTAAAGATTACACTAACGATTTTGGGACCCAAATTATCTAATTATCTAACTTCAAGTCGCCACCAGACGTCGACGTCATCGCTAATTGCCAATTTACCATCATCTGACATATCGTGATGTCGATGATGAACTTTTACAGCAGAGGGATAGTGAGATAGGCGGTGACGGTAGGTAGAGTGAGATAGCGATAATCGTGTCATACACCTGGAATACGCCGAATGCAGTATCAGCGGGGATTGAAAGAGGAGCCGATAATACTGATACAAGTGTGGTGTCATATACTAATGCGTCCTCCTTGGGAGAAAATTGTGTAAGTATACGTGCCAGCATTGCCTGACTGCCACATGTTCAGGCGTTTGTTTATTTTTTCCAGTCAAGTCGAGTATAACACGGAAAACCACTTGCGAATAATGGAACTGTTGCCTTATAAGCTGGACTGGAACGAAAACCTACCAGAATTTCTATCTGCTCCTGCGGCACCACTACGGAAAATCTCCCGATGTACGGCCGTGTTACAGCAGCAGCAGCAACAAAAAATACCCGGCAGTTGGTGATGCAAACACACCAGCTGACCTGACGGATCAAACCGACCGATTCCTTCCTCGAGGCCCAATTTTATTTGTATAGAAATAAATATTCATTATTTATTTTAATTACAATAAATAAAAAAAATGTTTGTTTTCATTAGAATACCATTGAACCGACTTTGGACAGACAAATGACCCCGTGTTGAACAAATTACATATATGTTTAGGGTATATGTTAAACCAATGTTGAACCGACCGCTTATAGTGGGCCATACTGGCCGGTTTGATATTTGTTTACCATTGTTATTGTGTAATATGTACGAATAATTCGTATTGCAAAAATTTACTGGTCATTGGTAATATTTACCAAAAAAAAAATCGTCATATATACCAATTTTTTTGGTCAGTGTATGAATGATGGGTCCGAACCCACCCTGTGTAACGATGACAAACGTCAGTGTTCCCAACCGACAAATCGGCTTTCAGATGTTCTTTTCTGCCCCCGTTCATCCGTTCATTCCGCGCACAACATCAACAAATTGTGGCAGTTGATCGGATTGTGTGTGTGGGCGCGAGCGAGACGGCAGCAGCCAAGTGCAACGAAGAGAGGCCGAAAACAATCGCAGCCCCATTTATCCGGTTCAGATAGCAGAAAAAGAGGTACACGTAGACAGGTATCTATCGGTACCATCGTTTTTATCTGCGGTGGATATACGCGTTTTATTCAGAGGATTTTCAGTTAGTTTCAGAGCGCTTCGTAGTGGGCGGTAGTTTTTCCTATTTTCGTACTTGTGGCAGACAGCTTGAAGCTGCTACGGAATGCGAGTGACCAACATACGACGGGGACGGATCGCACGGATCGCCGTCACCGTTGCGGTGGTTGTCTTCGTGCTGTATCTGATCGCAACCTGGTCCGGGGTGGATCATCGCACGGTAAAGGACGCGTACAATGCCCGGTTTGTCGCTCGACTGGTAGGGAGTGATGGACGCCCGGTGGATCAACCCGATCACAGGAATGTGTTTCCCGTTTTAATCGAAGGTGCGCTTTAATTTTCTCACGCTGTCTGGGTTTAATTGTTTGTGATGAAGGCCTATTTCTCAGTGTGAAACAATATGATGTTGCTCTGCATAAGTAGTTTCTTTTCCGAATGATGTCACACGCTTTTTCGCTTGTAGGCCTGGGCAACTTCGAGCCCAAAGAAGTCGAGCGCCGCGATGGTCCGGGGGAGGGCGGCAAGGCGTACATACCGCCGGAGGATCAACAAAATCGTGCCTCGGACGCCGAAATGGAGTACGGCATGAATATAGTGGTTTCGGACACGATCTCGTTGGATCGCACCATACGAGACACGCGACTGGAGGAGTGCAAACACTGGGACTATCCGCACGATTTGCCCAGCACCAGTGTGATTATTGTGTTCCACAACGAGGGCTTCTCGGTGCTCATGCGGACCGTTCACTCGGTGCTGAACCGGTCACCGAAGCACGTGCTGCACGAGATTATTCTGGTGGATGACTTTTCCGACAAGGAGGATTTGAAGGAAAAGCTGGAGAACTATATCGAGCGGTTCGATGGTAAGGTGAGGTTGATTCGCAACGTCGAGCGCGAGGGTCTCATCCGAACGAGATCGCGGGGGGCGAAGGAAGCGACGGGTGAAGTTATTGTTTATCTGGATGCCCACTGCGAGGTCAACACTAACTGGCTGCCACCGCTACTAGCTCCCATCTATAGGGACCGGACCGTTATGACAGTGCCGGTAATCGATGGGATCGACCACAAAACGTTTGAGTATCGGCCGGTTTATGCCGATGGGCATCATTACCGGTGGGTGACTTGGGGGGATGTCCACAGATCATGAACTGATTTGAATATTTTTGTTTCAGGGGTATATTCGAGTGGGGTATGCTTTACAAGGAAAACGAGGTTCCACGGAGGGAACAGAAGCGCCGCAAGCACGACAGCGAACCGTACAAGAGCCCAACGCACGCCGGAGGCCTGTTTGCTATAAACCGTAAGTTTTTCCTGGAGATTGGTGCCTACGATCCGGGGCTACTGGTCTGGGGTGGAGAGAACTTTGAGTTGAGCTTCAAGATTTGGCAATGCGGAGGCAGTATCGAGTGGGTTCCTTGCTCCCGAGTTGGTCACGTATATCGCGGTTTTATGCCCTACAATTTCGGAAAGCTGGCCAGCAAGAAGAAGGGACCACTGATTACGATCAATTACAAGCGAGTGATTGAGACTTGGTTTGACGAGCAGTACAAGGAGTACTTCTACACGCGGGAACCTTTGGCCAGATATTTGGATATGGGAGATATCAGCGAGCAGTTGGCCCTGAAGGAGCGTCTCCAGTGTAAGAGCTTCCAGTGGTACATGGACAATGTGGCTTACGATGTGCTGGACAAGTATCCCGCTCTGCCGGCGAATCTGTTCTGGGGAGAGCTCAAGAACTCCGGCACGGAGAAGTGTGTGGATGCGTTGGGTAGACAGCCACCGGCCATAATTGGACTGCAACACTGTCACGGTCAGGGTCACAACCAGCTGATTCGATTGAATGCAGCCGGTCAGCTTGGGGTGGGCGAACGGTGTATCGAAGCGGACAATCAGGGTATCAAGCTGGCTTTCTGTAGGCTCGGGACCGTGGATGGACCTTGGCAGTACGACGAGAACACCTCGACGCTGCTGCATCGAACGTACAAAATGTGTATGGGATACCATCCCCAAACCAGAGCGCTTTCGCTGATGCCCTGCGACATTCACAACGCGTATCAGTCGTGGAAGTTCCACACCATCACTCCGCGGTGGTAGAGTCTAGACAACATTCGCAACAGCTGAGAAACATTCCGGCAGATGACTCCCGGTACTTACACTTCCATGCGCCCTTTCTCGTCTATATAGGAGTCAAAGCATTTTTTTTTCGACATAGCATTTAGAACAAGTAGCGCAAACGTTGATATAACTCATCCATTGTAAATATTTAGAAAGTCCACAGTTAGAAATTTAAAAATAGTTCTCTCCCTTAATTACTACTCATTAGAATCGCAGAACGGAAGAAGCAAAACGTAAAACACCCTGCCAAAAATATTTTAACGACATAACGATCGCTCTTCTCTTCCGACTGTCGAAAATAGTCGAAATGCTATTGAAAGATTGAAAGGTACTTTCACCATAATTATCTTTCCAACTTAAATGGAAACACAACAGTTAGACAAAAGTGGTTGCATTGGTTTCTTTTTCTGATCATAGCATTTCTTTTCATTCAATTCCATTTTTAAATTATCGTAAAGAGAACGTATTCAGACGAACATTTGTAACAAAATCGAGGTTGATACGTGGGACTGTGTGTGCCTTCTATTGCGGTGGGAGACGTAAACGTAAAGAGAGAGAGAGGAAGAAACTTGCTTTATTTTTCCATTCAAGTTGCTAGTTCAATGTGCTAAATCTCATACTCTATTTGTTTCGGAAGTCGAATTCTTATTTTCTGTTCCTTTTTGAATAAATGAATACGATTAGTCCGGAGTGACGCAATCAAACCGACGCAGAAGCAAATGGTTAGCGGACAGAATCCGCGAATAGTGCGAGAAGCAATGAAAGAAAAATTCTACGACTGAATGCGGCGGAAACAAACAAAATAAACAAAACCAGATTTAGAATAAATTTACTATTGACTAAGATGAATTAAAATTGTTACGAAAATCAATTGCGGTGGATTTTTCATTGAGAGAAAAAATGGATAGCCTGTTCTTCTCACTTACTGATGCAGCAGTGTGGATCATATCGAGGTCCCGGCTAAATATCCAGCCAAGCTGCAGAACAGAACCACTCGAATCGTGGAATGAATTATCTTACTTCAAAGAATCTTTCCTTCAATGGGTTATGTCCTCTAAGCGTCTTCCACCATGCTCACTATTGGCGGAAAGCTACGTGTGCTTTCATTGGGAGGCGAAAATAATGATGGATATTCAGGTGGAATAAACATGCTTTCAAAATCA
This sequence comes from Toxorhynchites rutilus septentrionalis, assembly GCF_029784135.1. NCBI lineage: Eukaryota > Metazoa > Arthropoda > Insecta > Diptera > Culicidae > Toxorhynchites > Toxorhynchites rutilus. The sequence continues at coordinate 199,047,235 of NC_073744.1, forward strand.
AAATTATGAATGAAAATTTACTTTAACGTATCGGATATTTATTTCATGTGATGAAATAAGAGGTTTTTTTTCCGATATCACAGAAACATATTGAACGAAAACTGTCCAATGTTGAATTTATATTATATAGTAATTATTTGTGGAACAAACAGGAAATGCATCGAAAAATGGTTAAGTGAGTGTTAGAACTATATGTGTTAGGTAATGAAACAATATGAAGCAAACATTTTCATTCAAACTTTTATATTTTTACACTGCACTTGGCCCTTCTGATCTGATAGACAATAATTTACCTCCCAAGCACTACATGCACATTTGTCGCCGCAAATATAAACAAATCAGACTATATAACGGACACCAACAAACCATCGCATTCGTGAAACTGAAAACGTTTTGACGTAGGATTACGTCTTTCGGGAACATATTGGGGTACAAATTGAAAAATGAAAATCGATCGCATCGTGAAAAATGTCCAATTTCAAACGCTTGTTACTCAATCATTTCATGATGGATTGATGAGATTTTTGCATCAAACGATTACGGCACTCCATAACAATTTTTCACATTGAATAAAATACTATATATCATATAATTAACTATCGAACAATTGAAAAAATTCAACCCCTATCCAAACAGTGATACCCAGTCCTGATTGGTCGAAATTGACGTCATTTCTTTTTCGCGCCCGATTCGTTCTCTCACCGGCAAGCTGCATGGCAATCGAGTAGGAGGCGCCTACATCACACATACCAAATGATATAAAAGCAAGGAGCATTCGTGGATCTCATTCATTCTTACAACGGACGTGGAACGGACAACAACAAGTGGAGAGCAGCAGCAGTGAAAGCGGCTAATATATAGGCGAGCATAGAAGTTGAGCGGTCAAAATGCGAGCTGTGTCTCGCATCGAGCTTCTATGGCAGCATAAGCAGCGGCAAACAGTAGCAACGGTTGTTGAAACCGGTCTACTACTAGTGGCAGCAGCAAGCATAACGAGCGGATCGTTTCAGGCACGCTCTCTCCGTCAGAAGTGCGAGAACGTTTCTTGGCATCGTGAAAGTGCAGCATCGAATCTGAGCGGCCAACAATTGAGCTGTGTCTCACATAAGTGGCAGTAGCAGCAGCAGCGGCGGTAAACATCGAGGCTGAACCTCAACAATCGAGCTGTGTCTCGCATCGGTCCACTACTGTTGGCAACAACAAACATCATGAGTAGAGAGTTTCAGGCATGCTCTCTTTCTCTACTGCTGCTGCTGCTGCTGCTGCTACTTAGTCAGATTTCTCATTCTTGTTGGACGCTCAGATCGATAAACATATGTGTTTCTAGTGTGCATTGCTGGTACTCCTGTTCACATCAACCAATACAATTGGATGCGGTTATGGAGGTAAAGGAGACAAAGGATCCGGTTGAGGAAGAGTGTATCGCAAGGTTCCACATGACAACATCCAGTGTATCAAACCCGCTATCCGTTGTTTAGCTCACCGTAATGGTGTCAACGAAACCCTTGCAAACCGCCGCACAGAAGCTGAAGATGCCAAAGCCAAAGAAAGCAGCAGCGACTCCGAAAAAACTACCGCTGCCAAAAAGTTAACAACTGCTACATCCGACTGAAACCTCACATTAGCACGCAGCAGATTCCGTACAACCCATTTAACCATTCCAGTCCTTTTCAGGACTTTCGATATTGCTTTGAAACGAAAGAGTTTAATTTATTGTTTTCCACTTATCATAAAAATGATATAAAACTACGATCAAAAATACTGTTTACTTTTCATCATTCTTTGTGTGGACACCGACTGGACAACATCGTTGCTGGATGGGCTGGACGGCGAGGGATCGAGTGCCTTTCCTCAAGGCAAGAGGGCGGAGGTGGTAGCGCTGGAGTAGAGTAATAGAGTAGAGTAGAGTTTTCAAAGGGCCTTTCTCAAGGCTAGAGACGAATGAATTGCAAAAGTTTAAAGTCTCTATAATACAATACCTTCCTTCCTTCCTGTTTACTTTTACATTTTCTTTGATCATGTGCAACTAACAGGAAACTTTTCACGTCAGAAACATACTTTCCATCAACCAACCTGACTGGATGCGGTAAGGGAGGCGAATGACATATGTATGCATATATATATATATATATATAGCGAAACAGCTCCGGTCATACACAGCACTTTTCAAACAAATGCCTCAAGGAATTTTCTAAAATAATATTTTGCCGATGCCTTTGCGCGAACTACACAGGCGAGTAGCACCATAATAGCAAATCAAATGTCGAAGTTCGTGATATGGGTGCGTTCATCGCTATTCGGTTCGGCGTCGGTTTAACCCTTTCATTACGGCAGTGTGCTCCGCCGAAGTGCTACCCCTGTACGAAGCACTGCGCCGAAAAGTATGCACATCGCGCTGGTGTGATCGAAGAGCAGTATGAATTTCATGTCGTCTAAAGACGACGCTCGTACACACAGCTCGTCGCGTGGATGTCGTCTAGACGACATTCGTACACACAGGACGTCGCGCGGATGTCGTCTATAGACGACGCTCGTAACGGATGGGTTAACCATCAATAAATACGCTTGGCAACATTGACATCTGGCAATTTTCATATAAGATTTTTTCCCCGCATGTTAAAAGTGGTTTTTCATGTACATAAAAGCGCAGCATAGTATGTCAACTGCTTCCCGGTTAGAAAATAAATGATCGTTAGAAAATAAATGAGCGACCCGTCCAATTTCAAACGCTTATTGCTCATTCATTTCAGGATGGATTGATGAGATGTTTGCATCATACGTTGTCGGCACTCCGTAATAATTTTTCACATTGAATAAAATAATATATATCATGTAACTAACAATCGAACAATTAAAAAATCTCAACCACCATCCAAACAGAAGATACCTAGGCCTGATTGATCGAAATTGACGTCATTTCTTTTTCGCGCCCGATTCGTTCGTTCACCGGCAAGCTGTATGACTATCGAGGAGGAGGCGCCTACTTCACACATACCAAATGATATAAAAGGATGGAGCGTTCGTGGATTTTATTCATTTTTACAACGGACGTGGAACGGACAACAGTGGAGAGCAGCAGCAGTGGACGCGGCTAATATATAGACGAGCATCGAAGCTGTGTGGTCAATAGGCTAGCTGTGCCTCACATCAAGCTTCTGTGGTAGTATAAGCAGCGACAAACTACTACTACTCTACTAGTGGCAGCAGCAAGCATCGCGAGCGGAGCATTTCGGGCACGCTCTCTCCATCAGAAGTGCGAGCACATGCTTCTTGGAATCGTGAAAGTGCAGCAGTGAACTTCAAGACGAGCATCGAATCTGAGAGCCAACAATTGAGCTGTGTCTCATATCGAACTTAAGTGGCAGTAGCAGCAGCAGCGGCGGTAAACATCGAGGCCTAACATCAACAATCGAGCTGTGTCCCGCATCGGTCCAGTACTGATGGCAACAGCAAACATCATGAGCAGAAAGTTTCAGGCATGTTCTCTCTTTTTGCTGATGCTGCTGCTCAGTCAGATTTCTCATTTTGTTCGACGCTCAGATCGGTAAACATATATGTTTTTAGTGTTTTAAGTGTGGTCACATCAGATCAACATCGAACAACATGACTTCATGCGGCAAGGAAGGCAAAGGAGGATCGAAGCGTATCGCAAGGTTCAACATGACAATATCCAGTGTATCAAACTCGCTATTCGCCGTTTAGCTCGACGTGATGGTGTCAACGAAAACCACCAAAATAAAAACAGAAATAAGCAGCAGCGGCTCCGAAAAAGCTACCGCTGCCAAAAAACAACAGAAGTGAATTGTTGTTTTTGTTGCTCCATAAAGTTTTACGCGAGTAAATATGTCGGAATATATGTTCACGCAATATGAGCGCCAATCTCGTAAACGTGCATCGGAGCTGAAACAACTTTCTATCACTGATACCGAAAGCTCGATTGTAACACTGGTGAAATGAACAAAAAATACCCAACAACCAAATCAAACGGCCCTTTTCAGGGCCATCAGATCATTATCAAAGAGTTTAACAATATTTTTTTTCAAACATCCAAAATCAGCATGCGACAGATAGCCTAACGTAATCCTACGTCAACTATGCGGTCGTGTCTCGGACACAACCTTCTGTGACTTTTTTTATTACAGAGTCAGTTTGGCACTGACTCATTTTAAAAACGAATTCGCTAGAAGTTTTAAATCAGCTGTCCCCTCTAGGTATCGAATCATTCGCTTAAGGGTGAAGGTGGAAGCTAGCCACAATGGCGATCATTTCTTTCATCTCCCTCCCTCACCTCTCGCCCGAAAATCAGTCATTTTGCGGAACAGTGTGAAGAAAATGATCGTTTTCGCACACTTCCCATCAAGTAATATCAACCAAACTCTAATCGATTACTCACAAGATATTAAATTTTCATCTGCTGTCGCACTGTATAGTGAAAAACGTCGGGAAACTCGAGCTAGTGCTCTGAAAGTTAAATTTTCAATTTTCCGCAATGGTTTTGTTTGTATTGGTGAAAGCATCGTTATTAATTCGACACTGATGCCAGACAACATCATCGAAACAGCTATAAAAGCCACTCAATAAAATGTTATTCCTGAAGAGACGAATGAACTATCAGAGTTTAAAGTCTCTCTAATTCAATACCTTCCTTCCTGTTATTCCTGAGTCATAGCGTTTCATGTCATGAAAATCAATAGAAAAAAATTGTGTTGATATCAATACAATTCTCGCGTAACTTTTGAAAAGGACCTATCTACATTGATCGATTCTCTTCATCGACAGTCTCTTTCGTTAATGACTCCGCGATAAAAGTATTTCCTGATATGTTCGAAGATCAAGAGTGTAGATGTAAACCTCGTTTATCAAACTATGTGGCAAAACTGGCGTGAACTCTATCTGTAAGGCCGTGATCATCGAAACAGAAAGTCAATGAAGAGAATCGATCAATGTAGATAGGTCGTTTTCAAAAGTTGCGCGAGAATTATTATTTTTACGTTCAATGAGTCTACAATGTAAGTTTTAGCAACGTTAACATCGGGTAAGAAAATAGTATTGCAGAGCTCGGAACACTGCCACGGCTGCCTATGATTTCAAAAACAGTAAACGGAAAAGTATTACATTCAATCAAAATGTTCTTAAGGCTCTCCAATGTGAATATGTGAAAACAATACGATCAACGAAGGAAAATATTAAGGAATTATCAACATCGAGTTACTATGCGGAAGAACTTTTTTTTTTAATCCAAAATATGTATTTTTATTAAGGCTCATATGGCGTCAGCCTAATGGGGCCGGGAGTTCAATATTTCGACAATGTTTGCTTACAACTATGTTAGTAATATGTAACCGATTACTCGCGGTTGGCTCGAGGTTAGTATTACAAGTGTTCTCATAATTGGTATGTTGCAGTCTTCGATGCTCTGTACGTGTGCCCGACACGGGATACTTCCTATTGGGATGCAGCTGACCATTAATCAGCAACGCCCCCCTAGTCTGTACCCCATATCTAGCGTGGTGCGTCTTTCTCGACTCGAGGAATCCAGGATAAAATAGTCACTAGCCGGCGCAATCATCAGCTCGTGTACAGTTGTCATGAGCGGTACAACCTTTGGCTCTTGTTGAATGATCAGTGGACTGCACAACCTTTGGCCCGTGTATCTGTAAAGAGTGTGTGTTTGTATTGCCGCGACTAAGTAAAAGTTTATCGTTTGGATAGGAGGGATACGAAACGGAGACATGTGCAACTTACCCCGAAGCGCTCAGCGAAAGACTGTCGAACGGAGATATGTTCGGCTCGTGTGTGTTTCAGAGCGTTGATGGTACGTCGGCTCTGTACAGTTGTGCTTGCTACGGTGGATGATGGTACTAACCTTATCAGCTCTCTATATATATATATATATATATATATATATATATATATATATATATATATATATATATATATATATATATATATATATATATATATATATATATATATATATATATATATATATATATATATATATATATATATATATATAAGTTACCCACTGGATCACCCACGAGCCCAACAAATAGTCCACGTACCCAAACGAGTTATCCAGCGAATCGCCCACAAGCACAACAAATGGTCCACGTACCCTAGCAGATGGTCTACGTGCCCCAAAGGAGGTCGTTCAACCACATAGCGATCACCAGCACCAAGTTTATCGGGAACGCAACATCAGCAGTGACGAGTCCAGAGGCCAATCAATCGCATATCGCTACATCATCGATCAGAGTGCTTGGTGCACTCTGCTTATGATGCGGATTAAATATATTTTACGACAATGTACATCATAAAATCGATGTTTATTATACCGAATTGCGACTTAATTTGATAATGGTATATAAAATGGAGTTTTTACATTTCATGCGATTTCAAATATATACGATACAAAGTATGATTGATATTATATGCGATTATGATTTATTCGGATTTCTTGTAAGACTTGGCACGAGCAAAATTATATGATTTAATGTTTGCTGGCTATGAACTATATGTTCTTATAAACAATTGCAAATATATATATATATATATATATATATATATATATATATATATATATATATATATATATATATATGTATATATATATATATATATATATATATATATATATATATATATATATATATATATATATATATATATATATATATATATTTGCAATTGTTGCAATGACCCGAAGCAAACTGATCTCATCGTGCGGGAGTGCCTACTCTATAATGTCCCAATCAACTCAAAAAACCTCCGTAATCACCGGATTTGAACACTATTGAGCATATATGGTGAGGAATCAAGAAATGTCTGAAGAATGAAAATCCAGGGAACGAAGCAGAACTCGAAACGACGATTATGGAGATCTGGAAGATCATTCCGTTTACAGTGACCAAAAATCTCGCTTCGACGCTTGCAGACAGTGCTGGACGCCAAAGGGGACCGTACCAAATACTAGGAGATTAAATTTTGCTATCTGCTCACATTTCTGAACTGATTTCAATTTTCTTTTCAAGAAAAACTTGAACTGTACACTCAATTTTGCAACGTCTGAATTGAAGATTTATTGTTTGTTTTTAAACATGAAGTAGAAAGGTGACCATTTCAATTTTTCTTTCTTATCACTACATGAGAGTGAAAAGGATCAATTTTACGATGAATATGACTCGCTTTCAATTATTTACTTTTTAACCCTGAAAAACTCAAAAATAACAAACCAACACGGAGTGTATACTTAATTTTTGCGATTGACTGTATATGACTTTGACGCTAAGAGACGCCGCAGACTACAGACTGATTTGTGGGCCGATAGTTTGGTTGGCTTCTTAATCAGTACGGAGCGGTCAGCATGTGCGCACATTACGCCGATTCAGTTGGGTCGGTTTTTGCACCAGAAGGCCGACCCGACCAAACTGTTGGTTGACAGAAAGTCTGTAGTATGCGGGGACTCTAAAAGCAAATATTTTTATGTAAAGACACATGTTCGCGTGTTATTAATATATTTCGCTAAAATAATTATTCAAACAAAGCTCAATCCTGTCGATCCATATAAATTCTATGCAGTTATCAGTTTTGCCTGCTCGACGGATCTATCTATATCTTCTATCTTCTGCTTCTATATATCTTATATCTTCTATCGATATACATAAGAATGATTTTCTGTCTATCTGTCTGTCTGATTCTTATGGACTCGGAAACTACTGAACCGATCGACATAAAAATTGGTATGTAGAGGTTTTTGGGGCCAAGGAAGGTTTTCATGATAGTTTGAGACCACAAATAAAACACAAATTTCTATATTACTCGAGAATTAATCAAGCAAACGAAACCAAATTTGGCATTTGGAGGTTCTAGGATGCAATAAATGTTTCTATGGTGGTTAGATACTCTTCTCCCCTCTCTAAGGGGGAGGGGGGGTGTTCGCCATACAAATGGAACATAAATTTCTGTATTACTCGGAAATTAATCAAGCAAATCAAATTAAATTAGCAATAAATGTTTTTATGGTGGTTTGACATTCCTTTCTCCTCTCTAAAGAGAAGGAGGGGAGGGTGCTGAACAACTCGAGAACTAATCAAACAAATGGAATTGAACTTAGTATATAGACGTTTTAGGAATCGATAAACGTTTCTATGGTGGTTCGACACTCCTCTCTCCTCTCTAAGGGGAGGCTACCATACAAATGAAACATAAATTTCTGCATAACTCGAAAACTAATCAATCAAATGGAGCCAAATTTGGCATGTGGAGGTTTTAGGTTTCAGGGGGCACGAAACGTTTTTATGGTGGTTCGACACACCTACCCCCAAATGGAGCCGAATTTGGGATGTGAGGGTTTTTGGGTACGAGCAATGTTTCCATTATGGTCTGACACCTCTTCCTCCTCTGGAAAGAAGTGGGGGTCTCATAAAAATAATGCACATATTTCAACCAAACATATTCCAACCAAACATGACAACTGAAAATTTTCGGAAAACTCTGAAGTTTCCTGGGGAAACTCGAAAAAAATCGCAATGTTCTACAATTACATATTGACAAGCGTTGTTAGTCTATTTGATGTTTGCGGTGACGAAATTGATCTTCGTTCGAAAATGGAAATGGATTTATTAAATGGATTATTGATAAAACGCACTTCTATATCGTCTTCTATCTATATAAATAAAAATAGATCGCCGAATGTGTTGATAAGAACAAAACTCGAGAAAGGAATTGTCCGATTTAGGGCAGTCTTCATTCTATCATATTTTCTGTATCAAACATTTATTCCATGTAACAAAGAAACATGTTATTTGGAAGTGGATGAAAAATCTTGCACGAGAATTGTGTCTGAAAATAATCTGATAGTATAATGTCGAGTTTTGGTAGAAGTACTGAATTTTTATAGTAAATAATAATTTTGAAGGGTAGATTAGAAGATCAATCAATGAACAGTTCTGCGATTGGACCCATAAACGTGCGTTTGGTAAGAAAACGTGGATGTGTAACGAAAAATAAATTTTGGGCGGGACGAAGTTTTCCGGGTCAGCTAGTTACTAATATAAATACACTTTGCAAGCGCCCTATCCCCTGTACTTGGGATAGAAAAAAAAATTCGCGTTGACAGCGGAATGGTGTCGACATCTAGATACGACTTTAGTTTGTAAAGTCTGCTTCATTTAATATTGGAACACAAACAATTGCGTGTAGTTCAGTCATTTATTAACGAATTCATAATTTGTTTTTCATACAAATGTAGCATTTTCTTTACTCTTTCATAAAAAAAAATTAAAAAAATTATTCATTGCTGTTTCGAAGAAATTCTCGTACTTTTCCCGTAATACGGCACATTAGGCGGCTCACACCCTTTTCGTCCACCGTTTTGGCGATTTGATTCCACCAATTCTTCATTTGAGTCATGTTCCTAACAAGTTTTCCCTTTGCCTTGAGCCTCCGCTTCGTGATTGCCCAGTATTTCTATATCGGCCGGAACTGGGGGCAGTTTGGGGGGTTGAGGTCCTTCGGTATTACGCTGACCCCGTTCGTTGCGTACCATTCCATAGCCGTTTTGCTGTAATGGCAGCTTGCGAGGTCCGGCCAAAACATTACTGGACGGTCGTGGGCACGAATAAACGGCAGAATCCGTTTCTGTAGGCACTCTTTTTTGTAGACTTCTGATGTCATTGTCTTGTCAGTGAGAAAGACTTTGGTTTTCTGTCCACAACTGCATATCCCCTGCCAAATCATGTACTTGCGGGCGAATTTATCCGCAAACACGAACTTAAATTTTGCAGGTACATCCCCCCGAGCCGTCGCCAAATATAATTTTTGACCTGGGATTTGCCCAAAGTCCGCCTTCACGTAGGTCTCATCGTCCATCAGAATACATCCGTCGAACTTGGTCAGCACTTGGTCGTACAGCTTTCGAGCACGGATTCTGGCCACATTGTTCTGCTTCAGCGTCCGATTTGGCTGTTTGCTGGCTCGGAATGACCTTATTCCTTCCCGGAGACGAATTCGTCGCACCGTACTGTGAGCGGCTTGGAACTTATTGCCCAAATCGCGGTCTGAAAGATTGGGATTGCTCTTGACGGCCTTGATGTCTTTCCCACGCAGTTTCCGGTCGACAGTTCCACTCCGACGCTTCGAATGCGGCTTCCGAGCCGTCGTCAATGTTTCCTTGTACTGCTTGATAACACGCCATACGGTATTTCTAGGCATTTTATGCTGTTTAGCTAGCTTAGATGCCGACAACAATGGATTTTCAAGAAAACTGTGCACAATTTTATCTCTCCGTTCGGCTTCCATGGCGGTTGTTCACAAAATGCTATCGTTTGGTGTTATGACATAAATACATGGTGAAAGGTAATGAATTTCCCGACACGTGGGTGAAAAAAGTTTCCAAATCCGTCCACTAGGAGCGCCACAATGAGCAAAAGAATTTGTTCCAATATTAAATGAAGCAGACTTTTTGAGGCCAACTCTTGTCTATCAGATTAGTCAGCCCTAAGGCAGTTTTAAATTGCTAAAATTTGTATGAAATTTTTTTCTTGACGTTATTTACCTATTAGAAGTACGTTGTTCTGACCCTAATTTAAACTATTTTCTATTAATTATATATACAGATATTCCCACCAATACCTACCTGTAAGAAATCAAAAGAATTTGCCAATTGAATTTCAATATCGTAAACGATCGAAAGACAGACAGAAGCAAAATACTATACGATAGGAGCGAAACGTGTGAACGATCCTAAGCTAATAATCTCACCTATCGAAACCGGGTGCAATAAAACCTGATGCAAGAAATAACGGAAAGGAAAGGGACCAAAAAGATCGTACACATTTCTTATCGCGCTAGGCTCCGTTGACCTTAGAATGCAGTTATGAGTCAAAGATAAGCTTTAGGCAGAAGTTGCATGTGGTGAAGCACAGATAAGCGATAGGTAAAGGAGTTATATGCAAAGGAGTAAGAACGTATTTAGTTTTTTCTTTCTTTCGCACGTTAGATTTCAATTTAGGATAGAATTAGGATAGAATGAAATTGTATATAAAAACCCAACGTTCTCTGAATAAAGTAAGTAGTCTTTGGAATTGTGTCGTGACGAATACATCCGAAACACCTATTTTGAATCGACTGACGAGAGTTCATCAGATTCAAGTCTTCCAACGTTCGCAGCAATAATTGTATAATTTGCGCTCGGAGTTCGTGAAGATCTTGTACTCGTTGATCCTCCCGCTTAGTTGGTATTCGATAGATTGTCCAGCTCCCGTTCGTTACTCGTTCCGTACGGAATTAGTGCGAAGGCAGTCAGTTCAATTTATTGAAAGGAATCATTCTGATTAGCTTCCGTTCGTGGCCGGTTCCGTAGGGAATTAGTGCGAAGGCAGTGAATTCAGTTTGTTTGAGGTTAGGCTGATTCTTGCGACGTTTCTACTTCAAATCTGTAAAGTGCCAATCCAGACTCATTACGGTTGATTCCTTCGCTCAACCGAGTTTGCGCATTGGGCAACTTTTACACTACCATTATAATATAAAATTATCTTTAGACACAATCTTTGTATGATATTTTGACGTAGAACTACGTCTTTCATTAAGGGTGTCAAATCAGAATACAGGTCACGTTTTTATGAAATAAAGTTAACGTTAATAACTATTTTTGCCGCGAACGGATTTCGGCGATTTACATACTAAACGAATCGGAAATTCCGTAAGATTTGTTTAATATGCCATACATTAGAATTCCCAAGGGAATTCTAATGTATGGCATATTAAATGGTTAAAATTCATGAAAACTTTAGGCGTTTCTATTTTCCCATACATTTGTTCTGTCCATTTGAGTGTTTTCCCGAACAGAGATATCAATAACGAGCAACGTAGGATTTAAAGTCTCCGTGAACAAAGGAAAAGAAGAAGAATGAAGGGGAATACTTGCCTAGAGTATAAACAGTGGATCTCGCTGAGGCAAACTTTCATTCGGCATCGGACTGTTGAGTAATCCAGTTCACTTTGGTTTCGCTGCGCTTCGATCTAAGATTGGACCCCACCAGTGGTAATCCAACTTGGAAATCGTCGTTTGATTTTTCTGTTCGTTTTTCGCGTTATTCGTATCGTGTGTTCTTCTTTCCGCGTCATAAATTGGACGCTTCGCGTAGTGTGCGATGAGCAAGAAGAAGAGGAAGGCAGGCTCGAGCCCTGCAAAAAACGAACGCATTGCTAGGGGCAATAAAATTTCGAGGTAAGCGTCATCTAATGATGCACGCGGTGTTGGTGCAGTGAATAGCGCTCGCACTGAACCGAGCCTTCGCGAATGTGACACCGCACCGAACAACAGCGAAAATGTAAACGCCCAGGCAGCAACCAAAATCAAGCTCCCCCCGCTGGTGGTGAAGGCGGTCGCTCTTGACAAACTCATCAGCGAATTCGCATCGATGGGTGTTACAGCAGAGTACAAGCTGTGTGGCATAATTCTGTTTTTTTTTCCAAGCAGTTAACATTGTTTGTTTTCCGCCATCATAAGGGCTTCTTTGGTGCCTTTGAGAATACATCAATGCGTTAAACTGACGTTATGGCGAAGCAGACGTTAAGGTTGTGCACCAAAAAATTATTTGGCAATACTAAGCATCTTGAATATCTTACTGGAATGTTATAAGTTATTTGGGTTCTCGTGCCAGTCGCAAAACTGCCTTCAACTAGGATTGCATTTGCGCTAATATTGATCATAATGAAGCATTGCTACTGTTTTCGAGGTTGTTATTAACAAAAAGAGTTGATTTCTCTTGTTTAGTCATCAAGAAAGTAAATGTTCTGGAATTTTGTATGTGATTTGGTTTTGCTTGCCAGTAACAAAACTTCCTCCACTAAGGGAGACAGCTGCGCTTATCTCGAGCATGAGAAAGTAATGCAACACTTTTCGAGGCCAGTAATATTAACAGAAGCGTTTCTTTTGAGAATAGCGCAAAATGATAAGAAATGTTTATATTGCTAGTAGTTTCAAGCCACCAATGTATGGCTCTGTATGCATGCTATGGTGAACGCTTGTTTGGCGCTTGGTTTACGCTTAGTTTGTACGAACGACATCTAGAGGTGCGATTCCTTTGAGGCAATAATAAATAACATGTAGAATGATATTTGATACTTGCACGTGTTGTCATTGTTGTTGTTTACATGCGGTGCCAAAGATATATTGATGTAGTTATGAGATATGGAATAATGGTGCTGGTGCAACATGTATATAATCGACTGTAGCCGAGTCTATGTCAATTTCGAAAAAGGCCACCGGAAGAGCCTTCGAGGTATATTTTCAATGCATTGACATGAAATAAATTGCGACATACGATTGTTTTGCGAGGGCAAGAATGAATCATCAATCAATTATCGTCAACTGATTCTACAATGAAAAAGTCATTTCAGAGATTATTCTACTAAGCAGTTGTTTCTAAAATAATATTCGAAGGTATAAACAAGCGACTTAAATAAAATAACAGCGTAGTTCTACGTCAACAATGCGGTCGTATCTTGGACACAACCTCCTATAATTTGTTTCACTACTTGCAAGCAAATATGATTTTCGTTTACATTGAGTTGATCTGGAAAAATAATTTTCATTCATAATTTTTATTTGAAAAGTGTGTTCATTTCTTCTGCAAACCCATATTGTCATGCCTACTCCCCCATTTCGTAATCCGCGTTGACGGCATTGAGCTTCGTATTACGAAATGGGGGGGTAGGCATGACAATATGGGTTTGCAGAAGAAATGAACGCGCTTTTAAAATAAAAATTATGAATGAAAATTATTTTTACCCAACCAAATTAGTACTCTGTGTAAATGAAAATCACTTTTGCTTGCAAGTAGTGAAAAAATATCATACACAAACTGTGTCTAAAGGTAATTTTGTATTATAATGGTAAGTTTTGATGAGAATATCTGAAAATTCATAAAAAATAGTTTAAATTAGGGTCAGAACAACGTACTTCTAGTAGGTAAATAACGCCAAGAAAAAAATTTCATACAAATTTTAGCAATATAAAACTGCCTTAGGGTCGACTAATCTGATGGAGAATAGTTGGCCTCATACAAATTGATATCGTATCCAGATGTCGACACCATTCCGGCGTCAACGCCAATACGAAGCTCAATGCTGTCAACGCGGATCTTTGACGAAAAACGAATATAGCGTACCACCTTACTTGAGTACCTTGATCACGGACAGCTTTGCGTCTCCATGTGTGAGTATGCGATTCCCTCGCGGCACAGTTCGGTATCGGCTTTCTCAGAGAAAGGCTGAAATACCGTACTTACTCGTAACGGAAATTTACTGCAAGTACTTTCCATGTGTATTAAGAAAAAATGTTGTGGGAAAGGAAAGAACTGTTTAGATTGATAGGGGAGTGGAAACTTTTGCCGGTGCTGTGGGCTCAGCAACCCAAAGACATCGGCAATAAAATCCGGAAGCAAAAATCACCGAAGCCATGTGTCAGCCGTAGACGATCCAAGAAGCAAAAGGCGTTAAAACTATTGGCTGCTAAATTCGACACTACGGCGCATGAAATAAGCAGACAGCTTTTCATGTTCCGAAAACAGTACCAAGAGGAAAGAGCCCGGAGAGCCCGTACGGCCGGACGCACCTACAAAAGTACGTGGGAATTTTACAACGCCTGTAAGTTCATGTCCGGCAAAAGTTCAAACGATGCGGCCGCCAACAAAATCATGGTGAGTATTTTCAAGTAAACATTTTCAAATTAATACAGAGCCAGTGGTGCCAGATCAACGGGGATACTAGTCCATAGGCTGCGAAAATTTTGATTGCAATTTTTTATATTCAAAACAATTTACGGGTATTTTTTTTTATTTCACTTGATATTTTTTCAACAGCGAAGGAGAACAGGGCTATGTATCTTTGGAATTTTAACCGATATTAATTCAATTGGTTTTTTAATGAGCGATGATACATCAGAGTGTTGGCTACCTTGAAAATCAGGGAATATCAGGGAATTTTGTCGTCAATCTGGAAAAAAAACCAAAATCCACCAATTAGAATTTCGATGATTGCAGTATTTAGAAACTTTTGATGACACCAAAAGCTGAGAAGGGGTAGCTAGGGCGTGATAAAATTAACTTTATGATGATGTTTGGCTTTGCCCCGAATTCTAAATCTGAGCTCGTTGAAACTTTGTAAGCTATGATTCGTTGGTTTTGATGAGTCTTTGAACGAGACAACAAAAAGGCTGCAGATGAATCTGAATGTCAGATTTTGAAATAAAGAAGAGATGGAGGTGATAAATCGTTACTGACGTCAATGTTCTTGGACGTTCTCAAGCATCAGAGATCAACTTGCAGATTTTGAAGAAGGTCTAGGAATTACATATTTGAACAAGCTTCTTGTGACGGTGGACGGTGTCAACGTCTTCTTCTTGAATGGCGTTAACGTTCCCTGTGGAACTTTCGCCGTCTCAACGTATGCATTAACTAGCGTCATTTATTAATACTTAGTTGAGATTTCTTAAGCCAAATAACACGCCTTGAATGTATTCCGAGGAGCAAGCTCTAGAATACGCGTGACCACAGTGCAAGTCGAAGGAAATTTCTCTGAGAAAAATCCTCCGGCCATAACGGGAATCGAACCCGAACACCCGGCATGATAATGTGAGACGCCAACCACTCGGCCACGGGTGCACAATGTATCGACGTGAATTGGTCAAATTACGCGAGCTGCTACAGGACTTTGAAAATGGAGAAGAAAAATGCTTGAATTTGGGTAGCTCCGGATTGCATATTTTACACGGTTCATCAATAGATTGATGGACTCAAAAAAAAATCGTCAAAATTTTACGACGGAATAGTCTTGAAATTTTGTCTGGGATGCGTAGCACTGGTTTTAAAGCTCATGAAGCATTGATTTTGCCGTCATTGATTCCGATACAAAAAAAGTCACAGGAGGGTTGTGTCCGAGACACGACCGCATAGTTGACGTAGGATTCCGTTAGGCTATCTGTTGATTCTGGATATGTTTGAAGAATTACATCATTAAACACTTTGATAATGATTTGGTGACCCTGAAAAGGGCCGTTTTGTTTGGTTGTTGGGTATTGTTTTTTTAATATTTATTTATTTTTTCAATTTTTCTCACCGTATAAATTTTCCTTGGGTGAAAATGAGCACAACAAAACACAGCTTAAACCAAACGGCCCGTTCTCGAGCGGAAATACACCTTGGTTCTTATTTATGAAAATTGGAAAACATCGTTTCATATATCAAGTCATTTTTAACACAACTGCTTCCATGTACAATTTTACACTTACACTTGTGCTAAATTTTTCACAATACATGATCGGTCATTGATCTGAAATTTCACGAAGCAACCAACATTAAAGCTCCAAATTTGAATTTTATTTGCTAGAATTAATCGTATCACTCACCTTACTTGCAATGCACAAATGCCCCCTACCTTCATGCATTTGCAATGTCGATTTCCCCCTGGCAGCTTGGTTCTGATGTCTCTGTTAGGGAACATATTTCGGTGAGAGGAAAAGCTCCCCCTTCTTTTATGTATTTGCAATGCTTATTCCCCCCAGGCAGCTTGGTTTTGATGTCTCTGTTAGGGACCCGTCGCATGTGTCACCAATTTCGACCAATCAGAAGAGGGTATTTCCGTTAGGATAGAGATCGTGATTTTTCAATTGTTCGACAATTAATTTCATGATATATATTATTTTCTTCAATATAAGAAATTGTTATGGAATGCCGAAATCGATTGACGCAAAAAAAATCAGCAATCTATCATGAAAAGACTGAGCAATAAGCGTTTGAAATTGGACAATTTTCACGATGTACACGATTTTCGATTTTCAATTTGTACCCCGAAAGACGTAATCCTACGTCAAAAAATGGTCGGAAAACGATTCGAGAAACTATTGACTTTTGACTCTATTGACCATTTTGATATTTGATGGATCTCAGACATATCAGTGGAGCTCCAATAGACTTAACACTGAAACAATATTGATAGCAACAAAAAAAAAACAAGTTTGCTCACTATGATCTGAAAAATTAACGACTGGGGCATTTCTGGAAAGGATAGGTTCACGGAACTTCTTACCAAAAATGGTCTTCTGACTCGTGTGGAAACCCCAACGTAGAGAGGGCTTTTCCATTAATACCGAATGTTTTAGAAAAAATCGTGAGAAAACGGTTGTGCTATTAAAGTGACCAGATGGTCAGAGGTCTAACGCGGGACACAAAAAACAAAACGTTATGTATATACGTTATGTGAACATAAACCATAGTTTAGCGAGTCTAAACTTATCAGTATTATTTCATTCTGAGTATCGGCACTCAGTTGTGATTTTTCGGTGGTTTAGATTTTGTTTACGCTCGAAAATCACTCGCTCAATCAGAGAACTTACGCCTGGCAAGCACGACTTAAATTCTACAATTTTCTTCAAATTACCGAATGGAATGCTCGAACATTCCAATTAATTTTTCATCGACACAAAAAAATGGACTAACTTCGGATGGCGATGAAAGATAATTTATAGGAACAAATTTTCTTTAAATCTTACGTTTATTAAGTCTACAACAAAAAAGATTCAAGGCTGTTGATTCGCAGCAGCAGCACTGTCAAGCAACTTGATGATTTTTCCATACTGCAAGCTCCACCCCGCAGTGAAGGAGTTGGACATACTGAGGCACTTAAGCCTTAAGCCGGGAGATCGAAGCAGCCGTGGAGAACAATCTGGCCAAAATGGCCATTTTTATGCGGAAGCGTCTGACGAAGACCGGCCGTATCTGAGCAGCAGGCAATCACCCAGAAGGAGTAGCTTGAGGTGCTGGTGAAAAACTTCTTTTCGTACTCATAGTGAAAGACGAGACGTACTTGATGCTAGAATTCAACGAATGGCAGGGGACCGGGTACTTTACGTTCCCCAGGTAAGCGATGATGTCGAATATATCATTCGCATCAAGTTCTCGAAGAAGGTCCTTCTCTAACAGACGTGAAGGGAATGTCCAAGCCGCTATTCTTCCGAGTTATATGATGAACGGGGAGATATATAGTACGAAGTGCTTGCCGGAGTTGGGAAGGTGATTTGGTGTTTATGCCGAACCTAGGATCAGCCCATTATGCCAAAAGATCAATGGAGGATGGATCGGCTGGAGATAAACATTGTCGCGAAGACCACCAACCTTTTCAACATTCCCCAGCTGCGCCCGATAGAAAACTTTTGGGCGAATGGCCAAAATAGAGAGACAGACGACCCCAAAACCACGAAAAGGTAAAATAACACCCCGATATAAATCTTTTCATCGGCCATTGTTCAGGTTCCGGCCAACTTCCGTAAGTCCGCCCAGTGCTTCATTTATGATACTTCATCAAACAACTTTGCCTCTTCCTGTCGAGTATACACTACTACTTCCGGCTTATTTAAAACGTTAAGCCCTGACCGAGCTAGAGGACCAAAGATGAACTTTTCGTCTGACTTACGTTGGTTCCAGCGGATCAATAGGGTACTTTTATAAAAATCATTTTCCAATTTTGTTGCTGTCGCTTCCAGTTGACACTCTCTAAACAAAAAGCCTAATGTCGGTGCGATGAAACCAGCTCAACGTATTAATTTTGGATGCATTAGAAGCGCTCTTGAACAGTCTGCCAAATAAAAGTTTTTTTTAATTCATCCATTTAAGAAAATCAACATGATCAAATTGTGATATTGAAATATATTGATATCGCGGGACATTTTTGTTTCTTTTGCCAAATGCGGGACGTTTCGCGGGACGGAATCTTACGCGGGACATCTTGTTGAAATGCAGGACTGTCCCGCGTAACGCGGGACGTCTGGTCAGTTTAGCTATGCAACAAGTTTATAATGGTAGCTTAACGAAACGGCTATGGGAAGCAGAAGCGAAATCTCTGGAGGTGAAACGAAGAAAACTATGGAAAACGCAAAGAAGGGAGCCGAAGGATTGCAAGAAAAAGCATTTCGTCAAAATCGTAACAGTTTCGTGAAATTGATTCGAATCTAAATGAAAATGACTCATTCTGTACTAGTGTTTAGGGGTCCTTCAAGATAACTTTGAACTGTATTAGTGGATCCACTTTTTTAATCTTTAACGACACTCCTCAATCGTCGTTTAACTTAATTAAAAATCACAAACAATTCATTTATAGAAATATCTTAAACGAGATCTTAAATTT
The DNA here is from genome assembly GCF_029784135.1 of Toxorhynchites rutilus septentrionalis. Lineage (NCBI taxonomy): Eukaryota > Metazoa > Arthropoda > Insecta > Diptera > Culicidae > Toxorhynchites > Toxorhynchites rutilus. The sequence goes on from NC_073744.1 coordinate 199,066,423, forward strand.
CATTGTTTAAACTAACTGAATGTTTTAGAAACTACAGCCAGAGTACTAGTAGCGAATTCAATTACTAGTCTACATCTGGCATTCCTCTGAAATATTACTGGAAAATCAGGGAATATCAGGGAATTGTTTTTCCAGTTTTGAGTCGACACCCTGGAGATAATACACTTTTTTTTTGATAATTTTTATATCGACGCAGCGATATCCTAACATTTGGATATTAACATCCTAACTTATCATCTACCTACCATCATTCCCCAAAGTTTAGGGAACGAACCCCGTTCGTTTCCTCAGCCTAACATAATACAGAAACTTTACAATGAGAAACAAAATAAACGGTCTGTGGATTGACATCTTCTCCAGGGCCTTAGAACAAACTTACGAGTTTCTCGAGTTTTTACTTTATTTTCACTAAAAAGCACAATCAAAAATCTTCTTTTTTTTGCAGAAACCGAAGGATTTTGAAGCTCAAAAGCATGAAACGGACAACGGCCAAAGGAATGTACCGGAGAAGAAAGCACAACAACAACCATTCAAAACAGAATTGATCCACGCAGAAGAAGAAAAAGATCCTCATATCGAAGTAATGTATAAGTCTCTGGGGGATGAACACCAGATATTCGGTGACTATGTTGCCTCAGAGATGAGGAATCTGAAAAATGAAGATACCAGACGTCAGATGAAGATAAGTATTCATCGGGCAATAATGTACGCGATCGAGAGTGACGCGTATCAAATGCCGGACGACGCACAATCGGAACGTTCGTTTCCATCCCCGGGTGCCCCTGAACCATCGTTCAACTCAACGTATGATTTTGACATGGAGGATGAAAGTAAGTTCACTTCATCATTCTGAGAGAACAATAATTAGTACTAAACTGTAAATGCTGCTTTTACTTCTCTAGAGCCGCTGATAATGCATGAAGACGAAGACGGAGAAGAATTTTTGCTGCAAACGTTTCCTCTGAACAACTTCAGTGATGCGGAATACTTGGATGAACCATAAACTGTTTGTTTTTGTCACATGAAAGTTAGTAATATGTTGAGATTTCCCTAATGATTTTTATTTGCACCTTCAATAGTCTGATGTATATCAGTGACGCAATGACATTTTTAATTTTCCGAACAATCCATAAAATTCGTATATTTGTAAAAATATCCAGAACGGAACGAGTAAAGCACTTCGAAACAATAATTTAAATCGTTCAACATCGTATATGACACTCCTGGCCCGATGACCTATAGCTTGGTCTAGCCTAAATGAAAATTTAACTTTCCAAATGCTTTTGGGCAAGGATGGAAAACAAGGGAGCATGATGTGATTTACGATTAATCGCAAACTGCACAGATCGTAATCTGTGCAAACTGCGACTAACTATTAATCCTCACCCATCATAACCAAATGATTTTCTCTTGGTAACTCTGAGTTGACCAAAGCATTGCTAGACTGAAAGTAGTTCGAATAATTGAGTTACTCTCCTTCCTCGTTTTGCTTTCAACTCCTAACAAGAATTTGCTCCATGGGAATGAGTGTCTCTATGACGTACGATTCTCGCTCTCTCATCCGGGCGTTCAATTTTCCTTTCCGAGCGCGTTTACTTCGATGAAACTGGGTAAAATAAAAAAATGCGCTACAGCAGATAGGACGACTTTAATGTTTCATGTTTCACGGAGGATTTCTCAGATGGTGTTTAAATTAATCAAGAGACTACAAACAATAATCCCTCTCAAATCACTAATTTTATGAGTTAATGTAAATGCGTTATTGGCCAAGGCTATTACGATATCGAACACGTGGTCTTGCGAGATATATTTTTCCGTCTGCCCAAATATAGACCACTTTTTTCGGGGCCGAGTAAACTGGTGTCTAGAAAAGACCTTGATTACCTTGAATTAATAAAAAAACATAAATTAGCGCAAATATGTCAACATGTGTTTTTTTGTTTAAGCACGTAAATATTTGCTCATAATTTTTTTGGATTGTGGCACTCTACATAATTTGTATGCAGATAGACTATCCACAGTTTGTGGGGGAATGGAATACTCATACAACTCAAATGGATAATGATTATCTGCTATCATAAAGCTGAATATTTTTTGACGTTTTGTTTTACTATTGATTCATTCAAAAAAAAAGCTTTATTTTTAAATGTGTTCTTATCCTGAGACTGGCTCACCATATTGCACTGCTACTAAAACCGTAGGCTAACTTCAAGGATATTTTTTATTCATTTTCGGCGAATAATCAATAGAGTGCCGTGTTATGAAACATCAGAATAATAGCAAAAACAATATTACGATCATAAGGTGTTGGACAGGTTATTCCAGACGACATTGGAATATATTCCATCTGATCATCTTTAGAAAGGTTAATGACCTTCAAAGGATAAATTTATCTTGGGCACATTGAATTGATGTTCATGACTTCCAGTCGGACGTTTATTCGCTCTGATAATAATTGTGTGGTCCTCACTAAGCATATATTCCAATGCCGTCAGTTCACTGAAATTATTCGCATACCGTTTGATGATAAGGTAAGATGTTGATAATCATTTGCTGCGATACCTATTGTTCCAACAGTATTCATTCGACAATATGAAGACTGAATACCTGAAATTAACCAGATTCTACCATGCAAATCTGCGGTCAAAGCAGTATGTACACTTGAGAGATGCAACAAGTTTGAAGGGATATAAAAAAACATTAGTCGTTCGACAAATCTACTGCCACATATGTCGGAAGTCCACGATACATGAATATCATACGTCCATACTATTTCATTACATTTATTCGCAACGAAGAACGTAACCACACAGAATTCAATTAATCAAATATGTGATCCGTTTTATCTACAAAATAAAAAAGGGTCTGAAATTCAATCGAATTCGAAAGGTGTTTCGTGAAGTCACTAATTGAATTAATGTTGGAAAAATTATTTGGAGAGAAATGTGAATGTTCAGAATTATTGGAATCTAAAAACGATTTTGGGCGGGATGAGATTCGCCCAAATCTGCTGGTAATAAAATTAATCAATTGCATCCATTACCCGTCTGCTGTTTATCGGGCGGGAGACGACAGCAAAATAAAATCGACACGAGACTGAGTCAGCCACTCACTGCGGACAGTGCAATAGAGAATTAAAAATCCCACGATGAGTGTCGTAAGATTTCAGTTGATCGTCTCTTGTTACACTTTCCGATCAAGAACTCATCATCCGCTCTATGGAATGGGATTAATCGTTTGTGGCTTGCACTCACGATAAAACCTGAGTAGTAGAAGTAATGCTTCGAGAGTGCAAGCAGTTGGGATTCCGCTCTCATATTTCTTTTTTGAGATCTTGGTAGCTCACCGTTCTCACCGCTCACCGATCTTGGATTATGGGCCCTATTATGTAAATCAATCGAGAAGTCGATACCATCTCTATCACTGTCACACCGAGCAAAATTATGTATTTTGTAAATCGAGACAATCTTCTATCGAGCTCGAACATCAATTGTTGCAAATAGCATATATTCAAGCGTTTCTGAAATGTTTACCAAAAGCAATTTGCGATTCGATAGCATCGACCGAGTGAAAACCATCGATGCAAGTGTCAGATTTTTTTTCGAATTTTTTAGTTTGCTTGTCGTGTGTTTCACCTTGCTTCCAACACCCGGTGGCCGCAATGCATGTGCCCATCATGTTTTCATTGGTACGGGCCATCAATGTAGTTGGTTCCCTGCCAGTCGCTGCCATTTAGCGTTAAATGCGTCTCGTTGTCGATGAAAAATTCCATGGACAATTTTAATTCTCCATCACTTTCAGCCTTTGTTTCCGGGTCATAGCTTTTTATTCCGACACGGCCGGTCTTGATTTACGTTTCCCCCTTAAAATATCCATCTCCGCTAGCTATTTTTTTCACAGTCTGGCCCGTTGCTCCGATCTTTCGGCCCGAAGCCCGGAACGATGGGGCCATCTTTCCCACTGACTTTTGCTTAAGCTTCAGCTGCGGTTTACGATCGCGTTGTACCGTCGGACTATCGGAACCAGGCTTCCGTTCTATGCTCTCATTCTTCACCAGCATTGTAAGGATATTATAGATACCGGAAAGGGCGTATCGGGCGGACTCAAAATACTTGACGATGTCCACTTTTTTCGCGACGGGATGGAGCGCAGTTGCTTTACTGTTTTCGCCATAACTTCCGGCAGCTCGACTGATAGCGCTGTCAATTTTTTGTTCGAAAATTCGTGGGTTACTATGATTGACGATGCACAAATGGCCTCATCATCAGGTGTCAAGGTAAACGCATGAAAAATTGATAAAATTTGTTCATTTTTGAAATTTAAAAATAAGAGACACCATACAAATGTTCGCGACGCTCTAGCCAACACAGTAGTCAGGAGGCCACAATGTAGGCGGGACTATCATCGTGCGAATTGGGTGGAATTCCAGCTGCTTATCGACAACAACATTGATCTCGATCTGCCTCTTGAATCTCACGAAGATATCGAAGCAACAGTCAGCACTATTCAATCTGCAGTTATTCAGGCTCGTCAAAACCACATCCCAGAAACGATTCAGGTGAGTGACTCTGTTCAAATTGATTCCATTACTAAACATTTGATTAGACTTCGGAACCTCTATCGAAGGTGGTACCAACGTACTGGTATTTGAGAGAGGAAACGACAGTATAATCAGTTAACCAAGGTTATCCAGGCCAGAATGATTGATCTCCGTAACAAAAAATTCGCAAAAGATATTAGCTAACTTTCCAACAACTCCAAGCCACTTTGGAGGCTCGCAAAAATTCTCGTGACCAAGTCTAATCCAGTTCATCCTCTTCAGAACGATTGATAACACCTGCCGAAAAGGCCAATGCAATTGGCAACCATTTCGCTAGTTCAAACAGTATTGACCAGAATATTACAAGTCCATTTGAAGCTTCGGTAAATGATACTGTGAGGGCTATTGACAATATCCATTCTACACCTCAAGAGAATGAAATCATCTCGGCTGGAGAGGCTATCTCGGTTGAACGTTAACATTGAGTTGAACCATCTCAGTAACAACTTATATGAAATTATGAAATTATGTCTCCAACAGATGTCACTCGACTACTTCCTCTCGAGTTGGAAATTGGCCAAAGTGGAATCCTCCCGACACTAAACCCCGGGAAAGATCCTTCTTGAAAGAGCTATAGACCAATTAGCCTCCTCCTAGCATTTCAGGTATTCGAAAAAAAAAATACTAATGCGCATTCTTGCTTTTGCAGATGAGCACAATATATTGAATGAGCAGTTTAGATCCCGAAAAGGCCATCCTACCATTCACCAGCTTCGTAGGGTACATAATCATACGAAACAAGTCAGTTTCAAAATCATCTGATAATGTTTGGCATAATGGTTTCATTTAAAACCTTCAGAACCACATACTTGATAAAAATTATCCTTCTGGTAGAGCGTTCAATGTTTCTATATACAATGTTTCATCAGAAAAAGTCATTGTAAATGCAGGTGTTCCTCAAGGATCCATTCTGGGACCAATTATTTTCAACCTTTACACTTCAGATATTCCCGCACTTCCATCTGATGGGAAACTGGAGTTCGGGTTTGGCGTTCGTGCAGACTAGACGTGTGTGTTTCAATTCCTACAAGTGTCCTTGTTTCGAGTCGTTTATATAGCGGGAAGCGTATAAATTTCGCGAGAAAGTAAGCTTTCTGCATCAGAGAACGTATATTTATTTGTAATTCGCTTGGATTCAACGACAGAATGTTCAACTTTTCGTCCAGTGAAGCAGTTTTCTTTCATTAGTCCGTTTATTCGGCCATTTATTTTAGGCTTGTGTTAGTCATTCGCTCGGTTGCACGTAAAGATGTGTTTTTTTACCGTACGCGTGTGTGTACAAAATAAAGGGTACGTTCTGGAAATCAAATAGTGCTTTACATGAAAATATTTTAGAATCTAGTGATGTTTCGGGTCTTTACCAGTTGGTTTATCCTAAATTTGTGAATAGTTGCCAGAAGCACAATGGCAAACGCGTTGCAATCGAAATTTACGTAGTGCTATTATCACCACACAATGTTATCAACGCGCTCGATTTTAAATTTGTGAATTGTATTGAGTGTATTTGTTAATGAAAAATCTGTTACGGACTTTCAATTCGGACACCGGAATTTGGATAAGGGATTTTATTTACAAGGCATAAAGAAGTGATGAATGCGCGTACGATTGCGATATAAGTGGGACACAGGGAAAAATTTGTGAACTCAACTACAAAATGCAAAGTTAGCTCTAGAAGTGGTATCGGTTTTCTACTCTATTCGGTGTATTTTGGAGTGTGGTGTTAGTTGATATTCAGCTCCCTTCGATTGTGTTGAAAAATCTGTTACTTCTATTCTACCGAAAAATAGGCTCGGGAGGTTGAGTGTAAAATGAAGTGTCTAAATTGCATAATTGCATGGATTCAAATTATGTTTATATTATGAGCGCTCGTAGTGTTTCATAACAGCAATGCTAATAGTGAGCGTACTCAATATACGCAGAAGTTTCAGAAGCACATATGAGTGAGTGTGAGTGAGAAGATGCGAGAGGAAATATTACAGCTACTGGCAGCAACTAAAGTGGTTCAAAATTCATCACAGGTGTGCTAGTTTTTAGTGTTGTCGAACACTTTGTGAGTTAAATTAGGTTAAACACTTTTTTTGAACAAATTGTGAGGAAACGATCTGGAAAGTAATAATTATGTTGTTTAGTTTAGTGAAAAAGTTTCGTGTCTTTTCGGCCTTCGCGATTTGATTTGCGCTAAATAGTAAAATGTATAGTCAGTCTGATCAATTTTACAGGTTTTTCTTCTCAGGATACCTGGAGGTAAACAGCACCGCATGTTGTGATGCATGAGATTTTCTGATTTTTGTTTGGTCGAGTGGTCGATAGTTCGGGTTTACATTATCATATCACTTACCTCAGTGAATCCTGATTCTTACCTTTTCCCACTAACAATTATCCCCCCTCCATGATAAACGCTAGGGAACCACGCTATAGAGGCGACCCTTCTGGCCTTCGGGCGGCGAATATCATACTAACATTCCTTCCCTTCCCCTGGTGACTGTAAGGACGTGGCCGGCGTCGTTATTGACCATTTAAAGCTCGAATCATCGAAAATTGCACAACGAGAATGATTTGCTAGTCCCAAGCGTCATTCTGTGTGTTCTTTGTGCAATTTGGTTGGTTCAGGTCAATCACGGAGAGCAACTACGAATTGTACAGTCTACCCAAGCTCTAGCTCAAGCTCACTTCCATCTGATGGGAAACTGTCACTATTTGCAGATGACACTGCCATCATTTACAAGGGCAGAAGTGTCACAGAACTAAGATCTAAACTTTAAAGAGGATTATATGCTTTGTCTGGATATTTCAATAATTGGAAAATATGCATAAATGCAGCAAAGACACAAGCCATATTGTTCCCCCATAAGAACACTCCAAAGCTTGTTCCTCCTCGAAATATGACAGTCATTCTCAATGGCAATAGTATTGAATGGTTCTCGGAAGTATTATATTTGGGTCTAACTTTCGATCGAAAGCTCACCTTCAGAGCACACATTGACAAAACAGACACAAGATGCAACATTTTGATCAGATCATTCTATCACCTGATCAATAGATACTCTCGATTATCTCTAAAGAATAAACTTGCAGTATACAAATAATATTTCCAGTTATTGCATATGCGATGCCGGTTTGGGTGTGCTGTGCTCCAACAGACAAATTGAAACTTCAACGCATACAAAACAAAATTCTTCGTATGATTACAAACTCTCCTCCCAGAACACGAACTACGGAGATACATCAGCTGGCCGGGATTAAAAACTTGGATGAAATTTTCAATAATAAATGTATGCAATTTGAACAGAGTTGCGTCAGTCTCTCAATACACGAAATAATACAAAATTTGTATGATTATGCTATCTAACACTCTAGTTGTTGCCTGTTTGGGCAACGACTGTGAATTTGGGTACATATATATTTATTTTCAGGTAGGTCCCCTGGCGCCTGTTGTTTTGCCTGCTGATAATTCTAATAATTTTTAACCTGGCTGAACCTTGTATGGCCAGGTGTAGCCAGCCCTAATCATGGCTTCCAGTAGCTCTGGCTCCGGAAGGCCAACAAATATTATTAATGGTGGGGCTTATTCCCAAATGCACTACACGTGAAAGCAAAGTGAAATGAGGTCTACCTTATCCTGGCTCACACGCAATTGCAAATATTTGGTATAATTCATTATGAATATACCGAGTTCATTCATCGGGGTTATTCTGGTTTCCACCACACACTTCCTTGTCAGGGTAAACAGAGCGATTTCTTGTGTTTTGTTTTCATTTGTATTTAGAGAGGTGGAATTGAATCACGCAAAATGGAGTAAGTGCAAATGTTTATTTATTGTTGTATTTTAGTGAATAATGTTTTATGTATTATTTAAGGCAAAAAAAAAACAGACAACAATTCTCCCGCCTTCTGGCCTTCGTGGAACAAAATACCGATGTGGCCAGAGGTTGTAAATACATTTCTAGGGAGTCAAGAGCTGCTTTATTGAACACAATAAAGGATTCACTGAATGGTTTGGGTCCTCCCACACGCAGCATGACAAAAGGTGAGTTTCCTTTTTTTGGATTACCAATTTATAATAAATGTTCTGTTTTCAACTTTCAGGTTTGGATCGACAAAAAACTGCAAATCAAAAATAAATTACAACACAACAAAAAAGAAGTAACGGGCACTGGAGGTGGTCCTAATACTGAACATATTTTTAACGGTGTAGAGGAAAGTATTATCCGTCTGAACAATTAAGGTATAGTATTGATTTATCTCTTGATATATTATCATAATTTACATACTCTCCTTCAACATTTTTTTTATTTTTATTTTACATATTTTTAGACTCAGTGTGCCTTCCGCATCCGTGGTTGTCGATGAGACTACACATTCTGATTAGGTCCAAATAATAAAACCAAATATAACGATCGATGAATCGTTCTCTGCTGATGCATCCTACGAAAGCGGAACTGAAAGAAGTCTATCAGCAATGCGTGGCCGTGAAAAAGGGACAAAGCGTATAATTCCAGAGCCTCTCGTTAGAAACAATCCGACGATTTTTCCAAGATGAAGTGGCCCGTGTCGGATTGCGCTCGATACGCTCGCAAATCATACGAATTGCATGAAAAGCGGTTGTGCTTAAAGAAAGAAAATTTTAACTTCAAAATGAAAGTGATACTCGAGGAACAAAACAATAGAAATTTGCCAATTTAATTTTTCATGAATCTATATAAATAAAAATGACGACATAGTTTTGAAGAATCATGATAATAGATGAAATAAACTAAAAAAGTGAACGAAAGAAGCTAACTTTTAGTGTTGTAGCTGAACACAATTCAAGTCATACAAGTGCAGTTGAAAATCTGGGATTTTTAAACTGTTCTCCTGCGTATAGTTGCCATATTATTCGTACAGTTTCAAAACTGACGTTTAACCCCGTTTAACCCGCTATTTCTTGTAACTATTTACACAAACCTGCTCCAGAGGGTATCTTATTTATTTCATATCTGCGCTTCTAATCACGATATATCCTCGCGAAATACGGGTTTCGTGCTTACAAATCATTTAGTGTTGAACAAATTAAAACAAACAATTTACAGCTGAAGTTCTCTTAGAAACATAATTTGAAATGAACACAGGGTCATTCTGGTTTTCAGTCCATTTTTGTGTTCAATACACGGAGTTCATTTTTACACTTCACGATCTCTGTAAACGGGAATGGGTGCAAAAAAGTGCAATCGTAGTGAAAACGTAAGTGGATACGGAAATAAGACCCGGTGTTCGCACCACTCGCACTTCCCCCAGATGGGCTGATCCTTTTGGCGGGAATTTGCAAATTTTATTGTTAATAGCAACCGGGGGAAATATGCTTCCACCCAATTCTTTTGAAGATTCTAAATCGATCCAAGGTGTGACCGGTAGGAATCTTAATGACGCTAAACCACAACGTGACGATAAGAATCGTCTACAATATATGCTTCAGAAACGGATATGGCCCTCCTTCAGAAACGGGTGGAGGTATTTGACGCAGAGCAACATCGATATCAGATCTCCTTAGTGCATAAGAACATAATCTATCACAATGCATGAATTGGTGTTACATGGCATAGATACTCGACTTTCAACCGTCGTTGAGTGCTGACCGGTTTCACCAGCGCTCCAGTATATTTTTAAGTAACTTTTTTTTTTATTAGTAAACAATCTTACTTTTTTACGACGTGACCCGCGCGCTCCACTTTATTTATTTACATTTTTTTTATCGACGCGAGTGTAATGAAGTGCGGAATAGTGAATTGTGCGCTCAGCGACAATCGCTTTTTGTGGCGTTGCTATGGAACCTGCAACCGCCAATTTCACGCCGCCTGTGTGGGAGCGTAACGAAATCATGAAGAAATTTTGCGATCCTTCATGCTGCCACTATGTCAGGACTGCCAAGAAGAATTCATAACTAACCTTCGCATGAAGTCGCTTGTGGAGCCACTAAAATCAATCAACGAAAACATTGGCATGACACTCGAAGCCAATCATAAATTACTAAACAACTTCAAATCGCTCAGTGCAACACACGATGAAACCCTCTCGAACATAGAAGAAATGCTGCAAGATATAAAAAAGAGCGTCTCGCAAGTCTTCAGCAGCACAAAAACCAGCACTGCGGAAATCAAAAATACCATATCATCGCTATTAGAAATAGCCCCAACGGACAACAGCGCAGCAGTAGAATCAGTAGCGAAATTAGCGGCATCAGTCGCAGTTGCAGAAATGGAAATAAAACATTCAACAACAACAAACTCCATCGACCTTCTGCCCCAATTATTCGAGTCCCTAAAAACTGACTTGACAGACTCGCACATCACACTGGCGTGCGAAGTAAAAACACTTCCTCTAGTGTCTCCCACACTATCAAGCCAACTGTAAGCTTAGAAGAGGAACTATCTGAAAGCCGCGCATCCATCACAATAGTTCATACGAAGGAAGACCACACTTCTCCAGGATGGCGCCGCTTTGACCATAAATGGCATTGGAAACCGGACTGGTCGGAATTCGATGCCAAACAACGAATTCGTAGGCTTCAAGAAAAAGCAGCCGACAAAGCAAAACTCAACAGAAAGCGAAGAAAGCAAACTGCACGCAACAACAGCCAGCACATTCGCAACAATGCGAATAACAAAAATCAACACAGACGCGCCGATAAATCGGATAAGGAACTGCTGGCCTCAGCAAAAGTGCAGTTTGCTGGCCCACCATCAAATACCGACCATCCAATTGCTGGCCTCTCGGTCCCGAAATACATCAATTTCAGGAAGGGCGAAACAATCAACCCGTACCGAGCAGAAAATCAGCCACATTACAACAGCACCCAATCAACGTCAAACGCAAATTCCACTCCGCTAACACTTGTATATTTGACGAAATTGCACATCTCGGTCTTAACCAAATAAATCATGTAAAAAATTTCCAAAAATATTATCTAGACCTATTATTCACTAACATCACCGACGACTTTTGTGTGAATGAGTCCATGACTCCTCTTTGGAAAAATGAAAAATTTCACACAGCAATTGAATACTCAATCTTTATACATAATAGACAATTGCCCATCGACTGGGAGTATGAAGAAGTACTGGAATATAACAAGACGAACTTTGGAGCAATCAAATGTAGCCTACAAGCCATAGAATGGCAAACTTTATTAAACAGCGAACGAGATGTCAACTTAACTGTACATATTCTTCACGAAATTCTGAATAACATAATATCAGAAATTGTGCCGAAGAAAAGAAGACGAAGAAATTCAACCAGCAAATACTTGGAGGCGATGTGGCGTAGTGGTAACATCCATGCCTCTCACGCTAAAGGTCACGAGTTCAATTCTCACTCCCGACATTCTTCCAAAAATGGAAGTAGAAGTGACGAACCAGCCAAATGAGTTGAAAGTCACTATAATACAGATAAAAAAAAAAAAAAAAAAAAAATGGTTCTCAAATGGGGATCAACACTAGGGTAGGAGCCTACCTGTTGGTCTCAAATGTTCCTATCTCACGCCTCCACGAAGATCATATGACGACATTTTTAGATCGGGCGTGAACTGGAAACACACACCTGGTCTTGGCTCCGAGAACGGGTGTCGAAAGTGGCTAAGTGAGGGGGTGCGAGCGAGTCAGAGCGCTATATCTCTCCCGGGGAAGGCCTCCCGGGTCATGGAGGCCTTGCCAACCCGCTGTCTCCCGGGCAAAGGAGATACACCCAGACAATGGAGCTAAGGTCAAGACGAATACTACGAATGCGATCACCCGAGGAGGGTCCCCGAACTGGAGCTGGTCCTGGAACGGGCGTAAGAGCGAGCGGCCAGCGGCTGGAGGGCGATGTGCAAGAGCGGGCCACCAGCCGGGTTCAACCCGAAGAGCTACCGCCACACGGAAACAGCAGCCATCGACATAACCAACGAAACGCTGCGCCTACGAGGCGTGTTGCGACTGTCAGACGACAGTCGTCCACACTTGTGGGTACTACTAGGCGACGGATCATGTGGACACACGAAATGAACGAATTCGTGATCCGCGCCTATTACATCTGCACTGCTTTGGAGACGGACATGAGCGGTCGCCCTCGAATACTAACAATGTTCGAGGAAGCGTATCCAGAGTTCGTCGGGAGGCTTGACCAAAACGCGATGAACGCGAGGCGTAGAGCGATTGTACGCAACAATATTCTCTCCCAAACGCAAGTCGACGAGATCAAGCAGCAGGTGCAGAGAGAACTAAGCTCCAGAACAAGCAGAGCAAGCGATGTGTCGAGACGAAGTTCAGTACGGCTGAGCAATTCATTCGCGAGTGGGGCACGCGAATCAGCACCAGTGGAGGCCACAGTACAACAACCCTCTGAGCCGGAAGATCCACAGCCAGATCAACAACTACTACGCGATCTGGTCTTCCATTACGACGAGGCGATCTCACAGTTCCGCGACACGGACCCTTTGTCGCGCCCCAGGATCCCGAAGTTGCAGCATTCCCGCAGGCTGACAAGTGCAGTAAAGCTCATGAACGAGCACGTTCTTCCGCTGCACTTGGTTGATGCTGAGAACATGGAGGAGCTGCAACTGAAAGTTTACTGCGCTGCTGTGGCGACCGCCAAAAGTTTAGGATACCGTATTAGGCCAAGAGGCGGACTGCTCCAACATCTCCGTGAAAGGCGTGAGCCTCCATGGCGAAGGAGATTGGAGCAACGGATCCTAAACAAGCGCGCCGCAATTGGAAGACTGATGGCGTACAAAAGAGGCAGCAGATCGGTGAAATTATGTCGCCAAGTTGCTGTGATCGTGCGGCCTACTGAACTTCGCCAGCTGGGAGCTCACCAGCTGACGGAAAAACTCGACACACTGGTACAGCAATTGAGCGTCCTTACAAAACGGCTGAAACGTTACTCTGACTCTGCAAAGCGCCAGGAACAAAATCGGATGTTCAGAGATAACGAGAAAGCGTTCTACGACCACATTAGCGACGAGAAGCCCGACTACCGCGAAGGTTTGCCAGATATTAGCGATGTGACGAACTTCTGGGCTGGTATTTGGGAGACCCCAGTAGAACATCGCAACGGGCAAATGTGGTTAAGACGGGAGGAGGAGAGTTGTGGTGAAATTGGAGAGATGCCAGCTATCATCGTCGGAGAGAACGATGTCCGCGAAGCCTCGCGGTACCTGAGGAACTGGGCAGCACCGGGCCCCGATGGTGTCCAGAACTTTTGACACAAGAAGCTGACCGTCGCACATCCAAAGATAGCTGAGTGCTTCAACAAGGTGCTACGTGACCCACACAACCTTCCTGAATTCGCCACCCGTGGCGTCACCTTCCTCCTCCCGAAAGACAGCAACACATTGAACCCATCAAAGTACAGACCGATAACGTGCCTATCGAGTCTGTACAAAATACTGAGCAGCATAATTACCGCCAAAGTTTCTGCTCACTGCGAACAGCATCACATCATCGCAGAAGAGCAGAAAGGATGCAGGAAAAATACGCATGGCTGCAAAGACCAGGCCATCATCGACGCAGCCATAGTCGGCCAGGCGGTATATAACCAGCGGAACCTAAGTATGGCCTACATCGATTACAGGAAGGCTTATGACTCCATACCTCACTCGTTTCTCGTCCGGGTATTGGAGCTCTACAAAATTGATCCCGTCGTCGTTAGGTTCCTGCAGCATGCGATGAGGCAGTGGAGTACGTCTCTGCACCTCAGTGATGGGGAAAATGTGTTGCAGTCTAGAACGCTGCAGATAAAGAGGGGGATATTCCAAGGCGACTCTTTCAGCCCGCTTTGGTTTTGTCTGGCACTGAACCCCCTCAGTAGGACGCTCAATAGAAACGGTCATGGCTATAAAATAAGGTATGGCGACGGCGCCCACGAAGAAGTGACCCATACCTTCTACATGGATGATTTCAAGGTCTACGCTGATTCACGTCAGCGTCTAGGTGTAGCTATCCGGGTTGTCGAAGACATAAGCAGGGACATCTGCATGGAGTTCGGCCTCGACAAGTGCCGCTGTGTCCATCTGCTGAAAGGGCAGCTTACCGAATCCGGAGGTTACGAGGTCTATGACGGCGAGTTCATAAGAGACATGGTTCGTGGCGAATCCTATAAATATCTTGGATTCCGACAGCTCACCGGGATTCGCCACTCCGACATCAAGACGGAGCTGCGAGACAAGTTCTTGAGTCGAGTGAACTGTGTCCTGAGGACTTTCCTCAACGCGGGGAACAAGGTACGCGCGATCAACACATTCGCGGTTCCCCTGCTGACCTTCAGTTTTGGTGTAGTCAAATGGAGCAAAACTGACCTAGAGGACCTTGAGAGGAGGATGAGGAAAGCATTTAAAGAGGCCGGAATGCACCATCCTCAATCGGCACTGGAGAGAGTTTCACTGCCACGTAAAGAAGGGGGACTTGGAATAGTCGACATATCTGCACTGTGTGTTGCCCAGGTACGACAACTGCGCGAGTACTTCGCAGAACGCGCCAACCAAAACGCGCTATACCGGGCTGTCTGCGCCGCCGACAGAGGATACAGCGCTCTGCACTTGGCGCAAGCGGAGTACCAACTCAACTGCAATCTGCAGACAGCGGAGGAGAAGATTGCAGCTTGGAAGCAGAAGGCAGTGCATGGTGCCCACCCCCATCAACTGGATCGGCCACACGTCGACAAGGCCGCATCTAATCTGTGGCTAACGCGTGGTGAACTCTCTTCAGTAGTAGAAGCCGACATGATAGCTATCCAGGACAGGATAATGCCGACGAGAAACTGCAGGCGGTACGTCTGGCATCAAGACGTTGATGACATTTGCCGGATGTGCCATCAACCAGGTGAAAACATAGAGCACATTATGGGAGGCTGTCCCGTTTTGGCCAACGCAGCCTACACCGAGCGCCACAACAACGTGGCCCGTATTGTTCATCGACAACTGGCGCTCCAATGTGTTCTACTGGAAGACAACGTACCAAACTACCGGTACCTGCCTGCACCTGTCCTGGAAAATGACCGTTTCAAGCTGTAGTGGGATCGCACTGTTCTGACCGACCTCTCGATCCACCACAACCGTCCAGATATAATGGTTTACGACAAGAGCGACCGCAAAGTCACCATCATCGATGTCGCTATTCCACTGAACCAGAATCTGGAGGAGACCCACGGTCGCAAAATCTGCAAGTACCGACCATTGGCCGTGGAGCTCAAGGAACTGTGGGGGCTAAGGGAGGTCCCAAGAATTGTTCCAGTCGTTCTCTCTGGAACTGGAATTGTCCCGAAGACACTTCTGGAAGCGCTAAAGGTGTTGAATATGGAGAAGGAATTGGCCGGCATCCAAAAGTCGGTCATCCTTAGCACCTGCGCGATTGTCCGACAATTTCTCGGTCAGGACTGAAACAGCACGAGCATGCAGATACGTGCATTCCGCAGAGCCTAGTCCCCCTTTGGCATTCAGAAGCCCGGGGGCAGGTGAAAATTCTGGCTAGGTTCGCCTAGTTAAGAAGTGAGATAAGTCTGCCAAAAAAAAAAAAACCAGCAAATATCCTATTTGGTTTAACGTTCAAATAAGAAATCTAAAGAATAATAAACAAAAAGCACATAAAAATACAAAATAGACAAAAGTCATCAGAATTTGCTTGAATATCAAAATATTTCCCAAGAATTAAATTTTGCAATTAAAAGTGCACACGAAGAGTACAATAGAAAGGTCGAAACTGAAGTCAAATCATGCTCGAAGAAATTCTTTAATTACGTAAAGTCTAAGCTCAAAACAATAATTTCCCATCGCAGATGCATCTCGATGAGGATGTGAGGAATTCTTCGAACGAAATTTGTAATCTCTTTGCAAATTTCTTTCAGGAAGTATATACCACATTTTCCGAAGAAAATCGCGATCGGAACTACTTTTCATTTTTACCGGATTATCCAAATGACATATCGGTGAACTATCTTTCACAACAGGAAATATGCCATGCACTAAAAAAATTAGACGGAACAAAAGGACCAGGACCTGACGGAATAGCACCTATATTCCTAAAGAACCTGGCTGAGGAACTCACCCTTCCCTTACATTGCATTTTCAATATGTCACTACAAACTGGAATATTCCCAGAAAAATGGAAACAATCTTTTTTGGTACCTATCTTTAAATCAGGCGCTAAATCTGACGTACGTAATTATCGTGGAATTGCTATTATCTCTTGCATTCCTAAACTATTCGAAGCAATAGTCAACGAAAAAGTCTTCCAACAAGTAAAGAATAGAATTACGTGTATGCAACATGGCTTCTTCAAAGGCCGTTCAACTGCAACTAATCTGTTGGCTTTTGTGAGTTTTATTTTGAATGCAATGGAAAATGGCAAACACGTAGAAACTCTTTACACTGACTTCAGTAAAGCATTTGACCGCATCGACATTCCATTACTACTCTTCAAATTGCAGAAAATAGGAATGGAACAAAGACTCTTAAACTGGCTCAATTCTTATCTAACAAACCGTGAACAAATTGTTCATTTTCAAAATTCTCTTTCGAATCCAGAAAAGTCACTTCGGGAGTCCCACAAGGCTCTCATCTTGGACCTCTTCTTTTCATTCTGTACGTTAATGACATCTCCTTCGTTCTCAAGCGTATCAATGTACTTGTGTATGCCGACGACATGAAGCTGTTCGCGGAAATTGGAAATGAAAACGACATCGAAGCATTTCGAAACGAAATACATGTATTCCATACTTGGTGTGATAAAAATCTACTAACACTGAAAATGAAAAAGTGCAACTCTATAACATTTAGCAGAAAAAAAACATGTACCAAATATTGTAATACGTCTGTAATATGTAATATGGAAATCAAAACGTAGAAAAATGTGAAATAGTTAACTGTAAACTCACATTCATAGAACACTGCAACTCTGTAATAAATAAGGCGAATAGTGTGAGTTTTGTCAAACGCTTCTCACATAACTTCCAGGACCCATACACAATAAAGCTTTTATATATTACATATGTAAGGCCTATTCTGGAATACTGTAACATCGTTTGGAACCCGTATATGGTCGTACATGAAGAACGCATTGAGTCAGTCCAGAAACAGTTTCTTCCACTTCCTTCATATGAAGCACGTTGCATGCTCATAAACATCCAAACACTAAAAGAACGCCGTGAATTTGCAATGCTTTCTTTTGTTAATGACCTAATTTCGCAACGAGTACAGTCAGCTGAATTACTAGAAAAACTAAATTTCTATGTACCTGGGCGTCAACTAAGAACGCGCAATTTGTTTCTAACCAAAACATCCAGAACAAATTATGCAAATAACGCCCCTATCAATCGCATGATGCGTATATACAATCAGCACTGCGAAATAATTGACACAACAATGAATAAAAAACAGCTAAAAAGAAACATGTACCGCAAAAAATAATATTTAACCTAAGAAAACATTGTAACATTAGTGTATAAGTGTGTAGTCTACATTTGTTTGACGAAATGAATAAATAAATAAATAAATAGATATAACCCACCCATTTTTTTAATGCAAGCGTTACATCCCTATGTAATCATCAACGAAATTAACAAAACCGTGAGATGGTGATGGCGTTCTTTCAGCTTCTATACCTGGCGAAAACCCACAACATCTTTTTCGTTTCTTTAACGGCGGCAACATCTCGCCAATCTACGCTCTATTCCAGCCAAAACATTAGAAATATACATCTGCGTAAATATAATTCCGGCCTCTATGGGTGTGTTTAAGAAGTGTGTTCCTAATTATTGGGAATGGAATGAGCGGATATCCATCCGCGAATCATTTCTAATCCTACAAAAGAACCGTCTTACATAGGTAAAATATTAGGCCGCACGACTCGCTGCGTCGTGCCGTTTGTAGAATAAGTATTAAATCAGAGGTTAAAATAATAAATACGCACAAACGCGAAACGTCGGCAACACATTTCTGCAGTTTAAAAGAATAGGGGTAGAAAATATATAAATTAAGTTACACTCTCTCGATCGTGGGTGTGTTTTGTGATGGCATCCTTTTTGTTGTTAAAACAACCCCTCTAGAGAATTGTTTCGATTAAAATTAGCGAATAAAACGATAAAACATAGAAAACGTTGGAGACTTTCCAAAGCTCTGGCACCTCTGGCGGTTGCGCTTTTTGGCAAACCAAACGCACCAAATCTATACACATTATACACTGTGGGATAGCTAGCGTAAATTCGACTGTAGAAAGGTGTGGACATTTTTGGAAGAACTGTTGAATTTTTACACGGTTTCAGATATAGGGGGTGGTTTAGAAGATTTTTCCCAAACTCTGCGTCCGACGGAACGGATTCCAGCTGCCGGAGGTGAAACTGCTGAGACGGTTCTTGCCCAGTTTCGAGCGGGGTTTGCTGTTTTTGGTGGTGGTTCCCGTTGGGCTGGGTGCTCCGGAGGAAACCCCCGACGAGCTGCCGGAGAGCGTTGAAATCGAACCTTTGGAATGGGTGGAGGCCATTGGCTGGAAAATAGAAACGCAGTGTTACTCATCATGTGCACGGTCGACAATACTATGGACGGATTTCGCGCCAACTCGTCTATTGGATTGGCATAACCCTTTCAGAACTTAATGAAACTTTTTGGGCGTGAAGACCTTACCTAATTAAGCAACTTGGCATACTTAGTTTTCCGAAAATTTATCTATACTAACATATGGAAAGGGCGAAATATTTTTGACCATTTTTTATAAATTTTTTTAACTCGAAAATGGTAAATCCTACAAAAAATTATCTATGGAAAAGTTTTAGGAAAATAATTGAATTTTCAAAAAAAAAATTTTTTTTTTAAATCCCACACTGAAAAACAGGAAGTGGGTTATATCTATGGTATAACCGCAAGGGTGACGTAGGACTCTCGTTGATATAGAGATCATTTGTATGAAGTTGAATCTGAATTCATTCTGAATGAATGAATATTTGGAGAACTTCGAAAACGAGAGCGTTACGTTGGAGGCACAAGGTTTTATGCATCCAATATTGGATACGGAAATATCCTACTGATGGGGAAGAATAATCTTCAGAAGCTATCCTGTTGATTGCGATTGATTGAAAAACCACAAAACCAAATGTATTTGGTCACAGTGTTACATGGATAGAAAACATTCAATTAAACTCTTTCACATGAATATATTTTGAAAATTCCCAAAGGAACTGGCAGATTATTTTCAGTAACGATTAGATATTTCCACATTTTCCTCGATACTGGAAGCCCACCAGTGGTTAATGCCAACTCGATAACCATCTGTTAATAGCACTTGATTGAAACATATTTGGTCACAGTGTTACATGGATAGAAAACATTCAATTAAACTCTTTCACATGAATATATTTTGAAAATTCCCAAAGGAACTGGCAGATTATTTTCAGTAACGATTAGATATTTCCACATTTTCCTCGATACTGGAAGCCCACCAGTGGTTAATGCCAACTCGATAACCATCTGTTAATAGCACTTGATTGAAACATATTTGGTCACAGTGTTACATGGATAGAAAACATTCAATTAAACTCTTTCACATGAATATATTTTGAAAATTCCCAAAGGAACTGGCAGATTATTTTCCAGCAATGATTAGATCTTTCCGGAACTTTCTCGATGCTGAATGGCATCCTAACGGAAAGAGTTCTGCGCGTGTATGTGTCGATCCTTCGCCGTCCACCTCCTCCAGCACGTTAGGCAACGATGTTGTCTTGTCGATGTCCTCACGAAAAATGAATGTGTCTCACCACCAGAATATCGCTTAAGTATGCTTTTTGTGTGTGATTGAATCGAGAGAAGGTGTGGTTTACGATGGCAATTTGGAAGGCAAACTAGAGGGGAATGAACTCTCTGAGCTCGGAACTTTCGGCAAATGAGCAATAATCGATTGCGGGCGCATACAATATTGGATACGGAAATATCCTACTGATGGGGAAGAATAATCTTCAGAAGCTATCCTGTTAATTGCGATTGATTGAAAAATCACAAAACCAAATATATTTGGTCACAGTGTTACATGGATAGAAAACATAAATAATAAATAAATAAATAATAAACTCTTTCACATGAATGTATTTTTAAATTCCCAGAGGAACTGGCAGATTATTTTCAGTAACGATTAGATATTTCCACATTTTTCTCGATACTGGAAGCCTACCAGTGGTTAATACTAACTCGATAATCACCTGTTAATAGTACTTAATTGAAACATATTTGGTCACAGTGTTACATGGATAGAAAACATTCAATTAAACTCTTTCACATGAATATATTTTGAAAATTCCCATAGGAACTGACAGATTATTTTCAGTAACGATTAGTTATTTCCACATTTTTCTCGATACTGGAAGCCCACCAGTGGTTAATGCCAACTCGATAACCATCTGTTAATAGCCGCGCGTGTATGTGTGTGTAGCGATGTCTTCCCAGGGAACCGTTTGTGGCATCACTCTCCTCCTGATAGATTCCCTTCTGGCCTAGGGTGCACAAACAGGCTCTTGGTGACACCGTTCATCCGCGCTTTCATGATAAATAAAGAGCTTCACCGCAACAGCGACAACATGCTCCAATCGCTGTTCAATTAGAACTGAGTGGATTTCCGAGCGCCGCTCGCTTATATACCGATTGGTGATTTCAATAGCCTTTTTTGAAAGTAATTTTAAGACTATTGAAACAAGTTTTTGGATCAAAAAGTAACAAGTATATAACGCGTAGACATTTTATCTTTCGAATGAAGTGTTTATCATACCATTTCGTTCAGTTGTTTAGGAGCTATTAACGCTCAAAATCTCGGTCTCCGGCGTAACGCTTTCGTTTTCGAAACTTTGATTTTACACCCCGGTATAGAAATGAAAGACGTAGTCCTACGTCAAAAAAACTATTTTAAAAACTAAAAGTCGATTTTCTCAAAATGGTCATCTCAGATTTTGATGAAATGGTAGATAAATGGCAGATGTGCCCTACAACTGTTCCATACATCGCAGCTTGTGCATATTTAAGGCAAAACATTTTTTTAACAAAAACTTTTCCAATATTTTATTGAAATTAAGTTTTTTTCTTTTTTCAGTGCAGAAATCCAACTCAAAATACATAAATAATAATAATAAAAATGTTGAATGAGTGTTTTAGAGGTCTTTATTACAAATCAAATGTAATAAAACTTATGACATTTTTTGACAGTAAATTCATTTTTGTTCATCTGATCTTATACCATGTACATGTAAACTTATATTCTAAGAGATACAATCATCATATCTTTCCAATTTTTGACGTCTTTCGGGAACATATTGGGGTACAAAATGAAATTCTAAAATCGAGCACATCGTGAAAATTGTTCAATCTCAAACGCTTATTGCTCAGTCATTTCATGATGGATTGATGAAATTTTTGCGTCTATCGATTTCGGCACTCCATAACAATTTTTTATATTGAAATAATAATATATATCATGAAATTAACTGTCGAATAATTGAAAAATCTGAACCTCAATCCTAACGGAAATACTCACCTCTGATTGGTCGAAATCGACGACACATTCGACAGAGACATCAAAACCAAGATGCCTGAGGGAATCGGCATTGCAAATACATGAAGGTAGGGGACATTTTTGTATAGCAAGTAAGGTGAGTGATACGATTAATTCTAGCAAAAAAAATTCAAATTTGGAACTTTAATGTAGGTTGCTTCGTGAAATTTCATATCAATGATCGATCGTGTATTGTGAAATATTTAGCACAATTGTAAGTGTAAAATTGTATATGATAGCAGTTGTTTTAAAAATTACTTGATATATGAAACGATGTTTTCCAATTTTCATAAATAAAAACCAAGGTGTGTTTCCGCTCGAGAACGGGTCGTTTGGTTTAAACTGTCTGTTTTGTTGTGTTCATTTTCACCCAAGGAAAATTTATACGGTGAGCAAAATTGGAAAAGTGAAGAAATATTAGAAAAACAATACCCAACAACCAAACAAAATGGCCCTTTTCAGGGCTACCAAATCATTATCAAAGAGTTTAACGATGTAGTTCTCCAAGCATATCCAAAATCAACAGATAGCCTAACGGAATCCTACGTCAACTATGTGGTCGTATCTCGGACACAACCCTCCTGTGACTTTTGACGTAGGACTACGTCTTTCATTTCTATACCGGGGTGTAAAATCAAAGTTTCGAAAACGAAAGCGTTACGCCGGAGACCGAGATTTTGAGCGTTAATAGCTCCTAAACAACTGAACGAAATGGTATGATAAACACTTCATTCGAAAGATAAAATGTCTACGCGTTCTATACTTGTTACTTTTTGATCCAAAAACTTGTTTCAATAGTCTTAAAATTGCTTTCAAAACAGGCTATTGAAATCACCAATCGGTATATAAGCGAGCACCGCTCGGAAATCCACTCAGTTCTAATTGAACAGCGATTGGAGCATGTTGTCGCTGTTGTGGTGAAGCTCTTCATTTATCATGAAAGCGCGGATGAACGGTGTCACCAAGAGCCTGTTTGTGCACCTTAGGCCAGAAGGGAATCCATCAGGAGGAGAGTGATGCTACAAACGGTTCCCCGGGAAGATCTCGAAGCAGCCGCTACACACACACACATACACGCACGGAATTCTTTCCGTTTGGATCGAGAAAGATCCGGAAAATAATCTGCCAGTTCCTCTAGGAATTTAGAAATACATTCATGTGAAAGAGTTTATTTGAATGTTTTCTATCCATGTAACACTGTGACCAAATATGTTTCAATCAAGTGCTATTAACAGATGGTTATCGAGTTAGCATTAACCACTGGTGGGCTTCCAGTATCGAGGAAAATGTGGAAATATCTAATCGTTACTGAAAATAATCTGCCAGTTCCCCTTGGAATTGAAAATTACATTCAAGCGAAAGAGTTTATTTTAATGTTTTCTATCCATAAAATATCCATATAATACATTTGGGTTTGTGATTTGTCAATCAAGTACAGTTAGCAGGTTAGCTTCTGAAGATTATTCTTCAGAACAAGGTTTTTCGTATCCCATATTGGATGCATAAAACCTTGTGCCTCCAACGTAACGCTCTCGTTGTTGAAGTCCCCCAAATATTCATTTATTCATTCATTCAGAATGGATTTAGATTCAACTTCAAACAAATGATCTCTAAATCAACGATAGTCCTACGTCACCCTTGCGGTTATACCATAGATATAACCCACTTCCTGTTTTTTTCTTTTCATCTAACATTCTAAAGATTTTGGGATCATCTACTGAATTTGAAAACCTTTTAGCTGCGATTTTATTTTTATCTACAGGAATAGAGCAATGGAATTTTTATGTTCCCGGTATTGTTTTCGCGTGATTGAATAGTTACTCAATTTTATTTGCCTTTCCATACATTTGTCATTCGGTTTAGCTGCCCAATCATAAGGCTCTAGTGTTGTTTGGATGGTGTTTGGATCATCAATTCATGAAGAAACAACTCTTCTATTAGAGGACAACGGAAAAAAGAAGAAATCGTTTTTCAGCAAATGGCTGATTTCAATGAACGATTTTAAAACTAATCGATGAATTTGTGCCGTATTTCGTTGATAAAGTAGATAAACTCATAGAGCATGACGTTATCTACAAACAGCAGTTTGCTTTTTTGCGAAATAAAAAAAGAATCTTTGAACGCAAGGAAAAATAATAGTAATTTGTGATTTTTCAGAAAATTGTTCATTCATAATTCAAAATGCGGCACAGGGTTATCACTGGAATAACTCGCAAGCAACTATTCACCCATTTGAAATATACTACAAAAAAAAAAATTAGTGGGTTATATCTATGATATAACCGCAAGGTTCACGTGGAACTACCTTAGCTTAGCAATCATTCGTTTGTATTGATTAAATTCTTGATTGAATGAAACAGTTTCCAAATTCAATTGAGTTCAATATATCTGCTCTGTGAGTGAAAAAAATGAACAAATGCCGTGTAAAGTCAATTCATTTATTGTGATTGATTGTTCTTCGTTACAAGTAAATTTAATGACGGACCTTCTACGTTTGGTATGATGACTAGAACAAAATATATGTACGGAAGAATTATCAAACGTTTGATGAACCAGCCTAAGGCTGAAAATCTTTCCAATAAAGATAAAAAAAAATTATCAAACGATTATTTTATTTTACATTTCCCTCTGAGGTTTACATCCCAAAAGTGTACATACTTCTCGAATCTCGAATTTGCTTGAAACTGGGAAGTTCATTCGCTTCGAGTGGCTGCACGATTTTCCCAGGTTCCTAAGTTTAGAAGATCATGTTAGGACAGACATATTCCACTCTGCACAAAGGCAAGCGAGGACAAAAGTACTCGCAGTTTGCATTTATTTGCAGAGCCGATTTCCCCAGAAACCTCGGTTTTGAAGTCTGTGTTAGGGAAACACATTTCAATCGGAACAATAATACCCCCGATTTGTATGAATTCGCAATGCCGATTTCCCCACGCTTCATGGATTTGAAGTCTGTGTTAGGGAAACACATTCCAGTCGGAACAAAAATACCCCCGACTTGCATGAATTTGAAATACCGATTTCTCCAGGCACCTTGGTTTAGAAATCTCTATTAGGGAACACATTTCGGTGGGAACAAAAGCTCCCCCTACTTTCGTGTGTTCTTCTTCTTTTTGGCTTTAAGAGGGTTTAAACTTTTCAGTTCACTCGCCTCTAGGCTCTTTCGTGTGTTTGCAATGCCGATTTCACTGCTTGGTTTTAAAGTCTGTGTTAGGGAACATTTTTCGATGAGAACAAAAGTCCCCCTACTTTCAAGTATTTGCAATGCCGATTTCCCCAAGGCTGCTTGGTTTTGATGGCTGTGTTAGAGAAACCGTAAATCGGACCAATCAAAACGATGCAGTTAGGGCGTTTAGATAACGCCTAATATTTTACAGTTATTCAATTGATTATCTAATGAAAAACAACATTTTGTTAGTTGCGATAGATGCGTAGAAATATTCCCTATCAAGTGATGCAAACATCTCTCCTATCCAGTACGAAATGTTCGAGCTATAAGCATTCGAAATCTTTCATTTTTTCCTGCATGTTCTGTGTTTAGGTATTCATTTTACCCTCCATATATTCCGGTTAGACGTAGTCCCACGTCAAAAGATGGTGAACTAGAAAACGTAAGCTTTAAAGTTATTTCCGATGTTTTAACACACGACACTGTGGCTATGCAGTTGTTTATAGGAAAAATGATAGAATTCGTTAGAAAAATAATCGATTTTAATAAAGTGCAATAGGCGGGACTATAGAACGAATGGCAAAGAGAGCAAGTCTTTCCCAAGATTACGGAAACACAATCCAAACAGCACTGGAACTTTATGATTGGGCAGTTAAACAAAATGACAAATGTATCACGAAATTGAATTTCTGTTACGCATCCAAAGAACAGCATACAAAAAAGGCATGTGAGCTTGAGGAACTATTCAACCACGCGAAAACAATATCGGGAACGCAAAAATTGCATTGCTTCATTCCTGTAGATGAGAATAAAATCGCAGCTAAAAGTTTTTAAATTCAGTAGATGATCCCAAAATCTTCAAAATGTCAGATAAAAAGAAAAAAATCGGAAATATATGATGATTGTATCTCTTAGAGTATAAGTTGACATATACATGGTATAAGATCAGATGAATGACAATTAATTTAATGTCATAAGTTTTATTTTATTTGTTTTGAAATAAAGACCTCTGAAACACTCATTCAACATTTTTATTATTATTAATTTATTTATTTTTGACGTGGGACTACGTCTAACCGGAGTATATGGGGGGTAAAATGAGAACCTAAACACAGAAAGATTCCGAATGATTATAACTCGAATATTTCTTACTGGATCGGAAAGATGTTTGCATCAATTGATAGGAAATATTTCTACGCTTCTATCGCAATTGATAAAATATTATTTTTCATTAGATAAACAATTGAAAAACTGTAAAATGTTAAGCGTTATCTAAACGCCCTAACTGCCTTGTTTTGATTGGCCCGATTTACGGTTTCCCAACACAGCCATCAAAACCCAGCGGCCTTGGGGAAATCTGCATTGCAAATACATGAAAGTCGGGGGCATTTTTGTTCCGACTGAAATGTGTTGGCCTAACAAAGACTTCAAAACCAAGATGCCATGATACCAAACGTAAAAGGTTGACAGTCCTAAATTTACTTGTAATGAAGAACACAATCTATCACAATGCATGAATTGACCTTACATGGCATCATACAATCTTTTTACTCACAAAGCAAATATATTGGATTCAATTAAATTCGGAAATTGTTTCATTCATAAAAAACTATGGATGGGTTATACCTATGATATAACCGCAAGCTTGACGTAGGACTACCGTTGGGTTAGTAATCGTTTGTGTTTTTTCAATTAGCAATAATCGCACTTCGTATGTTCCTCATTGGGTACGATATCACCGCTGCGCAGAACTATTGATTTAATTATTCATTAAACTAGTGAATGAATGAAACAATTTACGAATTCAATTGCAAACAAATCCTAATTTAGGTCAATCCATGCATTATGATAGTGGTTATCGCAGCAAATAGTTATCAACATTTTGTCTAATCATCAAACGGTATGCGTAGAAATTCAATGAGCTGGCGACATGGAGGGGCATGCAGTCTTGAATAACAGAGCCAAAGCGTTGCATTTGTACCCGCTTTTGCAGACCGTGTTAGCAAAACGCATTCCGGAGTGTAAAAATGCCTGGGGGTATAAAAAGCACTGCCGAGATCTGGAATGCCGATTTTTCCAACTCATTGGAAACTGTGTTGGGAAAACACATTCCGGTTTGCAAAAACGCAAACTAGTACAAAAGTACCCGCTGCTTGCATCTATTTTGCCATGCCGATTTCCCCAGGCTCCATGGTTTTGAAGTCTGTGTTAGGGAAACATTCCGGTTAGCAGAAACGCAAACGAGTACAAAAGTATCCGCTGATTGTATCTATTTTACAATGCCAGTTTCTCCAGACTCCATGGTTTTGAAGTCTGTGTTAGGGAAATATTCCGATTTGCAAAAGCGCAAACGAGTATAAAAGTACTCGCTGCTTGCATCTATTTTAGAATGCCGATTTCCACAGGCTCCATGATTTTGAAGTCTGTGGCAGGGAAACATCCATTCATTCCTGCGATGGTACCTCAACCGCTGCTCAATTATAACTGAGTAGATTTCCGAGCGGCGCCCGCTTATATACCGATTGGTGATTTCAATAGCCGGTTTTGAATGCAATTTTAAGGCTATTGAAACAAGTTTTGGATGAAAAAGTAACAAGCATATAAAGCGTAGACATTTTATCTTCCGAATGAAGTGCTCATCATACCATTTCGTTCAGTTGTTTAGGAGCTATTAACGCTCAAAATCTCGGTCTCCGGCGTAACGCTTTCGTTTTCGAAACTTTGATTTTACACCCCGGTATAGAAATGAAAGACGTAGTCCTACGTCAAAAATTTAATCAATACAAACATATGATTGCTAAGCTAAAATAGTCCCACGTCAACCTTGCGGTTATATCTTAAGGGTCCCTTACACGATAAGTAATAATGACATTACTTCGTCAGAATGACAATAAAAATGATCGTGCAAGGTTGACAAAATTTAAATGACGGGCATTAATGATGCATCTCCGGATTTTCTGATCTCGCTCCATCATTTATGTAATAGGACAGGGACACTACCATTCGTGGTGTCTAGGATACTGTGCGGAATCTTGTGTTAAAATCTATGTTTGTGAGAAAATTTACTCTCTATCAGGTTAGTGGGCCCAAGAGAATTTTAAATCCCTAAAATTTTAATGAAAGTTATTACTAGTTGTTACTTGAATGCATAAAACACGTAGCACTGAACCTTACCTAATCATTTGACGTAGGATTACGTCTTTCGGGAACATATTGGGGTACAAATTGAAAATCGAGAATCGAGCACATCGCGAAAATTGTCCAACTTCAAACGCTTATTGTTCAGTCATTTCATGATGGATTGATGAAATTTTTGTGTCAATCGATTTCGGCACTCCATAACAATTTTGACGTAGGACTACGTCTTTCATTTCTATACAGGGGTGTAAAATCAAAGTTTCGAAAATGAAAGCGTTACGCCGGAGACCGAGATTTTGAGTGTTAATAGCTCCTAAACAACTGAACGAAATGGATTTATAAACACTTCATTCGAAAGATAAAATGTCTACGCGTTCTATACTTGTTACTTTCTGATCCAAAAACTTGTTTCAATAGTCTTAAAATTGCTTTCAAAACAGGCTATTGAAATCACCAATCGGTATATAAGCGAGCGCCGCTCGGAAATCCACTCAGTTCTAATTGAACAGCGATTGGAGCATGTTGTCGCTGTTGTGGTAAAGCTCTTCATTTATCATGAAAGCGCGGATGAACGGTGTCACCAAGAGCCTGTTTGTGCACCTTAGGCCAGAAGGGAATCCATCAGGAGGAGAGTGATGCCACAAACGGTTCCCCGGGAAGATCTCGAAGCAGCCGCTACACACACACATACACGCGCGGAATTCTTTCCGTTTGGATGCCATTCAACATCGAGAAAGATCCGGAAAATAATCTGCCAGTTCCTCTAGGAATTTAAAAATACATTCATGTGAAAGAGTTTATTTGAATGTTTTCTATCCATGTAACACTGTGACCAAATATGTTTCAATCAAGTGCTATTAACAGATGGTTATCGAGTTAGCATTAACCACTGGTGGGCTTCCAGTATCGAGGAAAATGTGGAAATATCTAATCGTTACTGAAAATAATCTGCCAGTTCCTCTGGGAATTTAAAATTACATTAATGTGAAGGAGTTTATTTTAATGTTTTCTATCCATGTAACACTGTGACCAAATACATTTGGTTTTGTGATTTTTCAATCAATCGCAATTAACAGGATAGCTTCTGAAGATTATTCTTCCCCATCAGTAGGATATTTCCGTATCCAATATTGGATGCATAAAACCTTGTGCCTCCAACGTAACGCTCTCGTTTTCGAAGTTCTCCAAATATTCATTCATTCAGAATGAATTCAGATTCAACTTCAAACAAATCAACGATAGTCCTACGTCACCCTTGCGGTTATACCATAGATATAACCCACTTCCTGTTTTTTATCTATCTATATATATAAAAATGGAGTGATGTCTGTCTGTCTGTCTGATTCTTATAGACTCGGAAACTACTGAACCGATCGACATGAAAATGAAACACAAATTTCTGCATTACTCGGAAATTAATCAATCAAACGAAACCAAAGTTGGCATGTGAAAGTTTTAGGGTGCAATAAATGTTTCTATGATGGTTAGACAGTCCTTCCCCCACTCAAAGGGGGGGCTGCCATACAAATAAAACACGAATTTCTGCATTACTCGAGAATTAATCAAGCAAATGAAACCAAATTTGGCATGTGGAGGTTTTAGGATGCAATAAATGTTTCTATGGTGTTAAGATACTCCTTCCCCCTCTCTTAGAGGGGGCTGCCGTACAAATGAAACACAAATTTTTGCATTACCCGAGAATTAATCAAGCAAATTAAACCAAATTAGGCATATGGAAACTTTAGGGTGCAATGAATGTTTCTATGGTGGTTAGATACCCCTCCCCCCTCTCTTAGGGGTGGCTGCCATACAAATAAAACACAAATTTCTGCATTACTCGAGAATTAATCAAGTAATTGGGCGGGACGAAGTTTGCCGGGTTAGCTAGTATTGAATAAAATAATATATATCATTAAACTAACTATCAAACAATTGAAAAATCTCAACCCCTATCCTAACGGAAATACCCACTTCTGAATGGTCGAACTGGACGACACATGCGGCGGTTCCCTAACAAAGGCATCAAAACCAAGCTGCCTGATGGAAATCGGCATTGAAAACACATGAAAGTCGGGGACATTTTTATATTGCACATTTATTTTGGGTTGAATAAACAATCAGAAAGTAAAAATTATAAAAGAAAATTACCTTTCCCATTTCAAATATATTTTCGCTATATTAAAGTAACAAGCATCACAAGAGGCATCTCGTCTAGGATTATAGAGGGCGGTTCTCATAATATCTCGTTCCACTTCGGTATCCTTTATCTGATACGCACCATCCAACGACTCTTCATCATCCTTCTGTCATCATCACCCGTTAAACACTGGTGGAATGAACAAATGCCCAACAACCAAACAAAACGGCCCTTTTCGGGTCCACCTAATCATTATAAAAGAGTTTAACGATGTAATTATCCAAAATCAACAGATAACCTAACGGAATCCTACGTCAATTATGCGGTCGTGTCTCGGACACAACCCTCCTGTGACTTTTTTTTTAATAATTTTTCTGAAATCCCTAATAAAATTCATTATTATGAAATAAAATTATACCCAGATAATATTTTAGTTCAAGGTTTATTCACCATTTGCGGAAGATTTGTTATTCTACTACATAGAGCAACATATCTGATGCGAAGAAAGTGATTTTCATTTATATTATTTGATTTTAAAAGTTTGCCCATTCCACCTGAAAATCCATTATCATTTTCGCTTCACAACGATGAAGCACGAAGCATAAAATGGTCATTTGCGATGGCTATTATACAGTGTCGACATCTATTACCCAATTACGCGGGGGTGAAGCACACGGGTAAGATACGCAGCCCTATTCTGTATTCCGACGGATTTCCATTTCGTTCGAAACCGTTATTTCGTTCGAGTTATAATTTCGCATTCCTCATTTCGAACGTTTTGCCCATTTAATGTTCGTAGAGAAACAGATCGAACGAAATGCAAAAACAACTCGAACGGATTACAGAATGGAATTTCATCAAGTCGTTCGAAATATTTCGAATCGATCGAAATACAGAATAGGGGTGACGGTGTCGACATCTACGAAGGTATTAAATGGTAATGAATCAAGCATAATCTATTAAGATCACTATGATAAAATACAGTTTTGAATTGTCAATAGTTCAATGAAAAGCATTTCAAAATATTTTATTGAATGTTCATAACATATTTTTCTGAACATTCTTCATCCATTACTGAAAAACATTATAAGAACAGATCAAATTATAATTAGAAATGATTATTCGAAACATGTTCCGTTGAAGATTTTTTCTTTGTTTGCAGAAAACCTTTCAAATTATTAACGGGGATATTTATTTGACACAATAAATTGATTTTCATTGATAATTTTCATTTCGAAAATGTGCTGATTTCTCTTACGACTATGAAGGTCAGAGTTGCTGCATTCCTGCAAGCGATAAGAATGATCGTGTAAGGTTGAAGAATAAGATGATTGCGGAATGGAGTGATTCTTGCCACTATTGTCATTACTGATAATGTCAATGTTACTGATCAATGCTGAATGTCAATGCTACTGATGACTATTGTCATTACTGATGATGTCAATGCTACTACTGAAAATATTGAAAAAGTTTTTGTTAAAAACTTTTTTTTGCCTTAAATATGCAGAAGTTGCGATGTATGGAAGAGTTGGAGGGAACATATTTATCTACCATCGACTTTTAGTTTTTAAAATCAATTTTTTCAGTGTAGGATTTCAGAAAAATATTTTTTCATTATTTTTTTCTGAAAATTCAATAACTGGTAAGGTAAGTCTTACAAAAAAATCTTCCATAGATCACTTTTTGACATGGGACTACGTCTAACCGGAATATATGGGGGGTAAAATGAAAACCTAAACACAGAACATGCCGGAAAAAATGAAAGATTTCGAATGCTTATAACTCGAATATTTCTTACTGGATCGGAAAGATGTTTGCATCAATTGATAGGGAATATTTCTACGCATCTATAGCAATTAATAAAATGTTATTTTTCATTAGATAAACAATTGAATAACTGTAAAATATTAAGCGTTATCTAAACGCCATAACTGCCTCGTTTCGATTGGCCCGATTTATGGTTTCCCCAGCACAGACTTCAAAACCATGTAGCCTTGGGGAAATCGGCATTGCAAACACCTGAAAGTAGGAGCACTTGTTCTCACCGAGATTTGTTCCCTAACACGGACTTCAAAACCAAGGTGCCTGGGGGCAAACTGTGAATACAGATAATCTTCGATATAACGTTTTTTTTTTAGTTTCAAAATTGTACGTTGTATCGAAGTATAATAAAGTAGTCACAAACGTAAACGTCTATAATACATTATTGTGTTGCTGTTTTTGTACAGTTAATGAATAATTTCAATCAGAAGACGAAGCCAGTCTTTCTCATGATGTTTCCCTTCGTACTGTTGATTAAAGCTTGATTCATTTAGAATCCGGAATCACAAAACCAGCTGTATTTCGGGATTGATTGAAGGTACAAAACTTGTTTTAGCATCACAATACAGATAATTCATTGTTCTATCAGAAAAAAAATATTGAAAAAAAATTTCCTTTACACTTTGGAAATGTGTACGTTATATCGAGGGTACGTTATAACGAGGGTACGTTGTATCGAAGTTTCCCTGTACTTTTGTACTCGCTTGCCTTTGTGCAGGCTGGAACATTTTTCCATGACACGGTCTTCCAAACTTAGGAACCTGGTAAAATCGTGCAGACACTAGAGAGGAATGAACTTTCAAGATTAAAGCCTCTATGGTATAAAAGGTAGAAGTTGAAGTTGTTGATTCATGCAAGCCGGAGGTACTTCTGCTCCGCATGTTTTTTTTTTTGCACTCCGAAAGTGTTTTCCTGGCTAAGGTGCCACGTCAACCTTGCGGTTATATCATAGATATAACCCATCAATTTTTTTTTTGTAGGACTTACCATTTTCGAGTAAAAAAATTTTATAAAAAAACTGTCAAAAATATTCCATATGTTAGTCTAGATAAATTTTCGGGAAACTAAGTATGCCAAGTTGTTTGATTAGGTAGGCTTCATTAAGTTTTGAGAGGGTCATGCCAACATCTGGTCGAGTTGGCGCAAAATCCGTCTATGAGTACCTTCAAATAATTTCGGTCCATCGGTGTGATGACCTTCAGGTCCAAACTGTTGGTGCAGTTTCGGATCAGTTTGAGCACCTGCTGATGGTTGTACCATTTGACGTCGATTCCGCAAAGCTCAACGATAAAATCGCCCTCTTTGATGCCACCAAGCTGTAATTACAAAGAGAGACGGATTTTTTCGAGGATTTAAACCGATAAAAAAAAATCTTTTCTCACATCGGCCAGCGAGTTGATCTCCACGCTCGAAATCATGACCGGTGAGTCACCCCTCACGTGAAAGCCGAAACTCTCGAAGCAGTCGGTTTCGTTTCCGTTGCACGATTGGATCTCATTGACGGACCCAACGCGCGTCCCTCCCTTCTTGGCCAGGGCATCACTGCGCCTATAGTTC
Source organism: Toxorhynchites rutilus septentrionalis (assembly GCF_029784135.1). Lineage (NCBI taxonomy): Eukaryota > Metazoa > Arthropoda > Insecta > Diptera > Culicidae > Toxorhynchites > Toxorhynchites rutilus. The sequence continues at coordinate 199,100,373 of NC_073744.1, forward strand.
GCCTCCGATGCGTTGCACACATCCTTGAAGCAAACGTCACACGAGCGGACGTCGTTGTAGTAGTTGGTCTTATTGCACTGGCATTTTCCGCGGCTATCGTCGCTACTCCCATCGGTGCTGCTTCCTCCGCTGGTACTCTCACCGAATCCCCCGGCCTGGTATCGACGTCGATCCAACGTACCTCCGCCGGTTGACGGGTCCGTGCTACCCCTGTGTAGCCGTATGCACCGAGGAGCCGTCCAGTGACGCCGTGCGGAGAAAATTGCCATCGGTCCCAGCTTCCGGAACGGGTCCTCGATCTTGTACGCGGTGAAGTCTGGTCCCGTCAGCGAGATGGCGAATTTGGAGGTGGTGTTAAGCGTCACGTCGATAAGATCGGTGTCCTCATCGAGAAATCCCGACTCATCCAGCTCCAGGGCCAGTATCTCGAGCTCTTCGGCTGTTTTCTCCAGCGCATAGTTGAGCACCTTGGTGAGGGCAATCTTGTTCTTCAACTCGCGGCACATCCGCTGCAACCGTTGGGCTTCCTCGTGACTAGAAAGGGACTCGCGCAGGTGTACCTTCTTCAGCATTGCCGGATGAATGTCCCCCTCGATGGTGGTCTCGTCGAAGATGAATGTGTCCCGGACCTGGGGCAGTATCTGACTGCCACCGAACGCCTTCGGCTTTGCGGATTTGGTAGGGGTGCTCGATTTGAAGCTCAGCAGCTCGGGATCGATCGCTTTGGCCGTGTGGTAGTGGGCCAGGGCTGCCGAGAGACAATGTTGCAAGTGAGAATGTGATCTATGGGCTAGGGGGATTTCACGGTTGTGATACCTTTGTAGTACTCCGACTTGAGCGGGACCAGCCCAGCCCAGCATTCGGGCAGATACGTGTGTGCTTCGTTACTCTGTATTATCCGATGGATCTCCTGATACTCGATCGTCAGCTGGGTAGCCTCGCCGGAGAGGTTGCGGTGGAACTGAAATTAAACAACCCTTGAAGCAACACAGAATCATTGAATGATTTTCATCTACCCACCGCATTACAATCAGACCGAGTTTTCTCCTCAAGCTGCAGTAAATGTTTCTCATAAAGGCACTCGCGAGCCTGAGCCAACATTAGTGCTACGAGCACTTCCAGGACCTGTGCAAAAAAAAAAAATTAATATTGCAATCGTCTCAACCCGACAAACTTTCAGCAAACCCATTCCGATACTCACTTGTGGTTTTAAATCCATCGACGGTGCGTTTGTGAAGGTGTCGTAAATGTGCCGGAAGACGCCGGCCGCCCGCAGAAAGTTGTCCACCGCGGCGTCCAGGCCGTTCTCGGAGGAGCGGTCCTGCTTGGCGCCGATCTGCGTGTAAATGGCGGCTAGGTTGAACAGGATGCAGGCTTTCTCGAACGCGACCGTTCGCTGACACGAGGGCACCCCTGGAAAGGAAGCGTTTGTCGGTTTCCTCAATCTTAGTTTTGGATTCTGAGAACCTACCGGTGAGCGAGTCATACCACTCGAAGTAAACCCCTAGGCTTCGATCGGGCGGAAAAAATCGTCTCTCGACGTAATACAATAGATTGTAGTACCGGAACAACAGCGCCACGCCTTGTGCATCTCTGGATGGGGTTTTGGCAGCCTGGAATGAGAGAAACAAAAATGTTGCTCAGTTTTAGTCATTCACTGTCTGATATGTATGCAATCAACATTTTCAAAACTGGACGAGCAAACCTCTGTTAAGAGGGGAAGTTATCAACAAACTCGGGGATAAAGTCTGAAGCAAAGTGTTGCACTATTTCCGCCATAGCCACGAAAGACGAAGAAATGTTTGAATACTACCGGCTACGGATAAGAGTTTCGAGGAAACATTCGAAAGAGTGGGGGTTTATAAGTGTATCGTTTAATCACATTTTGTTAAGTTTGGAATGAGAAAAACCATCCCTTCAAAAAAGAATAATTTATTGAAATCATGAGAAAGGGTGTGGGAAAGGATGAAATGCATATCGTCTTGTATATAAAACAAAAGATTGCTTTCTGCGTACGAATAACTCATCATCGCAAGAGAACGGATGATCAGATTTGTGCCGTTTTTATATCGTTGTGTTTGTCTCCATCTAAATTAGAATGATAGTATTGAAGAATATTGAAGAAAAAGAAACTAAAAAAATTATTGAAAATTTAAAAAAAAATTAAATTTTAAAAATTAATTAAAAATATTGAACATTATGAAATTAAAAGCTCCAAAAATTCTAAATTTCAAAATGGTAAACTTCAAGCATTGTAATAAAATTGTAAATTAAAAGAAGATTTAATTCCGAATAGTGAAAACTCCAAAAGTTGAAAATTTCAGAAAAAGTTCCATAATTTAAAAATTTCAAACTCAAAAATTAAAAAAAAATACAAATCCAAAAAATTTAATTCCAATTTCTAAAAAATTGAAAACTCACAAAATTGAAGGTAAATTCCAAATATGAATACTTGAAAATTCCAAATTCCAATTCCAATTGAAAATTCCGAATTTGATTATTTTAAATGAAATATTTCGGTAGTTAAGAATTCCTAAAATTATACACTCTGAGGATTAAAAACAAAAAAAAAACTTCAAACAACTAAAAATTCAAAAACATAAAATTAATGAAATCAAAAATTCGAATAATTTACGATTAAAAAAATGATTATTTCAAAAATACAAAATTTAAAAAAAGTGTGAATTATAAAAAAACTAAAAATAAAAAATTTAGAACATTGAAAACTGAAAGCATAAAATTTTGAAAAATTTAAAATTTCTAAATTTGAATATTTAAAAAGTTGAAAATTAAATAGAAGAGAATTGAGATCAATTAAAAATTTAAAAAAAACCAAAATATAAATTTCAGAAATTGAAAACTTCGAACATTTGGAAAAAATTGAAAATAAAAAAAAAACTTAATCCCCAAAAGTTGAAATTCCAGAAGCTGGAAATTCCAAAAATTGTAAACCTAAAAATTTGAAGATTCAAAGAATCGAAGAATCAAAACATGAAAATAAAAAAATAAAAAAACTTAGAAAAGTAAATTACTTAAAATAAATAAATAAATGTTTAAAAAATTAAAAATTTGAAAAAAAAATTAGAATTGAAATTGAAAATTCAAAAATTTGACTATTCAAAAGATTGAAAACATCGAAAATTCCAATTCAAAGAATTGAAAACTTCGAAAAGTGTTAGTTTCTAAAATTGGACACTTCGAACATTTAAAACAAATTGGAAAAAAATCTGAATGCTGAAAAGTGAAACTTCTCAAAATTAAAAATTCCGAAAAAAACTCAAAAAACTGATAATTTGAAAGAAAAACTTTCAAAATTTCAAATAAAAAGCAAGTTAACATTTTAAACAAATTAAAATTGAAAGAATTAAAATATAAAAAAAATAAACAATTAAAAACTCATCAAATCGAAAATTCAAAAAATTGAAGATAAAAAAAAGGAAAATTCGAGAAATTTAAATTGAAAAACATAAAAAAATAAAAAGTTTAAAAATCAAAATTCATTAAAAATTGAAAATACAAAAATTCATAATAAGTTCAAAAATACAAAATTTACAAAAGTGAGAATTATATAAAACTAAAAATGAAAAATCTAGAACATTGAAAATTGAAAGTATAAAATTTTGAAAAATTTAAAATTTCTAAATTTGAATATTTAAAAAGTTGAAAACTAAATAAAAAAGAATTGAAATCAATTAAAAATTAAAAAAAAACGAAAATATAAATTTCAAAAATTGAAAACTTTGAACATTTGAAAAAAATTGAAAGTAAAAAAAAAACTTAATCCCCAAAAGTTAAAATTCTAGAAGCTGGAAATTCCAAAAATTGAAAATATACAAAATACAATATACAAAAATAAAAAACTTAGAAAAATTATTACTTAAAAGAAACTACTCCGGCAGTTAAAGATTCCAGAAAATATATAGGAAGTTGTCTCCAAGATACGACCGCATTGTTGACGTAGAACTACGCTGTTATTTCATATAAGTCGCTTGTTTATAACTTCGGATATTATTTTATAATGCTGTGAAATTTTAGAAACAATTGTTTAGTAGAATGGTATGATCGTCCTGAAATGATTTTTTTTCTTCTGTAGAATCAGTTGGCGATAATTTATTAATGATTCATTCTTGACCTCGCAGAACGATACACTAGCTGATCGTATGTCGCAATTTGTTTCATCTCAATGCTTTGAAAATTTACCTCGAACACTATTCCGGTGGCCTTTTCTGCAATTGACATAGACTCGGCTACAGTCGATTATATACTTGCTCCACATTTCATAAGTACATCAATATATCTTTGGCACCTCATGGAAACAACAACAATGACAATAATTGCAAGTTTCAAATATTATGCTACATGTTATTTAGTATTGCCAGTGGAATCGCACTTTTAGGCACAATGTTAACTGCTTGGAAAAAAGACTGAATATTTGCTTCAACAGAGATTCATTACTAATTACCCTAGCCTCAACATTTCCCTCCCACTATCTCCCCTCCTTGTTTATATTCATCATCACGGCTGCATAATTTGCACTAGCTTAACTCTCATCCTTTGTGAAGTGAGTGTTTTGCTACTGTCATGTAGCTCAAAACCTTAATGCAATGGCGTCAGTATGATGTAATGATTGCAATGCCAGGGACATCAGCGATGTTCATTGCTTTTTATACACATTCCCCTTCATTCTTCTTCTTTCCCTTTCTTCCCGGAGACTTTAAATCTTACGATTTCCTCTTCGTTGCTCGTCGATAAGTTGCTCGTTATTGACAGCTCTGTTTGGGAAAGCACACAAATGGACAGAACCAATGTATGAGGAAATGGGATTGCAAACAAATCTTGGGGAGTTTCCGATTCGTTTGGTATGTTGATCGCCAAAATCCGTTCGCGGCAAAAATAGTTATTAACGTTAACTTTATTTCATAAAAACGTGACCTGTTTTCTGATTTGGCACCCTTAATGCTTTCATTAAGGGTGCCAAATCAGAAAACAGTAGTTCTACGTCAAAATTTAACACTAGAAATTGAAAATTAAAAAAATTAAAGTTGAAAAATTCAATCAATTGAACAATCGGAGATAAAAAAATTGAAAAAACGAAGATAAAATATTTCAAGAAGTGGAAATCCACGAAATTTAAAATGCAACTAAAAAATAAAATATACCAAAAATAAAAAAAAATAAAGTGAATTAAATTATTATGAATTAAAAATTATCTGGAAAATTCAAAAAATCCGAAACATTGAAAACAAAGAAAACTAAAAATTACAGGAACTGAAAATTTATGAATTTGAATATTTAATGAATCGAAATTTAAGAAAAAAATGGAATTGAAATTCAAAATTTAAAAATTGAAAGATTAAAAAAAATAAAACTCTCAAAATTACAAATTCTAAAAATTTAATGAAAATTATTTCGAAATTAAAAATTCCGAAAATTGTTAATTTCAAAAACTGAAAACTTCGAACATTTCAAATAAATTAAAAAATAACAAATATCTACATTCCGAAAAGCAAAAAACCTAAAACTCAAAAATTCCAAAAACTACTTTAGAAAATTAACAAATTTCAAACATTGAAAATTAAAAAAAAACAAATCCTTATTTTATTGGATATTCAAAAAATTTATAACTTGAAAAATTGAAGATTCAAAGAATTGAAAAAATGTGAAAGTTAAAATTAAAAAAAAAATGACAGTTTCAAAACTTGAAAATTCCAAAAATTAAACACTGTGAAAATTAAATATTAAAAAAAAAGTTATAAAAACATCAAAAAACTGAAAATCTTCAAAAATTCTTCAAAATTCTTGAAATCAAAAATTTAAAAAATTGAAGATCCAAAAAAAATTTTAAGAGTGTAGATTTTAAAATATCAAAGAAGTGAAAATTCAACAAATTGAAAATGGTAATTATGGAAATTTAAAAAATCAGAAATTGTGAATAAAACATAAAATTAAAAATTCCAAAAATTAAAAACTAAAAAACCATAAATTTCAAAAATTGAAATTTTCTAAATTTCATAAAAAATTAAAAATTAAAAAAAAATGAGAATTGAAATTGAAAATTCAAAAATTTGATGATGTTTTCAATTTTGGAAATGATGTTTTCAATTTTGGAAACTAACATTTTTCAAAGTTTTCAATTCTTTGAATTTGTAATTTAGGAAGTTTTCAATCTTTTGAAACTTCCTAAATTACAAATTCAAAGAATTGAAAACTTCGAAAAATGTTAGTTTCCAAAATTGAAAACTTCGAAAAAATCTGAATTCTGAAAAGTGAAAGTTCTGAAAGTTAAAAATTCCGAAAATTGACAGATCAGAAAACTTGAAAATTCGAAAAATTGAAAACTCCGAAAACTGGTTATTTAAAAAAAACACTCAAAATTTAAAATAAAAAGCAAGTTAACATTTCAAACAAATTAATTAAAAGAATTAAAATATAAAAAAAATGAAACAATTAAAAATTTATGAAATCGAAAATTCAAAAAATTGAAGATATAAAAAAGGGAAAATTCGAGATATTTCAATTGAAAAACCTAAAAAAATAAAAAGTTTAAAAATTCAAAATTCATTAAAAATCTGAATTCTGAAAAATAAAAGTTCTTAAAGTTAAAAATTCCGAAAATTGACAGTTCAGAAAAGTTTGAAAAATTCATAACTACGAAAACTGGTTATTTAATAAAAAACACTCAAAATTTAAAATAAAAAGCAAGTTAACATTTTGAACAAATTAAAATATAGAAAAATGAAACAATTAAAAATTCATGAAATCGAAAATTCGAAAAATTGAAGATAAAAAAAAAGGAAAATTCGAGAAATTTAAATTGAAAAACATAGAAAAAAATAAAAAGTTTAAAAATTCAAAATTCATTAAAAATTGAAGATACAAAAAAATTAAAAAGTGTAGATTAAAAAAACAAAGAAGTGAAAATTCAAGAAATTGAATATAATAATTATAAAAATTAAAGATTCAAAATATAATCTAAAAATTAAAAATTCTAAAAAATTAATACGAAACATTGAAAACTAAAATCCTAAAAATTTGAAATTTTAATGTTTGAAGAATTGAAAATTTAAAAAAAAATCAGAATTAAATGACAATTTCTAAAATTTTAAGATTTAAGAAATTGAAAATTCCGAAGATTGCAAGTCCTAATATTGATAACTTTGAAAATTTCGGAATTTGTGGGTTTCAAAAATTAAAAACTATAAACATTTTAAATAAATTGGGAAAAAATCGGAACTCCGAAAAGTGAAAGTTCTCAAAGTTAAATATTCCGAAAATGAACAGATCAAAAGACTTGAAAATTCCAAAAATCCTCCGAAAATTGGTTATTTTGAATAAAACACTCTCAAAATTTGAAAAAAGCATCTTACCATTTTAAACAAATCAAAATTAAAAAAATTAAAACATTAAAAAACTGCAAATTTGAAAAATAAAAAATTCATTAAATCACAAATTAAACAAATTGAGCATCAAAGAAAAAGTGAAAATTCGTGAAATTTAAATTGAAACTTTAAAAATGATAATACCAAAAATTGTGAATTCAGCTAAAAAGAGACAATCCCAAAAACTCAACTTCGAAAACTGATAAAATTAAGAATGAAAAAAAAAATTAAAAATAGCGAATTACAAAAATCCGAAAATTGAGAATTTCAATTTTCATGAGTTTCGAACTCCGGAGACCCACAATACCGAATATTAAAATTTCCATACTTTCTAAGTTCTAAACAACTGACATTTAAAAAAAAATGAATTTTATTCTGAAAATACTTAAAATTGCAAATTGGTTAAAATCGAAAATTTCAAAAACCTCGAATGAAATAAATCCGAAAATTGAACATTTTAAAAAGCTAGATGAGGAGTCTTGCTCTTGCTTGCCTTACAACTCAGACTTGGTTACTTCTGACCATCGTTTTTTTAGATGCGAAAAGTTTTTAATGAGATATGCTTCATTTCAAAACAGAGCAAAAAATAATTAAGTCATTGTTTTGCTCTGTTTTGAAATTTTGGCTCCAAAGTGTACAATCTTCAGTTCTATGATGCATCGCATCAAAGCAAACATTGAAATTTAAACTATTTACAATGTTGTAAAGTGAAGTGTGTTACCTGTCTCGTATCGGTGATGTCCGCGATGGCATCCTCGAACACGGTGGAATTCTCGCTGTAGTGCTCCAGAATGAAATCCGAAAAAGGTTCCATGAAGTTGACCTCTTTGGTTTCCTTGAGGCCGAGTGGGATCATCGGTATCACGTAATCTAGCCTGAAAAAAAAAAAGAAACAGAAACGGTGTGAGAAGTGGAATATTATAGCAGCGACGCGAAACCCCGAAAAAGTATAATCGAAAAACCGTGTCAACTCTATAACCGATTATGCTCTATTGGTGGTGATTGCGTGAGAGTTCGCCTAATTTCCCTCGTCAAACCGCAAAACTCAGGCTTTTCGTTTTGGAATTGGATTAATTTGATTATCTGACCGAACCTCCCCGAATGTCACTCTATTCAGACGGTCGATAAAAGGGTTACACAACGTGCGTTGGGTTGATTGATCTTGCTGGCGAAAATTTCAATGAATCGATCATCCTGCTACCAATTTCGCAAAATTGCCACTGGCAAACTGCAAGATTTATCAACGTATAATCAAGCGCGTTATGCGACAACTCGTGGGGGGCTGCCTCCCCAGAGAACGCGAAACGTGACGCGTTTAAATCGGGGTTATCTTGATCGGCAACGTTTGGAATTGACGATGATGACAGCAGAATACCATTCAGTGCGCTTCCCATAGCTCTTCCACCAGCGATGAGATGATGGGCAGAAGCAGCTATTAATGACGTAGCGGCTCGGCTCTCCCATCGCAAACCACGGTCGTCTTATTTCATTTCATAAAAATAATTATGACATCAATCTGTGCAGCAGCAGCAGCAGCAACAACATTATGCTAGTCATTCATTCCTACATTCGTAATACGTTTTTCGTGACTCACTCACTTTGTGCAGATTCCAGAGGACCACACTCATGGTATATGTATGTCAGGGTTGTTTCTAGCTTTTATTAACCAGATTTTTGATTTTTGTACTCGAGAAGACCGCGAGCCAAATTCTCAAATGTGGAATGGCAGGCGGATCTGGCTCCCGGAATAAATCGCAGCAGGGAACGACCGCTCAGAAAAAGTGCAGTAGGCTAGAAATATTGCGGCGCGGGAAAACCATCATGTGTATAAATGTCTCACATTTCTGTTTTAAATTTATTTTCTCGTTTGCGTTTTTCGAAATTTATTATGAGGTCAATGTACTGGATGAAGTCCCATTTAACGAGGATAAGGAATCGAGGCGGCCCCAGTCGCCAAGATGACGCGATCCGAGTCCACCGCCGTCCCGCCGTCGAAAGCGGCGGTTTCTCGCATGTAAACCTATGTTCCACCCGGTTAGTTTGAAACATAGGACACAATCCTTCAGCAAGGTCCGACCGGGTTTTAGCGAGCGTCGGACAGTATAGGTTTGCCTGGTGCATTACGTTTACCCGGCACAAAATCATAATCAACACATAAAGGGTGTGTCACATCAAATTGCATCACGGAAAAAACGCTGTAGAAATTTAATTTTTAGGAATTATATCTTCAGCTTTCACTTATAATCAGATAAGAGTGTATAGATCACGTTGGCCATGCTTCACTGTCAATTTTTCTTAAATTAATGAATTAATGCTGCGCACTAATTTCGGAGTCCGGAGAATCCGGAGTTGTCACATCGGGACATCGGTAAGATGCTGGGAATCGTCTAATCCTCGGTCAGCAGAGTATTAAAACGATACTTCGAGAACCTAACCATCGACCGGAAGGTGAAGAACGGCAAAAATGGATGCTCCGTCAGTGAAAAAGATCACAAGCGCGTAGTTAAGCAGTTTAGACGTGATCCGAGAAGTTCGGTCCGGGATGTCGCCAATAAGCTGAATTTGTCAAGTTCATTCGTCCAGCGGAGGGAGGGCCTGCGTACATACAAGGTTCAGAAGGCTCCTAACCGCGGCGAAAGGCAAAACATGGTGGGGAAGACGCGAGCCGCATTGCCTGGTAATGGACGACGAAACCTACGTCAAAGCGGACTTTCGTCAGCTGCCGGGCCTGTTGTTCTTCTCCGCAGAGGACAAATTCAGCGTTCCGGAGGAGATTCGCAAGCAGAAACTATCCAAGTTTGCCAAAAAGTACATGGTGTGGCAAGCGATCTGCTCTTGCGGAAAGCGGAGCGCCCCCTTCGGGATGACCGGCACGGTAAACGGGCAGGTTTACCTTAAGGAGTGTCTACAGAAGCGCTTGCTACCACTATTGAAGCAGCACGAGGGCCCGACCATCTTCTGGCCGGATCTCGCTTCGTGCCACTATTCAAAGGACGTGTTGGAGTGGTACGAAGCCAATGGGGTCACCTTCGTGCCAAAGGAAATGAACCCGCCCAACGTGCCGGAGCTTCGCCCAATAGAGAAATATTGGGCGATTATGAAGCAGGCCCTCAGGAAGAACCCAAAAGTTGTCAAATCGGAGGCGGACTTCAAGAGAAAATGGATTTCTTTTAAAAAAAGTCACAGGAGGGTTGTGTCCGAGACACGACCGCATAGTTTACGTAGGATTTCGTTAGGCTCTCTGCTGATTTTGGATATGTTTGAAGAATTACATCGTTAAGCTCTTTGTTAATGATTCGGTGGCCCTGAAAAGGGCCCTTTTTTGGTTGTTGGGTATTGTTTGTTCACTCCACCAGTGTTTACCGAATGATGATGACAGAAGGATGGTAAACAGTCGTTGGATGGTGCGTATCAGATGAAAGATACCGAAGTGGAACGAGATATGATGAAAACCGCCCTCCTAAACGAGATGCATCCTGTGTTATGTATGGATGAAATAAAGTGAAAAAAAAACTCACCAATGTTATCCAGATAATTACCAATACCGAAGACAATTATCAATTTTTCTCATCAGTAAAAACATGTTACTTTAATAAAGAGAAAACATATTTGAAATGGGAAGGTAATTTTCTTTTATAATTTTTACTTTCTGAGTGTTTATTCAACCCAATGCGAATTTTAATTGTACTAACAACACCTAATACTATATGTAGAGCATATGGGAAATCACCTTTTCTAATATTTCTTCACTTTTCCAAACTTTTTTGCCTATAAACTTTCCTTTCCGCCTATAAACGACCCGCTCTCGAGCAGGAACACACCTTGATTTTTATTTATGAAAATTGAAATAAATCATTTTATATTTCAAGTCATTTTTAACACAACTGCTACCACATAGAATTTTACACTTACACTTGTGCTAAATTTTTCACAAAACACGATCGGTCATTGATATGAAATTTCACGAAGCAACCAACTTTAAAGTTCCAAATTTTAATTTTAATTATCCCCCTATTTCATGTATTTACAATGTCGATTTCCTCCAAACAACTTGGTTTTAATGTCTCTGTTAGGGAACACATTTCAGTAGGAACAAAAGTTCCCCCTATTTTTACGTATTTGCAATGCCGATTTCCCCCTGGCAGCTTGGTTTTGATGTCACTGTTAGGGAACACATTTCGGTGGGAGCAAAAGCTCCCCCCCACTTTTATGTATTTGCAATGCCAATTTCCCCTAGGCAGCTTGGTTTTGATGTCTCTGGTTGGGACCCGCCGCATGGGTCGTCGATTCGACCAATCAGAAGTGGGTATTTCTGTTAGGATAGGGGTTGAGATTTTTCAATTGTTCGATAGTTAGTTACATGATATATATTATTTTATTCAAGGTGAAAAATTGTTATAGAGTGCCGAAATCGTTTGATGCAATAATCCAAATCCATGAAGAAATGACTGAGCAACAAGCGTTTGAAATTGGACATTTTTCACGATGCGATCGATTTTCGTTTTTCAATTTGTACCCCCATATGTTCCCGAAAGACGTAATCCTACGTCAAAAAACTACAACCTGACGTTGTACAGAACCTTATGGACGGGGTAAAGAGGAAGGTGCGAGCATACGGGCTTGGGCTCGAAGTATGAATAAAAAGAAAATGCCAAAAGTTGTTTAATAGTTTTTATTTTACTGTCTAAAATTTTCAAAAGGATCGGTCTACTGGGCGAATTTCTACAGCGTTTTTTCCGTGATGCAATTTGATGTGACACACCCTTCATTAAAACTAAATGAAGTTGAAGAAAAAATATTTTCTGGATTTTTTTTTTCATTCAATTATGTCCTTTTCTCAAAAGAAACACCAATAACGCATGAAAAGTACACGGTCACGTGATACCGTACGCGAGTATACGAGTTTTGCTCGCGGCAACTTTTTCCCAAAAATCTTTTGACGTAGAACTACGTCTTTCATTAAGGGTGCCAAATCAGAAAACAGGTCACGTTTTTATGAAATAAAGTTAACGTTAATAACTATTTTTGCCGCGAACGGATTTTAGCAATTTACATACTAAACGAATCGGAAATTCCCTAAGATTTGTTTAATATTCTATACATTAGAATCCTCTGGTTTGTAAATGGTTAAAATTCATGAAAACTTTAGGCGTTTCCATTTTTCCGTACATTTGTTCTGTCCATTTGTGTGCTTTCCCGAACAGAGCTGTCTATAACGAGCAACTTATCGACGACCAACGAAGGGGAAATCATAGGATTTGAAGTCGCCGTGAACAAAGGAAAAGTAGAAGAATGAAGGGGAATATTTGCCTTGAGTATAAACAGTGGATCTCGCTGAGGCAAACTTTCATTCGGCATCGGACTGTTGAGCAATCCAGTTCACTTTGCTTTCGCTGCGCTTCGATCTAAGATTGGACCCCACCAGTGGTAATCCAACTTGGATATCCTCGTTTGCTTTTTCTGTTCGTTTTTCGCGTTATTCGTTGTTGTGTTGTTCTTTCCGCGTCATAAATTGGACGCTTCGCGTAGTGTGTGATGATGACGCTTGGTGCAGTGAAAAGCGCTCGCAATGAACCGAGCCTTTGCGAGTGTGACACTGCATCGAACATCAGCGAAGTAGGCGATTTCGGCGCGTCGGTCGAAAATGTAAACGGCTTCTTTGGTGCCTTTGAGAATGCATCAATGTATTAAACTGACGTTATGGCGAAGCAGGCGTTAAGGTTATGCTCCAAAAAAATGTTTGGGGAATACCAAGCATCTTGAATGTCTTACTGGAATGTTATAAGTTATTTAGGTTCGCGTACCAGTCGCAAAACTGCCTTCAACTAGGATTGCATTTGCGCTAATATTGATCATAATGAAGCATTGCTACTGTTTTCGAGGTTGTTGATATTAACAAAAAGAGCTTATTTCGCTTGTTTAGTCACCAAGAAAGTAAATGTTGTTCTGGAATTTTGTATGTGATAAGGTTTCGCTTACCAGTAGCAAAAATTCCTCCACTAAGGGTGACAGCTGCGCTTCTCTCGAGCATGAGAAAGTAATGCAACTTTTTTCGTCAACATCGTTAACTGATTCTACAATGAAAAACCATTTCAAAGATTATTCTACTAAGCAGTTGTTTCGAAAATTTCACAGCATTATAGAATAATATCCGAATGTATAAACAAGCGACTTATATAATATAACAGCGTAGTTCTACGTCAACAATGCGGTCGTATCTTGGACACAACCTCCTATAACTTTTTTTTTAATTCATGACTTTTGAACCACTGAACCGAATTAGATGATCGATACATTAAATTGAAGCCAATACGCTAATCTTCTTTGAAAAAATGTCACACTCTAAATCGGTTCAGTAGTTCAAAAGTTATGATTTAAAAAAAAAAGTCATTTTTGAGAAAAAGTGGAAAAATTTGATTTTTTGGACCACCCTAAAATGAAAATGGGCACCCTAAGAAAACAAGAAAAAAAAAGTGTAGAATTTTTGCTATAAAGAACAAATCTACCACTTCTCACGAAAATCTGGGAATCACTACATTGGTTTGACATGAAATGGCTGAGTTTTGGAATGCAATGAATGATATATTTCAAAACAAAATTAACCAGGCAAACGTATGCCGTCCGACGCTCGCTAAAGCTCGGCCAGACCTTACTAAAGGATCGTTTCCTTTGTTGCAAACTAACCGGGCAATCGGTGGAACACAGGTTTATTTGCGAAAGATCGCCACTCCTGACGAAGGGCCGGCGGCCGACTCGGATTGCGTCATCTCGGCGGCTCAGGACCGCCTCGATTGCTTATAATCGTTGAAATGGGGACCTCGCCCCCATTACATTGACTCAAAATAAATCTCGACGAACGAAAACGAAAAAAATTAATTTATAACAAAAGTAACGCTTTTTTTTGTGTGGCAGAAAACGCGTGAAAATATTTCCAATTTACTTGTGACATATCGCTTTTTTCTATCAGGCTTAGGTTGTTACTTTTATTTCTATTATACGGCGAGAATTCAAATTCAAAAAATGTGGTTTAGGTCGCTCTGTGGATCTGCGGATATATAATTATCAGTAACAGTAACAATAATGAGTGTATTACATTTTTCAAAAGATTGAAAATAGGCAATAAAAAGACGGGTGGGTAATGTCGGGGACATAACCGGAGTGACGTAGGACTATACAAAGGGGACAGCTTTTTTTAAATATATATTTTAAATATATTGTTTTATTTTCTTCTCCTACGTGAATACCTACCTATCTACCTGAAAAATGGATTAGTTTACTGTTTACTCTTTATGAACAAGTTGGTGGTTCTGAAAAGAACTTTTGGTGTTGTGTTTTTGTTATCACTCGATATCCCCATCTTGTTCGGTCAAACCTTCCTGTTTAGCTATTGCGTTTGCCACTCGCCACAGCTTTCACAGTTGGAAAATTTCTTCCCATCCAGCTTGTGACATGTTGTTCAGTAAATTACATTTAATGCGACGTGCCGGAGAACCACTCAGTGTCGCATTGGAGGCGATTTTAACCTGTAATTGAACATTTCCGATGACAGTGGTACAGTGTCGACTTGTGGGGTCATAATTTGGACCCCGAACCCTATGTTTTCAAAAATGTCCAACTAAATACGTCGCATTACAGGTCCGTCCAATTAGCTAAATGTCGACTGTACTTTCAATCTAGAAGCAATTTAAGAATTGGTGAAAAATGGTTGGAAAGTCCGCAACCATCAATAAACTCAGCACAACTGCCAAATTCTCATACTCATCATATTCTGGCAAACAAATCAATTTGTGATTTATTATTATTTTGAATATAGTTTTAGAAAGCATTGAACTGTATTTCATAAACTCTTTTTTGAAAGGTTTAATGGCCCTGAAAAGCGCCGTGGTTTATGGTGGCTGCTTTTGCCACCAAAGCCTGTATAAACAAACTTTTTCCTTCTTCTACCTGCTGCCGTTTTGCGATTGCGTTTGCCACTCGCTGAAACTAGTTGTTGCCTTGATGAGCGCCGAACCGAAGCTGCTTTGTTCTTGATGCGGGTTTTCTGATTGCCGTGAGCAGCTTTGCAAGCCAACTCGAGCACTCCGACGGCCGAAACCCTATAATCGCTGTTAGGTATACTGGT
Source organism: Toxorhynchites rutilus septentrionalis (assembly GCF_029784135.1). Lineage (NCBI taxonomy): Eukaryota > Metazoa > Arthropoda > Insecta > Diptera > Culicidae > Toxorhynchites > Toxorhynchites rutilus. Next base: position 199,115,874 of record NC_073744.1, read on the forward strand.
GCTCCGGCACCAATCCGTTCGGTCTAGTTACCCTTGCGGAGCAATCAGTGAATGCGACCAACATGGAACTGGAGACCTGCACGGTTCGAGTGAGACTTTGCCTTTCCCTTAACTTGTCCTCCTTTGTTACGTCCACACGTCCACGTTGCTGCTTGTTTTCTTTTTATGATGTGATGCGATGCGATGTTAAACGATGCCGTACAACCACACTGGTTTACGGTTTGAAAGAAAATAAGATATTTTTTTGGGGTCCGCGTGTTTTATACTCTAGCGGTACACACTCACAGGATAGAGACAAATCGGCAGACTCAGCGAGTCCAACGAGACGAACGAATGAGCGTTTAAAGGCAGCGATGGCAAAAAAATACATTCATTGCGATTTGTTCGCTCGTTGGATTCACATGCAGGCTGAAAAGGGTCCTTTTCAGGATCACAAAATTATCTTCAATCTAAAGAGTTTATTGTTTTGTTATCAAACGATATCCCCATCTTGTTCGGCTAAACCTTTCTGTTTAGCGATTGCATTTGCCACTCGCCACAGCTTTCACAGTTGGAAAATTTCTTCCCATCCAGCTTGTGACATGTTGTACAGTAAATTACATTTAATGGCACGTCGCATTACCACCACTCAGTGTCGACTTTCAATGTGGGTTCATAATTTAGACCCCGAACTCTATGTTTACGAAAATGTCCAACTAAATATGTCGCATTACTGGTCCGTCCAATTAGCTAAATATCGAGCTAAATGTAAATTACTGTACTTTCACACTAGAAGCAATTTAAGAATTGGTGAAAATTGAATAATCGGGAAAGTCCCCAACCATCAATAAGCTCAGAACAACTGCCAAATTCACATACTCATCAGATCCTGGCAAACAAATTATGAAAAAATCAATTTGTGTTTTATTATTATTTTGGATATTATTTTAGAATGCATTGAACTGTATTTCGTAAACTCTTTTTTGAAAGGTTTAATGGCCCTGATTAGCGCCATGTTTTATGGAATGGTTCCAATTTAGAAAACTTAGTACTCGTGGTTTTGAAAAAAAAAACTTTTCGAACTCCCTCGTTGCCGCCTTGTTCTGGATTTGCCACCAAAGCAGTTTGTATAAAGAACAAACTTTTTTCTTCTGCTACCAGCTGCCGTTTTGCGATTGCGATTGCGTTTGCTACTCGTCACTCGCTGCAACTGCCTGTTGTTGGCTTGATGTACACCGAACTGAATGTGTTCTGTTCTGAATGCTGAATGCTTCACTTTTCCTCCTTTGCCATATCCAACCATGGTTGCTTGTGTTGGTTTGTTGATGTGTTGTGATGCGAACCGATGTGGTGTACGGTTTGAATGAGAATGATCGTTACGGAAGGAAGGAAGGTATTGTATTATAGAGACTTTAAACTTTTGCAATTCATTCGTCTCTAGCCTTGAGAAAGGCCCTTTGAAAACTCTACTCTACTCTATTACTCTACTCCAGCGCTACCACCTCCGCCCTCTTGCCTTGAGGAAAGGCACTCGATCCCTCGCCGTCCAGCTCGTCCAGCAACGATGTTGTCCAGTCGGTGTCCACACAAAGAATGATCGTTACGGCAGCGGAGCGGGGATTTTTAAGCTGACTGGCTGGCTCGAGAATTACGCATGTGTGAGACTGCGACCAATGTTTCGTTCATTTTTGTTCTTTTTCCTTTCCAATCGTGCTTCATTCTATTTCGCTGCTGCTCTGGTTGCCCGTTTTGGTCGGTACGATTTGAGGAGCACAAAATGAACCAATCAAAAATGGGCACATAGTGCATTTTGACAATGCTTGATATTTCACAATTATTCAATTATTTATCTCAAGAAAAATGAAATGTTATTCGTTATGATAGATGCGTAGATATATTTCCTATCAATTGATGCAAAAACCTTTGCGATCTATTGAGAAATGCTCGAGTTATAAGCGTTCCAAATCTTGCATTTTTTCCTACTTGTTCAGTGCCTAGATTTTCATTTCACCCCCTAATCTTCCGGTTAGACGTAGTCCTACGTCAAAAGTATGCCCAAACAGAAGAATAAATAATGTTGAACATGAAGATCTTATCTTCGTGTTCCAACAGAATGAGTCAACAAGAAATTCTGTTTTACTTTTTTCTTCGCAATGAAGACGCAGATCAATCATCTTCCAACCTTCAACTGTTATGAGCTTACGTCGATCTACACACAAAAACATTTGCATATAAGGTCGATTCGGTAAGAAACTTGAAGCGTAATCAATCAATCAGAATTAATCATATAAACTAAAAAAATTCAAAAATCTGCATTACTTAAAGTTTATATTCTTCCATTCATACAGATAAACATACCCTTCGTTTCATTGCAACCTTCAACCCCTTGTCGATATACACCTGTTTCGGCCCCGTTTGATGAAGAGGTTCTCATTGGTCAATGGAATGTTTTTCTGCATTTACATTGACATCGGATCCTTACGAAACCGATTCAGCATTTGCGTTCAGTCAGCAGCCAGTAGAACGCGGATTCGCGTAGAATCTACTTCTCATCTTGCCATAAGCAAGAATACCTGGGTAAGTACTTTTTACGTCCCGCTAAAATCATTCATCATCGCTGACCGGAGTAAACCGGAGCGAAAACGGAAATTAACTTCTCGATTAAAGTACACATGAAGATGATAATGAGAAAAGCGTTTTAAAAGTAGCCTACACGATATGCGGACGCACGCGGTACGAAGGGGGGGGGGGGGAACAATTGCGCTAATTGCTGCTGCTGCTGCTGCTGCTGCTGTTGATGCTGGCTTCGCGTGCCCTCGGCTCACATGTTTCAATGGCCACAGAGCTGGCTTACGCTAGCGATGAGAGCAAAAAAAACAAGATTGCACAGTGATGAGCCATTAACAGAAGAGTCTGTGGAGATTAGAAGCAAGTAGTAGAAGAATCATTTTCCACTTCTTGTTTATTGGGAAAAGGGAGGTTTGCGTTTTGATCTCGTTATCGGAATAGAATGTAAACACCCCGATTCTACATTTCGATCGACTTGATGAAATCCCATTCTGTATTCCGTTCGATCAGCCTCTCTTCGAACATTAAATGGGCAAAACATTCGAAATAGGGAAAGTGAAATTATCACCCCGTGTTACCCCTCGTCGCGGCGTTAGTGAACCAACGTTCCGAACCCTCGCGAGCGAGTAGGCGATGCCAAACCAGAATTTGTCATGTCCATGGTTTTGGTGTATCCTTGGTAACGAGATTTGTTAGTTTTTCACTACTCGGCATTAGAAAAGCTAGTTCGTTTGCGTTCAGAAGATGTTCTTCATTGTTCCAGTTTGGAGATGTAATTAAACTAGAAAATTCAAGCCACCTCAAATTTTCCACGAAGTGAGTAGAAATTTGGTTAAATAAAGGGTGTTCGGATCAAAAAGTGATCAAACTAAATTGCGTGTTAATTAAAAAAATCAATGTATCTTTCTTTTTGAAGTTCAATATGTATAAAAGACGGAAAAAATACTCAGTTAAGATTCCGGTCGACCTAGTCCAAATTGGCGAGCCTTTCGTTTGACGCCTGCCATCAGATTTTGTACAGTGGATAAGGTGACCCACTTTCTTCGCCGCAGAACGCCAGTTTGCTTCGAACTGCTTCTCGCTGCTAACAGTTTTTTGGGTCTTCTTAAGGTTCTGCAGAACCTGCTGCTTGACTATCGCCCAATATTTTTCGATTGGGCGAAGTTCTGGTGTGTTGGGAGGGTTCTTATCCTTGGGCACAACCTGCCTCTTGTTAGCGGCATACCAGTCCATGGCCTTTTTTCCATAATGGCAGGATGCCAAATCCGGCAAAAACAGCACAGACAAGAAAAGTTTCTTCAGGATAGGCAGCAAACGCTTTTGAAGACACTCTTCCACGTAAATTTTCTGGTTGACGGTCCCGGTTGCAACGAAAATGTCGCTTTTCGAGCCACAAATACAGATAACGGGTGTTAAATAAAAAATGAGAATTTTTTCAATACCTTTCAGTAACTCAAATAAAGAGCGTAAAATTTTCTTTCTCCAAGAAAATTGCTCTTTGGGCTCCCTAGAAACAGTATGCGTGTTTGGTTTTGCTAGTTTGAATTTAGTCAAAGCAAAGATGGCGTCGAAACAGCACGTGCTCCGCGAACGCATTGTACGGTTCTACGAAACGCATTTCCAGCAAGGAAGAAAGTTCACGGTGGCACATTTTAAGGAAGAAAATGTACCTGTCAGTACGGCATATCGTATCCTGGGTTCCCTGAACGTAGAGCGGAAGGTTGGAAGTGGTCGTCCGGTGACGATAATGACGAAGCAGAGGAAGATATCGTTAAAAAAGCTGTTTGACAACAAGGACGCAACCAGCCTGCGTGACGCCGGTCGGAAATATGACTGCTCTCACGTATTGATCCATCGGACCCTTAAGATGGAAGGAATCGTCTGCAGGAAGAAGACGAGGTCGCCGGAGTACACGGAGGAGCAGATTGAGACGGTTAAATCACAGTGTCGGTGGATGACCAAAAAATACCGCGGGACGTCTTTCGTTCTGGACGACGAAAGCTATTTTCCGCTGTCCAAAACGCATATTCAAGGAAATGATAATTACTACTCCAGCGACAAGTCATCCACACCGCCTGAAGTGAAATACAAGTTCAAGCACAAGTTTGAAAAAAAGGGTATGTTGTACAACGCCATTTCCGACCGGGGCATTTCAAAGCCTTGGTTTAAGCCGCGCGGTCTGGCAATCAACCAATAAATCTATCGAGAAGAGTGCCTCGATAAAATCCTGCTGCCGTTCCTGAACGAGCATCACGCGGATGGGAAGTACGTCTTCTGGCCGGACAAGGCGTCTTCCCATTACGCCAAGAAGACGCTGGCGTATCTTGAGGCTCACTCAGTGCCCTAGTGTATAAAAACAATTGGAGGGCCAAGGACACGAAGCAACTGACTACAAGAATCCGGAATTGTATCCGGAAAATGGACGTAAGTGCCGTACGACGTTCTTGTGAGAGCATCGCGACAAAGGTGCGTCGAACAGCAGACCACGGCCCTTACTCGAACATTCACTGACATTTTTTTGAAAAAAATACATTATGTTATTAATAAAAAATACTGAAATCGATGAAAAAAAATTTTTTTTTTAAATTTGATAAAAATTCTCATTTTTATTTAACACCCGTTAGCTTGCCAAACGAGATATTTCTTGGCAAACTTTGATAGTTTAATATGCTTGAAAACGTCTGCCACCTTTCCCCTTCCGGTTGCCTTATAATACTCTTGTCCAGGAAGCTGTCTGAAGTCTGCCTTGACGTAGGTTTCGTCGTCCATTACCACGCAATCAAACTTTGTCAACAATGTCGTATACAGCTTCCAAGATCTTGCTTTTTCCGTAAGGTTTTGCTTATCGTTGCGATTTGGAGTCACTACCTTTTTATAAGTCGATAGTCCGGATCGTTTTTTAGCTTCATGCACGTTTGTAGACGATATTCCCAACTTATTTGCGACATCTCGAACGGAGAGGTTGGGGTTGCGCTTGAAAGCGCTAGCCACTCTTCAGTTCGTCACTGCGGCTCCCGGCTGTCGATTTCCCCTAGATCCAGGCTTTCAGTTGTCGACAAACGCTCCCCGAACACTTCTTTTACTTTGGTGACGGTTGATTTGGCCACACTCAACGATTTTGCTATTTCTGCGTGCGTGTAGTTTGGATTTTCACGACGCATGTACAACATTTTGATTCGTCGCTCCTCTCGCTTTGACGCCATTTTGATAACTAAAGATCTAATGTCAAAATCCAAGTAGAGGCATCATTCTACACACACACACACACACACACACACACACCTACAAAATGAGGGGTGATCAGGTTTTTTTATATGAATGATTAGAAAAAATACGGCGAATTTAAGTTGACCACTTTTTGATCCGAACACCCTTTAGAGTTATCATCCAGGATTGATCCTTCGGGTTCAACGGTGAAGGAGAGAATCTTAGAAAGGTGGAAAAAGACCGATAATGTGAGATTTAATAATTATATTATACCTGCATCAGAGGCGTGCGCAATCCAGCTCATCATGATGAACAGCTCAGATCAGCTCAGCCCATCTAAAAGAGTTGTTCTTTAAGAACAGCTCTTCAGCTCTGTTGTCAGTGTCCACGTCTGGTGGCGACTTTCAATTTAGGTCCCAAACTCGATAGTGTAATCTTTACCAGATTAGAAGGCACGAAGCCAGTTTTAAAATGTAAAACTTTGAAAGAAATTTTTCACACCATGTTATTAAATTACTTGAAACACGTATTGCTGACTCTTATTTAACCATTTGTCTATACATTTCCGACATTTTTACTGAGACTTTTCATTATAATGTAAAGTTGTCTTCAAAAACAATTTTCTTATGAGATTTTTTCACCTCCTGCAAACAAAGTGTTTTTTCATTGAAATAGAATACTAATTTGATACATGTTAATTTTCATTCATAATTTTAATTTCAAAAACGTGTTCATTCTGTCTGAAAGTCAATTATTATGTTTGGCTCACCCTAAACTGGTAAACAAAGCTCAATGCCGTCAACGCGAATATAACAGTTGAACTTACAAGGAACAAATGAAACTGAACTGATGTCATAACACGAAGAGCGAGTGGCGGTCAGTTCATTTGAATTTTACAGCTCACATACTCTCTGCAATTCCACAGCTCTTTTCCCTCCTGCATCATTAGCAAAGTGAGCTGAAAAGCTGTTTGTTTTTTTTGCGAGCTGTTCCGTGTCAACTCACTTCAAAGAGTCGATTCTTCGGAACAGCTCATGAGCGAATGGCACATCTCTAATCTGCATGTTTATCACAAAATGCTGTAAATAAATTTCAGCTTGTAGCTGCTTAGTAACGCAACTGACTTCGAGAACACACCCAATTCTGCATTCCGAGGGATTTCCATTTAGTTCGAAACCATTATTTCGCTCGAGTCATAATTTTGTATTCCCTATTTCGAACGTTTTGCCCATTCAATGTTCGAAGAGAAGCAGATCTAACGAAATGCAGAAACAACTCGAACGAAATACAGAATGTATTGTTATCAAGTCGATCGAAATACAGAATAGGGGTGTATAACTCGAACGAAATTGAAATCCGTCGGAATACAGAATCGAGCTGAAAGATTGAAAGATGTCATAGATCCTGATCCTGATCCGGTATAGATTTTGAATTTGGATAAAATTCATTAAAAAATATCATTGGATCTATTCGCAACTCACCCCTCACTCTGGTAAATCTCCATCGACGAGTTGAGCTCCGAGAGCTGCTCCTTCAGCAGCTGGAGGTTGGAGTTGACGAAGCTCAGCTCGAGGGCGACCGTATCCTTCAGCTTCTTGTTGGTGGTCGCCTTGAATAGGTTCTCCGCCCCGGCCCGCAACCTTAGCTCCTTGTTGATTTCCTGGTTTAGCTTGCATCGGCGACTCTGTAGCTTCCCGCGGCAGGTGGCCGCCCGCGGATCTGACCCCTGGAAGAACAAAAGGAAAATACAGAGCGTATGAGTCACAGAGCACCATCTATGGGCGGGAGCGAACATTTACGCTATTATCATTCGTGTGTCGATCTTGTTCACGATAGATACAATACGGTACCGCAACTTATGAAAAAGGCCTTTCAGCCATCTTGGAATTTGTATGTAAACAATCTGCAATATTTTGCAATATGTTTTTTTGCTTCTTGTGTGTGGAATTGTTTTGGTGGCAATAAGAACATTGAAAAGTTGAGAGGTAAGTCTTTTACGGTTAAAGTTAGGTTTGTAATATACTCTATTTTATTATATGTTTCAGCTCAAGTGAATAAATCGACTTTCTGTGTCGGTCGGTGAAGGAGATATTTTTCCCGCGTTTTGCAGTTAGAGACGTCGGTTAATTGTTCGATTAATTCAAATAATCGAATATCTGAAATTTTAATCGAGTAATTTTGTATCAAATAATGAAAAATGTAAATATGAATACATCGAATAATAATTAAAGTAATCACGATTAATAAAAAAGGGAATATTTCTTTCAAAAAATACAATGCAAAATTTGTTTAACCGTCGGTGTTTCGTCGAAATTCATCGAATATGACTTTTTATTTTGATTCGTCGGACATTGTCCTGTAGATGGGCAGCTTCGCGCCCGAAACCGGTCGACACTTAAGATAATTTTTAAACCGTTTAATAGTAAAAACAATAAGTGTTTGTCTTGTCTCGCGTCGCGTCTAAGTGAATGTCATCGAATATGCTAAACCATTTACGGTTGAAGCATAAAAATGATTCCCTGCTGGTGGAGGATATCGGGAAGAAGAATTCAGGGCCTGCAGGAGTAACATGCGGACTAGAAGAAGTTGGTCTCAACTCCCGTTCTAAAATAGTAGTATTCAAACTCCGGGTGCCAAGGAAAATATACCATACTAGTGGTCAATGATTCTATAAATATACTTCTTTTGAACTAGTAGATATAGGGAAAAACCAGAAAAATACAAACAAATCAGCAATTTCAACAACTTTCGAAGAATATGTAATTTTGAACAGAAAACATTTTATGTTGGTACAATAAAAATATTGTGCATCATTTTCATGGTGTGCTCTTTTTTCAATCGTCCTCAAAAATCATGAAATGGCAAATTTATCAATACTCTGAAATACCATTTCATTCAAGAACCATTATTCTGCACCATGTTTATTTCAAAATTATATTTAATGTAACTTTTAAAATTATGACATCATTTTTTTTACTATAAATTTTTCTCTAGATAGTGATTTTCAGCACATTTCGGCTGGTTCGTCACTTTTACTTCCATTTTTGGAAGAATGTCGGGAGTGAGAATTGAACTCGTGATCTCTGCGTGAGAGGTATGGATGTTACCACTACGCCAGATCGCCTCCCTTATTATAAATGACTGTTCGTTTTGATTACAAGAAATAAATATTCGCTCGATTAATCAAATACTGAAAGACAATTAAAAATTTTAATTTAAAAATGACCTCACGATTGATCGAATAAACGAAAAATTTAGACATCTCTATTTGCAGTCAAATCCCTTTCCACAGTCCTCTGTATATTTATACCGTTTTCCCTCGCGCACTTATTGACGACACGGTCACACCTTTATTCCACACATCTTGATCTTGTTTTACTCGATTTAGATGCGTAGAACAGATTCATGAAACAGGTGTCTGTTCGTCTGGTTTTCTCGCGCGCATTTGTGTATTACTTCGATCCCAGCCTGGCACCGGTTCTCCTTGGCGAGCAACAACAACAACAACGGCATCGTTGATGACAACTCGAGAGGAATGCGATATGTTGAAGTTAGTTAGCTAGCTAGCATTCTTTGCTGGCCACATTGAGCGGACTATTCAACCGAGAAGCAATCCGATAACGGCTAACCGCGACTAACCGCGCTGCCACATTCCATCACGTATTTTGACTTTTCAAATCAAAACAACTTTATACAGTGATACAAACTCGTAATCGTACTCCACCGTGCAAATCTCTTTTCCCTTCTTTTGAAAGTCGAAAACAAGGTTTCGGAACATTCTATTTAGATGAAGTCATAGTGTCATGTGAGAGTTAAAAGGTTTGCTATCTGTTTTCAGAGTAATGGTTTTTATTTTTCTCAGAATTGAGAAGTATGTGCGAATGTATGAAAATTGACTCAAACTCATAATCGTACTCTGGTTGAAATTTCATCTCGATTCATAAAGCGTTACTCAATTTCAGGATTCCATCATTAGTATGGTATCCCTTGTTCATTGCAGCTATCTTTAGCTGTCTTTAGCCGTTATCCACGAGTTTTTTGGTGTATTCGGAAGGAATATTCATTCATTTTTTGATCAAGTGGTTTTTAAAATCGTTATTTTTGGAAATTTGATGGTTTCTAAATATCCTACACAGATAACTTCCGTATTATTTAACTGGGATTGATGGTGGGAGATTGGGGAGAAGTATCAATAACTTTTGAGCAATTATAATGTAACCATGTGCGAACTATATGTGACTTATACTTAGGGTCATTGTCTTGGTAAAACTTGAATCCTCGATTCAATCTCATTTTGTTCACACTTTGCTACAAGTTTTTCTTTAGGATGTTCAAGTAAACATTCTGATCCAATACACCATCGATGAAAATCAAATTGAACAAAAAAGAAGTTTGTAATGTGCCGTGGAAGAACATCTTGAATGTCCGAGCACAGACGGAAAAACCGTTCAACGGTAAAATAAGTCAGTAACTCCAATTTCCATTTTTCCAAACAGCATGAAACACACCAATGTCTTACTAGTAAGATGTAGGTGAGTCGAAATTTAATATTTTTGACTCCGATGATTGTCGTTTCGTATAGAGGAAGCCGAACAATGAATTGAGCATAAACCATCTGAAAGCAACGTATAAACATGTTGGTGGTGGAGGGATGGTATGAGGGTGCATGTAGGGTAAAGTGATCAGATGGTCAGAGGTCTAACGCGGGACACAAAAAACAAAACGTTATGTATATACGTTATGTGAACATAAAACATAGTTTAGCGAGTCTGAACTGATCAGTATTATTCCTTTCTGAGTCACGGCACTCAGTTGTGATTTTTCGGTGATATAGATTTTTTTACGCCCGAAAATCACTCGCTCAATCAGAGCATTTTCGCCTAGCAAGCACGATTCAAATTCTACAATTTTCTTCAAATTACCGAACGGAATGCTCGAAAATTCCAATTCGTTTTCATCGATTTTAGTGTTAACGCGTGCATCCAAAAAAATTGACCAATTTCGGATGGCGATGAAAGATAATTTATAGGAACAAATTTTCTTTAAATCTTACGTTTATTAAGTCTACAACAAAAATGATTCAAGGATGTTGATTCGCAGCAGCAGCACTGTCAAGCAACTTGATGATTTTTCCATACAACAAGCTCCATTCCACAGCGAAGGAGTTGGACATCCTGAGGCACTTTGCGTCCGCCAGATATAGCCGATCTGGTATTTACAATATCATCTCTTTGCCGCTCCTTAAGCCGGGAGATTGAAGCAACCGGCCAAACGGTGGAGAAAAATCTGGCCAAAATAGACATTTTTATGCGGAAGCGTCAGACGAGACCGGCCGTATCTGAGCAGCAGGCAATCACCCACCCAGATGGAGTAGCTTGGTATTGGTGAAAAATGGGTGGGTTATATCTATGATATAACCGCAAGGTTGACGTGGGACAAATTATAGCTCAGCAATAATTTATCTGAACTGATTAAAATTTTGATTGAATGAAGCAATTTCCGAATTCAATTGAATTCAATATATTTGCTTTGTGAGTGAAAAGATTGTATAATGCCATGTGAGGTCAATCCATGCAATAGATTATGTTCTTCGTTACAAGTAAATTTAATGACAGTCCTTTTACGTTTGGTATGATGACATCTTGGTTTTGATGTCTGTGTTAGGCAAACACATTTCAGTCAGAACAAAAATGCCCCCGATTTGCATGTATTTGTAATGCCGATTTCCCCAGACACCTTGGTTCAGAAGTCTTTATTAGGTAAACACATTTCAGTCGGAACGTAAATTCCCTTACCTGCATGAATTTGCAATGCCAATTTCCTCAGACACCTTGGTTCTGAAGTCTGTGTTGGGGAAATATTCTTCAGTCGGAACAAAAATGCCACCGACTTGCATGTATTTGCAATGCCAATTTCCCCACGCTCCATGGATTTGAAGTCTGTGTTAGGGAAACACATTTCAGTCGGAACAAAAATACCCCCGACTTTCATGTATTTGCAATGTCGATTTCTCTAACGCTGCTTGGTTTTGAAGTCTGTGTTAGAGAACACTTTTCGGCGCGAACAAAGGTCCCCATACTATGTTCGCAATGCCGTAAATCGGGCTAATCAAAACGAGCTAGTTAGGGCGTTTAGATAGCGCTTAACATTTTACGGTTTTTCAGTTGATTATCTAATGAACAATAACATTTTATTAATTGCGATAGAAGCGTAGAAATATTCCGTATCAAATGATGCAAACATCTTTCCGATCCAATAAGAAAAAAGTTATAAGCATTCGGAATCTTTCATTTTATCTTGCATGTTCTATGTTTAGGTTCTCATTTTACCCCCATATACTCCGGTTAGACGTAGTCCCACGTCAAAACTACCTACCGGCGAAAGAAGTGAAAAACTTCTTTTCGTACTCATAATGAAAGACGAGACGTATTTGATGATAGAATTCAACGAATGGCAGGGGACCGGGCACTTTACGTTCCCCAGGTAAGCGATGACGTCGAATATATCATTCACATCAAGTTCTCGAAAAAGGTCCTTCTCTGACAGACGTGAAGGGAATGTCAAAGTCGCTCTTCTTTCGAGTCATATGGTGAACGGGGAGATATATAGTACGAAGTGCTTCCCGGAGTTGGGAAGGTGATGTGGTCTATATGCTGAACCTGCGATCAGCCCATTATGCCAAAAGATCACTGGAGGATGGATCGGCTGGAGATAAACATTGTCGCAAAGACCACCAACCTTCCCAGCATTCCCAAACTGCGCCCGATTGAAAACATTTGGGCGAATGGCCAAAATAGAGAGACAGACGACCACCAAAGCCACTAAAAGGTAAAATAACACGCCGATATACATCTTTTCATCGGCCATGGTTCAGGTTCTGGCCAACTTCCGTAAGACCGCCCATTTACGATACTTCATCAAACAACCCTGCCTCTTCCTGTCCCGTATACATTAATTCTTCCGGCTTATTTACCACATTAAGCCCTGACCGAGCTAGGGGACCAAAGATGAACTTTTCGCCTGACTCACGTTGTTCCCTTCGGATCAATAGGGTACTTTTATAAAAAAAAAACATATTCTAATTTTGTTGCTGTTGCTTCCAGTTGACACTTTCTAAACAAATATCCCAATGTCGGTGCGATGAAACCAACTCAACGTATTAATCTTTGGATGCATTAGAAGCGCTCTTGAAAAGTCTGCCAAATAAAAGTTTTTTTGAGGTTCATCCATTTAAGAAAATCAACATGATCAAATTGTGATATTGAAATATATTGATATCGCGGGACATTTTCGTTTCTTTTGCCAAATGCGGGACGTTTCGCGGGACGAAATCTTACGCGGGACATTTTGTTGAAATGCGGGACTGTCCCGCGTAACGCGGGACGTCTGGTCAGTTTAATGTAGGGGGTAATTTGGTTTCCATCGATGGTGTATTGGGTCAGAATGTTTAATTGTGCACACCAAAGAAAAACATGCAGCAAAGTGTGAACAAAATGAGATTGAATCGAGGATTCAAGTTTTACCAAGACGATGACCCTAAGCACATGTCACATATAGTTCGCACATGGTTACATTATAATTGCTCAAAAGTTATTGACACTTGTTCCCAATCTCCCAGCATCAATCCCAGTTAAAAAATATGAAAGTCATCTGTGTAGGAAATTTAAAATAATCAAATTTCTAAAAATAACGATTTTTAAAATCACTTGATCAAAAAATGAATGAATATTCCTTCCGAATGCACCAAAAAACTCGAAGATAACGACTAAAGACAGCTAAAGATAGCTGCAATGAACAAGGGATACCATACTAATGATGGAATCCTGAAAATGATTAACGCTTTATGAATCGAGTTGAAATTTCAACCAGAGTACGATTATGAGTTTGAGTCAATTTTCATACATTCGCACATACTTCGCAATTCTTACAGAAATAAAAACTATTATTCTGAAAACAGATAGTAAACCTTTTAACTATCATACGGCACTATGACTTCATCTAAATAGAATGTTCTGAAACTTTGTTTTCGACTTTCAAAAGAAGGGAAAGGAGATTTGTACGGTGGAGTACGATTACGAGTTTGTATCACTGTATGTGACTTGCATCGGTCTCGTCTCGAGGTGGGCTCGGAGTATTACATGATCACGGCGCAGAAGAAAATAGCCATCAGCCGGGTTGTATTATTATATCGCCACCGATAATTAATTCATTCCAATTTTCTGTTTGGTTTCATCATTTCGCAATAAAGTGCCGTGAACAGTAGGGGAAACAAGAAAACTCTCAAACTTTCACGCCTGCCTAAATGTTTGGGATTTTACTTAAAACCCCGCGCACAAACTTTGACCATCGGTTCGGCATCCTTAATGAGGCTGAGCATTGCGCGCGTGCACCCACCAGCAAGCGTTTTAGATGATTTGCGGGGAGCGGAAGGCACCGAATCAAGTATTCATCCAGAAACAATACTTTGAATTCAACCGGCTTAACAACCAACAAGTTGGTGAGTGAAGTCATAAAACGTGGTGCGGTTTTTTAATCTTACTTTCAGTTTCTCTGAGGAACTTTTTTTTTAGCTTGGGGTTTTGTATTTTGCAAAAGCTGCCGAAAACCTGCTCGAGTTGAGGATAATCAGCAGAAATGGTTTGACGTTTGGTTGGACCAGTTTGCACGGAATTGAAATCACCGGTTGGTTTGTCAATCACGAGGAGTGTGCGATTTTTTTGTATGATTAAGTTCGTCACACGCCTATCTACCTATCATTTTTACGCCATGTTTTTCTGGACAAGTGAAACTTGAGTCGTATATTTTGACGTAGAACTACGTCTTTCAGGAAGGGTGCCAAATCACGATTTTATTAAATAAAGTTAACGTTAATAACTATTTTCACTGGGAACGAATTCTCATGATTTGCATACCAATCGAATCGGAGATTCTCTAAGAATTGTTTGATATGCTCTACATTACAATCTCTAAACGGTTTAAATTCATGAAAACTGGAAGAGCTTCCTTTTTTCCCATATATTTGTTCTGCCGATTTGTGTTCTAACCCTACCCGTATTTCGAATGCTTATAACTCGAACATTTGTTAACAGATCGGAAAGATGTTTGCATTAATTGATAGGAAATACTTCACGCGTCTATTACAATTAAGAAAAATATTATTTTTCATGAGATGAACAATTGAATAACTGTAAAATGTCAAGCGTTATCTAAATGCCCTAACTGCCAAGTTTTGATTGGCCCAATTTACGTTTTCCTCAACACAGACTTTAAAATCGATGTACCTGTGGAAATCCGCTCTGCAAATATACATGCGAGTCGGAGGTATTTGTGTTCCCACCAAGACGTGTTTCCCTAACATGGACTTCAAAATAAATGTGCCTGGGGGACTCCGCTTTGCAAATACCTGCAAGTCGGGAGTAATTTTGACGTAGGACTACGTCTAACCGGAAGATATAGGGGGTGAAATGAAAATCTAGGCACTGAACAAGTAGGAAAAAATGCAAGATTTGGAACGCTTATATCTCGAGCATTTCTCAATAGATCGCAAAGGTTTTTGCATCAATTGATAGGAAATATATCTACGCATCTATCATAACGAATAACATTTCATTTTTCTTGAAATAAATAATTGAATAACTGTGAAATATCAAGCATTGTCCAAATGCAATATGTGCCCATTTTTGATTGGTTCATTTTGTGCTCCTCAAATCGTACCGACCAAAACGGGCAACCAGAGCAGCAGCGAAATAGAATGAAGCACGATTGGAAAGGAAAAAGAACAAAAATGAACGAAACATTGGTCGCAGTCTCACACATGCGTAATTCTCGAGCCAGCCAGTCAGCTTAAAAATCCCCGCTCCGCTGCCGTAACGATCATTCTTTGTGTGGACACCGACTGGACAACATCGTTGCTGGACGAGCTGGACGGCGAGGAATCGAGTGCCTTTCTCAAGGTAAGAGGGTGGAGGTGGTAGTGTTGGAGTAGAGTAGAGTAGAGTTTTCAAAGGGCCTTTCTCAAGGCTAGAGGCGAATGAACTGAAAAACTTTAAAGTCTCTATAATACAATACCTTCCTTCCTTCCGTAAGATCATTCTCATTCAAACCGTACACCACATCAGTTCGCATCACAGCACATCAACAAACCAACCCAAGCAGCCATGTCTGGACATGGCAAAGGAGGAAAAGTGAAGGGAAAGGCAAAACCCGCTCGGACCGTGTTGGTCTGGAGTTCCCCGCAAGGGTAGCTAGAATGAGCGCGTTAGTACCAGTGCACCAGTCCACCTAGCCGACGTTATATAGTTTCGGCCGCCGAAGAGATCCAGTTAGCTGGCAAAGCTGCGATAAGAAAATCCGCATTCGGAACAGAACACATTGGGTTCGGTGGACATCAAGACAACAGGCAGTTGCAGCGAGTGGCAAACGCAATCGCAAAACGGCAGCTGGTAGCAGAAGAAAAAAGTTTGTTCTTTATACAATCTGCTTTGGTGGCAAATCCAGAACAAGGCGGCATCGAGGGCGTTCGAAATGGTTTTTGACGTAGGACTACGTCTAACCGGAAGATTAGGGGGTGAAATGAAAATCTAGGCACTGAACAAGTAGGAAAAAGTGCAAGATTTGGAACGCTTATAACTCGAGCATTTCTCAATAGATCGCAAAGGTTTTTGCATCAATTGATAGGAAATATATCTACGCATCTATCATAACGAATAACATTTCATTTTTCTTGAGATAAATAATTGAATAACTGTGAAATATCAAGCATTGTCCAAATGCAATATGTGCCCATTTTTGATTGGTCCATTTTGTGCTCCTCAAATCGTTCCGACCAAAACGGGCAACCAGAGCAGCAGCGAAATAGAATGAAGCACGATTGGAAAGGAAAAAGAACAAAAATGAACGAAACATTGGTCGCAGTCTCACACATGCGTAATTCTCGAGCCAGCCAGTCAGCTTAAAAATCCCCGCTCCGCTGCCGTAACGATCATTCTTTGTGTGGACACCGACTGGACAACATCGTTGCTGGACGAGCTGGACGGCGAGGGATCGAGTGCCTTTCTCAAGGCAAGAGGGCGGAGGTGGTAGCGCTGGAGTAGAGTAATAGAGTAGAGTAGAGTTTTCAAAGGGCCTTTCTCAAGGCTAGAGACGAATGAATTGCAAAAGTTTAAAGTCTCTATAATACAATACCTTCCTTCCTTCCGTAACGATCATTCTCATCCAAACCGTACACCACATCGTTTCGCATCACATCACATCAACAAACCAACACAAGCAACCATGGTTGGATATGGCAAAGGAGGAAAAGTGAAGCATTCAGCATTCAGAACAGAACACATTCAGTTCGGTGTACATCAAGCCAACAGCAGGCAGTTGCAGCGAGTGGCGAGTAGCAAACGCAATCGCAATCGCAAAACGGCAGCTGGTAGCAGAAGAAAAAAGTTTGTTCTTTATACAAACTGCTTTGGCGGCAAATCCAGAACAAGGCGGCAACGAGGGAGTTCGAAAAGTTTTTTTTTTCAAAACCACGAGTACAAAGTTTTCTTAATTGGAACCCTTCCATAAAACATGGCGCTAATCAGGGCCATTAAACCTTTCAAAAAAGAGTTTACGAAATACAGTTCAATGCATTCTAAAATAATATCCAAAATAATAATAAAACACAAATTAATTTTTTCATAATTTGTTTGCCAGGATCTGATGAGTATGTGAATTTGGCAGTTGTTCTGAGCTTATTGATGGTTGGGGACTTTCCCGATTATTCAATTTTCACCAATTCTTAAATTGCTTCTAGTGTGAAAGTACAGTAATTTACATTTAGCTCGATATTTAGCTAATTGGACGGACCAGTAATGCGACATATTTAGTTGGACATTTTTGTAAACATAGAGTTCGGGGTCTAAATTATGAACCCACATTGAAAGTCGACACTGAGTGGTGGTAATGCGACGTGCCATTAAATGTAATTTACTGTACAATATGTCACAAGCTGGATGGGAAGAAATTTTCCAACTGTGAAAGCTGTGGCGAGTGGCAAATGCAATCGCTAAACAGAAAGGTTTAGCCGAACAAGATGGGGATATCGTTTGATAACAAAACAATAAACTCTTTAGATTGAAGATAATTTTGTGATCCTGAAAAGGACCCTTTTCAGCCTGCATGTGAATCCAATGAGCGAACAAATCGTAATGAATGTATTTTTATGCCATCGCTGCCTTTAAACGCTCATTCGTTCGTCTCGTTGGACTCGCTGAGTCTGCCGATTTGTCTCTATCCTGTGAGTGTGTACCGCTAGAGTATAAAACACGCGGACCCCAAAAAAATATCTTATTTTCTTTCAAACCGTAAACCAGTGTGGTTGTACGGCATCGTTTAACATCGCATCGCATCACATCATAAAAAGAAAACAAGCAGCAACGTGGACGTGTGGACGTAACAAAGGAGGACAAGTTAAGGGAAAGGCAAAGTCTCACTCGAACCGTGCAGGTCTCCAGTTCCCTGTTGGTCGCATTCACTGATTGCTCCGCAAGGGTAACTAGACCGAACGGATTGGTGCCGGAGCACCAGTATACCTAACAGTGATTATAGAGTTTCGGCCGTCGGAGTGCTCGAGTTGGCTTGCAAAGCTGCTCACGGCAATCAGAAAACCCGCATCAAGAACAAAGCAGCTTCGGTTCGGCGCTCATCAAGGCAACAACTAGTTTCAGCGAGTGGCAAACGCAATCGCAAAACGGCAGCAGGTAGAAGAAGGAAAAAGTTTGTTTATACAGGCTTTGGTGGCAAAAGCAGCCACCATAAACCACGGCGCTTTTCAGGGCCATTAAACCTTTCAAAAAAGAGTTTATGAAATACAGTTCAATGCTTTCTAAAACTATATCCAAAATAATAATAAATCACAAATTGATTTGTTTGCCAGAATATGATGAGTATGAGAATTTGGCAGTTGTGCTGAGTTTATTGATGGTTGGGGACTTTCCAACCATTTTTCACCAATTCTTAAATTGCTTCTAGATTGAAAGTACAGTCGACATTTAGCTAATTGGACGGACCTGTAATGCGACGTATTTAGTTGGACATTTTTGTAAACATAGGGTTCGGAGTCCAAATTATGACCCCACAAGTCGACACTGTACCACTGTCATCGGAAATGTTCAATTACAGGTTAAAATCGCCTCCAATGCGACACTGAGTGGTTCTCCGGCACGTCGCATTAAATGTAATTTACTGTAAAATATGTCACAAGCTAGATGGGAAGAAATTTTCCAACTGTGAAAGCTGTGGCGAGTGGCAAACGCAATAGCTAAACAGGAAGGTTTGACCGAACAAGATGGGGATATCGAGTGATAACAAAAACACAACACCAAAAGTTCTTTTCAGAACCACCAACTTGTTCATAAAGAGTAAACAGTAAACTAATCCATTTTTCAGGTAGATAGGTAGGTATTCACGTAGGAGAAGAAAATAAAACAATATATTTAAAATATATATTTAAAAAAAGCTGTCCCCTTTGTATAGTCCTACGTCACTCCGGTTATGTCCCCGACATTACCCACCCGTCTTTTTTTCTTAATTTTTTACAAAAATTTATAACTTAAAAACTATGATACTTCTTGTCAAAGAATGAAAATTGTTTAAATTTTTACAAAAAATTACCAAAAATTTTTTGGAAAAAAATTTCGCTGAAAAAAAAGTTATTTTAAAAATTAAAACTAATTTTTCTCAAAAACGTATTTTTTTAAGTTCCCAAATACTTCCATACATCGGAAGATGGGCACTTTTACAGGGAAAAAGTTTTTCGAACAACAACTTGTTCATGTTTTCTTTGAACAAAATACATCTGATCCTAATTTTGTTTAAAGTCAAGATAGCGATATAGTTTATTCGACAAAGTTTTAGATCTTGTTGAAATATAAACTTTTGTCGAAAAAATCAACTTTCTATCTTTTATAGTTTTTGGAATATAAGTCATTTTTGTATGAAGACTCCTGAAAAAAATAATGTTTTGCTCCTATCATTTTTGTGTGTGAGAATTTACACACAAAAATGATACGAGCAAAACATTATTTTTTTGCGTTTGACATGTTCTTGACATGTTTTTAAATAGAGAAAAGTTAGCAGAGCATTGAAAATGCGATAATTTATACAAAAAAATGTAACGAATTGAGCATTAATAGCATTTTTTCAAAGTCAACATGAAAACATTGTTGTTCGAAAACCTTTTTCCATTTAAATGTGTCCATCGTCCGATGTATGGAAAACTTGTTGGAAAATTTAAGGGCTATTCATATTTATTTTTTCAGAACTTTAAGAGCATGTTTTCAAGAAAAATGAATTTTAATTTTCAAAATATTTTTTTTCAATGAAATTTTTTTCCAAATAATTCTTTGATAATTTTGAATGAAAACCAAAATAATTTCCTACAATCCATTCTTTGAATAAATTTTTTTTCTCTTAAAATTCTGAAAAAAATAGATATAAATAGTCCTTAAATTTTGCAACAAGTTTTCCATACTTCGGACGATGGACACATTTACATGGAAAAAGTTTTTCGAACAACAACTTTTTCATGTCAAACTTGAGAATTTACACACAAAAATATTATGAGCAAAACATTATTTTTTTCAGGAGTCTTCATACAAAAATGACTTATATTCCGAAAACTATAAAAGATAGAAAGTTGACGTCTTCGACAAAAGTTCATATTTTAATAAGATCAGAAACTTTGTCGAATACACTATATCGCTATCTTGGCTTTAAACAAAATTAGGATAAGTTGTATTTTTTTCAAACAAAATATAAAAAAGTTGTTGTTAGAAAAAACTTTTTCCCTATAAAAGTGCCCATCTTCCGATGTATGGATGACTTGTTGGAAATTTTGAGGGCTATACATATATATATTTTTGGGAATTTAAAAAAAAATACGTTTTTGAGAAAACTTTTTTTTTCAACGAAATTTTTTTCCAAAAAATTTTTGCAATTTTTTTTATAAAAATTTAAACAATTTCCTACATTTCATCCTTTGGCATGAATTTTGTAGGTATAATAGTTTTTATGTTATGAATTTTTGTAAAAAATTAAGAAAAAAAAATGTTTTTTTCCATAAAGTTGTCTAGATTTTTTCGAAACGGTAATTCTCGAGTAATGCAGAAATTTGTGTTTCATTTGTATGGCAGCCCACCGTTAGAGAGAGTAGTGGAGAGTTTAACCATCATAGAAACATTTATTGCTCCCTGAAACCTCCACATGTCAAATTTGGTTTCATTTGCTTGATCAATTCTCGAGTAATGTAGAAATTTGTGTTTAATTTGTATGGCAGCCTCCCTTAGAGGGAGGGGGGGTGTCTCAAACTATCACGAAAACCTTCCCCGGCCCCAGAAACCCCTACATACCAATTTTCATGTTGATCGGTTCAGTAGTTTCCGAGCCCATAAGAATCAGACAGTCAGACAGACAGAAATCCATTTTTATATATATAGCTTTGAATTGATTTATTTTTCTATTGTTTCAATTGAAATGTTCTGAGTTGTCAATTTTGTATGTTTCATTTATTTATGTTTTATGTTTTTTATTATTTTTTCTATTCTATTCGAGATTCTGAAATTCTAAAAATTAAAATTTTAAGATGAATATTTTGAATTTTAATTTTTTTTTCAATCTCGATCAATTTGAAATATTTTAGCGTTTAGTTTAAACAGTTGTTCTTTGAATATAACAGTTCTATTTTTTGATGTTATTTTGAAAATGTAATTATTTTTTTTTAATAACTTATATTTAAATATTTTTTTCCAAATTTTCTTTTTTTTTTAATGTTTTTAAGAATTTTGAATTTTTTATTCACTCAATTTTGAAATTTTCAATTTCTTTAATTTCACTGTTTCTTCAATTTTCAATACTTTACTTCTTTCTAGTTTTCCTGACTTTCTGTTTTTTTTTTCAAATTTTAATACTTTTAAGTTAAATATTTAATATTTTTTTGATTATTTTTTTTTTAATTTAATTTCATTCTTTAAGTTTTCAGTTTCAAGAATTTTCTGAATAATTATTTATGATTGTTTTTTTAAATACTGATTGTTTTTTTTTAATTCCGAATTTATTTTTTTTGAATTTCTAAAGTTAAAAAAAATAAACTTAAAAGAATTTAATAGAATTTTCAAATTGTTAATTTTTTATTTACTATGTGTTTAATCTTCTAAGTTTTAAAAGATCTGATTTTTTTTTGAGTTCTGAAAATTGAAAATATAATTTTGAATATTTTGAATTTTAATTTTGAATATCTCTTGATCGAGATATTTTAGAGTTCTAACAATTGATCTTTCATGCTTTATCAGCAACATTTTTAAATTACTTTTTCCTACACTGAGTCGACATCATTTGTCCATTTCTGGGTTCCTCACATGATTACCAAGCGTATGAAGAAGGCTTCACGACTCATAATCAATTCACCACGAGTTATTGATGAGTTTATCCAAAAGAACTATTCACTGTTCGTGGATTGTTTTGAAGGTTCTCATGTCCAAATCGCTACTTTTTGTGGGCAGAAAATGTTCGCCAGGTGTTAAAGCAGAAATAAGTTTCGTGACTACAGATTGTGGTTCCATTATTAACTTGGTCACTTCAAAGTAGGAATCATCCTCATCTCCTTCAAAGCCACCAATCTTTCAGAAAAATTTCCCCTCAATGTGTTTTGTGTTTTTTATGAACATTCAATACTGAAAACGAAGCAAACGTTCTCTTTAGTATCTAGTGTATAGTACATCTTAGTAGTCCATACTTGGCTCCTGAATTGTTCTTTTTTTTCATTCCAAACCCAACTGTCATCGAATAAAGACGTTCTCCAAACTAAACTTATAAAAGGTTATGGGCTCCACGGCGAACACTGTGTGCGGAATTTCGCAATTCAACGGCGGACCGGATTTTCAGCACTGGAGCTTCAGAATGAAGATGCATCTGGATTCGGTCGGCGTTTTGAAGAATTTGACGGAGAATGCACCGGAAGCGGAAGCGGAGAAAAAGAAGTTCGATGAGTCGGATCGTAAGGCCAAAGCTCTAATCGTAAGTTTTCTGGCCAACGAGTGCTTGGAAGTAATCAGGGAGAAGTCGACTGCCAAGGCAATGTGGACGGCACTTGAAGCTACGTTTGCCACCAAATCGATCGGATCTCAACACCTGATAAGGAAGCAGCTCAATCGGCTGAAGCTGAAAGAAGGCGAACCGATGAGACCGCATCTGATGGTGTTCGACGACTTGATACGGCAAATGAAGACGGCTGGCGCGAAGGTTGATGATGCTGACCTGGTGGTGCTGCTGTTCCAGACATTACCTGATTCGTACGACCCTCTGGTAACCGCTCTAGAAAATGTTTCTGAACAGGATCTCAAGATCGAAGTTGTGAAGCAACGCCTGTTAGCTGAAGACTCGAAGCGTCGGGAATGAAATGAGGAATGTGGCGAAGCGAAAGGTGCGGCTTTCTCCGGTGATAAAACGAAGAAGACTTTCAAGTTTCAAGGAAAGTGCCATAAATGTGGCAAACGCGGTCATCTGAAGAAAGACTGTAAGCAGAAATCTGGTGGTGAAGCTAATTCGGCTGAAACGCAGAGGAAAGCAGTAAGTTTCATGGTGAACCGGGATTACGCGCAGCAGAAGAACAAAAAACTCGTGTTCAAACTCGACTCCGGGTCCAGCGACCACCTGGTCAATGACAGCAAGGTGTTCCGGGGCGTTCAGAAGCTGAAACAGCCGATTGTGATCAATGTGGCAAAAGATGGTCAATCATTACTTGCAAAGACCGTTGGAGAGATCTATGGGAACAGCAATAAACTGTATCCGCTCCATATGAAGGATGTGCTGTATATTCCGGAGCTACGCGACAATTTGATGTCAGTGAAGAAGCTAGTGATGGCTGAAGTACAGGTAATCTTTGTCGGAAAAGAAGCAGTGTTGAAGAGAGACGGCGAAACCATCGCTACTGCCCATCTGAGAGGCGGACTCTACGAACTGGAGATAAATCTGGAGAAATCGACAGCAAACTTGTGCAAGAAGGAAACGGATAAGTTATGGCATCGACGGCTCGGGCATTTAAGTGAGGACGGCATGAAGAAGATGGTAAGCAACGATCTGGTGACGGGGGCTGAGTTTCGTGGTACCAAGCTGAGTTTCTGCGACGCCTGTGTACAAGGGAAACAATGCCGTGACCCGTTTAGTGGAACTCGTGACCGAGCATCCAGGCCCTTGGAAAGGATTCACTCGGACGTGTGTGGTCCTATCGACCCTCCTGGATGGGATGGATCAAGATACTTCGTAAGCTTCATTGACGATCATACCCACTTTGCCGTGCTGTATCTGATGCGGAAGAAGTCCGAAGTCTTCAACAAGTTCCAGGAGTATGAGGCGATGGCTACAGCGAAATTTGGCTTGAAGAAATCGACCTTAACTGTGGACCAGGGATGTGAGTATGGTTCTAATGCTCAGAAAGATTTCTATCGTAGAAAGGACATACAAATCGAACCGACGGTGGCTTATACGCCACAGCAAAATGGTGTCTCGGAACGGTTCAACCGAACTGTAGTTGAAAAAGCACCATGTTGATCGACGCAAGCGTTCCCAAGGAGCTGTGGCCAGAAGCTGTCCTGACTGCTGTCTATTTGATTAACCGAAGTCCGACAGCAGTTCTCCCCAAAAACGTAACACCGGCTGAATCCTGGTATGGGACCAAGCCGTGCGTGAAGAAACTTCGGATTTTTGGGTGCAAAACCTTCGCTTGGATTCCTGGCCAGCAACGAAGAAAGCTAGATGCGAGAAGCAAAGAAACAGTCCTGGTAGGCTATGCTCCAAATGGCTATCGTTTGTGGAATCGTAAGGCTAGAAGGATTATTATTGCTCGTGATGTGAAATGCGATGAAGATTGCTTTCCGTATAAAACGATGAAATCGATGGTAGAGATGATCGTGACCAGTGGCTACATGCTATGCAAGAAGAGTTGGATTCATTGAAGGCGAATCGAGTCTGGAAACTGCAATCCTGTCCCCAGGGTATCAAGCCAATCCAATCGAAATGGGTGTTTCGTGTGAAGGAGGATGAAAACGGCGAGAAGGGTCGTTACAAGGCACGACTTGTGGTGAAAGGTTACCTGCAGCGTCCGGGCATCGATTATGAAGAAACCTACGCACCAGTGGCAAAGCTAACTACGATTCGCACTGTTCTGGCAGTAGGCGTTCATCACCGATTCCTGTTTCACCAGATGGACGTTAAGACTGCGTTCCTTCACGGTGATTTGAAGGAAGAAATCTATATGGCAGTACCGGATGGAGTAGAAGCTGATCGAAGTAAAGTGTGCAAGCTTTCCAAGTCGTTGTACGGGTTAAAGCAGTCGCCCCGCTGCTGGAACGAGCGGCTGAATGGTCAGTTACTTCGCATGGGATTCACCAGATCAAGTCATGACTACTGTCTGTATACGAAATGCACGCAAGGGGACGAATTGATCATCGTCATTTACGTCGATGACCTACTGATCGCTGGAAGAAAGATAAATTCGATTGTGAGGCTGAAGAAAGAACTCTCTGAAGCGTTCCAGATGACCGACTGTGGTGACGACTGGGAATCAAGCTGGAGTACAACCGGGATCAAGGAACACTTCGACTCTCGCAAGAAGCGCAGGTGATGAAGATACTTGAGCGTTTCGGGATGAAGAACTGCAATCCTTGCAGATCGCCTATGGAGAAGGGACTTCAAATGGATCGTGAAGGACCAGCGACGAAGGAATCGTATAGAGAGCTACTTGGCAGCATAATGTACACCATGCTGTGTGTGCGGCCTGATATTTGCTATCCTGTAAGTTACATGGGACGTTTCCAGCAAAAACCTACTGATCAACACTGGCAGTCGTTGAAGCGCATCGTTCGTTACCTGCAAGGAACATCGGGACTCTATCTGGAGTATACAAGAAACGAGAATGCGGAACCGTTAGTAGGATTTGCGGATGCTGACTGGGCTGCTGATACCGTGGACCGAAAATCAGTAAGCGGTTGTCTGTTTAAGGTCTTTGGAGCTACCGTATCCTGGTCAAGTAAGAAACAGACGACTGTGGCAACGTCGCCAAGCGAAGCAGAATACGTTGCCCTGAGTACGGCTGCGTCAGAAGCGATTTGGCTGGCTGGACTTCTTGGCGATTTGAAGATAGCTGTAGGACCCGTTGTAATCTTTGAAGATAATCGTGGCTGTATAGGGATGGCCAAGAACCGTGAAACCAAACGTACCAAACATATCGACGTGAAACATCACTTCATTCGTGATCACGTAGAAGAAGGACGATTGAAGATCGAACCGGTGAGCACAATGGATCAACTGGCAGACCTGTTCACCAAGGCGCTAGATGCTACACGTTTCCAGGAGCTACGCAGAAATCTTGGACTAAACGATTGAGAGGGGGTGAAAACGAAGCAAACGTTCTCTTTAGTATCTAGTATATAGTACATCTTAGTAGTCCATACTTGGCTCCTGAATTGTTCTTTTTTTCATTCCAAACCCAACTGTCATCGAATAAAGACGTTCTCCAAACTAAACTTATAAAAAATACAGATACTACGGAGAATAACGCGGTCAAAACCTACAACAAACAGCGTGTTCCAAATTCATATTTTCACCGTATGTTACGGAGCACAACAAAAATGCATAAAACCTCGTACTTTGGCACTAAATTTGCCACTTATCACTACTCTTTCACTTCCGCACTCTTGGCCCCAGCTGACGCTAGCGTCTATCAATCAATTTCACGGGCGCATTTCATTGTGGAACAATGCATCAAAAACAAGAGAAAAGGGAAAATTCAAATATGCTCTCCTTCCACTTGAGCGCAGATAAACAAGACATCAAACTCCATTAGCACACTTTTCTCCCGTGGCCTAACCTCAATAGCATAATCGTGCAACCTTCTTCCCTCCCCTCTCCAAGTGCCACTGGAACCCATCGGACCCCAAAAAAAATCAACACATTGGGTCCGGACCCCCATCACTCTCCCAGTTTATGGTGTTGTTAATGCTTGCTCGCTTAAACCGTTCGGTGTCTTTGTGGTGGTCGTCGCGTCGGGGTGCACGGAGAGCCCACCTCACAGCAGATCGAAAATGCAAATCAAGCAAAGCGCAAATGCGGTGCACCATCAGGCACCATAACACAAAACAGCTTAAATGTTACAACTGGGGCGACATAACCATCGCTGTCTGAGCACAACATAAACATTTCAGCAATTTACTGACGGCGGCATCATCGTTAGCTCCCTGAATCCCGTGAGAAAGGGGGCTAAAATCTGTGGATTATAATGAGCATCGTCATAAATCTGCTAAATTGTACGCTTTTCGAGGTGCGAGTTGTGATTGTCCATATTTCATCGAAATGGCGCGATTTCACATTCACCCCGATTCTGTATTCCGAACGATTCGAAATATTTCGAACGACTTGAAAAATTTCATTCTGTATTCCGTTTGAATTGTATAACATCTTTCGTTCGACGCTACTCGAATGTCAAACCCTTTCTTTATTTCGTTCGAGTGGTGGTTTGGAGTCGAATTTCTCCCGATATTTTTTTACTGCGGATTGATAAAAAAATGTAAGTAAAGTTTTACATCGGTTGCTTTTAATTGATTTTTTAATCAAATTTCTATTCACAGGGATAAAACCAAAAACATAACAACAACAAAGAAACAGTTTGAGCGGCTGGTGCAGCTTTTGGAGAAGAACCCCGACATCGCAAAGGGATTTATACGTGGTAACTCCGGACCATTTTGGAACGATTGTGCTGCTGAATTAAACAGTTTGGGACCACCCATCCGTGACGGGTCTGGATGGAAAAAGGTATTTACTGAAACTATTCCGAAATAATACATATGTATTTCACTTTCAATGTCCGGCAGGTGTGGGCGGATTATAAATCAGCGTTGAAGCGCAAACTCTCTCACAACAAAAGAGAGCAAAGGGCAACTGGAGGAGGACCCAACAGAACGATACATTTGTCTGAGCTAGAGGAGCAAGCGGTTCAGCTAACTGGACTGTTGGAAACCGTAGAAGGAATACCAGGTTGTTCTTCAACAGGAACACCTAAGGGAAAAACCAACGAGGTTAATGCAGATGTAAGTTGCGATTCAATTGACGAGTCCGACGATGCGAATGATACGGCTATTCCTTAATGCTCCCAACCAAAGAGACCTAGGCTATATCTGCCCTCAATTTAGTTCAAATACAAATTGAACAACAACAGAAATTTCACTCGGAAATGGAATCGCTGTTGGGTACCTCAAACAAAAACCTCAATGATATGGTACATTACCAACGCCAATTCGCCAAAGCAATCAACTCAATAGATACTGGTCTCAAAGAAATGTTGAAAGAACAAAATCGACATAACCGCGAAATGGAAAAAAATCGCTCGAGAGAAGCTGGAGGTTAAAAATGAATATTAGAAATGCAAATAGAACATTTTTCCGAACATTCAAATATTGCATTATAAAAATAAACACAAGATTTAGACATTAGATCACCAAATCGTATTATTTTATTTATCGCATACAAAAAGTAAAAATAGATGATAGTTGCTAGTATTGAAGAGAATAAAAATTTATTGATATGACTCATCAAAATATGCCCCCTACTGAGAGCATCCGTATTCCAAACATATATTATGAAGTGCACAGCACACATTCACAATTTGAGCACATTTTGTAGGAGTATAATGTAGTTGTCGCGCTCCAAGTCACTTGTCAGTAGGTAGCCCAGGTAGTTAACCTGCTTTCTACAAAACCGCGATTTATCCAGTGAAATGGTTAAATTTGCCTTGGTTAGTTTTCTGGCAACTATTCCCAGTAGTTTAAGATGCTCTTCTAAAGTCATTGTCGCTATCACAACGTCGTCGAGGTATACAAATACCTGTGGCTCAAGGTCAAACCCAATGACCTTGTCCATAAGTCGACACATTGTAAAAGGGGCATTCGTCAGGCCAAAGGGACACACTTTAAATCTGTACAGACCCTTCGATGTTCTAAAAGCTGTGTAGTCTCGGCACTCCTCTTTAAGAGGAATTTGAAAGTACGCATCCTTCAAATCTATCACGGAGAAAAATCTAGCGCTACCTAGTCTATGAAAAATACCTCTCATGTCCCGCATTGGGTATGAGTCTTTTTTAGTTACTGCGTTGATGCGCCTCGAGTCCAAGCATACCCTTAGTTTGCCGTTCGATTTCCGAACCGGAACAAGGGGATTGGCCCATTCGCTTGCGCATTCTTCGATAGCGTCTAGTTGTTTATACCGTTCAATTTCTTCATTCATCTCTGCTTGTATTTTTGGAGAACATCGATACAGTGCTTGTCGTCTCGGCAATGCACCCTCTTGAAGAACGATCTCGTGCTCGATCAACGACGTGCGTCCTAAATGGTTCTTTGATGTACACGGGAATTGTTTAATGACTTCGGTTAATGCATTTTTCTCTTCTATCGTTAAATCGTGCTCAGTTTCTAATGACTCAGGGCTTACCTCTGAAGCTTCAGGGAGATCTAAACCAGGAATATCGAGTGTTTCGTCTGGTTCTTGTTTTAGAGTTACAGGTATAGTCTCAATGGGATGGACGTAAAAATGGTGAGACTCAATAGTTGATTTCCTATTAATTCCTATTTGGTTTATTTCCTCTATACCATCGACTCCTCGTATCATTGGTTCTATTCTAAACGCTTTCCAGAAATTTATGCCCAAGATTAAATTGCGACTAATTTCTGGAACTATTGCTATTGGGATTATTTTGGTTACTCCCCGGAAAGTAACAGGAATGTTCGCGTAGCCTTCGCATGAATATTGCGTTTCATCAGCAGTGCAAATGCGAATCGGAGACGGTAAAACTTTAAGACCATATTGCTCGATTAAATTTTTGGAATTTGTGACGCTTATGCTCGCACCAGAATCCAATAATGCTTCTATTTCCGTTTCAAAAATTTTAATTTTAACATGAGGACACTGGCTTGGTTGAATGTGAATCTCGTGTATGGTTCTAAAAGGATTAAAAAAAAATTCTGATTTTCTGGGAATCTTTTTCATAACAGGTCTGCTAGACTTCCCATTTCTGCATCCCGATTTCAGTTTCCCGAGGTCGGAAATGTAGAATGCCGTTCAGTCGTAGGCCTTCTTGGATGAGCATTGCAATTCATTGTTGTTTTCCCTTGGTTTCCGCAGATGTAACAAAAAATCACCTTCGCTTCCCTACACTGTCTCCAAAAATGCCCTTGACCTCTACAATTCCAACATAGCGGTAATCTGATCATTTCAACTTGACTATTCTTCTGTTCTTGCTGTGGTGGCCCTTCTTGGTTTGTTATTAGGTTTCTTCGCTGCCTACTCGTTAGAACATTCAATTCTTCTTCAATAGACCCCTCATCACCTGATTCTGCTTCAATATGGTGAATCGCATGCCTTGTTCCTATGGGATGTAATGATGGATCACTGGCATCGATTCGGTAATTGTATTGCATTAGTTCTTCTAACGTATTTACAGCGAAACATGCCAATTTCGACCGGTAATGTTGACGCATGTTTTCCCAGATCACTTCGAATTTCCTTCTTGGTGACATGGGTTTCGTCAAAAGTTTGTTCAGTCGTTCGATATCCGTAACGAATGCGATAAACGTTTCACCTTTTTGCTGTTTCCTATCGTAGATTTTCTGCCTATTTCCCTGATCCTGATTGGGATTTCCAAACCTGTACCGAATATTCGTTTCGAAAATATCCCAGTTCCAAAATGCTTCGTAATAAGTGAAGAACCAATTAGATGCTTCACCACGTAACAACAAGTGGATATGGCTGAAAAGATTATCCCTTGAAATCCCATTCATGCTGGCGAGAACTTTAGCTTTATAAATGAAGTCTTCCAGTGTTGTCGAACGTGTATCTCCCGAAAACGAAAGATTCCATTTTTCAATTCGTCTGTCGTAATTATTTCGATCTTCCCTGTAACCGTGTTGCATTGGTCTAGGTGGCATTTCTCTACTAACCTCTTCTTCATCACTTCTCAAATCATTTTGCTGCCCATTCGGAATGAATGGACGAAATTGTTGATTGAGCTCTATCCTATGCTGATTTGAATTAGTGATCCCAACAGGTTTTAGTATCGGTCCAGCATTTGAAGAACGAATTTGTTCCAAACAGTTTACTTCAGTTTTTCCTCGCGGCATTTCTCTTTTCGTTTCGCCTACCATGCTAGTGGTCAACTGTTGCACCATCCCTATCAGTTGTTGCATTTGAGTTTCTAAATTCTGTACCTTCAACTTCAAATCTTCGTTCGAGGGACCAACGTCACCTTCTTCCCTAGTCACACTATCAGTTTTTTCCAATAATTTTCCCAATGGATTGCTTTTCGGAATTGCTCCTAAGCTGTCATATGTTTTCGCGGATACATTTTCTTCGATGTTTGTATTTATTATTTTGGGACTCACAACTGTTACTTCTCTATCATCTCTTTCAGGCGATCCGATTTGTTCTGGATCCTCGGCTGTGAAATGTGTCTCTTTAAGATTTTGTACTAATAAAATATCTTTGATATTTTTACATAATGATTCCTTCATACTATTTGATCCTTCATCCGGAGCATTGCTACGTTCTGCCCTCAAGTAATAATGCTTGAGGCGCGAAACGAATCGTGCATCCGGAGCTTTATCTAATGCATTCCTAATGCTTTCGACACGCGCTGTAATTAAATCGAATTCCTGCTCTATCGTATAAGGAGAACGATATTGTCGATTTTCTTTTGCATCTTTATGGAAAAGTCTCCTCAGTAATCTTTGTTTATCATGCAATTCTTTATCCAACTCGTCACCATAATTTCTTAATTTTAATTCGTAATTTACTTCATCGTCAAGTAAATGTGACGCATACGGAAATTTAGAAGACATATTTTAATATTTAAACAACACACAATAAGCAACAACAATATAGTATAAATAGTAATAAATAACAAATAATTGTAAATATAATTTATAAATAAATAGGGAATATATAATTTGTAAATATGAAAAAATAAAAATAATTCAGCACAATATTTTGCACATGCAACTCTAGAACAAATACAGCACAAATACTTTCAGAAAATACTTCAAAAATATTCCAACACTCCGGAGACTATAATAATTCTATGTACAACTATATTACCAAAATTAACCCAAAAAAATGTATAAATATCACTAGAAATATCACGAAAAAGAAAAATTCTCTCCTCAAAAAAACCTAAGTCACAACGAAAAAATACTAAATTTGAATTTATTTTTTTCCAGGTTCGTACTTGTCGTTGGGCGCCAAATGTAGCGGACCGGGTTTTAAAAGACAACCCGGAACCTACGGCCAGCTCGAAGAAGGCTAACAGCTCAGCTTTCCCACCCGACCTCTCTTAAGCGATTGGCTTAAGCGCCACCTCTTTCGAGGACCAATCGCCGCGTTAGTTGCCCAGCTAGAGGCCTGACAGGCAGGCCTAAATCGTATCTTTTATCAGGATCGGGGGACGATCGAGCTGTACCAATTCCAACCAGCGAAGACTTCTAGAAGACACCCGTCTTCTCCGAGAGAACCATCAAACGACCAAGAATCACCCTAAAAGCACAGAATACCACAACAGGTTTTTCTCATCACAGGCAACGTTACTCTAACAAATTACCAGACTGGTACGGCCATCTGGGAAACAAAGGAGGACCACAAACAACTCCAGACATCAACTACGAAACACGGATAACGTGAAACCTTAATAAAAATAAATTGAATGTTCACAGGACATGTATTATAGCGACTTTTACTCCTAGACAACACTAGACAACTTTCTGCTTTTGGGGTAGACTATGGTTTTACATATTTCTACATTTATTTGTACATTTAACTTTCGCTTAAATCTAAGGGACATCACATGTGCACATGGACAAAACTATACAATACAGGGTACCTGGGGAGTGCGGTGAGGACACAAGTTTCCTCACCCACTCCTTTTGCTTGTTTCCGTAGAACTCTCCGCCGGTGGGTATCGCTCAGCGGATCCTCGGAAGGCGCGATGGTGACGACGCTGCCTTTGCTTGGCGTGATTGGCTCACCAGGTTTTTGCCAATGACGTATTTCCCTGTTCTGAATAATTAATTCACATTTAGAATAAGCCCCTACATTACACAATGTATGTACCTCTAGTCGCTTTGTTTCACGCTTGAATAATTACGCGGTTCTATGGAATCTAGGAACAATGCTAACACTGAAACAATCCAAATTATAGTCACGAAAACTCCACGTTATACAAAGAAAATCTTACAAATTACGATCGCGAACAAAAACGCACAATGGTTCCGCGATGTCGGACAGTTCTAAGTAAAATGGTCGAAGAACATTGTAGTCCTCAGATAAACCGCAGGGTATCTCGCGATTCAGAGCTCAAGCTCAGCCGAAGATAATTTCCCCAAAGCATCCCCTTGTGTGCATCTTGCTTCGACCAACTATCCTTAGATACAGCCTTCTCATTTCCCTCCCAAAACTCAAGGCCACGAAAGTAAGCGCTGCGCTAGCAGACACTCATTGACCGAACAACTTTGGCGATTGAGCTTTCGCCCTGCTCCAGGGAGGTGGGATGGGAAATCTAAGATCTTAAGTATACTTTCTGGAGTATCTTTTAGTTTACTTTCGGTTGTGACTTAGTGGAGGTACACTGTAAATGTTTCAGTGTGAGTTTTTGAATTTAAATATTTATATTTGAATAATTACTAACTATCCTAACCAATAAATAAATAAATAAGTATATAAATAAATGAATAAATAAACAAATAAATAAATAAATAAATAAATAAACAACACTCAATAAATATGCACACCAATAATAAATAAGTAAATAAATAATCCAAAAATATCACATGATGAAAACAGTTGTGGCAACTATTACAATCTAAAACGATTTTTAAGAACACCGATTGTTCGTTCGACTATGCCTCGACCTAAAGCATGCCTCTGGTTGAAATCGCTTTCCAAACTGCCTTCTTCCGGAGCTCTGAATGGCATTACCAGCCATGATTCCGATGGGTAGCCTGCATCACCTGTGGGAAACAATTTTATCATGCACTTCTAGGAAATTTAAACAATTTTGTTTACCCAGTATTTTAGTTTGTGTTCCGCCGTTTCGATGCATCTGCTCGAAATACGTTCGTACAGGGCTTATTCGCCATATACGGGCATCGTGATTAGATCCGTGAAAGCTAGGATCAACGAAACGAATCCTCTACTGATCGTCACAAACCTATAATGCAAAAAAAAATTAAATACAATTTTTTAATTTAATGCATGCTGTACTTACAATGAGAACGTTCAGACTGTAGAACCCCTTTCGATTATAAAATAAATTTCGATTCTGATTAGGGGGGATTATTTTTATATGTGTTCCATCAACACACATGATTATTCCTGGAATTCCAGATTTCTCATAGAAATGAAGCTTGGCACGTCGCTGTTCATTTTCCGACATTTCCAATGATATCCACTTAGAACATAATCTTCGCTCCAGTATGTTCAGCATTTCAGATAACACCTTAGAAAAAGTGGACTGTGCCATCGCAATATGGAAATCTTTTCCCGCTCCAAGCTGGTAGAATCCCTCAGCGAAAAATCTCAAACACGCCGCCAGCTTTTCCTTAACATGAATGCCACTTTTCTTTGTGTTGGAAAAATCGTGTTCAATTTCCCCCAAAACGTATCGGAATGCCTCTTTATTCAAACGAAAGCTTTTAATGAATCTGCATAGTAGAGGAAAATCGATAATAAAAAATCTAATGGCGGGTTTACATCAGGGAGATCTATAGCTATAGATGGATTTATTCACGTGAAAATAGGTGTAAACGGGTGAGAATAAATATGATAAACTTATTCGAGGTATATATAACTTGAATAAATTCAGCATATGTAAACGCTTGTGAATTTCTCACGGGTGCGAAATCACTAAAGTTGGATGCAGTTCTACTTTAGGTGAATAAATTCACCGAAAATATATTCATATTATTCATTATAGAAGTTCACGCTATTGTAAACGGTTGATGCGATTTCTATAAATCTCATCATATTTCTTCACATGAATATATCACTAGTCTAAACCCACCCTAAGAAATTCAGAGACAAATAAATTTTACTTACGCATCGTCTGAAAGCTCCATTAAATTACCGGATGTGCGCAGATTCCGTCGTTTATAACGAAGTATTCCGATTTCTTCATACACTGCCAATACCGACAATAAGGCGGAATCCATTTGGCTAATTTATTTTCTCACTTATTTTCTATTCACACCGAAGAACAATTCAAATAAATTTAAATTTCAGCACCCGGCACAACTGTCTTTTAGGTTTATTTTGCTTATTTTGCCATTCGACGACATTGAGTTTTGACGTTTGGTATTTGTGAGGAAAACATATATGAAAATCGATACTTTTGTATCGTGCAGTTTTGTATGATTTTGGTGATACAAATAATAAAAGTAAGTATCAAACGAAAGGGTAATCTTCTCCAATGCTAATTATGTCAAAACATATAGGATAGTTGCGTAAGGTGACCATTTTTATGCTGAACAAAATGATGCATTTGTAATGAATATAAATTCTCGAAACAAAAATTATGAAAGAAAATTGAGTTGGCTGTATTAAAAATGTATTTTACACTATAGTTTGACAAGTTCTCTACGAACTAGTGGAATAAAATTTTGCATAAATAGCGATTTATGATGGTTCCTAATATTAATATAAACTTTTCTTTTCATTTCGATTATATTGTATATGAAATAGATGTAAGGGAATGGCAATGCATATTGCAATCATTTAAAACACATATGGTAACAGTTTTCACTGACCACTTTTGAATTGAAAACAGTCTTTTGCCATAGTAATTTAAATAGTTCACAGCAATCCCACAAACAGAGCAATTGATTGCAGGTGGCAGCATCGGTGAGTCGTCAACGCGAACTGTTCGAATTTCTTTCGAACAGTTTGAAATAATTCGATCAAAATGAGCAATACGTTCGAAATAGCGAAAGCAAAATTATAACTCGTTTGAGATCGCAGTTTCGAACGAAATGCAAATCCGACGGAATGCAGAATAGGGGTGATTGGCTTTAAAAATGATCCGGCATCAGGCAACACTGGTCTACTTTTGACAGTTGACATCAGACTCAAGATGGTTCCCCGAAAGGGTTCAATTTAATCATGCGGGTTTAGGGATTTTTCCCGGTGTTAACCGGTTAACGAGTTCATCGAGGTTTCTCTAATTACATACGACTAACCATATATTTTATTTATTTATTTATTTATTTATTTATTGTAATTGTTGTAGAGTAAGGTGAAACCTTTTAATTTACCACAACCAGGTCCTATTTCATTTCCATTAAAATTCATAATCAAAGAGCTACATTATCTATTAACTAATCTTAACTTAACAACTAAAAAAAAAAGAAAATCAAAAGTTTTGCTCATTTCCCCTGCTGAACCAAGCCACACAATCTCGCCGAAATACACTGAAAATATTTTCATTTTTAATGTCATTTGGAAGTAGATTCCAAAGAGCAATGCCCCGCACAAATAAAGTATTGCCGTAATGTGATGTACTGTGCTGTGGAATTACGAAATTTCTCATCCGAGAACTTCTAAACGGTTGTAGGTTATCTTTTAAATATTTAGGAGATGGGAAATGGATTACTTTAAATATAGTCAAACATACACGTAGCTTAATAAATGCATTAAATGGGCACCCGAGTAATTGCTTTTGGAGGTGACTAACATGAGAATATCTATTAAGGTTGAATACATAACGAACGCAGCTGTTTAAAGCAATACGTAGTTTATTCAAAGTTCTAGCTGATGCATTCAAGAGGAACTCTGCGCCATACAGGAAATGAGGTAGAATTAAAGATTTAAATAACTTAACTTTTACTTCGGCTTTAACCATACTGGATGTTAGTCGCAGATGCCGAAGAACATTGTATACTTTCGAACACATAGTAAATAGTTGACAGTCCTAATCAAGATTGGAAGTTAAAATGAAACCAAGGTTGGTATACTTATCAACGTATTCAACAACGTTTTGACCAAGGATAACATCGGGTAACAAGGTACGATTTCTAGTCCTTGAAATAAACATCACCTTAGTTTTATCTACGTTTATAGGCAACAGGTTTTGGAGAGACCAACTATAAACTCCCTTCAAGTCATTATTCAAAAGGTTTGCCATCTCTTCAATAGGAATATTGGATAGAAGCTATATATATTTGTACATCATCAGCGAACATGTGAATTTTGCAGAATTTCAGTATTGAAGGTAAATCGTTAATGTATAAAGAAAACAGTAACGGGCCCAGGATGGAACCCTGTGGAACTCCTGATACTATATTGATAGGTTGAGAATTAATTCCATCTACTGAAACAACTTGAGATCGGTTAGACAAATATGATTGTATAAGGCGAAACGAACAGTTAGAGAAAAAAAATTGTTCTGACAATTTTCGTAACAATTTACAGTGTGATACACGATCAAATGCTTTTGAGAAGTCTATCAATAAAAGAAGTGCCACACCCTTTTTATCAATTATCTTACTGGCATCATCATGTACTTTAAGTAAAGCAGTAGTTGTACTGTGTCCAGGCCGAAAGCCTGATTGAAATTCATTGAGTAGCTGGTACGTGTGTATGAAGTTTTGAATTTGATTTTTGAGAATTTTTTCAAAAGCTTTCGACAATCCACATAAAATGCTAATTGGTCGCAAATTAGACAAATCTGAATTACGCTGTTTCTTTTTGATTGGTAACACCTTAGCAGCTTTCCATGCTCGTGGAAACTTAGAAGATCTCACACATAAATTAGAAAACAAAACAAATTTCCGAAGCAACTAGTGGAAAAATAAGTTTAACGAAACGAAGAGCAATTCCATCCATACCAATCGAATTAGATTTAATAGAGCTTATGGCAGATACAACATCGTGTTCTGCTATATCACAAAATTTGAATCCATTTTCATTAGCGGAAGTTACATGAATGCGATCATCATCTGTAGTGAAGTTTGATCCAAAGTAATCATTGATTTCATCACTTGAGTATCCCAACTGTTCATTATTAAAGGGTGTGTCACATCAAATTGCATCACGGAAAAAACGCTGTAGAAATTTAATTTTTAGGAATTATATCTTCAACTTTCGCTTTAAAATCAGATAAGAGTGTATAGATCACGTTGGCCATGCTTCACTGTCAATTTTTCGTAAATTTGGAAAAATGTCGTCGAACGAAAAAGAGTGTCGTGGATTAATCCTGTGCACTCATTTCGAGAATCCGGAGTTGTCACATCGGGACATCAGTAAGATGCTGGGAATCGTCCAATCCACGGTCAGCAGAGTACTAAAACGATACTTCGAGAACCTAACCATCGACCGGAAGGTGAAGAACGGCAAAAATGGATGCTCCGTCAGTGAAAAAGATCACAAGCGCGTAGTTAAGCAGTTTAGACGTGATCTGAGAAGTTCGGTCCGGGATGTCGCCAATAAGCTGAATTTGTCAAGTTCATTCGTCCAGCGGACCAAGCAGCGGGAGGGCCTGCGTACATACAAGGTTCAGAAGGCTCCTAACCGCGACGAAAGGCAAAACATGGTGGGGAAGACGCGAGCCCGGAAGCTGTACACCGAAATGCTGACGAAGCCGCATTGCCTGGTAATGGACGACGAAACCTACGTCAAAGCGGACTTTCGTCAGCTGCCGGGCCTGTTGTTCTTCTCCGCAGAGGACAAATTCAGCGTTCCGGAGGAGATTCGCATACAGAAACTATCCAAGT
The DNA here is from genome assembly GCF_029784135.1 of Toxorhynchites rutilus septentrionalis. Classification (NCBI taxonomy): domain Eukaryota; kingdom Metazoa; phylum Arthropoda; class Insecta; order Diptera; family Culicidae; genus Toxorhynchites; species Toxorhynchites rutilus. Next base: position 199,154,453 of record NC_073744.1, read on the forward strand.
TTGCCAAAAAGTACATGGTGTGGCAAGCGATCTGCTCTTGCGGAAAGCGGAGCGCCCCCTTCGTGATGACCGGCACGGTATACGGGCAGGTTTACCTTAAGGAGTGCCTACAGAAGCGCTTACTACCACTATTGAAGCAGCACGAGGGCCCGACCATCTTCTGGCCGGATCTCGCTTCGTGCCACTATTCAAAGGACGTGTTGGAGTGATACGAAGCCAACGGGGTCACCTTCGTGCCAAAGGAAATGAACCCGCCCAACGCGCCGGAGCTTCGCCCAATAGAGAAATATTGGGCGATTATGAAGCAGGCCCTCCGGAAGAACCCAAAAGTTGTCAAATCGGAGGCGGACTTCAAGAGAAAATGGATTTCTGTTAAAAAAAAACTACAACCTGACGTTGTACAGAACCTTATGGATGGGGTAAAGAGGAAGGTGCGAGCATATGGGCTTGGGCTCGAAGTATGAATAAAAAGAAAATGCCAAAAGTTGTTTAATAGTTTTTATTTTACTGTCTAAAATTTTCAAAAGGATCGGTCTACTGGGCGAATTTCTACAGCGTTTTTTCCGTGATGCAATTTGATGTGACACACCCTTTAGAAGCCGATTTTACAACATTCAAATGTTTCTGAGTTCGAGGCGTTTATTTGAGAAGACAAGTAATTCGCCTTAGCAGTGTTGATCAATTGAGTTACTTTATTACGCAAACGTTTATATTGATTGTAATTTGAAGGATTTCTGGTAGAAATCCATAATCCATAAGCAACATTTCGTTCAATCATGGCAATTTGAATCTCATTATTAAACCAAGGATTTTTCTTTGGTTTGAACACTTTGAAAGGTACATATGAATTATACAGTTCAATAATCCGTTGATTGAGAAAATCGAGTGCTACATTGGGGTCGGCAACAGAATATTATAAAGACCAATCGATGGATTCAGAAGCATGACATAGTCCATTCCAGTCAATATTATTATAATATCTATAATACTGTAACTGGTTCGCAGTACCACTACGAGAGATATTCACCCTTATCATAGTTTTCGAACGAATAGGATACGTACGCAAATCCCATCCTTGTTTTCGTACGAGCCATTCGTCGTCTTTTCAATTTACAGTCGTACTAGATCAAGTTATTGGTGTACTACATTATCGACATCGTTGACAATCAGGAGGTGTTTGCGTATCGAACGTGTTCAATTTATGATACAGAGTTATCTCAACGTTGTAGTTTGTTTTTGTAGTTTTGATTTGTGCAGTTTAATATAAACGAGATATAAAGCAGGTGAGATCTCTGTAAACATGTGCAGACGATTTGTACTCTGAATAATTCAAAATTGTTGAATGCAGATAAACTTCCGCTAGAGGAACAAGATCCGGCTATTCTACATTGCAGATTGCCGGCTATCATACTATCGGGCATGCAACGCATGTGTCCGCCCTATTCGCTATACGACTAGTCAGCTGTTGGCATTGAGAAAATCCCTGCTCTGCAACCGCCGTCCGGTAGCAATAGATGACCCTATTGTGTCAAATTTCGCAGCAAGGTTCCGTCGCAATTACAAGTTCAGCAACCGAAACAACTACATAAGTGCAGATGAACAACGACACCAAGATACAGCAAACGAGGAAGAGCCAGAATGGGTGTTCGCAGGACCTACCTTTCGCCTGGACACAATTTGTGAATTCGATGGAGATATTTCAAACAACGCCTCACCAATCGATTAGTTGACATGCTAGCACAAAATCAAGTCAACAGTAGCATGATTACTCAGCAACAAATTCTAATGCAAATTCTCAGTGGAAATCAACAGAAACAATGAAAAACAACGTTGAGAATGCAACTGATCCACCACAAATGCAACAACCCAACCCAACTATCCATCCCAACGTGAGCTGCAGTTCCGTACCCAATCCATAATTCAGAACGCTTTGCTCCGCAAAAAATCTTTGTGATCAGAACGGTCGAATTGTTGCCGCTGCCGCTGTGATTAACAACGGCGAACCAAATGCAGCTGTGTGTAACATACTCAATCTCAACATCTGGGAAAGATAAAACCCACTTCATTCAGTATAAGCAAAAGGAATAAAATTATCCCATTCCGGAAACAATTTATCATCGCAACCGGACACTTGTGACTTTTGTCAAGCCACTCAAGTACATCCACCCCATAGAAATTCATTGCATTGCTTAATTTACATTTTATTGCTTACACATGTTTCCACACCGCTCGAAGAGCAAGTGTGAAATACAATAGCTCGGATTTCAACCCGCTGCGTTGCGCGCAGTTCAATATTCTTTTGACCCACATTCTATGTTATGATTGTTCAGCAACAAACATACATTAACCTTTTTACATAGCCACACCGATAGCGATTGGTTATTAGAAATTACCGAAGTAACTCCAGGCACCTCCCATTTAAATAAGTATGTGTAATCTTGTGTAGAGTTTAAGTTACATGATTATTTGAGAGAAGAATAAAGTCAGTCTAGTTGGAACGGTAATCGATACAGCTGCGTTATTATTTTATCCGGAAAATACCACGAAATGGCGACAGTGACAACCGACTCGGAACCTCGCGACTGTTAAAAGGTTTTTCTTGAGTACTAAAATGACAAAAGAGACTATATTAGTTCTCGCACTTGTGCTATTTATAACACTGATCGTAGTGATAACCACTAAAATAAGTGAAGTTTACGTGAATAAACTAAAACAGCTTATTGAAAAGGTAAAAACGCCACCTTTCGATATGTAGAAGAAAAAGGTATGGCAAAGTTTTGTGACTCAACAAACGGAACAAGCGTTGAACTTATACCGAACGCAATTTAGTGCCGTGCAATCGAAAAGTGTTCGTTCTAATCAAACCAGTGTTCGCGTTCGTTGATAACCATAACGACACGAAACAAGTGAAAGAGATGGGAAAAACCAGTTCTAAGCATGTACAGAACAGCGGTGACCCACAGGTGAACATTTTAAACAAACTCGAGGTGCACAGCGAACTACATGATGAGCACGAATTTAAGCTAATAATAATAATGTGCATAGTGTCAGTGCAGTTACTTGTAACATTATACCAAACCTACAAAAGGTACAACCGCACACAAACGATGAAGATGGCAAAATCCATTGCCAATCTTCAAACAACGCAATCCTCATAGACAATATAATATTGATGATGAAGCGTGCAGCGAAGCAGAAGATCGAGCAGCAGCAGCCGCATCCAGCCGAAGAGATTAAAACGGCGTGAGAGGATAACAGCAGCAAGACATCCGCAGCAAACAAGGACAACAATATAATATTGGTGAGCAAGTATTTAAAGGAAAAAAAACCCCACCAATGTACTCGGAAGTAGATTTCAAAGTACAAGAACTTTTATCAATCAACCTCAACTTGAAAAAATCCGTGAATAAGACGTACAGAAAAAATACGCTAATAGATAGGAAGCTAGAAATACAAAACCTATACATAGAAATACAAAACCTTTTAATATCAGCGGAAGAAGAACTATCAGACACAAAGTTAACCTATTTTGAAAAAGCTTTAAGAGACGCTTATTTTAGCGCACTCTCAATTGTGCAGAGCAAACTAGATCAATTTCATAAATACAAGCAAAAATTTATAAAACTTGTAAAGTTCATAATAATAGTAAATAGATTCAAAATGGCCCTTGATGTTACTACCGCGTCAAAATTGGCAGAACTCATCCCTACTTACAATGGCAATCCGGAAGGAGCGAGATCGTTCGTTGATGCCATCAATTTTGTAAATGGTATCACATCCACATCCCAGAAAGTAGGTGCAATACAATTAACACTAACTAAATTGACAGGCAAGGCGAGAGAATTATTTTCCGAAACGCCTAATAACTTGGATTTTATAGCCAACAAAATAATAGAAAATTGTTCGGACAAGACTAGTGCTGATTTACTTCTTAGTAATCTACAGAACATAAAATTTAACAGACCAAACATCCAAGCATTCACTAAAGAAATCGATGAAGCACACGGAAAATTGATCCAAGCCTACACCAGAGACTTAATCCCAGTGGAAGTAGCAAGAAAGATGGCGCAGAAAGCGGCTATTAAAACCATAATAAATGAATCTCAAAACAGCGAAACCAAAATGATGCTGAGAATAGGAAAATTCGATACGCTCAAAGAGGCAATCAACATCTTTATTGAGAATGAGAACATAACTAATTCATCTGCTGCAATAATGCAGACGAAAAATTACCAAAATCGAAAATATGAGAATGTACCAAGGAATTTTAAACCAAATTTTTCCAGAAACGATTATTCCTATAGAAATCAATCACATGATCGATTCCGATTTCAAACAAGAAACAATAACAGGCCAACAAACCAACAATACAACCAGAATTTTACTCGTGGATATAGAAACATTAATTTCCGCAACCGAAACGCCAACAATAATTTCAGCAGACAAAGGCAAATTTATTATGCACCTGCGTCAATACAGCAGCAGAATGCATACCAAATCCCTGACCTGCAACAAGAATTAAACGCTGAACGAACGCCACACCAACAGGCTCAGCCTCAGCATTTTTTAGACAATCCAACTGCCCACACAAACCATTTCTTACAATGAATTTAAACGCTTCGAATTTCATCAGCGTAAACGTTCATATGGCGAATAAAAAATGTACACTCATAATAGATTGTGGAGCAGACATATCACTTTTCAAACAAAACAAAATTGTTCCTGACCAAGTCGTCGATATTACGAATAAATGCATGCTAACAGGTATAACAGATGGTGCAGTGGAAACACTTGCTACCACAGCTACAAAATTAAGCTTTGATGGTGGACTTTCAATTAATCACACCTTTCACATTGTCCCTAGTAACTTCCCGATATTTACAGATGGCATTTTGGGAAGAGATTTTCTCATTACCAATAAATGTATAATTGATTACGAATGCTTTCTTTTACACTTCAATTTTCAAAATTTACAAATTTCAATCCCCATTGAAGACAAATTAAATAACGGATTCATTTTACCGCAAAGAAGCGAAGTAATTCGGAAAATAGATAATTTTAAAATCAAACAAGATTCTGTAGTGCATTCACAAGAAATTCAACCAGGAATTTTCTGTGGAAACTCTATAGTATCAACTGATAATCCCTTGGTCAAATTCATTAATACTACAAATAAAGCAGGTTATATAAACAAAACCACTTTTAAACCAATTTTAGAACCATTACAAAATTATCACCTAATGAAATTTTCAAAATTAAAAAATGAATCACCATCAAGAATTATAGAAATATTGAAAGAAGTAAACGTAGCTAATTTACCAAATAACTCAAAAGAGGAATTCACAAAACTAATAACACAATATGCAGACGTATTTTGTTTACCCACTGAAAAATTAACGACAAATAACTTCTATTCACAAAATATAGTTCTGAATGATAGTGTTCCTACTTACATTCCTAACTACAAAACTATACATGCTCAAAACGAAGAAATACAGACTCAAATAAAAAAAATGCTTAACGAAAAAATTATTGTACCATCAGTATCTTCATACAATTCCCCAATACTCCTAGTCCCTAAGAAAACAGGAGACATAGAGAAGAAATGGCGTTTAGTGGTAGATTTTAGACAACTGAACAAAAAGATTTTGGCAGATAAATTTCCTTTGCCAAGAATTGACACTATTCTAGATCAACTTGGTAGAGCAAAGTATTTTACAACATTAGATTTGATGTCTGGTTTCCATCAAATTCCCTTAGAGAAGGAATCCAGAAAACTTACAGCCTTTTCCACTCAGTCTGGACATTACCAATTCACGCGTTTACCATTTGGACTAAATATCAGTCCAAATAGTTTTCAGCGTATGATGACAATTGCAATGGCCGGATTAACCCCAGAATGTGCCTTTATATACATCGATGACATTGTGGTCATCGGTTGCTCCGTAAACCATCATCTATTAAATTTAACAAATGTTTTTGATCGTTTAAGACAATATAATCTTAAACTAAATGTGCAAAAATGCAAATTTTTTCGTTCCGAAGTGACCTATTTAGGACACAATATAACTGATAGAGGTATTTTACCCGATAGTTCAAAGTTTGATGTAATCAAAAAATATCCTGTACCCAAAAACGCGGACGAAGTTAGAAGATTCGTCGCTTTCTGCAATTATTATCGAAAGTTTGTTCCTAATTTCGCAACAATTGCACATCCGTTAAATCAACTTCTGAAGAAAAAAGCTCAATTTCCTTGGACTTTAGAATGTAATACAGCATTTGAAAAATTGAGAAAGTATTTGATGTCACCGACAATACTCCAATATCCTGATTTTGAAAAAGAATTCATCCTTACGACAGATGCCTCAGACGTAGGTTGTGGAGCTGTTCTGTCACAAATGGCTCAAAATAATGACCTTCCAGTAGCCTTTGCTAGCAAAAGTTTCACACAAGGCGAAAAAAATAAACCCGTTATACTTAAAGAATTAACAGCCATTCACTGGGCCATAAACTACTTCAAAGCTTACCTTTATGGCCGTAAATTTACAGTAAGAACAGATCATAGACCACTCGTTTACTTGTTCGGAATGAAAGACCCAAGTTCAAAATTAACAAGAATGCGTCTTGATCTAGAAGAGTTCGACTTTACAGTGGAATATATCAAAGGGAAAAACAACACCGGTGCAGATGCATTATCACGCATAACAATAACATCCGATGAATTGAAAAAAGAAAATGTTCTAGTAGTAAACACTAGATCAATGACCTTGAATAACCGAAACGTCAATCAAAAGGATTACCCAATCCAAACTGAAAATTCAACAGTTCGTAACCAAGAGATTGATCACCTCTTGACTTATGTTACTGAGAATCCATCAGAAACAAACAAATTATGGAAATTACACGTTTCCATTAAAAATAAAATATGGAAATTTACATTGAGGAAAAATAAAATAGAGATAATTGCTGCACAAGTGCATCAAAGAAATGAAAATGGAAGTCAAATACTTGAATTTGCATTTCCAATTATTGAAAAAAATATTAAACAAATGAATGCTGAACGAATCGCGATATCTATAAATGATTCAGCAGCTATAAATGATTGCAGCAATTCGTACAATAAATTTGTCCAAACATGCAGCGAAGTCTTTTGGTTCATAGTCACACTACTAACCGGCTGGTGACAAATATCCTAATGATACATATTTCTCTGCAAAGCCGACTGCAGGAGCCACTACCCTCCGTCACGCAAAAATTGTGCCAACAGAAACGAGGTGGTCCCATGAGCGTTAGAACTTCTTAGGAAGCATCGAATTCTACAGATCAATTCTTACATGTTACGATAGAACTGGATTCTTACAATGCATTTACTAGTGCAGAAATGGTTATCTCTTGCAACATTCAAATTTAATGTTGTTTTGTACTATATATTACCGTTCCTCATGATCATATTTCATATGTTGTGGTTGTTCTTTTTCTTTTATTACTATTTATAATAACGTGCTTCGTTTCATCATTGTCATATTTTTTTGGGCAAGCGAAATCTTGATACAAATTCTCACTGCCTGATTTATGTTTTGAAAAATTGCATCGATTGATTTGTCGTTAGGTTCTCCCATCAAGTTTATTAGTATAAGACGATTGTAAATTATAGGAACGAATGTTCGTTCTTTTCTCCTTGTTATTTTTTTTAGACTGCAATCGCTAAATGTTTTCTGGAAAAGCCGTTGTTTAACCTCACCACCAGCAAGCGTTAGCATCTCATATATTGCCTAAAAACTGTCTCAATTATTCTCATGTGAAACTTTTACCCCTAGCTTTGCTCGAGTCTCGTATCAAGTCATCTAGAAACAGCGGCAGCCAAAGAGGAGAGCTGCAGCTGGTCGTTCTAATGTGGTTCCTCTGTCTGTTAGGTCTGCTCAGTGATGAAAGCCACGGTGGTGGAGCCATAATAGGTTCGCTTGGGGAGCAGGCACCCCGCTGCAGGATCAGCACGAGCGAAAGAAGAATTCGAATAAGTATTATGATCGCATTCGGAAGAGTTCGAAATCATCTAACCTATTCGTTCATTCGCAGGGCCAACATTTCTCCAGAAGGTGATTTGACACTTGGTAGTGTGAAGTCCGATGGAAAGATGTGAACGCTAGGAAATATCCAACCTGGGGTAACGCTATGATTGATTTCTCTTCCAGAAGTGAGGAATCAATTGTTTCTCTTGGTTTGTTGGATTGCCATAAACTCTTCTCCTGGCACAGCCAGAGAGGCCCCTTGAACCACAAACGCTGATCCTGAAGTTGGATGGGAGACATTCCTCGGGAAATTATGTCTGCTGGGTTCTCTACACCTGCAATGTGTTTCCAGTGACTACCTTTCGTGATGTGCTGGATCTCGGACACACGATTTGCTATGAACATTTGCCATCGTGATGGTAAAGAAGACAACCAACATAATACGATGGTCGAATCTGTCCAAAACGTTGCGGTTTGCTGTAGGTTTGTGCTGGCTTTTTGATGTATAGGTTTTTCGTATAGGTGACTCAGGAGAAGTGCTGAGGATAACTCTAAACGGGGAATGGTCTGCTTCCTTTTCTTTCGTTTGAGGTCTTCCAAGGGAGCGACCTTGGACTTTGCGGTAATAAGATTTAATTCCACGGAACCATCACTAGACGTGCAACGAAGGTAAATACAGGCTCCATAAGCCTTATCGGATGCATCGCAGAATCCGTGTATCTCGACGAACTCCAAGTTTTTCGAAAATTGCACCCATCGGGGTACTGATAATGATGAGAGTGCTCGCAGGTTTCGTCGATAATCCATCCAGAACGATTGCATATCGTCTGGAAGCGGATCATCCCAATCACATTTCCGTTTCCAGATCTCTTGTAGAAATATTTTCGCTAAGACTACCACAGGACCCACTAGTCCTAACGGGTCAAACAGGCGCGCAGCGTCAGCGAGAACTATACGTTTGGTAAAGACGGTTTCGCTGTTCCATTTGGGAGATGTGAACCGGAATTTATCTGACCTAGGTTCCCATAATAGACCTAAGGTTTTAACGGGAGAGTTGGAAGAATCCAGCTCAAACGTGGCACGGTCATCTACCAAGTCTGCGGGTAGATCCTCAAGTAACGTTCGACAATTCGAGTTCCACTTTCGTAGAATGAATCCACCAGACGCCATCAGCTCTTGCATTTCGCGAATCAACTGTTTTCCTTCTTCAAGGTTTTCGGTTCCTGTCAACTGATCATCCATGTAAAAATCTTTCTCTAAAACTTCCGCTGCATGGGGATATGTAGATCTTCCGGTTTGTGCTAATCGTTTCAGACACTTGGTGGCTAAATAGGGAGCTGCCGCAGTGCCATACGTGACGGTGGATAATTCATATGTAAGAATAGGTGCGTCGGAGGAATCTCTCCAAAGTATGCGTTGCAGACGTTGATCAGTGCATTGCATCTGTATCATACGATACATTTTTTCTATGTCCGCCACTATTGCTATTTTATGGAAACGGAAACGAATTACAATAGACAATAGATCGTCTTGTACGACCGGTCCAACCATCAGTGCGTCGTTCAATGAAACCCCAGTTGTCGTTTTGCATGAAGCGTCAAACACAACACGAAGCTTGGTCGTTGTGCTATCGGGTTTCAGAACCGCGTGGTGAGGGAGGTAGTAGACAGGAGCTTCATCGTTGGGTTCGTTAACTTGTCGCATATGTCCGCGCCTTTCATAGTCACTCATAAATTCTCGGTACGCGGATTGCAATCCAGGGTTTGACTGGAAACGTCTCTCCATTCCAGTTAACCGTTTCATCGCTGTATTACGTGACTCTCCTAATTGCTTGATGACGAATTCCTTTTTCGGTAAGCTCACTACGAATCTACCGGATTTATCCCGAGTAGTTGTTTGGTCAAAAAGGTTTTCACATACTGTTTCTTCTACTGATTGTATGCTATTGGAACGACAGGTCTCCACCTCCCAAAACTTCGTTAATTGATTGTGTACATCTGCAAGTGTACACGTGTAGGCTACGGTTGACTGCTGAATCCTTTCTTCAACGGGAACCGACCCGGAAACTATCCAGCCGAAGACAGAGTTTTGTAATACTGGACTGTCGTCGGCAAGTCTCATACGACCCTCCTCGAGAAGATCGTAGTAGTGTTCAGCTCCAATGATAATATCCACACGACCGGGTTCAAAAAATGTAGGATCAGCCAACACAATATCTTCAGGAAACCTCCAATGGCTGACATTAATCTTCGAGGTTGGTAGTGAAACAGTAAGCTCCGGAAGCACGAAGAACTTCATCTCAGAATTGTACGTCGAAATCTGATCGGATCGTGACGCTATGGTTGCAACAGCTATTTTTCGTGACACTGCCTTGGATCCTCCAATACCTTGAACCGTTAGATACTTCGGCTTCTGTATGAAACTCAACTTCTGACAGAATTGTACGGTCATAAAACAAAACTGTGAGCACGAATCTAGCAGAGCTCTAGCTAGTTGAGTATTTCCGAAACGGTCTACTACTCGAACGATGGCGGTTGACAGAAGAACTTCTTTAGAATGGGTTTTAGTACTGACAGGAAGCGCGACAGTATTTCTACACGTGCATGACTGGTTTGTGGTGGTAGGTGATTGGCTGATGTTGGAGTGTATAACTGGGAGTGAGTTTGTGCGTGTTTGTGTCGTCTGAGTGTGTATCGGTTGGTTGAGGTTCGATCGAGGTGTTTGTAACTGCTGTTGATTGGTGGTTTGACTTCTTGATTGCGCGACAGAGGAATTGACCGGGTATGAGTTTGTGTGCAACAGCGAGTGGTGCTTCTGTCGACAGTGGTGACAGGATCCCTTGTTACAGACACGAGCTTGATGACCAGGTGACAGACAGTTGAGACACAGCGCGTGTCGACGAGATATTTCCACTCGTTCGGAAGTCTTCATTTTTAAAAACTTCATACAACGGAAGGCAGAATGAAACGCTTCTCCACAGAAAAAACATTTATTAAAAGTGTGAGTGGTCGTATGACTGATACATATCTTGGATCGCTTATCTTTCATCGGTACTGGCTTGTTACCAGCAACCGATTGTAAAACCGAACAATGGTTTCGAAGAAACTGGATTAGTTTCTCATAGCTAGGCACGTCCTTGGAGTTATGGTGAGACTCCCAATGTCGGAGAGTTGTCCCATCTAGTCGCGTACACATCATATGAACCAACAATGTGCTCCAGTTAGCTGTTGGTTCCCCCACTTTGTCCAACATCATGAGATTCATCTCGAAATCGCTGATTAGCCGATTCAGTGAATCGTAACTTTCTTTCTTCATACTCTCCACAGCGAACAAGGCATCTAGATAAGCTTTTACAATCCATTTACGATTCTCATAACGGTTTTGTAACAACGTCCACGCCACCTCATAATTAACTGCTGATAACTCCACAGAGTCAATTGCCTTTAACGCCTCTCCTATCAGTGAGGATCGCAAATACGTAAACTTGTCCATGGGCATCAACTGGTTATTTCGATGAATCAGGTTCTGAAAATTGTCACGGAATATCATCCATTCTTTCAGTTGCCCACTGAAAGTTGGTAGGCGGATGTCTGGGAGTTTCATACGAGATAGTCCTACCGATGTCTCACCAAATTCTGTGGTTGATGATCTTACAGTTGGTTCTGACCGACGCTCATGTTGCTTCAGGGACATAATTTCACCCTTCAAAGTGCAGAAAATTTCTTCCATCTCGGACAGTACCTTCCTATTTTCTTCTTCTCTGGCTAAGTTCAAACCGGTTACGCGTTCTGCCCATTCTTTTTCAGTCTCCTTAGGCTCGGGTGGTGTTTGCTCACTTTCTTCTTCTGCGAGTAACTCGATCCTTTGACGTACGATCTGGAACTCCTTAAAAGTTTCCTCGAGCCGCTGTAGTCGAACGTCCAATTGGCAATTATGTTGATCTGCGTCGAAGTTATGTAGGAAATTTCGTACCGTGTCGAACTTCTTGCGTAAAAACCGTTCCTGCTTCAGCAAATCTCGTAAATTATGATCCATGTTCACTGAATTTCACCACTGTTCACTGTCACACTACCCCAGTATAAGCTGTGCACACTCTTTGATCTCAATCTACTCTACGTCCTGCGCGACTTGTAATGTATAATATGTAATTGACTGACGACCGTTTACTGTATAACGAGAACCAATCGAACAGACAGTTAGAGGAAGAAATATTCAGAATATTGGTGAACCAACCCGATAAACCACAATCTCAGGGGAAACGTGTATTTAATCAATAAAACTCCCAGTTTTCTAAGCCAATTTCATTTATTCGTTTTTCGTCATGCAATGGCGGCCTTTCATGCACCAAGCCACCACAAACCTTTTGTTAACATGCAGTACTTATCACTCTATATGTCCTTCCGCAGATACGATCCGATGGTTCCCAGCAGTTTCTGTCGCCACTTAAGCTCCGCTATCCTTTCCGCAGGTTCGACAATTCGTAGTATCTTCCTCCGCAAACCACTTTTTCTGTGTGGAATAATTCCACGACAAGCCAACAATGGCACACCGAAAGTTCACTCAACTTCAATCGCACAACTTGGCTCACTTTCTTGGCCTTTATTCGTCCCCGAAATCCGGCTCGAAGGACCAAATGTTCAAACAGGATTTGTTATTTCACTGGATTTCGGGTGGCGGGATAATAAAATAGCCAAAGATGAACTGGTAAACGATATATTCAAATAAACGGTTGAACTCTTCTAAGCGCGCGCACGAACTATACACTCCTATGGGTATGATCTAACTGGCCTATTGTTTCAGCTAATCTATTGGTACAGAGACCACTAACGGAAGCTGAGCTTAGTTGAGGAGGTAGTAGTTCCGCGCATAGGGTGACCGACTTTTGGATTATAATTCAAACAGCAGTGTTAAGGGAAAATAGTGTTATTATTGTGAACATGGGCAATTGGCCGTTCCATACCTTTTGTGCACCAACTTGCCTGCTTCAATCGTCATCGTGGTATACTACCGATTCTTATCCAATAACAATTACTCCCCCAAGTGGAGTTGGCATCGGGATCAACATCGTTGCTTCTATCTCAACGTTATACTGTTTTCAGCCGATTTTAAGAAAGATCTATCCTTCAAATTTATTTCGTGAGTTTTGATGTGTCGTCCCTTCAGATCTTGGTGAATAGCACAATAAGTCGCGACTCGCGAGTGCATTTGCGTTTGAAAACTTGAAGACTGCGAATCTCAAATCAAAACAGACAGAAGTGTAAACATAAAAAAAACAGGAAGTGGGTTATATCTATGGTATAACCGCAAGGGTGACGTAGGACTATCGTTGATTTAGAGATCATTTGTTTGAAGTTGAATCTAAATCCATTCTGAATGAATGAATAAATGAATATTTGGGGGACTTCGAAAACGAGAACGTAACGTTGGAAGCTCAAGGTTTTATGCATCCAATATTGGATACAAAAAACCTTGTTCTGAAGAATAATCTTCAGAAGCCTTCCTGCTAACTGCACTTGATTGACAAATCACAAAACCAAATGTATGTGGTCGCAGTATTATATGGATATAAAACATTAAAATAAACTCGCATGAATGTATTTTTCAATTACCAGGGGAACTGGCAGATTATTTTTCAGCAACGATTAGATCTTTCCGGAATTTTCTCGATGCTGAATAGCATCCAAATAAAAATACTCCTTTCAGTTTGGCCTGCAAAAAACTTTTCTGAACTCTAATCCTTCAAATTTGGAGCCCTGAAAAGGGCCGTTGATTATATGTTAAGCTAATATAGCACGCTCTCCTTGGATTCGACGGGCCAGCTGAATGTCCTTGGGCTTGATGTGACGCGTTTTGCGTGGATTGTACACAAATTGGTATCTTCGAATAGGCCTCCTGCAGCGTCATAACCGCGGAACTTTGGAAACGCAAGTCGGTTTCGAAGTCCTGAGCAATTCCACGAACCAAATGTTGCAAAGGTAGCTTGCGGATCAGCAATTCTGTCGACTTCTGATAGCAACGAATTTCACGCAAAGTTCCCGGTCGATAGCAATGTGGCTTATTCGCGCTTCCTGTGGCTGGTGCGCTTATCCGAGCTGCTTTCGTGGTGCCTTACCACCGAAAGACTAACGAGCTGTCTGCTTAATCCCGATGAAACGAGTCCTCACGGTGCGAGAGTAGAGTAAGAAATGAACGAAAGCAAAGGAAGCACCACATTATAAACCATAAAAGTATAGAATGTAAACCCCACCCTCTTTATTATATAAGCTTACTGTATACTTACATCGTTGTTATTCGTTTCTCTCCCAGGGTAAGCAACGAATATAATAAGGGTGGGGTTTAAATTCAATTCTTTTATGGTTTATAAAATGACGCTTCATTTGCTTTCGTTCATTTCTTATGTGCGATTCACATAGCACGTTACGGAGAAGAACGTCTACGTTCCGTCAACGTCTCCACCAATTCACACATGCAGTCATTCCTTCACCAGCACCGTCACGTCAAATGCCAAACGAATGATTTATTTAATTTTATTCATGGTGTCGCCACCTACAACAATTTTAAATTGCAATGCCCTCTTTCAAATCAGCATGCCTAGAATCAGTTCTAAATTTTGAAAAATTCAATGTGAATCATTGAATTCACTTATTTAAAAGCTTAAACCCCGTAGTCCGACCCTTATGCAATAACAATAATACATAGAATAATTCTTTCAACTAATCGCGAATGATTTTCACTCCGAAATTTGGAGCTAAGAGATATGTTGGAATAAAAAGTACAGTTAGTTACTTATAAAGCGATATGCTGAGGCACCACTCAGTGTCGCATTGGAGTCGGTTTTGACCAGTAATTGGACATTTGCGACTGGTGGCGACTTTCAATGTGGGGCTATAATTTGGGCCCCGAACTCAATGTTTACAAAAATGTCCAACTAGAGGTAAAAATGTCTAATTAAACGTGTTGCATCACAGATCTGTTCAATTAGCCTTATGTCGATGTAGATGCAAATTACTGTATAACCAAATCAAAACAAAAGCCGAGACACAAAGCCCAGACAAAAACCAAACGAGCCGTCCGTCTCCGTCAATTATTCTTTTCTACAAACCCTGCCCGTCGTTTTCGTTGAACGTATGCTGACGGGTCGTTACGTTGCTGGTGTATGTGAATGTTTTCATGAGAATTGCATGGTAGAATCATTGACGTATCGTGACGTGACGGGACGTGAACGTGACGTGTATGTTGTATGTGAATCGCACTTTACTCTACTCTCGCACCGTGAGGACTCGTTTCATCGGGACTATATAAGCAGCTCGTTAATCTTTCGGTGGTAAGGCACCACGAAAGCAGCTTGGATAAGCGCACCAGCTGCAGGAAGCGTGAATAAGCCACATCGCTATCGACCGGGAACTTTGCGTGAAATTCGTCGCTATCAGAAGTCGACCGAATTGCTGATCCGCAAGCTACCTTTGCAGCATTTGATTCGTGAAATTACTCAGGTCTTCAAAACCAACTTGCGTTTCCAAAGTTCCGCGGTTGTGACGCTGCAGGAGGCCTATTCGAAGATACCAATTTGTGTGCTATCCATGCAAAACACGTCACATCATGCCCAAGGACATCCAGCTGGCCCATCGTACCCGAGGAGAGCGTGCTATATTAGCTTAGCATATAATCAACGGCCCTTTTCAGGGCTCCAAATATGATGGTTTAGAGTTCAGAAAAGTTTTTTTACAGGCCGAGCTGAAAGGAGCATTTAGCGAAAATCGTGGTGTCGATGATAATTCGATAGCGATAGGTGCCATGGATACGGATTTCATAATGAAGAATATGAAATATATGACATGATGTAGTGAATATATCCTCATATCGAAGAAATCATTTTGATGAAACTGCATTATAAAATTATTTGTGTACGAATGCCGCAATCGATAGTGTTCTCTAATTTGCGCTGGTTAATTTCCTCGGAGGACTCGATTCCTGCTTTGAGCATCAACAATCTCTTTCTGGCAAAACGAAGTGGTATGAATCACATTTTTCGAAAGATAAAATGAAGATGTTTTCTGCCAATTTCCTTCAACCTCCAAACATCTCTTTCTCCCGTTTGTCGTTATTGCGTTCGCTAATCCTTTCTCACAACACCCATTTCTCGTTTGAGAAATTGTTGAGTAAACATCGTTTGCCAGTGCGCGTAGAGCGGGAATTCCTAAATATTCATTGCACCTCTAATAAATTGCCGAAAGCCGTGGTCTTCCTTTGATCGCACTTGATTGAAAAATCCAAAACGAAATGTATTTGGTCGCAGCATTATATGAGTAGGAAGCAAATAATCGCTCGAAAATTACATGATTTTCGCGATGTGAAACATTTTCCGTTTTTCATGTTATGCATCCAATATTGGATACGAAACTTTTCTACTGATGGGGAAAAATAATATTCAGAAGCTTTCCTGTTAATTGTAATTGATTGAAAAATCACAAAACCAAATATATTTGGTTGCAGTGTTGTATGGATAGAAAACATTAAAATGAACTCTTTCGCATGAATGTTTTTTTCAATTCCCAGGGGAACTGGTAGATTATTTTTCAGCAACGATGATAGCAACGAGGGTTCCGCACGTGTATGTGTGTGTGTGGCGACTGCTCCGATGTTTCAAGCGGAACCGTGGCATCACTCTCCTCCTGATGGATTCCCTTCTGACCTTAGGTGCACAAACAGGCTCTTGGTGACACCGTTCATCAGCGCTTTCATGATAAACGAAATTAGTTTCACAACAACAGCGACAACATGCTCCAATCGCTGTTCAATCATAACTGAGTGGGTTTACGAGCGGCGCTCGCTTATATACCGATTGGTGATTTCAATAGCCTGTTTTGAAAGCAATTTTAAGACAATTGAAACAAGTTTTTGGATGAAAAAGTAACAAGTATATGACGCGTAGACATTTTATCTTTCAAATGAAGTGTTTATCATACCATTTCGTTCAGTTGTATAAGAGCTATTAACGCTCAAAATCTCGGTCTCCGGCGTAACGCTTTCGTTCTCGAAACTTTGGTTTTACACCCCGGTATAGAAATGAAAGACGTAGTCCTACGTCAAAATCTGCCGTCGATAAAACAGTTTACCAAAACAAAATCTAGTACACAGAAATACGGCCGTAAATGAGGATAGCTTTTTCTTTGACGACGTATCGTATCCGACGAATCAATATACGGATGCGGCCGTAAATGAGAATAAGGGTGATTTATCGACGAAAAAATAATGTCATGTTTCGAAAACCCAGGTGCAGATACCTGGTTAAAATTTAAGATGAAATCAGTATTATTGGTTAACATCAGGTCAATCAGTGAGGATCCCCCAGGGTAAAAGTGTGTTGGTTCATAACTGACACAATTTAAACCTAAAGCATTCAAAGTGTTATCTAACCCAACCGAATGAGTTGTAGAGTTTCGTAAGTCAGTATTGAAATCTCCAACCACGAGAATATCTGTATAATACAGTGATAAATCATTTAGCTGATTATATAGAATTTCGGAACAATCATTACGTGGAGGATTGTAGACAACGCCTAGTAAAAATTTAGATATGGACTGCAAAACCGGAACAAAGCCAATGTCAATGTCAACTACCGAACCCTTGACAATGCTTCTGGAAACAAATACACTGCGGTTGGGGATTCCAGTTTTATTTTTCCACTGTTTGCGGTTTTAATCAACGAAATGAAAACAGAGTCATGCATATGTTCCCATTGTTTTGTTTTCAGTCGAAAGAATTTGCATTTTAGATTGCAGGTTTCATTGCTTTCTGGGATGAATGGGTTTCGAACAAAATAGTGCCATTTTATGCGGTCGTTGCCGTTCATTTCGTACCTCGGTATGTTCCCCAGCTAAGCTCGCATGTGGTCCAATCAGAGCTGTCTTCGAGCGTGACATACCGTGGCAAAGCTATTTATTTGCGAGCCCAATTATAAGTTCCTCAAATCGCGCCGGCATTCAACACCTCACGCGAGCTCTACGCGTCTTCCAAATCCTAATCTAATTCCATATTCTCCGGTGTAATAATGGCGCTGCTTACGCACGCCATCGTCGAGCAAATTTTATCAAATTAAAAGCATCCACATCATGGTGATCAAGGCAACACGAAATAAGCCGGCACTCTCCAGATCTTCCCGAGACGGGGAGAGATCTACGCTGGATGACAGGAAGCAATTGTATTTCTTATTTTTTCCCATTTTTTTTTTCTCAAATAACGGTTGTTGGCGTCCCCAACAGGGGGGGCAAAATTTTGATTAGTTAAAGTCAGGCCAGTTTTAAGCAGGGAAAAAAGAGATTATGGAGGCTGTCGATCATTCGCTGGATTTTTGACCCAGTTTCGGATTATATCACCGGGTCTTCTTTTTTTCACCCGTCGTCTATTTTGTAGCAATTATGTCATTTTCTTTAACGTTCGCTGCGTCAGTTTTCTGTTTTAAGCATCGTAGTCGAGATGATCGAATTAATTATGGGAATAATTTATGCAAATGGTCGGTTTGTGCAGCGACATCATATTCACCAATCGACGACGAAGCTGTTTCTCTGTGAACCACCCGGAATATAAGAAAGGAACCTGAATTGAATTTAGTTTTCTGCATTTAAAATTTTCATAATTAGATTTTTTTTTGAATTTCCAATCTCATAAATTTTTAAGTTTGTGATTTTTCAATTTGTCAATTCTATGATTTTTTTAGCTTTTGTTTTTTATTTTCATAAAATTCAAAAACTAGAATTTTATGAAATTCCAATTCTTCAAATTTCAATATTTATGGATAATATTTTTTTTTTAATTAGTGATTTTTGGGATCTCTTATTTTTTTAGTTCTTGAACTTTTTATTTTTATATAAATTATCCAATCTTTCAATTTCTACTTTTTTGAATAATTTTTTTTCAAATTTTGAATTTTCTAAATTCCAATTTTTTAATGTTCAATTATGAAGTTTTAATAATTTTAATTTTAAATTTAATTTAATTTTTAATTTATTTTCATCTAATTTTAAATTTTTTTCATTTTTTTTATCTAATTTTACTGAATTTTGAATTAGAATTTTTAAAATCTTCAATCATCAATTTGTTTTTTTTATTTTGGAACTTGAAAATTGCTCGAAAATTTCCTTGATTTCATATTTTCTGAATTTGGAATTTCCTGAATTCAATATTTTCTGAATCGTTTTTTTTAAACCCTAAATTCTAATATTTAAAATTCTTTAGAAAAGTTTGGTGTATTTTTTTCTACATCTCAATTTTCGCAATTTTCTTAAATCGTTTCGCGTGGTCACTTTTTGATTTTTCAATTTATGAATTTTTAATTTTTTTCACGAATTTTTGATGTTTTGATTTTTTAATTTCCCAAATTTAATTTCTAATTCACAATAAATTGTATATCTTTTATTGTTCAAATTTCAATTACACATCAATTTATGAGTTTCACATTTTCTAAATTTTTATTTTTGTGATTCTTTTTACTGAATTTTGAATTTTTAAAAACTTTTAATGTGTTGCATTTTCAATTTATTCGAATTTATTATGGTTTGATTTTCCTTTCAGGATTTTAATTTTTTCCAATTTTCAATTTTTCTTCCCATTTAAGTTTATTTTTGAAATGTTTGTCTTAGTTGAGTTTATTTTTTTAAGTTTTCTGTTTTTAATATCAATTTATTTATTTTTTTATGATTTTCAAATTTTTCAATTTTCAATTTTAGGAACGTTTATGCTTATTTTAAATTTTGTACATCTTAATTTGTTTTAATTTTCAATTTATTGAACTTTTGTATTTTTATTTATATAATTTTTTTTGAATTTGCAATTTTAGTAATTTTAAATTTATAAATCTTTCATTTCTGATATCACAAATTTTCAAATTTTGTTAATTTTTCAATGTTTAGAACTTTAAATTCTATTAATTTTTAATTTTGTAAGTTCAGTAAGTTTTATAATGTTCAATCTAATGAATTTAAATTTTCTAAATTTATAATCTTCTCATTTTTTATTATTTAATTTTTTTTAATTTAAAAAAAATCCAAATTCTAAAAATTTAAAATTTAAATTTAAATTGAAAAAATATTGAATAAAAATAACCTGTAAATTGAAAATTCAGGGAATTAAAAACAAGACGAAAAGTTTCGATTTCGATTTTTCCGAAATCAAAACTATTTCTTTTTTGTTTTTTTCGATTCGACTTTTCTGAAATCTAAGCTCTATTTCTTTTTTGTTTTTTTGTAATTTCTTGAATTTCAATTTTACATGATATTTTTATTTTAAAATTTTCCAGATTGAATTTAAATTTCAAATTTTAGAATTTTAATTTTTTTTTTAATCTTAATCTTTAATCTTACATTTCCCAATTTTTAAAATTTTCTGAATTTTCATTTCTTTGAATCTCAAATTTTTAGATCTTTTCTTATTTTGATTTTTTTATATTTTAAATTTTTGAATGTTTTTTTTAGATTCTAATGTTTCTCAATTTTTTAAATGTCAATTATTTAGTTTTAAATTTTTGATCTGATCTAAATTGACTTTTTAATTTTTAAATTCATTTTTTTTTTAACAGGTCGGACTCGATTATATATAATCGCAATTTCACCTTCAACGTTAATTTTCGAATCCAATACATAATCGAATCACAAAAAAGCTATTTTTCTATTGATGTTTGACATTCATACATTAATTAAAAAATAGTTTTCTTGAGATTCAATTATGTGTAGGATTTGAAAATAATTGTTGAAAAAAAATTGTCGAATATATATAATCGAGTCCGACCTGTACTCGATTATCGAATCCATTTTTTTTTTTTAATTTCGTGCTTTCTGAATTTGAATTTGTTATGTTTTGATTTTTCAATTTCATGATTCGTCATTTGTTTAGTTTCAAAATGACCTTTTTTTACAATTTCTTGATCTCTTTCTATTATTAATTTACAGTATTTAAATTTAGAATATTCATGTTCCTATGATGAAATTTCCAATTCTTTGAATGTTCAATCATTGAAATTCATATTTTCTGGAATAGTAAAGTTTTAAGAACATTTCATGTTTTGATTTTGAAATGTCTGAATTTTTAATTTATTAAATTTGAAACTTTCTGAATCATCAATTTCTTCAAGTTTTTATGTGTTATTCTGCAATTTTTCAATTTTTTCAATTCTTTGAATGTAGAATTTTAAAATTTTTTTTTTTTCAATTTTAATTTTTTATTATTTTAAATTTCTTCAAATTTTCAACGTTTAGAGTTTTTTTTTCAGATTGTTCTAAACTTTTGACTTTCTGCATTTCCGTTTTCTAAATTTTCGAATGTTTAGTTTTTGGAATTTTTAATTTTCTGATTTTTTATTTTTAATTTTTAGAATTCTCATTGTTTGGAATAATTCATTTTCCGAATCTCCTTTGTCTTTTTAATTGCAAGTTTATAATTTTTATTTTTTTTATTTTCCAATATTTCGATTGCTTTATTTTTGCAAGATATAATTTCTTAAATCTGATTTCATAATAATTATTTTTTTGAATTTTAGAATTTTTGAATTTCAAACTTTCTAAATTTAAAATTTGTTTAACTCCCTATTTTTTTCGTTTTTATGTTAATTTTTCTAATTTTTATGTTCTTGAATTATCAATTTTTTAATTCTAATTTTTTATGCTTTTTTCCAATTTTAATGTTTTGATGTTTAAATTTAGAATTTTAGTATTTTCATTTCCAATAAAAATGAATGTTCACTTTTACACAAAATTTTAATTACAATAAATTGAACATTCATATGTTATTGTTATTGAAATTTTCAAATTTTATGTTTTTTATATCCTGTCTATTTTCTAAATTTATTTTTCTTTTTTTTTTTACATTTTGATTCATTGATTTAGGTGATTCAAGTTTTTATTTTTTTAAATTTTATAATTTTTGAATTTTTGAATTTGTAATTTCCAGATTTTTTTATTTTTAGAATTTCAGGTTTTCTGAGTTTTCAGTATATTTTTTCGGTTTTTTTAGAATTTTCATGTAAATTTGTCATGCTAATGTCTTAAAATTTAGAATGTTTACTTGAATATTTTTTAAACTTTAGAAATTTTCATGTGTTTGTTTTGAATTTTTATTTCATGTTTTTAGTTTTCTGTCTTCAAAATGAATAAGAATTTTAATTTTTGGTTTTGCGTTTGTTAATTGTCAATTTTTGGAATTTAACGATTTTTTTCGATTTTTAAACTTTTAAATTTTTTTATGTACCATTTTTAAAATTTGATGTTTTAAAATCGTTAATTTTCTTTAATTTAAAATTAAATCTTCGATTTTTAGGATTTCTATTTTTAACGATTTTGATTTTTTCGGAATTTTCAATATTTCGGGTTTTTATTTTTTTCCAAATTTAAATTTAGAAATTTCAGAATTTTGAATTTTGATTCTGTGAATTCTAATTTTTTATTTTCTATTTCTTGAATTGATTTTTTAAATCCGTTATTTTTCTGGAATTTGATAGTTTTTTTTTTTATTTTTATAATGTTTTTTAGAATTCAAAATTTCCTGGATTTTCATTTTCCTTAATAATTTTTTTTAAATCTTAGTTTTTTTTTTATTTTCAATTTTGAAGCATTCTTTTCCTCTAAAGGTTTTTTTCAATTTTCTCACATTTGGTTGTTCTGTTATTTCTGTTTTGATTTCAAATTTTTCAGTCATTTTCTAGAATTTTCCTTTTTTTATTATTTTTAATTTTTTTATCTTAAATCTTACTAACTTTTCTAAATTAAAAATTTTCCATATTGGAAGTTATCAATTTTCAATTAATGGTGTTTAGTTTTGATTTAAAGAAAAACGATATTTTACATAAACAGTTTTCATGTTCAAAATTCAAAAATTTTTAAAAAGTTTATGGAGTTTTTTTTTAAATTTGTGAAAAAAAAATAATTTTCTGTTTTTTTCCCAAATTTCCAGAAATTTTAATTTTTGAATTTTTTTTATGGTTTATGAATCTCCTTTATTTTTATAATGTTTTTGATTTTTTTGTATCCTTTGAATTTTTGTGTTTTCTAGAATTGTTCGAATTTGATACAGAATAATGAAACTTTTCATAAGCTACGTCAAATTTAATAACGCGGAATTAACGTGACGCAAATGCTGTTGAATATCATTTTAAAAAATTGTAAACTTTAAATGTGATGTTATACTGCAAACTAATAATGGATTTCACAAAAAAAAATTACAATGTTTTCTGAACACACTGATTAATTTTAGTTTAAAGTTTTTGTGATTTTAGACAAAATCGAAATTTTGGAGTTGTTAAATTACAGTTTTTTAAAAAACATATCTAAGTTGTTTTTTTATTTTTTCAATTCTTTGATTTTTTTGAGTTTTTTTTTCAATTTTCTGAATAAATTTTGTGAATTCCGTTTCTCTAATTTTATTTAATTTTCTGATTTTTTAAAAATCATCCTATTCTTCTAATTTTTCGTTATTTGAAAATTTTTGTTTTGTGTATCTTTAAAAAATTTGAATTTTCATGATTTTTTTTGTTTTAGGATTTGCATAGTTTTTGAAATTTTCTGCTATTCTGAATTTTCAGAATTTGCTTTGAAGCATTTCGATTTTGGTGCACGGGACAGCAAGCACGAAATATTTGTATTTTGAAGAAAACTTAAATATTCTCTTACGTTTCATTCTCTGACTAAAATTTCTATGTCCAAACACTTTGAAATTAGGGCTTATAGTTCATAAGTTAGATTTTTTTTTGTAATTTTGAGTATTTTCTAGATTTTTTAGATGAAATTCTAACATAAAAAATATAAAACCTGAACTATTTCATCCAGAGAATGAAATGTAGGAATTTTCTTATGTTTTCATTAGAAGTATGAAAAAAAAAATAAAAATTTAACGCAGAAAAATAATATTCCAAAAATTATAAAAAAAATTTACAGAAAAAAATTCTTCTAAATTCTGAAAAATATACATGAACAACTAATACAATAACCAATATGTAATTCATACATCCGAAGAAGGGCATAACAACA
This sequence comes from Toxorhynchites rutilus septentrionalis, assembly GCF_029784135.1. NCBI lineage: Eukaryota > Metazoa > Arthropoda > Insecta > Diptera > Culicidae > Toxorhynchites > Toxorhynchites rutilus. The sequence goes on from NC_073744.1 coordinate 199,178,475, forward strand.
ACAATTGTTTAATATTTTATTTGAAAATTCCTACTTATAGTTAATTCGTAACATTTTTGTGTGTAGATTCTTGCGATTGACATGTTCTGCAAACTTTTTTTCTATTTAGAAACATGTTAAGAAACTTGCAATTCCGAGAATTTTTACACAAAAGTGGTAGGAGGTAAAAAAGTGTATGCAAAAATGATATTTATTTTAAAAATTATAAGAGATAGGAAATTGATGTCTTTGACAACGTTTATATTAATAAGAAAATATGGAAAAGTTGTTGTTAGATAATCTATTTTTTTATTATTGTATGTAGTAATCTTAAAAAATTGTTTTCATTTTCAATTAAAAAAATGGTTTTCAATGAAAATTTTAACAATGTCCTACATTTCCTTTTTTTGAGTTAAATTTTATAGGTCTTATAGTTTTTGGGTTCGAATTTTTTGTAAAACCTTAGGAAAAAGAACTTTGGTTCTTTTCAAAAAGAAGCTTTTTTTAAATTTCAAGAATGCATAATTATTTAAATGTCCAGTGTCTTCACACCCTAAACGGTGCACTGCAATTCGAGATGGTGCTTCCAATTCCTAAGACGAGTTGGCATGAATTTTGTCTATAGCATCCATTCCACTACGAAACCGGAAGTGATATCTCCGAAGCAAGTGTGTTACGCGCATTTTAGAGTATCGAAAATCGTTGACCACATAGCTTATTCTTTATTCAAGTAGCGATAATCGCACCTCGGTGAAACCTCATTGGTCACGATATCGCCACTGCGCAATTTATATTTTATTTTGGTCCAAATCAGAACTGTACGGTTACCTTCTTGAGCAGTAGTCAAATTATTCGTGATCCAACGTCAACCCTTTTTTTCACGCCCAATATCGTTTGTATGCAATTCAAACTCAGGGATGTTTAAATTACACGATAGACCCTATTATGTAAGTCGAGTCGATCAAAATGGACCATCACTATCACCATCACATCGAGCAACTTCATATTTTGTTAATCACAATCTAGTTTTTGTTCAAACTTCATATCTTCCATATTGTATATATTGAAACGTTTCTGGGATGTTTCCCAAAGGAAAATATTAGGTACGTAAACCAAAATAAACTAATTCTCTGAAGGTATACAACAAGCAAACCAAAGCACTCGAAAAATCATGACAGTTGCACCGAAAGCTTTCACTTGGTTGATGCTATTGACTTTGTTTGGTATCTATAATAGCAAAATAGGGCTAATGAGCAAAATTTTTATCGATTCGATTTATAGAATAGGGCCCGATACCTTATTTCTGAATCGACTCAGGAATTCTAGGATTCTCAGAACCCTCACGTATAGTTAAAAAATAAGTTTTTTTTCTTAATTGAAATAGGGTAAATGATCTTGGTTTGTCCAGTCGAAAATATGATCATGGTTTGCTCACTTTTTTGAATGCTCTTATTCAGCGCTCCTGTGTCAAATAAGGCCTTCGAATGTTTCGAAACATATAAATGAAATTGCCTTTTACATGATTTATAGTAGTTTGATAGTATATTTTTACGAAATCACATGTTTTAAAGGATTATAAAATACACCTTCTATTTGTGTCAATGCGCCCCTCATTCGAGCTAACTTTTAATCGATCACCAGATGATTATTTGGCACGTATTCAGACCTTTTCTGGATTATAACATTTATAAATATTGTAAACATCATGCTTGCTCACCATTTGTATCGGATTTACATAGCTAAACCATTAAATTAACGCATTTTGATGAACTCAATTCTGATCATGAGTTGTCCAATTCAACAATGTTGTTTTGTCCACATGATTTCTATGGCAACCGCTTGGCGCGCTGCAGTTTGTTTATGGTGTGCTTCGCGCATAGCAGAAGTATGGTTTTTCTGTGTTGATTGTGTTGAGGTGAACACTTCTAAAATGCCCAAGAAAAGGCAATATTCTGAAGAAAGCCTAAATTATGAATGAATCAATATGATGACAGTAAACTCAAGCTATGATAAATGCAACATCTAATTGTGAATTCGAATGTTTTCATTCAAAAATGGAGATTTCTAAAACCGGACAAACCATGATCATTTTTTTGGTCAAACCATGATCATAATTCTTCTTTAAGGAAAATCGTTAAAAAACATAAACATTTGAATAATTTCAACACCTTATGGTAGTATTAGCAACTAGAGACTTGGGGCTTTTCAACAAACCCAAACTCGTATCGATTATGTGTGATTTTCATGAAGGAAAATCGATTTGCATTTACTAGTTGCGTAAAAACACCCCAAATTGGACAAACCAAGATCATTTACCCTACAAGCAAATTTATAATAACAAAAGTTACCCAATGTTCTTCATCCTCGTAGACTGGAAATTCTAGAATTTGATTGTCGGCCAGATTTATTCGTACAACAGCCATAATTGTTTATCACCACAAAACTAAATGACTGATTTCAGGAAAGGAAAAAAAAAAGAAAAACAATACACCCGATAATCACTTTACGACACCTTTGCCAGCACTAATCGAACCGTTAACCGCGAAGCGACAACAATGCATTACCTGCGTTCAAGCTGACCTTGTTCGCGATACAAACTGAAACCAATTGCCTGTGCTGTGCCTCCTGTGATTGTTCTTACGGTCCACACACGCGGGAGCAGGAAATATTTTGTTGTGCTGCTTGATTTGCTTATCCAGAAACGGAGCAAGCGTTGTCGAAGCACGTTCGCAACCATGGCCATGGCTGATTCCGAGGGGTGATGCGTTGCAGATTGTGCTGCCATCTACTACTACATGCCGATTTGAACGAACCTGAGAGAACGAACTGTGAGGCTCGATCTCGAGCATCGAGAATATAACCAGAGGCTTATTACAGATCCCGCGAGCCATCGTCAGCGGATAAAAGCGAAATCGCAAAATCAATTAACGCCGAAGGCACCATCCATCTATCACTATCAAAACTTTTCCTCGTGCATGACTCTCGCTAATTGCCCGAGCCTTCTGGTTATATGTATGCAAGCGATATGTTGCATGTGCTCGCATGCATGCAGATTCGGAACGATAGATCACAAAATCAAGATCAACGGACGAACGCCACCAACGGTGACGGTTGGATTCGTTCCAGCCGCACCGTCAGTGCGAAAAAAAAAGTGAAAAGAAAAATTGCACCGCAACATAAACTCTTACCGCGGCGAATGATAGGTCCTGCGGTGCGATTCAATCCACCGCCATCGATCCCACCGATCTACCGATACGTGCCTACCCACCTACCATGCTCGGAGTTGCTTGGAGCGTGCGTGATTCCGAGTTCCGAGGTGTAGCCGGGCATGGTAATGAAAAGAAAGTGGTAATTTCATCGATCGCTGGCGCGAGGGCCGGGCCGCAGGAAAGGCGTTTAGTGGCTCGTGAATTGTGGTGATTGTGGAAAATGTTGTAACAATTATGGATAATAGCGAGCCCGAGCGGCGTGGAGGACGGATCGGGACTCAGCCGTACGCGGAGAACCGACGTGATTTGGTTTTATTTTATCGCGCAAATCGCGCGGGGGTGGTGCCAATTGCTAGCTAGCTGGATGGATTTAATGTTGGGTCGGTGAACGAAAAACAGTTATTTGCGTTTTCGAAACAATGTATTTGGAATTTAAAGCGTTTTCGTTGTTTGAAATCTTTGGCACAGGACAGGGTATATTGGTAGACGTGCAGTACAGGTCATGAATGCGTTCCAAGCCTATAATCTTGGCCCTTCTAGTTTGTATACTCAATATTTTAATTTTTTTTAATTTTTTTGTTTTAAAAGTTTTGCATCGGGTGTAAAATACAATCAAATCGCGAAAAGTACCAAAATTTGCCCGAGAAGTGTGAAGCGAATAACTGAAAAGTTTGGCAATGGGTGTTCTCCGGAGAACCTGCCAAAAAGTGAATGTAAACCCGGTTCTAGAGACTCCAGATTGGACCAGAAAGTCGGGAATTAAATTCGAAAGCATCGATGCGCCTGTATACGTGACATGGCCAAGAAATGTGGTTTCGATGCTAGAAACGATCCAGCAAATGAAAAAAGAAACATGATTTGAAAACCTACAAGAAGCAGAAAGTGCTCAAAATGAATTCCGGAACAGCAACATCGTGCTGAAACGAGGGCTCGCAAGCTTTATGAGCGTATTCTGGATAATCCCAACCACTGCATTCCGATGGACGACGAGATATAAATTCAAAAATATTTGAAAAGTTTAAAAAGTTCATAAAACTTAGAAAATTTGAAAGATCTGAAAAATTAAAAAACGATTAAAAAAGGTTTTCAAATAATCGAAAAATTCTAAAATTCAAAGAAAATTCTAATATTGAAAAAAAGTAAAACACCAAATTTAATACATAGAAAAATCCCAAAATTTCCCGAGTTTGAAAAACGAAATGGTAAGTCCACAAAATTCTGAAAACATTAAACGATTCGAAAAATTTCGGAAATTCAAAAAAATCGTTTTTTGGTTCAAGAAATTAACCTTTCGAGAAAGACAAAACCTCAAAAATGAATGAATTCAAAAATAAATAAATTCAGCATTAAAAATTAATTTAAAACATTTAAAATTATAAAAAAAGAAAGTGCGCAGAATAAAAATTAAAATGTAGAAAATTAAAAAATCAAAACATAACAATTCAAAATTGAGAAAATTCGAAATCTGAAATTGAGAAACAAATTAATTAAAAAAATTTGAAATTCAAAAAATTATGAAAAATTTTAAAACATAAAAATAACAAAAAATTAATTGAACAAATGAATTATTAAAAATAACAGAAAAATTCAAGAAATATATTTTTTGATTTGAGAAATTAACGCATCGAGAAAGAAAAATAAAATAAAAATTTCAGAAAATTTCAAAATCAAAACAGAACAATTCCAAATTTAGGAAATAAGAAATTTAAAATTGAAATTTTTGATTTATGAAATTAACTAAATATAAATAAGAATAGAGAAATTCGGAGAATTCAAAAATCGAAACATAAACAATTTGAAATTGAGAAAATTCGAAATTTAACAAAATAATTCAAAAAAATTAAATTTAAAAAAACATAAATGTAAAATCTTTAAAAAATAAATCAAAATCCGAAATACTCGAAAATTTTAAGAATCGGAAATTTAAAAAAAATCGAATTAGATATTCAAAAAATCAGAACTTGAAAAATTCAAGAAATACATTTTTTGATTTGAGAAAATAACGCGAAAAAAAATCAAAAACTGAAAAAAATCAGAACTTGAAAAATTCAAGAGATACATTCCTTTATTTGAGAAATTAATTCAGAATTTCAATTCCAAATTGAATTACAATTCCAAATTGAGAGAGGAATTTAAAATTGAGAAAAATTTAAATAAAAAAAAATCAAATTACAAAAATGCAAAATTGTAAAAAATAAAATTAAATCAAAATTCGAAATACTTAAAATCCTAAAAATCGGAAATTCAAAAAATATTGTATAAAAAAGGATCAATTAAAAAAATCATGAAATACATTTCATTTTATTTGAGAAGTTAACGCTTCGAGAAAGAAAAAAATAAAAAATTAAAAAATCCTGAAAAAAAAAAAAAAAACATGATGAAGATTCAGAAAGTTTGAAATGAAAAAAGATTAAAAAATTGAAAAATAGAAATTGAAACATAAAAAATTTGGAAAAAATAAAAAAAAAATAGAAATCACAAACTTAAAATCAAATTCTGAAAATTTTAAATGCAGAACATTAAAATCTTAGAAAATGAATATTCATTAAATTTAAAATAGAGAAAATAAATTAGAAATTCGAAATTTAAAAAAAAAATTCTAAGGAACAAAAATTTTAAAAACTATAATGTTTTTGTTCGAAAAATTAAAAATTAATTTCTGAGTTTTTTTTTATTTTAAATTTTTTGATGCTTATTTCTTTAGAATTGAACTTTTTTATAAATTTTTAGAGTTCATAATTTTCAACTTTCATAATTCTCATTTTTTTTTTATTTTCAATTCTTCCAATTTTTTATTTTCAGCATCTGATTTTTTTTTTAGTTTAGATTTTTCATTTTTCCTGAATTTATTAAATTTCTATTTTTTTTTATTTTGAAGATTTAGTATTTTTTAAGTTTAACTCATGATCTGTGAATTTTCAACTTTTTGGATTTTGAATGTTTTTGCTTTTCAATTTTATTTAAATTTGAAAATTTAAAATTCATAAATTTAAATTTAAAAAAGATACTAAATTTCAAAAATTGAAGAAATTAATTAAAAAATTATTTGAATGTTTAGCAATTGGATAATAAGTTCGTAGCGTAGCTTTTACTTAAACAAGAAAACAATAATTATATTAATAAGTTTATCAATAATATATTCGCCGCAGTTAATTTTTTCCACCGATTCTTGACCGAATTCAGATAGGACTTGTTCGCGACCGACAGCGCGAATGTGGAGCATGAAATAGATTCCCATGTCCATCCCTATCCTTTTTCCAACTATTCCCTCTCCCATCCGACCCGCTCCCTTCCTTTCAGAACGCAGTGTGTGGTGTATGGCACGAACACATCCAGCCCCGAATATACCCCGATGCAAATAAGGTTAGACATAATATCCTTCCCAATATAATTTCATTCCATATCCAACTGCCATAAGTATAGCATCGCGAAATAAACCTTTCCATTTGTGTTTAAGAAGTATTCCAGTGTTTGATAATCCAAAGTATTTACTTTCCATGTGCTTTTGTGTCCAATTTCACCAAAATTCTACAACCTGAGCTATTAACATCCCCGCCACATTCCTCAATGGTGTGATCCACCAGGACTTGTCATCGACGTCAAAGTCGCCATTTTTTAACTTTGAAACCCATTCCGTGCTGTAGACCTACTCCACACACGTCACGAATGTACCGGCATGTTTCGGCAGCTTTTTGACCTCGATGAAAAGCAAAGAAGAGCACGTGTCAAAATGTTGATTTTTACTTTCTGGTTATTCCATTTCTTTGCCTCAAAATTAATAAATATTTAAATTATTTAAAAATACAATAAACATAGTTTTGTAGAGCAGAAACAGTTCTGTCGAATGAATGCTTAGACTTTGTCAAATAGCAAGCAAATCGTTGTAAATTGAAGAAAAAAAATTTAAAAAAATAATGTACAGAAAATTAACAAAAATTAGAGAACACAGAAAAAATTGAAATTGATAAAATTAGAATCTTAACACAAACATAAATTTTAAAAAATTAAGCTAAGTTGTTTAGCTTGATTTTATAAAATTTATGTTTACGTTGAGATTTTATTTTTTTTTTATTTCAACTTTTTCTTCGCTCTTTATTTATGTAATTCCTGCACATGTTTTTTTTTAGTTTTAGAAATATTCAATTCTAAAACAAAAAACTTTAAAAAATTCAAAGTTGAAAATTTAGAAAATTTGATATTGAAAAAAATTGAAAAATTCGAAAATTCAGAAAATTGAATATTTAGAAAATCAAAATGGAAAAAAAAACTTAACATTAGAGTTTTTTAAGAAATTGAAATTTTCAAAAATAAGAATTTAAAAAAAAAAAACAATTTAAAAGAATTTCAAATTATTTGTGGAAAATTATATAAACATAAGAAATTCAAAATTCAAAATTAAAGGGTGTGTCACATCAAATTGCATCACGGAAAAAACTCTGTAGAAATTCGCCCAGTAGACCGATCCTTTTGAAAATTTTAGACAGTAAAATAAAATCTGATAAACAACTTTTGGCATTTTGTTTTTATTCATACTTCGAGCCCAAGCCCGTATGCTCGCACCTTCATCTTTACCCCGTCCATAAGGTTCTGTACAACGTCAGGTTGTAGTTTTTTTTGAACAGAAATCCATTTTCTCTTGAAGTCCGCCTCCGATTTGACAACTTTTGGGTTCTTCCGGAGGGCCTGCTTCATAATCGCCCAATATTTCTCTATTGGGCGAAGCTCCGGCGCGTTGGGCGGGTTCATTTCCTTTGGCACGAAGGTGACCCCGTTGGCTTCGTACCACTCCAACACGTCCTTTGAATAGTGGCACGAAGCGAGATCCGGCCAGAACTTGGTCGGGCCCTCGTGCTGCTTCAATAGTGGTAGTAAGCGCTTCTGTAGGCACTCCTTAAGGTAAACCTGCCCGTTTACCGTGCCGGTCATCACGAAGGGGGCGCTCCACTTTCCGCAAGAGCAGATCGCTTGCCACACCATGTACTTTTTGGCAAACTTGGATAGTTTCTGCTTGCGAATCTCCTCCGGAACGCTGAATTTGTCCTCTGCGGAGAAGAACAACAGGCCCGGCAGCTGACGAAAGTCCGCTTTGACGTAGGTTTCGTCGTCCATTACCAGGCAATGCGGCTTCGTCAGCATTTCGGTGTACAGCTTCCGGGCTCGCGTCTTCCCCACCATGTTTTGCCTTTCGTCGCGGTTAGGAGCCTTCTGAACCTTGTATGTACGCAGGCCCTCCCGCTGCTTGGTCCGCTGGACGAATGAACTTGACAAATTCAGCTTATTGGCGACATCCCGGACCGAACTTCTCGGATCACGTCTAAACTGCTTAACTACGCGCTTGTGATCTTTTTCACTGACGGAGCATCCATTTTTGCCGTTCTTCACCTTCCGGTCGATGATTAGGTTCTCGAAGTATCGTTTTAGTACTCTGCTGACCGTGGATTGGACGATTCCCAGCATCTTACCGATGTCCCGATGTGACAACTCCGGATTCTCGAAATGAGTGCGCAGGATTAATTCACGACGCTCTTTTTCGTTCGACATTTTTCCAAATTTACGAAAAATTGACAGTGAAGCATGGCCAACGTGATCTATACACTCTTATCTGATTATAAGCGAAAGCTGAAGATATAATTCCTAAAAATTAAATTTCTACAGCGTTTTTTCCGTGATGCAATTTGATGTGACACACCCTTTACAAGAAAATTTAAAATTATAAAAATTTAAAGTTGAAAATTAAAAACATTTAAAGTTTAAAAAATTAAAACTTCGATTGAAATGCATTGCAGTAGAAGTTTAGAAAACAAAAATTCTGAAAAATTCAGAGCGTTACGCCGGAGTAACAAGATTTTGAGCGTGATTACCTCCTAAACAACGGAACGAAATGGTACGATAAGCACTTCATACGAAAGATAAAATGTCTACGCGTTGTATGCTTGTTATTTATTTATTCGAAAACTTAAAAAAAAATAAATAGCTTTAAATTTGCTTTCAAAACAGGCTACTGAAATCACGCGAATCTGTGTATAAGCGGTTGTTCGCTCGGAAATCCACTCAGTTACGATTGCGCAGCGGTTGATGTACGATCGCTGGAATCTGTGTTTCTCTAACACAGACTTCTAAAACCACAGCCCACGATAAAGGAATGAAATGACGAGGTATCATGCCAGACTTCAGACATATCACATATGATTGTTAAGCCAACGGTAGTCCTACGGTTCCTTGCGGTTATATCTTGAGTATAACCATAATTAGTTTTTTTTTCCTAAATGTACAAACAGTACATCACTACAATAGATCGAACTAATGGTCGCAGTGGTACAACGCTCCTACCGAAGAACAACACATCATCCGGATTAATTTTTCATCATCTCTCACTGGATGTCTCAATTCATCCGATAGAGCTCGTTGATCTCACGCAAGCTTAGCCACTTTTTTCAGCTGCTACCGCAAACCGCAAAAAAAATCTCAAGAAAAAGGAATAAACGGAGAGAAAATTATTAACCTTCAAATCGCAAACTGGCGCAACCTGAGTAGGCGTGACGCTCCGTCGATTGACTTTTGCAACGCGTGAGTGTATGTGTCGGTAATTTTCATAATTTTCAACCGATTGGATTATTCAATCTATCGCGAGGAAATGGCAGTTGGTAGCAATTAGCTTTGACATTGAATCTGAGTGTATGTGGAATTTGTTTTCTCCATTTCACGATTACATCGTTCGATCGAAACTCGGGCAGTTCGATAGTTAAATGATGGGGGATCTTCTCGACGAAAATTGCAACAGCAGCGGCAAAACGAGAGTGAGTATATGCAAGTGGTTGCATCAGGTGGTGATTCTTTCGAAATGTCGAGCAGCAGCTCTGAGTAGCCCAATTGTTGCTCGGACGTAAGCGAAGGTTCAAAATTCTACAACTTGTTCCAGCGATGATTGGCACGCGGCCACAGTTGATTGGCCAACAGCACAAACATGCGCCGCTCCGCGCAACGATCTTCTTCCTTGATCACTTTATGGGCCTTCACCTCGCGGCGATCGATGGTGCTGAAGAACCCCGAGCAGCTGTTCCGTGCGATGGACGTGTTATTAATTGTGTTACCACCAGTATGTGAACTTACTTCCTGGATGGTTTCTGTCCACTTATGGACATTGGGCGTGTACGTGTGTGTGTATGTGTGTGTTCGTAAGTGTGCTGCCGCTTGCTTTGCGGGGAAATTGTGTCGAACAACGAGGCGGAAAATATGGGCGAATGTGGGAATGGTGATTATGAGAACCTGAAAGGCATACCATGCTGACCAATTATTGAGAATAAACTTATTACTTAAACATTACCAGAAGGGATGGTACTTTTTCTTTGTCACGATCCAACCGCTCGGATATACATTGTTTCCACTTATACTTGCTAAATGAGGACATCTCTTCGACTTAGACTTCGATCCTCTGGTGAAATTATTCCACAGAAGGCTCATTTTGACGTAGGATTACGTCTTTCGGGAACATGAAATTTTGAGATTTTAGCGTCAATCGATTTGGGCACTCCATAACAATTTTTTACATCGAATAAAATAATATTAGGCTGTCAAAAAAGTCCTGCGGTATTTCCGCGAGGTGTCGTTGTATTCATTGTATCGAGTCATACTATAGCTTGTTGGAAAGGTATTTTTGCGCGCTATAATATAGTCCTTGACAGTGTTTTGTTTGGTTAAGTCGTTCGTGAGTTATAGTGTCGCAAATATGGAGCAAAATAAAGAGAAAATCCGACATATTTTACAGTACTACTATGACAAAGGCAAAAATGCATCTCAAGCTGCCAATAAAATTTGTGCAGTTTATGGACCCGATTCAGTTTCCATTTCCACCGCACAACGATGGTTTCAACGTTTTCGTTCTGGTGTAGAGGTCGTCGAAGATGCGCCACGCTCCGGAAGGCCTGTCGTCGAAAATTGCGACAAAATCGCTGAATTAGCCGAGAAAGACCGGCATAGTAGTCATCAAACCATTATTAACCATTTAAAGAAGCTTGGATTCCTAAAGAAGCTCGATGTATGGGTGCCACACACGTTGACGCAAAAAAACATCTTTGACCGTATCGACGCATGTGAATCGCTGCTGAATCGCAACAAAATCGACCCGTTTCTGAAGCGGATGGTGACTGGCGATGAAAAGTGGGTCACTTACGACAACGTGAAGCGCAAACGGTCGTGGTCGAAGCCCGCTGAAGCGGCTCAGACGGTGGCCAAGCCCTCATGAACGGCCAGGAAGGTTCTGCTGTGTGTTTGGTGGGATTGTCAAGGAATAATCTATTATGAGCTGCTTCCCTATGGCCAAATGCTCAATTCGGACCTGTACTGCCAACAACTGGACCGCTTGAAGGTAGCACCCATGAAGAAGAGGCCATCTTTGATAAACAGAGGCCGCATTGTCTTCCATCAGGACAACGCCAGGCCACACACTTCTTTGGTGACGCGCCAGAAGCTCCGGGAGCTCGGATGGGAGGTTCTTTTGCATCCGCCGTATAGTCCGGACCTTGCACCAAGTGACTACCACCTGTTTTTGTCCATGGCGAACGAGCTAGGTAGTCAGAAGTTAGCCACAAAAGAGGCCTGTGAAAATTGGCTATCCGAGTTTTTTGCCAATAAGGAAGCGAGCTTCTATAACAGGGGTATTATGAAGTTGGCATCTCGTTGGGAACAAGTCATCGAACAAAACAGCGCATATTTGACTTAAAACAGATGATTGTAACTAATTTTATGAACAAAAGAAAATTCGAAAAAAATGCCGCGGGACTTTTTTGACAGCCTAATATATGTTATGGAACTAACTAAAAAAAATATATAAAACTCAGACATTTTTTTTTTATCTTCGCTTATTTTTCGTCGGCCTATTTCCGCCACTTCAGTGCCAATCACCGACATCAGGGAGGCGACTTCACCTGTTCCTACCTATCAGACTCAACAACTCATGAGCCGGGCCAACTTCTTTTACTTCCCCTCCGAAGGAAGACGTAACCAGAGACTTTTCGCCTCAGAAAATCCCAACGACGCCAGCTGGGATTGAACCCAGGCCGATCGGATTGTGAAGCTGTTACGCTAACCACACAACCACTGGCGCCGTCAGACTCAGACATTATCTCAGAGGAAATCACGCGTTCTGACTGGTTGATTCGCATCAGTAATCACACTGTTATGCCTGGTGAGTTGAGCATTTCAAATACATGTATGTCGTGGGCATTTTTGCTCCCACCGAATTGTGTTTCCCTAACACAGATTTCAAAACTAGAAGTGGGTTATAAATACGGCTCCGTCCAGTATGGCGACAGGAAAAAAAATGATTGAGGGAGAAGAGCATAGTGCTTTGCGAGCTAGCAAGACCATTCTCATGTCACTTCGCAATCACAACCTAATGAATTTATTCCTCTTCCTCTTCTTCTTCTTGAATTATAGAGATTTTAAATGTTCTTTCGTCCCTAGCCCTGAGACAACTAAATCCAAACTTTTGTTTCACCTGCACTGACAAAGGCACTTCATTGTCCTTCGACGCTGCTCCGCAAACCGTGTCGGTTTCAGCAAACATCAAACGACGTTCTCGAAATGGATTTCCTAGCGGGCATTAGTTTATACACAGATTTGTGATTTTATTAGCCTGTTTTCAAAGCAAATTTTGACGTAGGACTACGTCTAACCGTTCAATATATTTCAATATTTCAGTGTGAAAAAGTGTTCAGTTTTTGAACGTTAATACCTCCTCAATTAATGAATGGATTTTGGATCCAAATACACACATTGATAGGAAATATCCTCAGCAATTGTTTATATACTGCACATTACGGGTTTTCAGCTCATATAAAGATCAAATTGATGAAAATTTGGAAGAAAAAAATCTCTACTTTCCCATACATTTTGTCTGCGCTCCCGCAGCAAACCGCTATTCATTACAAGCAACCACGGGTACGGGCGAATCGTATGGACAAGGTGAAGGTGGGGGACGAAAAAGAGATTATAAATAAATATAGGCGGTCGCTACAACGTTAACTATATGGCTATATAAAGTGAGCGATGGTGGTGCTCGGCCACATTCTATCATCGGACGCCAAGCAGGAAAGACACTATCTTGAGATTGATTTTCAGCATAAGATACATCGATGCTTCTGTAGGCGATGTATGCGGTGCGATACCGCAAGAGGGAGACACAGGAGTTTCTATGGGATTTGGAGCTGGAGAGCCAATCAAAGTGTGTTAAAAGCGGTGGAAGCGTTGCGCCGGGTGATGGAGAGGCTAATCGCGCTCGATTTGATAGAATGTTGGAGTTTTTAAACGGTTTTATTTAGCTGTGACATATCTGTATGTTTGTATGTAACATGTTTGTCTATAGCGCTAAACCACATGATTTGAAATTTGTTCCCTTCTGAAAATTGGAACATACCTTTATCTCTGTAGTCATTATAAAACTGCGTATCTCATGATCTTGAAAATCCAAGATGACGGCCGCTATGGGTGTCAAATGAAAGGGATTGACAAGTAGAACAGAGTTATTCATGAGGAATGCAAATCCAAATTATATCACGATACCAAAAGGTAAATTCTTATTACGATATGCTTGTCATCAGGTGTGAGTTCGTTGCCGGCTGAACAATAACCCCTACAACATTTACACCGCGTTTGAGTGTTCAGGCGCAAATACGAAAAAATTGGTCGTGTGCCGAGGTTTTATTCTATCCTTTGAATTTTTTCTGTAATTTTGTGCATGAAAAGTTGGTAATTCTGGGATCTGTGCTCCATGATATTCGAATAATGGACAGTCCTTGGTGCAGTCCTACGTCTCTCCGGTTATGTCGCGGACATTACCTACCCGTCTTTTTAAGCTATTGAACAAGTTTTCGGGCCAATAAAAAATAACCATATAACTCTTAGACATTTTATCTTTTGAATAAAATGATTACAATCCACTTCGTTTAGCTGGAAGAGAATTACTAACGCTCAAAGAAAAAACGATTTCTCCTCGACGATATCCAGCAGAAATAATACCCCCCTCCCCGTTAATTAGAATCATCGATCGATTGAGGCATTCGTCAACAAATGATATTTAAACTCCTGGTTTCATAAAAAAAAAATGGTTTCTTTGATATGATGAAATGTTCTCTACAGTATATTAAACATTTCATTTTCTTCGCTATCAAGGCAATGTCACCATTTGTACACAATCTGTATCGAATTGTCATCGACACTTCGTTCCTCGCTAAACGCTTCGTTCAATCCGGCTGCAGGAAAGAAATGGAGGTGGGAGAGAAGAGCATAGTGTTTAAGCGAGCGAGCGAGTCCATTTTCCAGTCACTTTCCAATCATAACTAAATTGATTTCCGAGCGGGCGCCAGCTTAAATACAGTTGCGCCAGCTTATATATACAATTGTGTGATTTCAATAGCATGTTTTCGAAGCATATTTAGGCTATTGAAACAATTTTTCGAGTCAATAAGTTACAATCATTTAAATCATAGACGTTTTTGTCTTTCGAATGAAGAAATTTTCATACCACTTCGTTTAGCCACCGCCACACACTCCAAGTGTGACGCTTTCGTTTTCGAAACTTTGAACTTACACCTCGGTACAGAAATAAAAGACGTAATCCTACGTCAAAATCAAGGTGCTGGGGAAATCGGCATTGCAAATGTATATGTCAAACATTGTCCCGTAAATGGGCAGCTCCGAGCCCGAAACTGGTCGACCATTAAGGGAAATTTTAAACCGTTTAAAATATTGAGAACAATACGTGTTGTCCCGCGCCGCGTCGCGTCCTAGTGAATGTGGCGAAGTTCTTACGTTGCACAATAAATCAGAATAAAAGTGAAAGTGAAGGGATATTCGAAAAGCTGTTTTCCCATATGTTTTACATAACGTATTAGGTGCTTCTAGTCTAATTGAAATTCGCATTGAAGCATATAGCATCGTGTTCCGTTGGTTTCGAGGCGGAAATGACAATGGGTCAAGGCCACTCCACAGGGGACGGTTTTCATCATATCCCATCCCATCTCGGCATCTTCTATCGAGATAGGCATCATCCAACGACTAGCTAAGTGCTGAATATCAGCTTATAAGTATGGAAATAAAAATTGTGACATCAACCCGCGAACAGTACAACAATCAGCACCTTATAGAACAGTGTCTCCTCGAAGAAGTGGATGTCTGCAAATGTAAAACCTGCGGAGGAGATCATGTGTCAATCGACAACAGTTGTACCAAATGTGAAGAGTATCGTCGCATTCGGATGGAAGCCACCAGAAGGAATCAACCAGCACAACATAGAAAAAAGAGGCAAGAACTTATTGATTTGGATGGCTTTCCCGAACTATGACCTCCACAATCGAGAGGAGTTTTGCTCAGTTACCACTATCTAGTCAGCGACAGACACGAAAATAGCCTCCATCTGGCCTCCCTCTCGGGTTTTAAATCAAATCAACCTTCTGGTTTTCCGACTCAGTGGTCACTTGAAGCGGAACAGCTGTATTTTCGACAAAATTCAAACCCGTCTATGAATTTCCTATCTCAGAAGACTGCTAGCTAGTATCTAGCAGCCATCGTTGCTGTTCTACAAAAAATGATTATGAAGATGATGCATTACTTAACATCCTTAGTCACATCCTTAATTGCAATGCCTGCTCTTTGGCGGTCAAAAAGGCGAAAATTATCGAATTTCTACAAAACAGTCCAATAAAGGGTGTGTCACATCAAATTGCATCACGGAAAAAACGCTGTAGAAATTTAATTTTTAGGAATTATATCTTCAGCTTTCGCTTATAATCAGATAAGAGTGGATAGATCACGTTGGCCATGCTTCATTGTCAATTTTTCGTAAAGGGCCTGGCCGGGTAAGGAAGTAAAAAGTGCCCCCAAACCAAATCACTAGCCGTATGGCAAATATTGTAAAGGATATTAAATAAGAAATTTTGGCGGTTTATTTGAACCCCTATCTGGTTTGACGTAGGATCTATAGTGAAAAACGTACTTTTCGTTAATTTCACGCCATCCTCAAAAGATCCGAGATAAAAATTTGAAAAAAATACTGAATGTGCATCTTACTACGATGTATCAAAAAAAATTATCAAAAAAAAATTTCATCAAAAATTTTAGTACTAAAAAAAATAATGAAATCTTGAAAATTTTTTTTTTGGGATTTAGAGATTCAGTACTACTCTAATTCATATTTTAATGTGTTTCTACGGCTTTTCTAGATATGTGTGATTTTTTTCAGATTTTTTTCAGTGTTGCGCGGTATCAAAAAATTTTTTTTTTATGTTTCCAAAGAGTGGTTAGGTAAGGGAGTAAAAAGTGCCCCCAAACCAAATCACTAGCTGTATGGCAAATATTGTAAAGGATATTAAATAAGAAATTTTGGCGGTTTATTTGAACCCCTATGTGGTTTGACGTAGGATCTATAGTGACAAACGTACTTTTTCGTTTATTTCACGCCATCCTCAATAGATCTGAGATAAAAATTTGAAAAAAATACTGAATGTACATCCTACCATGGTGTATCAAGAAAAATTATCAAAAAAAATTTCATCAAAAATTTTTGTACTAAAAAAATATTAAAATTTTGAAAATTTTTTTTTTGGATTTAGAGATTCAGTACTACTCTAATTCATATTCAAATGTACTCTTACGGCTTTTCTAGATTTATAAATATCTTCAAACTGTTTTTTTTTTCAAATATCTAATACTAAAAATAAAATGAAAAAAAATACACAGTACAAAAAAATGTTATAGATTTTCTGGCATTTCGAAATTTTGAAAAAAAAAATATAACTTTGAGACCCACTCCTGCTCAAATTTTTATTTAAATGCGTTCGTATGTGTCTTTTTTCTACATGTGGCGTAATTTTTCCTGAATTTTTAAGAGCATTGTGTGACACAAAATAATTTTCTTCATCGTCTGCATTATTATTTTTATTTTTTTGAAATCGATTATTTTATTGTATTCGTGGTTTTCAATTGAAAGATTAAAATAAAAAAACAAATCGAATTTGTGGTCTCAAAGTTATATTTTTTTTCAAAATTTCGAAATGCCAGAAAATCTATAACATTTTTTTGTACTGTGTATTTTTCTTTTTTATTATTTTATTTTTATTATTAGATATTTAAAAAAAAACAGCTTGACGATATTTATCAATCTAGAAAAGCCGTAAGAGCACATTTAAATATGAATTAGAGTAGTATTGAATCTCTAAATCCCAAAAAAAAATTTTCAAATTTTCATAATTTTTTTTTAATACTAAAATTTTTGATGAATTATTTTTTTGATAATTTTTCTTGATACACCGTGGTAAGATGCACATTCAGTATTTTTTTCAAATTTTTATCTCGGATCTATTGAGGATGGCGTGAAATGCACGAAAAAGTACGTTTGTCACTATAGATCCTACGTCAAACCACATAGGGGTTCAAATAAACCGCCAAAATTTCTTATTTAATATCCTTTACAATATTTGCCATACAGCTAGTGATTTGGTTTGGGGGCACTTTTTACTCCCTTACCTAACCACTCTTTGGAAACATAAAAAAAAAATTTTTTGATACCGCGCAACACTGAAAAAAATCTGAAAAAAATCACACATATCTAGAAAAGCCGTAGAAACACATTAAAATATGAATTAGAGTAGTACTGAATCTCTAAATCCCAAAAAAAAAATTTTCAAGATTTCATTATTTTTTTTAGTACTAAAATTTTTGATGAAATTTTTTTTTGATAATTTTTTTTGATACATCGTAGTAAGATGCACATTCAGTATTTTTTTCAAATTTTTATCTCGGATCTTTTGAGGATGGCGTGAAATTAACGAAAAGTACGTTTTTCACTATAGATCCTACGTCAAACCACATAGGGGTTCAAATAAACCACCAAAATTTCTTATTTAATATCCTTTACTATATTTGCCATACAGCTAGTGATTTGGTTTGGGGGCACTTTTTACTCCCTTACCCGGCCAGGCCCTTTGGAAAAATGTCGTCGAACGAAAAAGAGCGTCGTGAATTAATCCTGCGCACTCATTTCGAGAATCCGGAATTGTCACATCGGGACATCGGTAAGATGCTGGGAATCGTCCAATCCACGGTCAGCAGAGTACTAAAACAATACTTCGAGAACCTAACCATCGACCGGAAGGTGAAGAACGGCAAACATGGATGCTCCGTCAGTGAAAAAGATCACAAGCGCGTAGTTAAGCAGTTTAGACGTGATCCGAGAAGTTCGGTCCGGGATGTCGCCAATAAGCTGAATTTGTCAAGTTCATTCGTCCAGCGGACCAAGCAGCGGGAGGGCCTGCGTACATACAAGGTTCAGAAGGCTCCTAACCGCGACGAAAGGCAAAACATGGTGGGGAAGACGCGAGCCCGGAAGCTGTACACCGAAATGCTGACGAAGCCGCATTGCCTGGTAATGGACGACGAAACCTACGTCAAAGCGGACTTTCGTCAGCTGCCGGGCCTGTTGTTCTTCTCCGCAGAGAACAAATTCAGCGTTCCGGAGGAGATTCGCAAGCAGAAACTATCCAAGTTTGCCAAAAAGTACATGGTGTGGCAAGCGATCTGCTCTTGCGGAAAGCGGAGCGCCCCCTTCGTGATGACCGGCACGGTAAACGAGCAGGTTTACCTTAAGGAGTGCCTACAGAAGCGCTTACTACCACTATTGAAGCAGCACGAGGGCCCGACCATCTTCTGGCCGGATCTCGCTTCGTGCCACTATTCAAAGGACGTGTTGGAGTGGTACGAAGCCAACGAGGTCACCTTCGTGCCAAAGGAAATGAACCCGCCCAACGCGCCGGAGCTTCGCCCAATAGAGAAATATTGGGCGATTATGAAGCAGGCCCTCCGGAAGAACCCAAAAGTTGTCAAATCGGAAGCGGACTTCAAGAGAAAATGGATTTTTGTTCAAAAAAAACTACAACCTGACGTTGTACAGAACCTTATGGACGGGGTAAAGAGGAAGGTGCGAGCATACAGGCTTAGGCTCGAAGTATGAATAGAAAGAAAATGCCAAAAGTTGTTTAATAGTTTTTATTTTACTGTCTAAAATTTTCAAAAGGATCGGTCTACTGGGCGAATTTCTACAGCGTTTTTTCCGTGATGCAATTTGATGTGACACACCCTTTAGTCGTCGCTTTTCTCACAGAAAGGCGCCTCAAACCAAACGTGAATTTCAAACTCGATCGAATTGAGGCTGCCAAAATGTGGGGCTACCCGCAAAGGGCTCAAGTTCAGGACGTTGCCCGATTTTGATCTAACTACAGGATCTTTCAGATCAAACGCTCACGCAAAAAAAAAAATCGAATAGCTCCCTATAATTTTTTTTTCGCTCCGTCGATGGTAACACTACATTTCCCACTTCGGGACGATAATTCAGTCTGATCGGATGGTTTTTAGTGTCAAGATGTATAATTTACAAGAACGTGTATTTTTCCTTCCACAAGGCCCTTCTCAAGGGCTATACACGAATGAACTGCAAAAGTTTAAATTCTCTATAAACCAAACAAGGAAGGCAGGAAGGAAGGAAACAGACTCTATCCGATTATTGCTCGCAGAGCAGAAACATCTATCTCGTGAAGACTTGCGGTATTTAAACAGATTGTGTCTCTCATGCTAGAGTACGGATTTCCTGTTTGGATGGGATGTGCTAAAATGCATATTAACAAATAATCGAATAGTTGGAAACATGACTGACGTAATCGTAAAGCACTTAAATACGGTTTTGTTGATTATTGATATTTTGTGAAATTAGAGATAATTAATAGAGGAACTGGTACAAATTCGGTACCCCGTGGGTAATTTGGTACCCACCTGGATCTCCGGCGGTAATGAGCGCACTCTGGTGGCGAATAAAAAAAGTGTTCTAGTAATGTGGTAACAAACGTCAGATGCCAAAAACCCAAAATATCTGTGTTTAAAAAAAATCAAGTTTTGTTGTTTTTGAAATCTCGAAAATTTTTCATGTGCGTCTTTTGAAAAATCATTAAAAATCGAATAGTGAGCCGATTTTAAATATTGAAGCTGATTTGGATCAAGATTGTATGATTGTATGAAAATGTCAAAAAATACATTTTTCAGTGATTTCAGGACGATTCTTTTAATTTGAAAAAATAAAAAATGGGGTGCCAAATTTATACCCAGGCATCTCGGGTACTCGAATTTGAGTTGTTTCACTTCTATGCTCAAAGCTCCGAGCCAAATCAAGATTTTTGAAATCGGTTTGCGGGGAAATGTCCACAATAGATCCCTTCATAAGCTGACGTAATATTAAGAAATTCCGAGCATTGGCCAAGAGCTAAGTCCAAAAAAAAAAACCAAAATGGGGTACCGAATTTGTACCAGTTCCTCTACAATTTTTGTGTTATATTCTACAATACAGAGGGAGACATTCCTAGCTCTTTTACAGCATCTTTTTTTAAATAGTGCCAAGCCAAACCATTTTAAATATAAAGTTTTCGTAAGTGTATTCGTGTTGTGAATATATTGTTTTCGCTACCATTAGTGCTTCTATACTTTTTTTGGAATTAGATTTTTAATATTTAGGAGGTCGATTTATAATTCTAATTTCTAACAATATCTTGGCCACCTGTCGAATCATCAAGATAAGGTTGTATGTGTATACACTCATGTCCTAATCAGTTTGGCGGTGTAGCGTTTCGGATGATTTTTAAACACGATACTCAAAGGATTGAAGGATATCGGCTTCAGCAACCGAGCGATAGCGAAGAGGATCAACCGAGGAGAAACAGTGGTAAGAAATTTTCTCAAGAAAGGTCTCAAATATGACATACGGAAGAAAACCATAGGCAACTCCAAGATTTCAAACCGGGACCGGAACCGCAATATACAGCTTGGAGAGACTGGAAAGCAAAATGTATCGGGAATGGAGCAGGAACTTGATCTTCCCATATCGAAAAAACGTGTATCTCAAATTTTACGAGGATATGAACATTTGGTTTACAATAAAAAGGCAAAGAAACGTAAATTTACACCAAGGCACGTACAGGCGAGATTGGAACTTGCGAGACAGCACATGAACTGGAAAGCGGAGTGGGATTAGGTGAATTTTTAGGACGAAGAAAAATTTTATATTGATGGTCCTGACTACTGCGCGTATTATTGGCATGACCTTCGAGCAAATCCTCAGCAAAATAATGCGGCCATTCGCGTCAGCAAGAAGTCTTTGTCTTAATTTTACGAGAAAAAACATTGAGGTTTTGGATTAGAGCCTGTCCACGTTAAATTTCGGACACCTTTTATTCAGTGTAGTTTACGAAATATTTCACTAATCAATGAAATATTTCACTTACATGACAGCTGAAACCCTCCTCTGTATTTCGATGTCGAACATGTTTACATTCTTCTTCTGTTTGGTAAAATGGTGTCGAATCAAGTGGAAGTACGCAAACGCCTTTTTCGCGAACGGCAGCAAAATCCAACACTGTCAGTACGCGATCTCGCCAAAAAGCTAAAACTGCCGAAGAGTACCGTGTTTAGTGTGTGCAAATCGTTTGACCAGCGCTTAACTGTGGATCGGAAGGTTGGAGGCGGAACAAATCGAAAAGTATGCTCCCGACAGATGGACCGAAAGGCGGTTGCCATTATTGAGAAACATCCCAACCTTTCAATTAGAAATGTGGCTCGAAAGGTTGGAAAATCAAAATCATATGTACAAAAACGTGAAGCAGAGGCTTGGACTGAAGGCGTACAAAGTGAAAAAGGTGCCCAATCGTGATAAGCAAAATTTCACTGCAAAAAGCCGTGCTAATGTGCTCTACACCCAGTTTTTGCAAAATGGACGATGAAACTTATGTTCTCGAAGACTTCAAACCGCTTCCGGGTTTCGCTTTTAATACTGCGATGCTAAGGAATGCCATAGCCGAGTGTTTCCGGACCAAGAAGCAGTCTAAATTCCCCAAAAAGTACTTGGTTTGACAGGCCATATTCAGTTGTGGCTGAAAATCCAAATCTTTCGTCTCTACCGGCACTATCAACAAAGATGTCTACGAGGAGGAATGTCTCCAAAAGCGGTTGCTACCATTCATAAGAACCCACGATTCTCCAGCGTTGATTTGGCCAGATTTGGCCTCTTGTCACTATGCAAAATCCATCCTGGAATGGTATAATGCACATGAGTTCAAATATGTGCCAAAAACAGCAAATCCACCGAACTGTCCAGAACTTCGCCCAGTGGAAAAGTACTGGGCTCTTATTAAGCAAAAACTATTCGAAACTAAGAAGAAAGCGAATGGCATTAATGATTTCAAGAGGAGATGGAAAAGCGCCGCCGCCAGCATATCTGAGGATACTGTACGGAACCTAATGGCAGATGTTCCCAAGAAAGTTCGTGAATTTTACAGACAACGTAATTAACATCGAAGTAAGCTTTCCTTGTTTTAGATATAAGTCTATTTTACTGAAATAAACAATCGGTTTTGTTGTATTACGTGATTTTTTGTTTTACTGGCATCATCTTGGTGTCCGAAATTTAACGTGGACAGGTTTTAGCCAGCTCGTAACCCGGACTTAAACCCCATCGAGAACTTTTGTGGGATTCTGGCAAGGCATGATTACAGGGGCGGACGACAATTCGGAAGAGTTCGTGAGCTGCAGACATCTGTTAAGGGTGAGTGGAGTAAAATTCCACAAAGAATGCTGGATAATCTGATTGATTCAATGCCAAACCGAATTTATGAAACGATTCTGAAAAATGGAAATCCAACCAAATATTGAGTTTATCAGTTTCCTGTTTTAATATATTTTCGAGGCTGAAATATGAGGTACGCTTAGAAGTATTTCTACTCCGAAAATGTGCTTGAATAATTTACAATAACTGATAGACTGAGACATTCAATAGTGTAATTTACTTGCTATTCAAAGCTCTTATGAAGGTTCTTGTGCTCCCGTGGCCGAGTGGTTAGCGTCATAACTAACATGCCGGGTGTTCGGGTTCGATTCCCGTTCTGGTCGGGGGAATTTTTCGTGAAAGAAATTTCCTCCGACTTGCACTGTGATCACGCGTATTCTAGAGCTTGTCACTCACAATGCATTCAAGGCGTGTTATTTGGCATAGAAATCTCAACTGAGTACTAATAAAAATGACGCAAGTAATACTACGTTGAGACGGCGAAGTTCCTCTAGGAACGTTAGTGCCATTGAAGAAGAAGAAGATGAAGGTTCTTATTGTATATTCTAAAAATTGCCCAGCATGCAAAACTTAAACGCTTAACATCGATCGACCTGATCGTATCCGATCAACCATAGCAGTGCACAGCGAATTGATGGAAAAAAATCACACACCGCCTAAGCTTTCTAGTTCAATAGGTCCCCCTCGAACCGGCAAACTCATCCTCCACTTGGTGACCGGAATAACCGTCCCGTACCACATGCTGGCTTTCGCTCTCGCTGAATTCCTCACCCGTTACCGATCGCAACCAACGAACCCATCAGAATGGGATGTGATCTTTCCGAAGATTGGGATCTCCAGTGACAGGTTGCTTGCGAATGCCGTGTGCTGTTTCCTTTCCCCCCATGTGCTCGTCAAGATTACTGAATGGTAAGCGAATTAAGTGGTCCGGGATGAATACACACACCAAGTAAGCGAGAGTCATCGAGAGGAAGCTGGAATATATGTAGGTTATGTGTGTGGTTAAACGAGGAAGCACCAGCATCCATCCATTCGCTGGGTGAAGCGAGCGGACACAAAGCGATGTTGTGCCAAACAGGTTGAATGTTTTCTCGTTCTTCTGCTTCCCTTCCGCGTGAGGTCTGTGTTTTGTTTGTTGTGTTAACCGAGATGTGAGGTGTGCAATATAATGGCCTCCTTTAGCGAGTGTGCGGAAGTGTGTCGCTTGGACGTGACCTAATTTGAAGGGAACCAACCAGAGGAGTGTTTTTCTTTGAATTGCTCGGCGGTATTTCTGGAGCAGAAAACTGGTTTTTCTGGGGCCCTTTTCCGTGTGCCTCCGTGTCTCTCTCGGCCATTAGAGGTCTTTTGTTCAGGACAGGAAGGTACACCGGAACGATATGAAGTGGTGTGAGATGTGTTGTGATGGGGATTATCCGGCCACCGATTGGAAGGGGCTGAGTGATTCATTCCTGACAGAGTGTTCTTGAGGTGCACTTGATGCTACTTCTGGGGTGATGAGCAGTCCCGTGGAAACACACCGTGACCCGTTTCAGTGGCCGCTAGAAATAGCTACACGTTAGACTCACCTGCAAAAGAAACAAAGAAAAGTGAAATTGAATTAGAGGTTGAGAGGTTGAAAAAATAATGAAAATGATTAAGAAATTCTAAGAAATTCAAACAGAGAATTGGTCCGAAATGGAGCTCCTTGCTATTGAGGCAAAGTTTCAGAGCAAACATATCGTATGACGTGACAAAACCACAAAGACGACCCCATGCTGGTTTCCCGTCGTTTTATAGCGGTATAATTTCTCCGCGAGATGATCTTTCGCATATCTCGGGCAGGAAATTGTGAATGGAGATCGGGAAACTTGCTCACGAATGGTAGAACTCATTCATGGGCGTAAAGTTGTTCGAAAATTTGATCTTCTACAACCATCTGAATGATTCTTCGGCATAAGCTTCGAGTAACCGGTCGTGTGCTGTGAGCGTCTCCGTTGAAGCATTGTTTTCGGTTACCGTTGGCTGTTATTATTTTTTTTTGTCGCCCGGGTGTGCTTTTTTCGCGCGTTTTCGAATTGTTCGAGATATCGTGGAACGCAGTGTGAACTCGGAATTGGTGAGAAAGGCTGAATCGTCAAAGCCTGGCAAGGCCAGCCGGCTTTCAGTTATCACCGATTTGTCGCCATCGCAGTCGAAGTCGGACATCGGTGGTCAGTTGCACGCACACAATACCAGCGCGATTCGCTGCTAACTTACAGCAGTGTGAAGGAGAGCATCACTTCTTAGTGGTGTGTGATAGTGCCGAGCGCTCAAGCGCTCCGATTGAGAAGCAAGCAGCGGTTGCCAGTTCATCAGCACTGGGGTGCATTGTGGTGAATAGAAATAAATAAGATATAAGATTTATTTTTTTTTTAATTTTTTTTTTAATTATTATTATTATTATTAAAAACAAATTATTAGAATATAAGTACGAATTACAGAATGGCAGAAGGAGGGGGAGGATCTCCAGATATGGAGATCTCTGATGATGACTCCCCTCTGGTTGAAAAAAGTTCTAATAAAGGAACAGCGAAGACACTTAAACGCGTTCCTACATCAGAGGATGTTTCGTCCGGGGACGAGTCTGCTAACTCTAGCAAGCCCCCCTCTAAAAAACCTGCAAATACCTCCTCTCCAACCCCCCTCGCTCCTACAACAGCTCAGATTTCGCCTCCCCATCCTGTTGTCCCCGATCCCCTTCAATCCTCGTCATCTCCTTCTCGTCCTGTAGTCTTCTCTCCACGTGTCAAGGTCTATCCTGAAGATGCACCTGGAACTGGTCCGTGGGTTGTTTTCTTCAGGCCTAAGCCAAACGGAAAAGCACTTAATGTTATTCAGATCATGAAAGATCTGGCAAGATACTCCTCCGTGACAGAAATTTCGAAGGTTAGACCGACCAAACTGCGTGTTGTCGTAGCTGATCGGAAAGACGCAAACGGTATTGTCGTCGACCAGAGGTTTACCCTGGAATATCGTGTCTACGTGCCTTCCCATGACGTAGAAATCTCGGGGGTGATAACCGAAACGGGTCTGACGTGCAAATCAATTATGGAAGGAGATGGCAGATTTAAAAAGCTGCCTTTGATTAAGGTTAAAATCTTAGAATGCCGACAACTCGGCAAAGTCTCCCAGGAAGGGAAAGAATCGAAATTTACGCCGTCCGACTCGTTTAGAGTCACTTTTGCTGGCTCCGCCCTCCCTGACTACGTTATGGTGGACAAATTGAGGCTACCGCTGCGACTCTTCGTGCCAAAGTCCATGACTTGCCTGAAATGCAAGTCAGTTGGTCACACAGCAGCTTACTGCGCCAACAAGGAGCGCTGTGCCACTTGCGGAGAGCAACATGTGGACAAATCCTGCAGTGCGATTGAGCAAAAGTGTCCATATTGCGGAGGAACTCCGCACGTGCTCTCGGCTTGTGAAACTTACAAGAGTCGCTGGGAGAAGCAGAAGCGCTCTTTAAAGGAACGCTCGAAGCGCACTTTTGCGGAAATTTTAAAGGGCGCTTCTCCATTGGCCCAACAGCAACAACCTTTAACCACAAACAATGTCTTCGCTTCGCTGCCAGTTGACGAAATGGAAGCGGATACAGCTAACGAGGGCACACCGTACATCTTCCAAGGGAATCCCCGGCGCAAAAATGTGACCACTCCCAAAGTTCAAGTACAAGCCCCTCCGGTTATACCCTCTGTTAGCATGCCTAAAAAATCGAGTGCAGCGGACAAGCAAAATCAGGTTCCTCCTGGCTTCCGTGGGAATAATTCACCTTCGAACGACCCAGCACTCGAAGGAACATCAAAAACCCCAACTGTCCCTATTTTACCGTCAAGTTCAACTTCCCAATCGGGATTTATAAAGTTGACTGACCTTGTGGCTCAAATCTTCACATGCTTTAATGTTTCCGACTCCATCAGAACCATTGTCATATCAATGCTTCCAGTATTAAAGACAATTTTGCAACAATTGATGCAAACATGGCCCCTCCTTGCAATGATTATCTCTCTTGATGTCTAATTCAAATAGAGAGGTCGGAGATATCACTGTTTTACAGTGGAATTGTCGTAGTCTTATCCCTAAATTGGATACATTCAAATTTTTAATTCATAAGTTCAATTGTGATGTTTTTGCTCTGTCCGAAACTTGGCTTTCTTCGCGAGATGATCTCTCTTTCCACGATTTTAATATTATACGCTTGGACCGTGATGACAGATACGGAGGGGTGCTATTGGGGATCAATAAGTGCCACTCATTTTTTCGAATTGACCTTCCACCTATTGGAGGGATCGAAGCTGTTGCTTGTCATGCAAACATCAGAGGAAAAGACCTCTGTATAGTCAGCTTGTATTGGCCTCCGAGAGCTGCGGTTAGCCGCAAACAATTTGATGACATGTGCTCACTCCTTCCTGAGCCACGATTGATCTTGGGAGACTTCAACTCTCATGGAACTGCCTGGGGGGAACAGTACGACGACAATCGTTCATTGTTGATATATGACCTTTGTAACAGCTTCAATATGACCGTTTTGAACACTGGGGAAACAACACGTGTACCTAAACCTCCTGCTAACCCAAGTGCTCTTGACCTCTCGCTTTGCTCGAATTCACTATCGTTAGATTGCAAGTGGAATGTAATCCAGGACCCCAACGGTAGTGATCACTTGCCAATCAAAATTTCCATCACCATTGGGTCAAATTCTTCTGAATCTATAAACATGGCATATGACCTCACAAGACACATTGACTGGAAAAAATATGCGGACGCGATTGCTCTAGCCATCAATTCCAGAGATGGTTTGCCTCCATTGGAGGAGTATAACTTCCTTTCTCGTTTGATATATGACAGCGCGGTTCGCGCTCAAACGAAACCCATCCCAGGCTCCACTTTTTGTCAAAGGCCTCCCAATCCATGGTGGGATAGCCAATGTTCCAAGCTTTATGTAGAAAAATCGAATGCATTTAAAGCTTTTCGGAAACGTGGAACCATTGAAAATTTTCAATCGTATTTGGACCTTGAAAATCAATTTAAAAACTTGATCAAAGGGAAAAAACGTGCTTATTGGCGAAATTTCGTGGGAGGTTTGTCACGAGAAACGTCAATGAAAAAATTATGGAAAGTGGCTCGAAACATGAGAAATCGCTCTTCAACGAATGAAAGCGAAGAATATTCACATCGATGGATTTTTAATTTTGCGCGGAAGGTTTGTCCCGATTCCGCTCCTGTGCAAAAAATTGTTCGAGATATACCACAAGGTAGGTGCGATCTTGATTCCGAGTTTTCGATGGTAGAATTCTCTCTTGCTCTCCTTTCATGTAACAATTCTGCTCCGGGATCGGATAGAATTAAGTTCAACTTGCTGAAAAACCTCCCTGATGTGGCGAAACATCGCTTGTTGAATTTATTCAATCGGTTTCTGGAGAATAATATTGTTCCAGATGATTGGAGACAAGTACGAGTTATAGCTATTCAAAAACCCGGAAAACCCGCGTCCGACTTCAATTCGTACCGCCCAATAGCAATGCTGTCTTGTATACGGAAATTGTTGGAGAAAATGATCTTGTTTCGCCTTGATCGATGGGTTGAAACGAATGGCCCACTCTCAGATACACAATATGGGTTCCGCAGGGGCAAGGGGACGAATGATTGTCTTGCGTTGCTTTCTTCAGAAATTCAAATGGCTTACGCCGGAAAAAAACAAATGGCTTCAGTATTCTTGGACATAAAGGGGGCCTTTGATTCTGTTTCAATAGAGGTTTTGACAGACAAATTACACTCTCGGGGTCTGCCGCCTCTATTGAATAATATGTTATATAACTTGCTTTGTGAGTAGCATTTGAACTTTTCTCACGGAGATTCGGCAGTAAGTCGGGTCTCTTACATGGGCCTCCCCCAGGGCTCATGTTTAAGCCCCCTTTTGTACAACTTCTATGTAAGCGACATCGACAATTGCCTTACACAAAATTGCAGCCTAAGACAACTTGCAGATGATGGAGTGGTGTCTGTCGTAGGATCAAACGAATCCGACCTGCAAGGACCCTTACAAGATACTTTGAACAATTTTTCAACCTGGGCCATTGGGCTAGGGATCGAATTCTCCACGGAGAAAACAGAGATGGTGGTTTTTTCTAGGAAGCATAGACCAGCAAAACCAAAGCTTCAACTTTTGGGTAAACCGATCACTCATGCTATGTCATTCAAGTATCTTGGGGTCTGGTTCGACTCCAAATGTACTTGGGGGGCCCATATTAGGTATCTGAGTAAAAAATGTCAACAAAGAATAAACTTTCTCCGTACAATTACCGGCACCTGGTGGGGAGCCCATTCCGAAGATCTTATAATGTTGTATCGAACAACTATTCTCTCAGTGATGGAGTATGGCAGTTTCTGTTTTCAATCAGCTGCCAAAACACACCTCATTAAACTCGAGCGAATTCAGTATCTTTGTCTCCGTATTGCGTTGGGATGTATGCCCTCAACGCATACCATGAGTCTCGAGGTTTTGGCAGGCCTACTCCCACTAAAAGATCGCTTCAATTTATTATCTCTTCGGTTCTTCATCCGGTGTAAGGTCATGAACCCATTGGTGATCGGAAATTTTGAGCAGCTGATCGAGCTAAATTTTCACTCCGGATTCATGAGTTCATATCATGAATTCATCTCCATGCAGGTTGATCCTTCTTCGTATATTCCCAACCGTGTTTGTTTCCCTGACTACATCAATTCCTCTGTGCATTTTGATCTGTCCATGAAGCAAGATATCCATGGATATTCAGATTACCAACGATCGAGGATCGCTCCAACGATCTTCGATGAAAAGTATGGGGGTATCAATTGTGATAATATGTACTTTACTGATGGGTCCACTATAAACGAGTCCACAGGATTTGGAGTGTTCAACGAATTTTTTAGCACCTCACACAGTCTTCAGAATCCTTGCTCAGTGTATATTGCTGAATTGGCAGCAATTCATTGGGCGCTGGACAGCGTCGCCTCACGACCTGTTGAACACTATTACATTGTAACGGATAGTCTTAGCTCTGTCGAAGCTATCCGTTCAGTGAGGCCGGAAAAGCACTCGCCGTACTTCCTTGAGAGAATACGAGAAAATTTGAGTGCTTTATCCAGACGCTGTTATGTCATTACCTTTGTGTGGGTCCCTTCTCATTGCTCAATTCCGGGTAATGAGAGGGCTGACTCATTAGCAAAGGTAGGTGCGATTGAAGGCGATATTTATCAGCGTCAAATCGCCTTCAATGAATTTTACTCTTTAGTCCGTAAAAATACCATCGCTAACTGGCAACGCAAATGGAACGAAGGTGAATTGGGCCGGTGGCTTCACTCGATTATCCCTAAGGTTAGCCTCAAACCATGGTTCAAAAGTCTGGACTTGAGTCGGGACTTTATTCGCACCTTCTCCCGACTCATGTCCAATCACTGTTCGTTAGACGCGCTACTCTTTCGTTTCAATCTGGCCGGCAGCAATATCTGCGTTTGTGGCCGAGGCTACCACGACATCGAACACGTTGTTTGGTCGTGTGAGGTGTATCTTGTTGCCAGATCGAATTTAGAGAACTCCCTTCGGGCTAGAGGAAGGCAGCCCAATGTGCCGGTGAGAGATGTGTTGGCTCGGTTAGACCTTGATTACATGTCCCAAATATATGTTTTCCTTAAATCTATCGATGTTCGTGTGTGATTATCCTTATATCCTTATACCCTCCATTTCTTCCTTTATGAGTAATTGGTCCGCTTGCTATAAACAGGAGAATGAAATGTAAATTCACAATAGATGTACGAATAGATTTAAGAATTGAGTGTGTGTGATTATCAACATTGTAATAATTTCCTTATACCCCATCCTTTTCCTGAGAAAAATATGTCACCCTTCTAATCTCGAGTTCACCGCGAGTAATCGGTTTCCCACATTACTAACCATAGATTTAAGAAAATTGTTCATATATATAGTTTTAAAAATATATTTAAGATTTCGGCTCCTTTAAACTTATGCAACTGAGCCTGTAAAAATAAACGAATTTATAAAAAAAAAAAAACCATCTGAATATCCCACTCCAAACCGCCGATTGAATGGAATGGAAAAGATCAATCTGGAAAGCAAGTAAAAAAAAAAAAAAACACCGAACAAACAAAGATGAGAACCGTTAATCATTGCGGCAGAAATCGATACGGTTGTTGTGGTTTCGGTAGCCGGAGAATATGGCGGAAGAACGCTGCGTTGGGCAAGCTTCAGAGTACTTCTTTGTGTGACGATGATGCTGTAAATGATACGATCAAGAGAGTTAATCAGGAATACGCACACACACAAAGGGTTTCATTCAATTTGTGCACAAAAAGGTGAATCGAGTTGAGCGGGAAGCGGCGTGAAAAAGAGGTTTCCATTGCTTTCGATCGAGAACCAATGAACAGGAAACGGTTGCGTGGACTTGCCGCCGTTGGGTTCGTCGCTTTTATTCTGCTTCGATTCAAATCGCATTTATGAGGGTATTGAATTTCATACCGGATGGGATTTGAGATAGCGAGATTGGGGACAGCTTTCTTTCACAAATCATAACTATGCCGACGACTAGACAAAATCAATCGAGCGGATAATAGAAATTCTAGAGCGAAACAAGTACTGATCTACTGGCCCGGTTAGAAAGGACCTCACATCGTGTAGCCAACTCTCGTGTATTCTGCATGGTATCTTTCACATCCATCACGGTTTTATGTTATGCTCAACCGTTGGCAGCGCGCCAACTTGAGATGCATAAACAACATCTCAACAAATGCAATCCATTCTCCGGGCTGAAATGGGCCGAAACAACACACCCAAATGTTGTAATTTCTTCTCTCTCCGCGCCGTGTGCATGACTTCGAACATGCCAAATTCCAATGTCGAAACACATTAACAGCAACAGCTCCCGCCAGCCAGTAGTCAGTAGCCAGTAGCCTAGGGAGCTAGAGGCAATAGACCACCAGCGTCCCCTCTCGTCCCGGCTCGCGGATGCTGTTGCTGTTGCTCTAACGCACCCTCGTTTCTCGTAGCATCTGTGTAACTACGCTGCTCTGTGATTATGGCTCATTATTTTATTACAAGTACCGCAACTTGTAGGCGTAATTTATGGTACGTTTGTAGATTTACTAGCTGCTTTTAGGTTCACTGTAGCAGCCGATCGCTTCTCAACGGAAGAAAGTCTTACAGACGGGTTAGGCTTTCAGGTTACTGATCGTTCTCTCAAAGGGCTTCTACACAAGCAAAATTGCCCAGGGTTTTTTCATTCCAATAAATTCCGTTCTAGCCCACAGACTATACCGGCAAGAAAGAAATAACTGTTTCTTTCTTTCAGAACGAAACTTTCTTCTGTTTTGCACTTTTTTTGCTTCCTGGACATAGTATTCAAAAATTCCTGCCATTTTCGTCACGTCTATCGATGATCACTTCGGGATTTATTTGAAAACCTCTGAATTAATTTTGGGATCAGCTACCTTTGCTTTTCTGTCACTCTCGGGTTTCCTGCCGATGGTCAGACGTTCTCCGAATCGTTCCAGAACATCACACACGTTAGAAATGGGATAGTTCAACGATTTTTTTTTCGTGTTCACCATTTAAGGTAAACGAACATTTTTAGAATTTCTGAATATTTTGAGTTTTTGTGTTTGTCTTGTTGATTTTTATTTGAATTTATTGAAATTTAAAATTTTTTCGAATTTCAACCTTTTTTAATTTTTCTAAATATTCAAATTTATTTTTTCCAATTTTTCAATTTTTTAAAATTTTCTACATTTTAAATTTTTTAATCCAAATTTTTGATTTTTGATTTTTTTTTCTGAATTTTCTAAATTTTTCCAATTTTTTAAGCATTTTCAGATATATTTATATTAAAATTTTTCTTTTCAAATTTGAAATTTTCTATACAGTAAAACCTGTTTTTGTGCGTTTTGCTTGTGCGAATTTTCACAAAACGCACAAAAAAAGGTTTGCCTGTATTGCAAACATTTTTTTACTTTAACATATTTTCGGGTTCAATTTTTTAATTTTTATAATTTTCAGAAATTTCAAATTTAAAAAAAGATTTTCTATACCGGTCGGACTCGATTATATATAGACTCGATTTATACAGACTCGATTATATGTAATTCGATCATATACAATTTTGGACTCGATTATATACAGTTTGGAATTTTTTTTTTAATATATTTCAAATATGACTTATTTCAAGAAGAAATTTAACCTTTCAACGTTAAGGTGAAATTTAAGTGGTTATTACATGTACAGTGCGGTAAAAATCGTGATTTTTGATGATTTTGCTTGAATTTTCATCAAGAATTGTTCATATCGACATTGCTGCCAAATTAAAAAAGATAGAAGATGGGTGTCAGAGAACAAATTGTAGGGCGGTTAGAGAGCTTTAATTTAATTGATAGAAACAATCTAGTTTAATATACATTTCTAGGATAAAATTAATAATAACACATTAAAAATTATTAAGTTTTATGTTTTTCACTTCCAAAAAATTCACTAATTTAGATGTTCCACTACTATATCCTGTACTAAATTTTCTCGTCTTTCAAATGAAAGTAACAGAATCGTATTCCGTAGCGTACTTTGTAATGTAGAGCCAGTTAGATGCAACAAAGTTCGAAACCAAAAAAAAGTTCAATAACTCTGTCATTGTTGAAATTCGAACATATGCGTAGGAGGATTGAATCAAAAATCAAATTCCTCTTTTATATTCAAAAAACGAAAAATACATGCAAAAAAAACGAATAACATTTGTTTTTGACTCGATTATATACAGGATTTGATTATATACAGTGAAAAGAAATCAGAAACTGTATATAATCGAGTCCGCGCTGTATACCTTTTCGTCTTTTCGTCTTTTAATTTTTTCGTTTTTTGTCTTTACGTTTTTACGTCGTTTCGTTATATCGTCATTTCATCTTTTCGTCTTTTTGTCTTTTCGTCTTTTCGATTCTTCATTTTTTTGTCTTTCCACTATTTTAATCCTAGAATTTTTCAAATCTGTCAAGCTTTTAAAATTTTTTGGAATGTTCTAAATCTTAAAAATTTTGCAACAGTAGAACCACGATTATCCGCAAATGCGAGTCCCTTAGTAGTTCTAGGAACCGTCCCGAAATTTTTCAGAGAGTGGTAGAGTCTTGCTCTTTTGTTTTGGTCATGGCTTTCACACTATCTGATCACTCAGGTAAACGACCTTACAGATGGATAGTTCAACAATTTATGTATTGATTAAACATAGTTTTCATGCTAGAATATTTTTTTTTCGTGCTTGTACCTCATTTTTAGTTCTTTATGTTATCCGCGATTTTCATTATACGCGGTGATCTACCCAGACTATTTCGCGGATAATCGGAGTTTTACTGTATTTAAAATTTTTAACAATTTTCTATATATTTTTTTATTTCGTGGACCTTCTATTTTATTTAAAAAATTCCTGGGTTTTCAGAAAAAAATATATCCCCAGAATATTCGGATTTAATTTTAATTCTTTCTAATTTTCAGATTTTTTTTTCAAATTTTCTAAGGCTTGAGATCTTTAAAATTAAAAAAAAATGTTTATTGTTTTTTTTTCAAATTCTTCAAAGTTTTCAAGTTTTTTTTGGATTTTCAAAATTTGTTTGAGTTTTCTTATTTTTTGAAATCATTCGGAATTTTCCAAAAGTTTTGTATTCTTTTAACTTTTTTTTATTTTTTTTGATTTTCTGTTTACAGTTTTTAATTTATTTTTACAATATTCAAGTTTCTAAAATTTTCAAAAATTTCAAAGTATTCTACCTTTAAATTTCTTAAATCTTAAATCTTAAATGTTTGTTTTCGTTTTTTCCACAAAATTGTTTTCATTTTTTTTAAATGTTCCGTTTTCTAACATTTTTTAAACATTTAAAAAAAATTCTTTTTTTTATTTTCCCAATTTTATAAATTTATTATTTTTTTAAAATATAAATTCATATTTTCATTCTATGTATATTTTTGAAAATTTGTTGTTTTTTTTAATTTTTAGAATTTGTATTTGTATTTTTAATTGTATTTTTGTTTGAATTTTTTAAAATTTTGTTTTATATTTTTCATTTGCATTTTTTTATTATTTAATATTTAATATTTTTTAATTTTATTTATATATTTTTTTAATTTCCTAAATTCTCATTTTTTATGAATTTTCTGTTTTTCTGAATTTGAAGAATTAAAAAAAAATTGTTGTTTTTAACAGATTGAACTTTTATGTTTTTCTTGAATTTTTTTTTGTTGTGGAATATATATTATTTAAAATATTTCGAGTTTTCAAAAGTTTTAAATCCTGAAGATTCCAAATTTTGTTCAAATTAAAAAAAAAGGAATTTCTAGAATTTTTTTTTCTATATTAAAAAAATTAAATTGAAGAAAAACTAGAATCTAATTTGTTTTATATTTGATTATATATTTTTATTTTTGTTTAATGTTTTCTAATTTTTCTCAACTTTTTTTTTAAATTGTTGGATATTTTTAAAATTTTCTTAACATTCTGATTAAGAAAATCAACTTTTAAAATTTGTTTCACTTAAATTTTTCTATTGTTATTTTTAACAGTTTAAACCTTTTTTGTTTTTTCTGATTTTTTTTTTGTTTTTGAATATCTTAATTTTTTGTTAATATTTCGATTTTTCAAAATTTTGCAAATTCTCAAAAATTTTAAAAATTTTGCAATTTTTCTTATTGTTTCAATTTTTGGAAAATTAAAAAAAAAATTCTAGAATTTTTAGATTTTTTAAAATTTTCTTAATTTAAAAAAAATAGATTTTAATTTTTTTAAATTTTTGTTCGAATGTTTTTCAATTTTAATTTTTTTTAACATTTTCCAAATATATTGAGCTTTTTTAGAATAGTTAGAATTTCCTAATTTTTATTGGGAGGCGATCTGGCGTAGTGATTAACATCCGTACCTCTCACGCTAAAGGTCACGAGTTCAATTCTCACTCCCAACATTCTTCCAACGGAATAAATCCGTTGGTTCATGTGATGAACCAGCCAAAGGCTGAAAATCACTAGAATACAGCAAAAAACAATTTTTTTTCAAATTTTCTAATTTTGTGAATTTTTGAAATTCTCTCTTTTTTTAAATTTTCTCAATGTTTAAGTTTTTGCGAAAAACGCTCAGGTTTAAATTTTTTTAATTTAAATTGTTTTGAAATATAGTAAAACATCATTTTTTTCTTTTTTGTATTTTTAATTTTTGAGTTTTCTGAAAAAAATATTTTTATTTTTTTGGAATTTTGAGAACTTTTAGAATTTCCCAAATTTTCTGGTTTTTTTTCAAAAAAAATGATTACTGTTTTTTTTCTAAAATGTTCCAGTTTTTTTTTAAATTTATGGCTTTTTTTTAGAATTTTTCAAATTTCTTATTTCTTTTTTATTTTTTTCGAATTTTCTAATTTATGATTTTTTGGAATTTTTTACTTTTTTTTTCAATTTTCTCAGCTTTCTGCGAAAAATGTTCAGGTTTTTATTTTTTTTAAATTTAAATTGTTTTGGAATAAATTAAAGTTTCTTTATTTTTGTATTTTTGTTTTTTTTTTGTTTTTGAATTTCCGTTATTTTCTTAAGTTTTTAGATTTTCTAAATTCTCTGAATTTCCTAAAAAAAAAATTCTAAACATACAATTTGAAATTTCCGAAATTCTCAAATTTCCTAGAGTTTTCAGAATTTTTAGAACTTCTAGAATTTTCAGAATTCCTCAAATTTTCAATTTTTTTTATTCTTCAAATTTTTTATTTTTCAAAATTTCATTATTGTTTGAGTTGTACGCATTTTTTGTGTTGTACGCATGTACTATTTCTAATATACAGGTAAACTTCGATATAACGTACATTTCACTTTCAAAATTGTACGTTGTATCGAATTTTACGTTATATCGAAGCATAATAAAGTACTAACAAACGTAGTCTATAATATATTATTGTGTTGCTGTTTTAGTAAAGTTGATGAATAACTTCAATCAGCAGACGAAGCCAGCCTTTCTCATGATGTTTCCCTCCGTACTGTTGATTGAAGATTGATTCATTTAGAAACCGGAATCACAAAACCAGCTGTATTTCGGGATTGATTGAAGGTACAAAACTTGTTTTAGCATCACAATACAGATAATTCATTGTTCTATCAGCAAAAAAATATTGAAAAAAAAATTTTCCTTTACACTTTGGAAATGTGTACGTTATATCGAGGTAAAATGTACGTTATATCGAGTGACGTTATATCGAGTGTACGTTATATCGAAGTTTCCCTGTATATATTTTTTTAATTTTTTTAATTTTTCTAATTTTTAAAATTTTTAAAATATTTTAAACTTTTAAATATTTCAAATTTTCAGAATTTTGAGGTATCTTAAAGATATATTTTTTAGGTTTTTTCTTTGAATTATTTTATTTTTTTTAAATACTCAGAATTTTTTGAATTTCTATATATCTTAAATTTTAGATTTTTTCTTAAATTTTACTTTTTTATTGTAAGATTTTTTTTTTAAATTTATGATAAATAGGAACATTTATGAAAAATTTATCAAGTTTCAAGTTCATCCGTTTTCTGAATTTTTGTTATTTTCCTTAATTTTATGAACTTTCTTTTTTTTTTAATTTTCGATTTTTTCATATTCTCAATTTTCTGGATTCACTGAATTTTATTAATTTTATGAATTTCCTAAATGTCCTGTATTTTCGAAACTTCAAAAATAAAATTATTCAAAAAAATATTTTTAATCCAAATTCAATTTCAATTTTTTAAATTTTTCTGATTTCTGAATTTCTTGAACTTTTTTTTTTGAATTTTTCATATTTTCTAGTTTTTTATTTTTAAATTTTTGAGTTAGATTTTTGTTTTTGTTAATTTTTGAATTTGTTGAATTTGTTTGTTTGTTGAATTTGATGAATTTGTTGAATTTGTTGAATTTGTGTAATTTGTGTAATTTGTTGAATTTGTTAATTTTTTTTTGGATTAGTAATCTGTTGAGTTTGTCGAATTTGTTGAATTTATTAACTTTTTGAATTTGTTAAATTTGGTGAATTTGTTGAATCTGTTTAATTTGTTGAGTTGTCGAATGTGTTAACATTGTTGAATCTTGCGATCCATAACTTATGATTTCACTATTTAGGATCTACGATATACGATTTACAATTAACGATTTGCGATTTGCGATTTATGATTTATGATTCACGATTAACGATTTACGATCTTGAAGTTTTTGATTTTTGGATTTTTTGACTTTTTAAATTCTTAAATTTTTTATTTTTCTTCGTTTAATCGTAATTTTTGCAATCAAAATTTGTTAGCTAACTATTTACGATTTTTAGTGTTTTGATTTTTGGATTTTTTAATTTTCTGAATTTTTTATATCCTTCAATTTTTTATTTGTGTTTCTAAATATATGATTGATTTCGAAATCGGTACTTTGGCAATCAAAATTTGGAAACTCGATGAAATATATTAGGTGTGTGCATGAAATGTGCATCTCTTATAATCTGTTAATCTGTAGCATGATTCTATATTCAGTATTCGGAATCTGGAAAATGAACATGAAATGTGAAATGTGGCCCTGCAGTCAGGATTCTTGATCTACACACAACATTCGAAGCATAAGTGGGTATTGGAATTTGGAATCTCAATATTTAAATATTTATTTATTTATTTATTTATTTAGTACATAATCTTCGACTACGTCGCACAGAATTACTTAAAACTAACTATACTAAATCTCTAATCCTAGCACTGAACACGTTTCTTGTCAACAGAAAATCAAATTCATTACAAAAAACATTAAAGGAACGCAAACAAAAATCAAAACTACTGTTGTAACCGAAGTTTGTTCTGTGGTAAGGAATTGCTAATAATGGAGAGTTTCGAAAACGACGAGGCGGAATATTCAATGGAATCTGTTCCAAGAGCTTAGGACAGTCAACATGACCCATTAAAACATCAAAAACAAACAGCCTTTGTGACTTAGTGCGCCTCGATGAAAGTGTTTCCAAATCGATCAACTTACAACGATCAGCATAACAGGGTAGATTGACCGGATCGTTCCACGGAAGAGAGCGCAAAGCGAAACGCACGAATTTTCTTTGAATTTTCTCAATCGCAAGACTCTGTGTAACTTGGTAAGGACACCAAACCGGGGAAACATATTCCAAAATACTTCACACAAGCGAACAAAATAGCGTCTTGAGGCAATAAACATCAGTAAATT
This sequence comes from Toxorhynchites rutilus septentrionalis, assembly GCF_029784135.1. Classification (NCBI taxonomy): domain Eukaryota; kingdom Metazoa; phylum Arthropoda; class Insecta; order Diptera; family Culicidae; genus Toxorhynchites; species Toxorhynchites rutilus. The sequence goes on from NC_073744.1 coordinate 199,217,558, forward strand.
CAGATGTATGACGCCGGATGAAACCAAGCACTGTATACGCCTTAGCTGTTATAATGTTGATGTGTTCATGAAATCTTAGCTTCGAATCAATAGTAACACCGAGATCGCATATTGAATTGATACGCTCTAAGGCAACTGATTCCATGTTGTATTGATGGACTAAAACGTTACTGCAACGGGAGAAGGATATCACTTTGCATTTTTTGCAGTTAACTCGCATTCCGTTGTCGCCACACCAGACAAGCAAACGATTTATGTCGTTTTGCAGAGCAGCACAGTCATCTGGTGAAACTATGACACGAAATAGTTTTAAGTCATCGGCAAACGAAAGATTGGATGAGGAGAGTAACAGGCAAAGATCATTGATGAAGATAATAAAAATTAGAGGGCCGAGAACACTGCCCTGGGGTACGCCAGAAGGAATGTCGAAAGTTCTGGAACGCACAGAATTGACCATAACGTATGCGTTACGATTTGACAGGTACGAATAGAGCCATTCCGTTATCCACGAGGGAAATCCAGTGTGACCCATTTTATCAACGATCAGCTTATGCGGTACTGTGTCAAAAGCCTTCGCGAAATCTATATAAATTGAATCAACCTGCTGCTTCGATTCCAATTCAAGTGACAACGCTGATACATAGCACTTTAAGTTCGATGTTGTTGAACGGTGTCCCACAAATCCGTGCTGACTACTGGAGATGATGGGAGTCGCGACTCGGTAGAGAACTGTGTGAACAAGCTTCTCAAAAACCTTGCTGAGAGTACAGAGTATTGACACACCACGGTAGTTTTCAACACAGGTATAGCTACCTGATTTGTAGATTGGCACTATGTACGCTGATTTCCATGCGGTCGGGAATATTCTGTCCGAGAGCGAACGGTTAAAAACAGCAGTGATGGGCTTGGCAAGCGAAGAGGCACAGTTCTTTAAAAATGCGGCCGGTATGTTATCTGTACCTGGTCCTTTTTTGGGGTCAAGATCCTCGAGACCTCTCCTCACTTCCTCTGGAGTAAACTGGATGCACGGTAGGTTTATGTTATGGATTGGTATTTCCTCAAAACGATCGTGACGTTGAACCGGTGATGCTTTGCTGAAGACACTTTCGAAGAAGGCAGCAAACAGATTGGCGGTCTCTGAACTTGTGGTAGAAACGGTCTCATTGTAGCTAACCGAACCAGGGATATTACTGCTTGCTTTTCTTTTCTTGACGAAACTCCGAAAACTTGAAGGATCTTGTTTAACCGTTGCCTGAATTCTTAGCAGGTAGTTTTTAAATGTTTCAGAAAGGAGACTCTTGTATTCCAAGTCAAGATTTCGAAGTCTAGCTCTGTCAGTCTCATTCTTCGAATTGAAATAACGATTACGCACCTTGCGGAGGTTGTTGCGAAGATTTCGTAGCTCAGGAGTCCACCAAGGTTTATTGTAAACGGAGCTTGACACTCTTCTTCTTCGAGGGATATGGCGACTGAAGACATCATGAATAAATTCGTGAAAGTTTGACAACATCTGATCTACTGAATCGTTGTTCAAAACTCGTACCCACTCAATTTCAGCAAGCACAGAATTCAAAAGATTAAAATCGCATGAAGAAAAGTCGAACTTGAGGCATTCTTCAGACTCGTCCGTTGAAGTTGGGACAACCCGTACGTCAAGTAATAAAATAAACGGAGCGTGATGATTATCCACAGGTAATAGCGGTGAAGATGGTACAATAATATCGAGGAACTCTGGGAGATTGTTAAACACCAGGTCGAGGAGTCTGTCATTTACGTTTGTGAAACCATTCATTTGTCTCAAGCCTTGAGCAAACATCACGTTCGTGAAGTCAAGTCCGATGTCAGAAGTAGCATTTGAAGGAATGTATCCATTGATGTCATCGTCAAAACTCCATCGTAAATACGGAAGGTTAAAATCTCCGATTGATAGGATAATGTCCGACTCCAAAAGACGCTCAGCTATGGATTGAACAGCGATTGCATGTGCAGAGTATAACTGGTTGTTTGAATTACGAGGGAGATATATCGCGACTATGTAGAGAGACCGAAATTGTTCTTTTATGCGTACTGCAACTTGTTCGAACTCGTTACAGTTAGCAATCGGAACTGATACACAATCCAAACAGTTTTTGACTGCAACCAGTACTCCACCACCTCGCGAACAAGTACTGGTATGTGCATTACGATCACAACGGTAAATTATATAGTCGGGAGAAATCTCACTGCTATCAATATCTGCCTTGAGCCATGTTTCCGTAAATACAAGTACGTCATACTCGCAGCTGGACAGTAACAAACGCAGTTGGGCGATTTTCCCTGCGCAAACCTCTTACATTATGATAACACACGGAAAGCATACTATCAGTGACGTGTCCCTCAGCACTGGTAGATGTCAAATTCGTCGATGACTCGGTGGGTGACATGGTACTTGGAACTGCAATTATCGTGGGAGGTCCGATATCGTTACCAGGGCCCCCTCCGACGGAGGTGAGGTTGCTAGAAGAAGTCGACATTACCGGAAGAGAAGTGTTCCGTGTGGTAACATACTTGCCTGCAATAACGGTTTGGAAGGCCCCCTCTCCATCCTCAACCTCAGGTCTGGGATGCCTGATGGACGCTGGCAGGAAATGCTCGACTGAGATGAGGGGATTGGGGGCTCCCATAAGGCTAGCAGGCGTGCATCCCAGTGCCGAAACTGCGATTGATTCATGTGATGAATGACGGAAGCTTGACAATTGGATGAGTTCAGCAGATGAGCAACTTGTGGATCCAGAGCATGATCCAGAAGAATGGCGAGAATGTTTACTGAAAGCGTCAGACAACCTTGAGTACAAAAATCAAATTGGCAACTATTAGAATAATTCGAAGTCAGAAAAATGTATATGAAATCTGCATTTCCGATCCGGAGTCTGGAAACAAGAACGGAATTTATAATGCGAACTCAGATATATTCAACCGGAAAATGAATATGAAACCTATAATCACTTGCCTACTTTGGACTATAACTACAACAAGAATATAAACGATTTAGTTCAAAAGTTAGGATTCTTACGTTAGGAAATCCAGCCGGTATACCACGCCACGCGGCACATCCATCGTCAGCGGTATGCGATATGCATACCCAGCAGAATGAAATAATAAAAAGGCCACAGCCATGTGGCTCGCTCTCTTTTCTCACACTGGACGTCGGCTAGGGAATAAGTAGGTTAGGAATTTAATAAAACTCTTTTTTAAAAAGTATATAAACAGGAAGAGTTTCCTTACTGGCGCAGCCGGTAGGATACCCATCAGGAGGTTTTAGAAAAAAAAAAGTGACAAAGTGACAGTGAAAGCTTAGTAGTGATCACCAGCAGCAGCACCGAATAATCATTCTGGAGCATCGCTTGGACATCGCCCCTAGCAGAACGACAACTATTGCCCGCCTCCTCGAGGCCTACATATCAGCATATCGAATGCTGGAAATAATCGTGTAAGTACACACATTTAATTATACTTAACTACCGAAACAATGCCAGACGAAAAGTGCAGTGAAATTGAGCAGCTCCGTAACACGGTTGAGGAGCTTAAAACAATGCTCGCCGGGGGGCAGAATGACGATCTTTATCGCCTGCCAGATCCCATCAAAAATTTGTCCGAGTTCACGGGCAACAAACGAGAATTAAACTCGTGGTTGGAAGAATACGATACCTTTAAAGTGAAGGGACGAAAGGGTGCTCCTGACACATTAAACATGTTCTATCTCAGAGCAATAAGAAACAAAATTAAAGGTGAGGCACGCACCATTCTATGTGCCAACGGGAATCCCAGTACTTTACAGGGGATTAAGAAAATTTTGGTCGAAAACTTCGGTGACCAAAGAGATTTTACTACTAACCTTTCACTTTTATTCCATATCCGTAAAGGTGACAAAAACAATTCGAGATTCTTTAACGAGGTTAAAGAAATCAATACTAAGTTGAAGGCTAATCTTCAAATGAACCCGCTTTCACCAAACGAAATTATCGAGATGATAATAGTCTCAAAATATTTGGACAATATAGGGGAGCCACTTGCGTCCATTATTAGAAATTCTAAACCTTCTACACTCGATGAAGCACACTCAGCAGTTATGCTTAATGCTAACGCCGAGACACGCGCAAAGGGGACGGTAAAACCAAAAGCATTCGGAAATCAAGCACACCAAAGTAAATTAAATTTTAATAAACCCCCACCGCAACAGCAACAACAACAACAACAACAACAACATAAGAAACCATATCAGCAATACAGAGCGCGGGTTGAGCATAATAATAATGAATCAAATGGAGCGCAAAGCGCCATAGTGGACAATGACTCGGACGATGACAATGACGATGACGATGACGACGAATCAGATATCGCAGTGGAATCCAATGAACTAAATTTTCACGTGGTCAGATTGAAAAACTCTCGAACTTGAATTTTATACCATACATTCGTTTTACGACTTCGAAAGGTTATTTAAACTTTCTGGTCGACACAGGGGCCAATAAGTCGTATATAAATCCGGAACATGTCAAAACCGCTAGCAAGGTATCTAATCCTGCGGTTGTAACAAACAAAAATGGTAAATTTGTAATAGATAGCGTTGTACATGCTAATTTGTTTGCAGAATCCTTCAGTGAAAAATTGCCATACCACGTGTTTAAATTTCATCCATTTTTCGATGGCCTTATAGGCTACGAAAATTTAGCGCGCATGAACGCAATCATTGATACAACACATCATTTTTTAATAATTGGTAACAGAGAGTACTCTTTCACAAAGTACTATCCTTCAAACATAAATTTCCACGAGTGTCGTGAAAAACTTGGTGAGATTTGTACTACATCGAATGGCACATTTTTAATTGAGCATGAAACAGATATCAACTCAAATGTCACTGTAAATCCTGGCTTATATGTAGCCGAGGATAACAGGGCAACAGTATTTCTGTCTGCAAATGGAAAGAAAAGAAATCACAACTTAAAACCATTCGATAATGATCCTTACTTGTTGGAAGACAAATGCAGTACAGGTAAACTAAAATTTCCTGCCGATCATTTAAATAAAGAAGAAATCCGCCTACTGGTTAAAACCCTGAAGCCATTCAAAGACATATTTTTCAATGAAAGCGAAAGGTTAACTTTCACTCATGAGGTAAAACATTCTATAAACACGACTAATGAAAAACCCATCCATCAGCGTACATACAAGTACCCATACCACCTTCGAGAAATTGTTTCTGAACAGATTCAGAAGATGTTAGACAACGGGATTATTCAAGAGTCCTCATCACAGTGGACATCTCCGATTTGGGTCGTACCCAAAAAAGACGACAATTCAGGCAAAAAGAAATATAGGATTGTGGTTGACTATCGCAAGCTAAACGAAGTCACACCCGCTGACCGATACCCTATACCGGAAATCAGCGAGATCCTTGACAGATTAGGAAAAGCTCAATATTTTTCCGTGTTAGACTTAGCAAGCGGCTTCCATCAAATTGAAGTGGAACCAGCTCACATTCCCAAGACTGCCTTTAATGTAGATCATGGCAAATACGAATTCATTCGCATGCCGTTCGGGTTGAAGAATGCGCCCGCTACTTTCCAAAGGTTGATGGACTCTGTATTGAGGAAACACCTGGGTATCAGATGTTTCGTCTATATGGACGACATCATTATCCTTTCCCCTTCCTTGGAGAATCATCTGCAAGATATCACTAAAGTTTTGCAAACTCTGAAAGAAGCCAATTTAAAGGTACAGTGCAATAAGTCGGAGTTTCTTCGCAAAGAGGTTGAATTTCTTGGGCACCTCGTTACTGTTCAAGGAGTTAAACCAAACCCAAAGAAAGTAGAGGCGATCAAAAATTGGCCAATCCCAAGGACATTGAAGGAGTTGAGATCGTTTTTGGGAACCGTATCTTACTACCGCCGATTCATACCAAAATTTGCATCCATTGCAAAACCAATGACTTCGAAATTACGCGGAAAAAGTAAAACGTTTGATGTAACTCATGATTTCGAAACAGCCTTTAAACAGTTAAAGGATATAATGACTAAGGATTTGCTATTACACTATCCAAACTTTGACGAAGCTTTTATTGTGACTACGGATGCCTCTAACGTAGCAATTGGGGCAGTGTTATCGCAACTGGTTGATGGTAAAGAGAGACCTATTGCATATCTCTCTCGAACTCTTTCAAAGGCTGAAGAGAATTACTCAGCCACTTCAAAGGAGCTTTTAGCGATATATTTTGCCGCGAAAACGTTTAGGCCGTATCTCTATGGTCGACGATTTACTATATACACGGACCATGAACCATTAACAAAAGAGCTAAAATTGACAGACGCCACTGGCAGAGAGACCCGACAACGGCTTTATCTGGAACAGTTCGACTTTCGAATCATTTACAAGAAAGGAAAGCAAAACGTAGTCGCGGATGGGCTTTCCAGGATTCCCCGCATGGAACTCAATCTTCAAACGTTGGAAAGCGAATGCTTTGAAAATCACGAAGTATATGGTCCAGAAATTATCAACAAATACAAGAACCAGCTTATATTAAAAATTACTAAGGATAAGTCTAAGAGCCCACATATAATATATAATACTTTTCCAGGTCAAGTAAGACACATTTTTCATAGAAATGGATATTCAGATGGAGACCTAACAAGGATTTTGAAGGATTATCTGGATCCAACAACGAATAACGGTATCTTTGCGCCACTCGACATTTCTTTGTCGTGTCGAAGGATAATTAATAACACATTTAGCAAGACCTTAAAAATTAACTTCTCCAATCTCAAACTTCCAGATTTGATGTCATCAGCGGACCAACAGGAATTCATCAAACGATGTCATAATTTTAACCACAGAGGATGGAAACTCACATACAGTGAGCTACAGAAATCTGTATACTTCCCAGGGATGTTATCTAAGGTCAAGGTATTTGTACAAAACTGTGAATCTTGCAAATTTGCCAAATATGAACGAAAACCGTTCAAAATCCCGATTGGTAGAAGAATTTATGAAAGACCGTTTGAAAATGTCTTCATAGACGTTTATGTCAAAGAGGGTGAAAAATTTTTAACCCTCGTTGACGCGTTCTCAAAGTTCGCGCAAATTTACAAGATTCAAAATGAAACTGCCGATGAGTTAATGGAGACTCTGACTGAATACTTTAAAAGTTTCGGCCTACCAAAAATGATCACTTGTGACCAAGCCACAAGTTTTAGAAATGCAAAATTTAACAAATTCTTACACAAACTTGGTATATCTCTTCATTTCGCGAGTTGCAGTAATGGCAACGGAATTGTGGAACGTTTCCACAACACATTGCTCGAAATGTCTATGGCAAATAGAGACAAAATAGAAAATCTTTCACTTTATCAGGGCCTAGTCTTGGTAACGACCCTGTATAACGAGACAAAGCATACGACGACAAAACTCACACCTAGAGAAATAATATTTGGAAATTCATCGTCCCTTAACATTGACGAAATCAACCTTTCGAAAAACAAAACACTTCAGACCGCTAGAGACAATATATCCCTAGACGCAAACAATCACAATTCTAAATTACCCATAATATCAAAGGACGATTTCAAGAAACTGGTAAATAGACAAGCACTAGTAAAATGTAAAGCACATCCAACGCCTCACGGACACAGATATCGACTCATAAACATCAAAACTGAAACGGACAAGACAGTGACCGACGACACAAACATCAAAATTCACAAGAAAAGCATCAAAAGATCTCCTATCTAAACCCCTCATTTATATGATCTTCCTTCCAGACTATGTCTACTACTCCAGGGCGGACACTGCGATGTCCGCATACACGATTTAAATCAAAACCCTCTAGCTGTTGTGTCATTAGGACCTGCGAGAATAAGCCATAACTATGTTAGAATTATCCACCGTGTAAATGTAAGTTCTATTGAATCCATTATTGAAAAACTGATTGTAATTGCAAATGAAAAGATAACACATAGACACTTCCTGAGCCCACTTATAAAATCTAAACAAGAAAAATTGTTAATAACTTTTGAAAAATTGAAAACGCCAAATATTAGACGATTCAGACGATGGGAAACCCTAGGAAAAGCCTGGAAATATATATCAGGCAGCCCGGATGCCGAAGATTTGAAAATCATTAATACCACTACCAATACACTAATTGAACAAAATAATAAGCAAACAGCAATTAACAAGCAATTTGAAGAAAGAATCAATAACTTAACAAAAACTATCTCTTTGCTAGCTACCGACTATTACAAGTCATATAATGAAACAATGGATGGATTTGAATCAGTTAATCTTTTATTTAATTTAGATGAGCTCATCAAGAATTTAGAGATAGTAGAGGAGGCTATAACTTTAGCTAGGTTTAATATACCAAGCAGCCGCCTCATCAGCCCAGAAGAAATCTTCGCAGCACAACAGTTTCTCACCAGCAACAATTTCGAACTAGATTCCTTCGGCACTATTCTGGATATCGCCAGCGCTTATGTTCTTCGAACCTCACATTCAATTATCTACACCTAAAAAGTTCCAAGAATTAAGGATGTCATTTATGAGCTACACTACATCGAACCAGTCATAACCAATGGTACACGTGTTCATCTATCTTCAAACTACTATCTAAAAGGACCCAAATCTTACCATATGCAAAATTTATGTCCTAAAACCAGAGGACTTTACATTTGCCAAGAGTCGCAGTTAGAAGTAGCAGGAGCATGCATTCAACAACTAATGAGTGGAAGTTCTGCCCAATGTATGGTTGAGAAAACGTATGGTCAAAATTTTGTAAAGAAAATCAACGACGCCAATATCGTTGTAAATGATGCAAACATGACTATGTCTTCAAGCTGTTTTAAACACACGAAAGACTTGCAGGGATCTTTCTTAATTCAGTTCTCCGGATGTACTATCCACCTAAATGGAGAGGAGTATACAAATCTCGACGCTGAAGGACCTGCAACGTCTTTTATTCCAACCACCGGGTTAAAGGTAAACGCCACTGAAATCATCAATCGTATGCCTCTAAGACTACTTACAGAAACTTCATCTAAATCATCGAGAACACCTGCACAAGCTCAACTTGACGACGAAAAACATACACGGAAGTTTGCGCACCTTCAAGTGGATATCCTTTGGTTCATTCTCCGTTACAACTCTAATCATCCTTGGAATCATTTTCACCTTGGTCATCAAAAACATACTTCCACCATGCCATAGAACCAAAATCGTTATCAAGGGAGACACGCCAACGGGTAGTATGGAGGACATTGTAGATGAATATATTCAGAAGAAACCGAGGGTTAATTTCATACCGCAGCAAGATAATTGAGGAAAGCCGAGGACGACTTTCGACTAAAAGGGGAGCCGTTAGGAAATCCAGCCGGTATACAACGCCACGCGGCACATCCATCGTCAGCGGTATGCGATATGCATACCCAGCAGAATGAAATAATAAAAAGGCCACAGCCATGTGGCTCGCTCTCTTTTCTCACACTGGACGTCGGCTAGGGAATAAGTAGGTTAGGAATTTAATAAAACTCTTTTTTAAAAAGTATATAAACAGGACGAGTTTCCTTACTTTAAAAACAAAAACAACAGTTAGTGAACAATTTGAAGAACTATTTTCTCGTAAAAACCCAGTCTTACCTTCAGCTGCAAATCCTGCAGGTAGCCCATGCTGATATAGTGCTCCACGGTGACGCTTCGACGATTGCAGCCCCAAACGACACGTTGGGGAGAATGCAACTGGTTTGTTTGTAGAAAAAATCAAATTTTTACACTTCTGGGGCACATTTGCTCGACTTCCTCACTTCGATAATCGCCATTGGTTTCGGACACAGTTCAATGCGAACAACACAACACACGCGTGGTCTAGACAACAAAAAAATGGCTCTATAATCGGTGTTGTTCACAAGCAAAAATGCGGTTGATTATTGTGCTGTTTATTGTTTGCCTTTTTTTTTTTTTTTTGGGTAGTAAAGTGAAGCTTCCTTGTTTCGGATCGGACATAGCAATGAACTCTCGACACTTGGCGTTCCACCTGTTTCAGTTTTGCGTTTGATGATTTTCACCCACAATTACACCCCGAAGCGGGGGAGAACGAACAAAGGCAGCGAAAATTGAGGTATTTACCTTTCGGCGATTATTTTCGTGAAACACACAAAATAATCGCAATAATTGCGCGGCTTGATTAGCCTCAAGTATTCACCGCGAAAGATCGAAAGTTCGATGAACGTCTTCTCAGCGCTGAGAAGCGCTGAGTTTAAGAAGTGGGTTACCATATAAAGCAAAACTCCTCAGATTTTTGTGGTGAGCCCAGAAGAATAGTGGGTGGCGGGAAAAGTAGCCTCATTGTTATTTTTGGATAACGCGTCAAGACGCGTTTATTTTAACGCCATTAGGCAACAAAGTCGGTGCTGCTTTGTCTGCGGTAAACTAATCGGTGTAATTTTTTTTTTTTACACAAACTGGAGTCCATTCCCAGAAAAGCAAAAGAAAATCGATGGTTTTCACAACATAAACGTGAGTAAGTGGTGTCCAATTTCAATCATAACCTCAGCAACGGATTTGATTAATATATAACATTCTACAATTTGTACCGTTGCCATCAATCACCGTGAAATAAATTTCAACTTCGTTGATTCAACCCACAAAATAAGAACCGCTAATTAGTGCCGCCAGTGATCGGCTAGATTTTCTGGGTAAATGTTATAACTCTATTTTTAGCATCCACTAGTAAAATCAAATCAAACCTGCCAATCGGTCAGACATTTGCCCATTTCCAATTTGCACCCAGGAAAGCACCGTTTGTTGACGATGATGATTCCGGAATGACAAAATTAGGAGTACTGGGGTCTGGAAGAACGGTTCGGCAGCTTTTCGTCGTACTCCACGGTTCGTTGGTGTCGTTGGCTTACCGCTCTCTTTCGCGTGGTGCGAGGTGAATTGCATTTTTTTTTTGTTTCGTCTCACTTAATAAGCTTTCAATTCATCAGAGAACAAAAATAATACGATACGCTGCCGGGAGGGGAGGAATAACAATGCAACAGAACCACGGAGGTTCGCGTTCAAGTGGAAGGAAGACGTGGCGACGATTCGCTCGAGAGATTACCTGGTTTGGTGGGCACACAGGTGTGGGAGCATTCCATTCATTTCTTTGGTTCGGAACAACGGTGATATAACTGGGAATTGTGTTTGTTCGCTGGAATGGTGGCAAATGCAGTCTAAGGTATGTGCGATTTTCAGAGTGTACAGAACGAAGATTGCAGGAAGTAATTTACCTGATTAGTTTTTCTTTAGAGTAGCAGTAAGAGGGGTTTGTAAACTCGGTATGAATTTAGAAAAATGAGTGTGTGGAACTCACTCGACACGTATCAAAAAATTAATCTTGTACAAAATCTGGGACCACTCAAGACAATTTTGGGTAAAGTTGAGACCTCTAACACGGCAGTGGAACTTCATACAAATCACTCGTCGAAAAGTGTCTCCTTTTTCACCGCTTGTTTACATCGACGAATATATTTTTTTCCACTATGTTTTGTTGGAGAGTGTATGTATACTGACAGATTTCTACTACGAGGTGTTTAATGAAGGATGAAAGGTGGGAATGTTTATGTTTATATATGATTTATCGTACGATTTAATTGAATGCATACAAGATGTCAACAAAACTGGAGTTAAGCACCTTTTTGAATTTGAACAAATATTGATAAGAGATTCCCAGCAATTCTTTAAGTTTATTGCGTGATTTGGTTACTGTATAAGTTGTTTGAAACGAAGGTTTAGTGTAATGATTTTATTTTGAGGATTATATTCACAAACATACAAGTATAATTAATATAAATTGCATGTATATGATGCGCCTGCCAGCCCATACATGCAAACGTGGAAGCGATATACATATTTTTTTACGAACGGATTTAAACGATTTGCATACCAATCAAATTGGAAATTTTCTAAGATTTTTTTTGTTTGATATGCTATACATTACAATCCCATAGTCTGTATATGGTTTAAATTGATGAAAATTTGAAGCATTCCCTTTTTTCCATACATTTGTGCTGTCCATTTGTGTACTTTCCCGAACAGAGCTGTCAATAACGGGTATCTTATGCAGCCGCTAGAACAGAAACAACGAAGGGGGATAGCGGGAAGAGAAAATTTGCGAAGTAAACTTCACCCTTGCATAGCAAGTAAGCTGTCACTAGCGTATAAGTATTGCATCTCCTCTGAGGAAAATTCTCAGAATCTTTCTGTGCCCGAAACAACAAAGGTCGCTTATTCTGCTCGTTTTGTGTTTAAAGTTTCCCCTCGAGCTGTGAATGCTAGCGAACATTTCACTTGAAGTGCATCTGGCATTGCAATTAACACAACCATCCGAGTCATGGCAAAGAAGGCGAAAAAAGAGAAGAGTGCAAATGATTATAGGTCGCTTCTAAACATGTTTGGTGTTTGGTTTTTTGTGTGTTGCTTGTTTTCGTTGCGCGAAACATAGAAACTTAGAAAAACTTTGTTGACGGTTTTGAACGATAATCGAGAAACGGTCATTCTCGCGATAATTCATTTTTAGCACTGTAACTGTGTGCATCTGTTGGACGCGTGTTTGATGCTTGTTGAATGACGATGCACTTCTTTTTCTTTCGAATTATAGACACTTGAAACTAAGACAGTTCATTCGTCTTTGATGGCGATGCACGGAAGATGCCTCTCGTTAATATTCAGTGCAATGCGTGCATTGATATAAAGAAACAAATTGCGACATATAACCAATTAGTGTATTGTTCTCGCAAAGGCAAAAAATGATCGTTGCTTCTCGAAATGATTCTACAAAACTACGCAAGCCATTAAACCTTCTCAGGGCCCCGGAACTTTTTACTAAAGAGTTATTTATTAAATTTCGACGTATTCGCAAATAATATTCGAAATGATAAACCATCAAATTTCAAAAGAAAAAAGATTGCGTAGTCCTACGTTCTAAGCGGTCGTGTCTCGGATACAACCCCTCGAATTTTTTACGATTTGCTGGGCAGTCCCGAAGGCAGTTTTAAATTGTTAAAATATGAATGAAATTTTTTACTTCATGTTATCGATTACTTGAAACATGTAGTACTGAATATTAATTAACCATTTCTATATAAATTTTGCGATATTTCCACTAAAGCACAATAAACAATCAGAAATGACGTATCCGATTGTAACTCTTTCGTATCATATGTAAGAGCTTCAATTGGGCTAAAATCATATTTCAGATAGCCGTACGAGATCCCATCGGAGTAATTTTATAACTGTCGCCACCACTCGTATCAAACATTTATATCCCTAAAAATCCCTAAATTGATTAATTCCTATTTGTACAAACATAAATGTTTATAAAAGTTCTATATACATACAAAAATGGTGATTCCCCGGGCCGAACATTTTACTTTAATATTTTCCGCCATTTTTTTATAGCAGTGATGAACGTATATTCGTATGACAACAGACTTATTATGTTATTAGGTATTGCCTAATAATTGTACAGTAAGTAACCTCTAATTCGACATTAAGTTAATTGGACGGACATGTAATGGGACACAAATAATTGGACATTTTCATCTCTAATTGGATATTTTGTAAACATCGAGTTTGATACCCAAAGTATGGCCCCAGATTGAAAGTAGCCACCAGATGTAAACATTGTACCACTATCATCGTGAATGTCCAATTACAGACCAATCAACTCTAATGCAACACTGAGTAGTGACTCGGTATGTCGAGGATTAGAGGTAACTTACTGTATATGCTATTTGGGTGCATCATATACCACCCAAAATATCAGATATTCGATGCTCTATATACGATTTAATGTTTGGTGGGTTGGCATACTTGGCAGCTTGGTTTGTCAAGTTCATAATCTCATGTTTACAGTTTTGAGTTAAGTGCAATTGAATGACGAAGATGAACTAATTTATTTTGTCGCTATGTTTATCAGAACGCAAAAGATCGGCAAACAGATAATCTTCCGTTCTTAAAAGTTAAAAATAAAAAAAAAGCAACGTGAAAGTTAAACACTTTTCTTGAAACCGGAAATATTCGGACTTAAAAATAATTTTTAACGTAATATTCCAAACATACATGTATTTACAAAAATCTATAATAATTATTATAATCATCAAGAACGTTTTCCGCCATTAGTTTTTTGGTTGTCTGTAGTAAATCGTATATACGCATGACAATAGTCGCACTAGATGCATGTATAAGTCGTATATTCATCCATCCAATCATCGTGAATACTGTTGCAAGTGGAAAATAAATGTGTGTTCATTGCTTATGATGCGAAGATAAACAACAATATAATACAGTAATTTAATTTTTTTACGACATGCCGAGGCACCACTCAGTGTCGCTTTGGAGGCGATTTTGACTTGTAATTGAACATTGACGATGTGAGTTGTATAGTGTCTACGTCTGGTGGCAACTTTAATGTGGCGCCATAATTTGGGCCCCAAACTAGATGTTTACAAAAATGTCCAATTAAGCATTACAGGTCTGGCCAACGATCCAAACGTCGCATTAAATGCAACTTACTGTATATAAACAATATTTATTCCCAGCTGTTTTGAGGCATCTCGCACAAATTGACAATACCATTCAGTTGTCAGTGCAAGTCGGTGCAATTTTTAGAGTGTAAAAAAAGTTCACTGTTTACATAAAAGCAATCTCGAATCGGCCCCACTTTTTTGCTTGAAGTTACTATCCCCTGCCTCTAAGCACTTAAGAATAATTATGGTTACAGGCAGTGATGTCTATAAAGGGTGTGTCACATCAAATTGCATCACGGAAAAAACGCTGTAGAAATTCGCCCAGTAGACCGATCCTTTTGAAAATTTTAGACAGTAAAATAAAAACTATTAAACAACTCTTGGCATTTTCTTTTTATTCATACTTCGAGCCCAAGCCCGTATGCTCGCACCTTCCTCTTTACCCCGTCCATAAGGTTCTGTACAACGTCAGGTTGTAGTTTTTTTTGAACAGAAATCCATTTTCTCTTGAAGTCCGCCTCCGATTTGACAACTTTTGGGTTCTTCCGGAGGGCCTGCTTCATAATCGCCCAATATTTCTCTATTGGGCGAAGCTCCGGCGCGTTGGGCGGGTTCATTTCCTTTGGCACGAAGGTGACCCCGTTGGCTTCGTACCACTCCAACACGTCCTTTGAATAGTGGCACGAAGCGAGATCCGGCCAGAACTTGGTCGGGCCCTCGTGCTGCTTCAATAGTGGTAGTAAGCGCTTCTGTAGGCACTCCTTAAGGTAAACCTGCCCGTTTACCGTGCCGGTCATCCCGAAGGGGGCGCTCCGCTTTCCGCAAGAGCAGATCGCTTGCCACACCATGTACTTTTTGGCAAACTTGGATAGTTTCTGCTTGCGAATCTCCTCCGGAACGCTGAATTTGTCCTCTGCGGGGAAGAACAACAGGCCCGGCAGCTGACGAAAGTCCGCTTTGCGGTAGGTTTCGTCGTCCATTACCAGACAATGCGGCTTCGTCAGCATTTCGGTGTACAGCTTCCGGGCTCGCGTCTTCCCCACCATGTTTTGCCTTTCGTCGCGGTTAGGAGCCTTCTGAACCTTGTATGTACGCAGGCCCTCCCGCTGCTTGGTCCGCTGGACGAATGAACTTGACAAATTCAGCTTATTGGCTTATCCCGGACCGAACTTCTCGGATCACGTCTAAACTGCTTAACTACGCGCTTGTGATCTTTTTCACTGACGGAGCATCCATTTTTGCCGTTCTTCAC
Organism: Toxorhynchites rutilus septentrionalis; assembly: GCF_029784135.1. Lineage (NCBI taxonomy): Eukaryota > Metazoa > Arthropoda > Insecta > Diptera > Culicidae > Toxorhynchites > Toxorhynchites rutilus. Next base: position 199,233,353 of record NC_073744.1, read on the forward strand.
CTTCCGGTCGATGGTTAGGTTCTCGAAGTATCGTTTTAGTACTCTGCTGACCGTGGATTGGACGATTCCCAGCATCTTACCGATGTCCCGATGTGACAACTCCGGATTCTCGAAATGAGTGCACAGGATTAATTCACAACGCTCTTTTTCGTTCGACGACATTTTTCCAAATTTACGAAAAATTAACAGTGAAGCATGGCCAACGTGATCTATACACTCTTATCTGATTATAAGCGAAAGCTGAAGATATAATTCCTAAAAATAAAATTTCTACAGTGTTTTTTCCGTGAAGCAAATTTGATGTGACACACCCTTTATGATCGCTCTTGTGCAACCTGCGGCCCGGCAGACTTCCTTGGTTGGTCCGTCTGGTGTTACCATATTTTAAACTATTTTGTATGAGTAAGAGTAACGAAAATATAAGAAAACATTACCCAATTAAAGCATTATGAAGTCGTATGACATTCACTTTCTGAAGATAAAAATATTTATGAAATCAAAAAAAAATCTATGAAGTCCATCGAAAATTGATCAGCGTCGTCGAATGGCCGTGAAAGCCGCAGCTATTACTTAGCTACTGTGTTGACCGGAGGTGTACTTTTTTCGCCTCAGCAAAATACATTCTCAGAAGATGCGTGAAGTAAGCATAGTACAGAGCTTGCATTGACGGGCACGAACCAAGTTTTCATACCGTTATGTGAAGATTTCTCGTGCATGATTGAATCATACGCACGAATTGTTGATTTCATGCGTTATCAAAAATATAACGGGGGTGGCGGAACAAATACGTAATTGGGGGGACCGCAACGCGCTACGTCCATTGGCAATAAGGACACAAATCTCTTCTCATCTTTAACTGCTTCTTCAAAACCACCCAAACCTATCGGTTCTTTCCAGAGTCATTTTCGACTAAAGTGTTATTTTGAAAATTTCGATACATTCTAGCATAATAACCGAAGTAATCAAAAGCGAATTGATTTTCATGTTTTTTGAGGGAGAACTTTTGAGCATTTCAGAGCGTGTTTGGATTTATTGGTGTAATGAAAATGATGTTTTGTTTTCTCTGACTCTCAGATTTTCTCAGTTCATTCACCTCTAGCCTTAAAAAATGTCAATTTGGAAACCCCAAGCACTCGGTCTTGAGAGAGGTCGTTTGGAAAGCCTCGCTGCCGCTGCCATCTTGTCGCTAACAGGATGACTCGTGAATAACTTATTGGTGACTTATTCCGATCGATCGATTTTAGGAAATTCGAGCACTGTTTCCGGGTGGCGTTAAATTGCAGAGCACTTCGAGCCGGATATCAAGCGGGTATTTTTCTTCTTCTTCTTCTTAAATGGCACTAACGTTCCTAAAGGAACTTCGCCGTCTCAACGTAGTATTACTCGCGTCATTTTTATTAGTATTTAGCTGAGATTTCTATGCCAAATAACACGCCTTGAATGCATTCTGAGTGGCAAGCTCAAGAGTACGTGTGACCACAGTACAAGTCGGAGAAAATTTCTTTGAAGCAAAATTTCCCCGTCCACATATGTAGAAATGTAATTTTTCATTAATAATTTTCATCATGAAAGTGCATTCATCATTCACCTGAAAATTCATTATAGTCATTGTCGCCTCCCCTGATACGAAGCTCAATGTGGTCAATGAGAATTTACCTTCTCGCCCCTAAAAACAAATATCTTCGCTGTTTGTTCTCTGTGTACAACACACCCTTATTCCATTCAACAACTATCAATTTTTGCACAGAATGTTTGGACTGAGCTGCGCGAGTGGAAATATTTTCTATCGATTGATGCAAATATCTCTGCGAACTATCGCGAAATGGCGGAGCTTAAATTGCAGTAGTTTCTCTCTCCCTTCTCTCTCATTGCCCGTACAATGAACCCTGCATTTGATTCGTGTATCACGTATATGTCAGCATATTTCAGATCTTCTCCGACAAACTACTTGTTTGGTTCCGTCCTCATTTTACGATCGAACTGCACTGCGAACTCGAATCAGGCTTTCTCCTTCCCACTCAGGACACCTCTGTTCCTTTTTTTCATTTCATTCTATTGTTTTAAAATCATGTATTTTGAGACATTTGCCTCTTAGAATGTTACAATTTGGTCTACTTCAAAAAATATGTGAAATCTACTAATTCATTTCTCAAATTAAGATGGGCTAATTATTGATGTTTAACGTTGGCCAGGTTTGAAGACATGTCTTCATTTTGAAGACATTTGACCTACTGTGAAGACATTTGATTTGTGAAGACATTTTGAAGACAATATGAAATATGTGAAGACATTTCAGTATGATAGCGTATGTGGGTTATTGAGTGATATTATTTCCATGAAATTCTAACTATTGGCTGAAATTATCGTCAAAAGAAGTAGGGCTTTTGTCTTTTGTTCGCTTTTTTTTTCATTGTCACTTGTTCACTTTTGTTCTTAGTAATCAACGGTCTCGGGGTTCTTAACTTGTTTTTTTTAAACTTTTTCAAGCAGAAAATCCACATGCATATAGAATGAATAAAACAACAAAGCGACTTTTACTTCAAATTCTACAGAACTTCCAGCGGTCTGAATGCATATTGCCCCTAGAAACGTTAGTTCATTTGCGCTCGAGAATTCGAATGATTGTGACATTGTATTTTTTTATTATTATTTTGGGCCTATACTATACAATCGATTAACCTTCTTCCAAACGACCACTTCACAAATCGAAGGTTTTCCGGTTAAATACCGTTTCAATAATTAGTTTATGGATATGGTTTGAGTTACAACCAAAACTTCCAAGCTAAAATAAACAAATTGAGTTATCACAGTTCTGTTTTTGTAGAAGAACTGGGTCTATATTACCCTAATCAACGGTTTATCGGTTCACGTCAACGGTTCACGTTTGTTGAAATAAACCTCAAAACCTAAAAGTAAGTTTAACCAAATTCGCTGTATAACAATACCAATTAAAATAAACATTGAATTAGCTATTAAACTTTGCTCAAAAGTAAGTTATGAATTTTAGTTTCATCCGATATGATTGTGAATACATTTGAAGACATTTTTCCGTACCATGTGAAGACATTTTTTCGTACCATGTGAAGACATTTTAAAAAATCACCTGGCATCCATGGTTGGCTTTAAAAAAATGCCTTCACACTCACTGACTATCATCGAGACTATCATTGCAGCATCAATCATAGTAACCCATGAGTGAGCAGAAAAAAAATTGACATCTCTATCAGTCGAACTCCAACCGTGATGGCTTATTGCAAATAAGCTAATATACAGGGTTTTCCATTCCGGGCTTCCGAAAGTATACAGCCCTGCGCTGACAACCGTTTGACATGGCTGTCAACCAAAGCGTCATATCGTTAGTTGAATGTCTGCCATTTTACAATATGGATCGTTTTAGCATCGCACAACGTGTTAATTTTGTTAAATTATACTATAAAAATGATGAAAAACCGGCAAATGATTTTCGAGCATTACGGACGGATTTTGGTCGTCATGGACGGCCTACAGAGCACACAATCGCTAATGTAGTGCGTAAATTCGAACAAACTGGATCCGTAGCGGATATCGTGAAACCTGTGCATCATCGTAATGTGCGTTCGGCCGAAAATATTGCTGCTGTTGCTGCCAGTGTGGAGGATGACCCGAATGTTTCGATTCCACGGCGTGCTCAGCAATTGGGCTTGTCAAACACATCATTGTGGCGAATTTTGCATTTGGACTTGCACCTACATCCATATAAAGTCCAACTAGTACAAAAATTAGAGCGTGGTGACCATGGAATGCGTCGGGCATACGTCGATTGGGTGAACGAACAACAGCAGCAAAATGCTGAATTTTCGCATAAAATTTTCTTCAGCGATGAGGCACATTTCGAGCTCGGTGGCTATATGAACACCCAAAATTTCCGTATATGGGGCTCAGAAAATCCACACGTGATTGTTGAGAGGCCATTGCATCCGCCAAAAGTCACTGTTTGGTGCGCATTATGGTCTGGTGGAGTCATCGGGCCGTATTTCTTTGAAAATGAGGACGGCGAGACGGTAACTGTGAATGGTGAGCGCTATGGCCGCATGTTAACCGGTTTTTTTTTTGCCACCAATTGAAGATATGGATACGGATGACATGTGGTTTCAGCAGGACGGCGCCACGTGCCACACAACACGACCGAACATGGCCATATTGCGAACGAAATTTGAGGGACACATAATTTCGCGTTTTGGTGATGCCAATTGGCCGTCCAGATCATGCGATTTGAACCCGCTAGACTTTCTTTTGTGGGGTTATGCGAAAGACCGTGTCTATGCCAACTCTCCGCAAACTCTTGAACATTTGTAAGACAACATTCGTGAAGTTATGACCGAGATACCGCCCCATATGTGCCGAAAAGTCATCGAAAATTACCTGTTCCGGATCAAGGTGTGCGAGGAAGCCCTAGGTGGACATTTGAATGATGTTGTATTTCACACATAATGGTATAAACCAAACTTTAATTTGAAATAAAAGTTTCATCGAAATTCGAATTCTAAGTGTGTTTTATTTCAATTTACTTTCGGAATTTAAAGTTGGAAAACCCTGTAGTTACCTTCCATGGGAAATTTATTAAACTCAATTATCTGTCTTCGTATTTTCTTCATCACCACCCGAAAAAATTCAATTTTTTTAATGGAAAAAGAGGAATATCGTATTTGATCAAACATTGTTTTTTGATACGAAAAACTCCTGAACAATCAATGCAGTGGGTGACGAAATGTTATTCCACTTCTGCTCCTTCGAGAACAACAATTTATCGGTGGTTTAATGAATTTAAAATAGGCCGTACAAGCGTCGCAGGTGCACCTCGCTCTGAAAGACCAAAAGAAGCTACGAATCTAGAAATCGTAAAACAAGTGCTTCGACTCGTATTGAATGATCGTTAAGTGAAGTTACGCGAGTCAGCTGGGACCTTAGGCATTTGAAAAGAACGAATGAGATACATTTTGCACCACATTTTGGACATGAAAAAGTTATCCGCGCGATGAGTGCCGCGTTTGCTGACCGTCGACCAAAAACAGCAGCGCGTTGATGATTCAACATTCGGTTGGCGTTGTTGAAGCGTGGACTTCTTTCGACGTTCTATATGGTCAATAGGCAGTAATGTAATGCCGAAACCTTGGAACATTTGCTCTGGAGTAGCAAAGCTCTAATAAGGCGCAGACTTCAACACTTTGATAAGAGGTTTGATTTGTGTCGACATTCAGGACTGTAAATTTAGCGGGCAGAACATAAAAAAATGGGCATACCACAATAGCTCAAAACAATGGACGCAGTGGTTCACACTCAACAGGGGAAGAAAATTGGTGTTTGGCTACAGATCATAATTGTTTAATCCGAGTGAAAGTCAAAAAGACATCGTTCTAAGTTGGATTCAACCCCAGCGAGGCTCTTTAACTCTTCTGTACTCGTGCGCAAACTTGTAACTCGTATACTCACAGACTGTGCGTGTCTCTATAATATTGCTATTGTGTATTTTTAGGCGTTGTTGGTATTTATTGACGTAGGATTACGTCTTTCGGGAACATATTGGGGTACAAATTGAAAATCGAAAATCGAGCACATCGTGAAAATTGTCCAATTTCAAACGCTTATTGCTCAGTCATTTCATGATGGATTGATGGAATTTCTGCGTCAATCGATTTCGGCACTCCATAACAATTTTTTATGTTGAATAAAATAATATATGTCATGAAACTAACTATCGAACAATTGAAAAATCTCAACCTCTATCGTAACGGAAATATCCACTTCTGATTGGTCGAAATTGACGACACATGCGGCGGTTCCCTAACAGAGACATCAAAACCAAGCTGCCTTCAGTGAATCGGCATTGCAAATACATGAAAGTAGGGGGAGCATTTGTTCCCATCGAAATGTGTTCCCTAACAGAGACATCAAAACCAAGGTGCCCAATATTGCAAGTCGGGGGCATTTTTATAATGCAAGTAAGGTGAGTGATACGATTAATTGCACCAAATAACACTTAAATTTTGAACTTTGATGTTGGTTGCTTCTTGAAATTTCGAACCGATCGTGTATTGTGAAAAATTTAGCACAAGTGTAAGTGTAAAATTGTATATGGTAGCAGTTGTGTTAACACTGAACCTACCGATTTTCATGTATACCTATTCCTACCACAGCGGGTCAAATGACCCTTCTTTGAAATATTACTATGTAAAGCTCAAAATATATTATTTCGCTCAATTTGATAAGGAGTAAATATTCAAGAATACACTGATGATTTTTTTAAGAAAAGAAGTAAAGACAATTGACGGTGAGGTAATGTTACTTTCATAGCAATTTTAAATCCAAAAAAATCCAAAAAGGGGTTATTTGACCCCGCCGTGGCAAAGTTTGTTCCCACTCGAGAACGGGTCGTTCTGTTTAAGCTGTCCCTTTTGTTGTGTTCATTTTCACCTAAAGAAAGTTCATACGGCGAGAACAATTGGAAAAGTGAAGAAATATTCGAAAAAGTGATTTCCCATATGCTCTACATATAGTATTAGGTGTTGTTAGTCCAACTAAAATTCGCATTGGGTTTAAAAAACACTCAGAAGGTAAAAATTATAAAAGAAAGTTACCTTTTCCATTTCAAATATGTTTTCTATATATTAAGGTAACATGTTTTTACTGATAATTGTGTTCGGTATTGATACTTATCTTATATTAAATTGGTGAGCTTTTTTTCTTTATTTCATCCATACATAACACAGGAGGTATTTAGTCTAGGATCACAGAAGGCAGTTTTCATCATATTTCATGTCACTTCGGCATCTTCTATACGCACCATCCAACGATTGTTTACCATCCTTCCGTCAACATCATCTGGTAAACACTGGTGAAGTGCACAAACAATACCCAACAACCAAACAAAACGGCCCTTTTCAGGGCCACAAAATCATTATCAAAGAGTTTAACGATGTAAGTCTTCAAACATATCCAAAATCAACAGATAGCCTAACGGAATCCTACGTCAACTATGCGGTCGTGTCTCGGACACAACCCTCTTGTGATTTTTGAAGAAAAATATATAATTGATTGAAAAAAATAGTTTTCTTTAATTTCATTTCATTCAGTAAATGACTATTAAATCATTTACTTCAGCAACCCATTGATTCTCGGTCTGTCAGACCGGACGCGCGAGCATAGGAGGGTTATTTTTTTCAAGGCGAATATCTTAAGTCAAGTCTTTCTTCGCGAGGAAAGTAAGACTACTCAAACCGGTAGGTAAGCACTTGGACTCATGAATTTTGCTTGCTATTCTTTCATGTACACTAAAACATGAAAAGCATTTCCTCAATTTGTATGAAATGATTGGCTACGAAAGTTATGAAAGTCTTTCAATTATTCGGAATTTCCCTAGCGATGATCGATTTTTTGCGCCGGAAATTGGAACCATTTGAACCAGTATCAATCAAATTCACGCATCGGAACAATCGAAACAAGGCAGCATGGCGTGCATAGTTTATGAACCGTTGTTAGTGGTGCCCTGAACGACTTCCCACATTCGAAACCGATGAACATGGTCGCTCATTGACTTTGCCGCAAGACCCGTTCTAATGTGTCCGATAATTTTATGAGGCACTGCGCGTAATTAAAATACCACAACGCGGCAGTCAAAACCCATTCAAAACGGCGAGGTTCCGCTAATCCACACACCCATTCCAAACACTTCTTAGGCTGGCGTGTGGCTGCAGAACCGCATCAGTAACCGATTTTATTATCCTGTTCGACACGTTCACGGATCCTCTGGTCAATTCCACGGGTCTACGATTCTAGTGCTGGGTGCTATCCGAAACAGGAGCTACATCTTTTCGTCTTCGCCATAGCAGTGCAGCCTCATTATTTCAACACTTCACAATTGACCATCAACTTATCGCACAACCTTAATTCCTTTCGTTTATTTCATTCTCTTATCCAACTTCGCTCATTGTTCAAAATGGTTCATTCTTCCTCGTGAAACTTCAATTCACAATGCACACACCAATAGAACACCACGCGCGCGGCACCTCCAGAGACCGTGCGCGTTTGTATTGTGCCCAAGCAAGAAGCACTCTTAACCTTCACTTTGCACGCCACTGTGACGTAATTAAGCGCTACTCCCTCGCGCCGACCAAAACACTGACCTCGCCGAAGTTCACCGCGCAAATCCGTCACTGCGAGACACTTGCGCGCGCGCTCAAACACACCCCTTAGCGACCGATCGACCGACGAACAATGAGCGACAGACAAACAACAAACGGACGAAAAGCAACCGACTCCGCTGGGGGGACGTCAAGCAATGGCCGGCCGATTCGGCGAAAGGTGCCGATGGACACGGACTGCTGCTGCTGCTTTGTGGTTCGATGATGAGAGCGGGTGCGCGCGATATACCGCAAGACCGTTTGTGAGTCGAAGGCTTCTCCTCACCACGCCAAAAGTAGGCTATGGGCTGCGCGAATTGACTTCGCTGCATGGGAGGCGAACGGACGGACAGAACCGGGAGTGAATGAGTGGTGGAAATTCGATGTGCGCCGAGAGAGTGAGCGAAGAAAGTCAGAGGAAAATCGAGAAAAAAACACATGCTCATGCTCATCCTACCGCGCAACCGAACACAAGAAGGAAATGCACGTCTTGTTGTGGAGTTGTTTTATTTTATTTCTCTCGCCGCTTCTAGTTCTTCTTTCTCGCCGATGATAGAGGAAAACAACTTTGCTTTCGAATGTCGAGGAAAACAACAACACACAACTAGGGCGCTATATTTGAAGTGTGGTTGCACTGAAGTATGGCATAGAAACCTAAGATAAGATCAGACAATAGGGGGTCTTTTACGGACCAAATTTCTGTCAGATACGGACCAAATTTCTGTCAGTCGTTCAGATTTCTGATTGGTCGATTTCGATAAATTTTGTAAACAAAGTCGATTTTTCCAGTGTTGCCAATAAAAATAAATTACGTTGGGTTTGTATTGAATTTAGAAAAAAAATGAATTTAATTGATATTACGATACTTAGTTTAGAGGAAATGTGAAGGAATTGTATACACGTTTTACCTAATTATTTTGTTACTATATTTTGATTGAATTGAAAAATTTATATATATATATATATATATATATATATATATATATACATCCATTTCATGTCAAACCGATATAGTGCTCCTCAGATTTCCATGAAAAGTGGTAGTTTCTTTCTTTATTGCGAAATATTAGACCCGTATTTTTTATTTTTTCGTTAGGGTGACCTTTTCTTATTTTAGGGTGGTCAGAAAAATCATTTTTTTCAACTTTTTCCTAAAAGTGCCTTTTTTAAAAATTCATAACTTTTGAATCACTGAACCGATTTAGATGATCGATATATCAAATTGAAGCCAATTAATCTTTTTTGGAAAAAAATTAGGCTTGCCAAGAAATCGAATTTTGTTTTCGTAACTATTGATTGTAGTTGTTTTTTGTTATTTTTATGTTTTTTGTTTTTACGTTTTTATATTTTATGTTTTTTCTTGAAAGCAGAGGATTTATTACATAACATATCTCGATATCAGATAGGCTTTTTTGTGTTTTTGAGTGACTTTTCAAAGTTAACCGGTCGTCCGTAAAATCATTTTTCCACTCTTATCCAAAAATAATTTTTTGCAAAAATTTATTACATTTGAACTACTGAACTGATTGAGATGATCGACATATTAAATTGAAGCCAATAAGCCAATCTTTTTTGAAAAAATATCACACTTACCGGAAAGATAGGATTCTAGTCGCATAGGTCTAGTCTAGTCACCTAAGAATATTGAACGAAGACTTAAAACATGTTAAATTTACAAAATAATGACTCTAAAACGAAAAAACACCTCTCTAGAACCCTCTTTCCAAGTTCAATACTTTTTTCAATATTTTTTCTATTAAAAATCTACCTCATTGGCTTCAATTAGATTTATTGATCATCTGAATCGGTTCAGAGGTTCAAAAGTTATGATTTTTTGAAAAAGTCATTTTTGGGAAAAAGTGGAAAAAATGAGTTTTCGGACAACACTAAAATGGAAATGGACATAAGTTTAGTTTAATAATAATCTATTTGGTTTCTGATACTAATATATTTTATTTCTACCATGCCATGCTCCTGCTATCAAATTTTCGTTTCCTTGTTTTTTTGTTTTCTCCGCTTTTTAAACGAAAAGATATAAATTTTTTTATAATGTCATTCCTTGTTTTTTCACAATGGAATAAAGTGGATGGCAAAACATACATTTCTCCTGCCATTTTCTTCGGCAAATCAGCTTCGTTAGGTTCCAAATGCGATTTCATATTTCGGAATAGAATTTCCATTGCTAAGAAGAAATTAAAAGTCTCATCATTCACTATGCAGATGGGAGAGTTAGAAGCTGTAGCTCGCAAATATGAAAAAAGAGACGGTTGATACAATCTAGGTTGTGTTTTGCTGACTACCAATCTCTTGTTACACTGCTGACATGTTCTTTCCCGCTGAATAATTTTTTTGATGATGAAACCAGCTATATAGAACAACGAATTTTGTTCTGTTCTGTCGAGAAAAGTTTTCGCTTCATCGACGGTGTACTCATAGTCGAATTCAATATTCATATCATCCACATTATCACTAGAATTAGATGAAGCTGAAATTCGATATGATGTCGATGCTGCTTCATTGTCCATCAATTTCTGGGCTGAACATTCTTCACGCCGCTTTGATAGCAAATCTATCAATCCAATAAGATGTTGTTGTGTATCGGCTGTATACGAAGCATTCGGTACTACGGTCATGTATTGCGAAAGAGTCACAATTATTATTGCTGAATTGCAATGGAGTTGGGCGTCGTTGCTTTGCACGAATCAATGAGAAAAGACTCTCCAGACAATCTTGGACGAACCGCGATGTAAATATTTGTGGGTGTCCTTCATGCAAAAGCCGATCTGTCAACCTCACAATTGCATTCGTGCAAACGATTACACTTGTTTGCCATGGTTTCCAATGTCCGTGTCCTACTTGGAGATCATACATTAACCGCACCATGGTCTTCAGATGAGCGATATCCTCGTCATATTTCATAGGATCATTCAAACAAAATACTTTTTCTTCTGCCCTATTATTGATAAGCTCGAACCATCGAGCAAAGTCTTCTATGAAGCATGCGGTAGTAAGAAGCTCCGGTAATTCTCGTATTTTCGCATGAAACTTCAATGCTGCAGCCACCGTCCTGTTGCAATATTTTGTTGCGTTGCATACTTTCATTTTATCTATTGAAGATGTTCTGTTGTCAAAGCACACATCCGAGGCCGTTAGTCTGTGACAAAGCCGCAACGTGTTGTTTATTTCGGAGTTCACGATTGTGGTTAAATGGTCTCGATGAACAATATTGGATGTTAGCTTTTTTTCACGAACATACCAATCCGGAACTTTCAGGTAGACATTGTTCAACCAGCCATGTACTGTATTTTTAAATACGTGTACGGGATCGGGTATGATCTCTAGCATTCTGTTCTCAGCGTTTGGATGAGGTATCGCAGCATTTAATGTCTCATTTTTGCGACGAATATCGATCCCCAAATCCTTCCACATGCGCTGGTTTTCGGACCCGGAATCTGTTGTTATAAAATGGACACGCAAACTGATTCCCTCTGCTCTTGAAACTGCAGACAATACAGCATTCTTCAAAAACTCTTTTTGTATAGAGTTGCCGGTGTACTCGAAAGCAACCATCTGTTTCCAGCGCGCTGCGATTCCAACTAGCATGAATACCAAAGCTTTACAGGCTAAAGTTTGGGACATAGGAAGCGTTGTTGTTCCAACAAACTGCTTCGTATTTTGGCAAAACTCATTTGCCTCGTCTATGCTCATTTCGTCTAGAACCAATCCGCAGTCCTTTTCTTCAACCGACATTGTGGAGACTTTATGTTATAGCAGCTCGAATATATCTTCAAGAATACCTACAAAATATCATTTCATATATTAACATACGATGAGACATATGATTATAATTACATACCAGGACTGAAACGAACTCCTTCAATTTGGCGTAGTAGAGTCCTCGTGGATGGGAACGGGAAGCCTTTTTGAATAAGCTTGTCGTATCCACCTTGACATGCAAACCGAATTTGTAAATTTTCCGTAATCGTTTCATTGGACCAACGTTTCACTTTTTTAACCTCTCCTGTTAATAGCTTAATTTGATCTTCTCTGAAAAGCTTCTTCAAGGGTTGTTTTCCACGAATTCTCGAGGTCAGATATCCGCATTTTTTCTTCCATTGTTTTACAATTCTATTAACGGTTACATCAATATAAAATATTAGAAAATAACATATTTTTTGACACACTACCTTTTCAGCTTGGAAATTTGATGTTTCAAACGAAATATTTCTTCCTGTAGTTGTTTATCTCCTTCATATACGTCAACCAAATCATAATTGTTCTCAATACTTTGTATCTCTTCCCATTCCTCATTCGCGGATGCAGCTAAGGTCGGAATTTTCGTTGTATTTCCCATCAACAAAATGAGCCTGTATATATACTAGTATTAGGATATGTTTTAGAATTAGTTTTTAATACTTACGCTACATATTCTTGTGCTTGATTTGATTTCAAAGAATGGAACTTCTAATTCACTGTTCACGCAAAATCGAATCCATTCTTTCCGAATATTTTTGTCTTGAGGGAACCGATAAAATTTATACTCAGGATGAGTATCCGTCCTTCGCTCACAATTTAAGGCTTTACACTTCATTTTTATTTTTGAATTACGTTTTGTATGAATAAAATGGCTTCCTAACGTTGTTTTGGTTGTATTCCTGCTCATATAATAAGATAGAATGTTTTGGTTCAGACAATGAGAATCTGCATAACGCTGTAACGGTTGTCAGATTAGATTTATTTGCTAAAAAAAAATCCCAAATTTGTTTTGGAAACGATTATATTATTATATTATATGGGTATTTAAAAGACTTATTATATTATATGGGTATTTAAAAGATTATATTATATGGGTATTTAAAAGACTTATTTTATCCTTTTAAAGCATATTTTTGAGATTGTCTATTTGAAAATATGCAATAATCATTGAATTCGCACCAACCAAATGTTACGATTCGTTAAAATAGAAATTTGAAAAATCCGATATTTTATAATATTTGGCAGCTCTGGCATCTTCATGTCATGGCTTCGTTTTTGGACGACGAAGAAGAGTAAGAAGCCAGTTGTCTGGTCTTGTCTTAGGTTGCACTGAAGTATGGCATAGAAACCTGAGACGAAACATGACAATTCGCGACTACGAAGCTGAATTTGACAGCTTGTGTGCGTGAAGCGAATGTCAACAAAGAATTGCAAAAAGAATGTGATTTTTAAACGCACCGTTTTTAACGTTTTGACGTAGGACTACGTCTTTCGTTTCTATACTGAGGTGTAAGTTCAAAGTTTCGATAACGAAAGGGTTACGTTGGAGAACGAGATTTTGAGCGTTAATAGCTCCTAAACAACTGAACGAAATGGTATGATGAACCCTTCATTCGAAAGATGAAATGTCTACGCGTTATATGCTTGTTACTTTTTGATCCAAAAACTTGTTTCAATAGCCTTAAATTGCTTTCAAAACAGGCTATTGAAATCACACCAATCAGTATATAAGCGAGCGCCGCTCGGAAATCCACTCAGTTATGATTGCGCAACGATTGAGGTACGATCGCTGGAATGGATGTGTGTTTCCCTAACACAGATTTCGAAACCATGGAGCCAGGGAAGATCGACATTGCAAAATAGCTGCAAGCAGCAGCAGTACTTTTGTACTCGTTTGTGTTTCTGCAAATCGGAATGTTTCCCTAACACAGATTTCTAAGTACTTTTGTACTCGCTGGCGTTTCTGCAAATTGTAATGTTTCCCTAACACAGGTTTCAAAACCATGGAGCCTGGGGAAATTGGCATTGCAAAATAGATGCAAGCTGTAAGTACTTTAGTACTCTCTTGCGTTTCTGCAAGTCGTACTAATTCCCTAACACAGATATCTCAAACATGGAGCCTGGGGAAATTGGCATTGCAAAATAGATGCAAACTACGGGTACTTTTGTACTCGCTAGCATTTTTGCAAACCGGAATGTGTTTTCCCAATACAGATTCCGAAAGCAAGAAGTGGAGAAAATCGGCATTGCAGATACATTCAAGTCGGCAATCATTTTATATCCCCATGCATTTTTAGACTCCGGAATTCGTTTTGCTAACACGGTCTTCAAAAGCGGGTACAAATGCAACGCTCGATTATTCATTACTGCATTGGAAGATATCTTTTCATTTCATGCTCACTGAACTTCTTTTCATGCCGTTTGATGATTAGGCAAAATGTTGATAACTTTTTGCTGCGATCACTACTACCGTAATGCATGGATTAACTTAAATTGTTATTTGTTTGCAGTTGTATTCGTAAATAGTTTCATTCATTCGCTAGTTTAATAAATAATTTAATCAATACACACAAAAGATAGCTCTGCGCAGCGGTGATGTCGTACCCAATGAGGAACATCCGAGGTGGGATTATTGCTGATTGAAGAAATACAATTGATTACTAATTCAACGAAAGTCCTACGTAAACATTGCAGTTATATCATAGGTATAACCTATCTATAGTTTTTTGCAGAAATTTTCGTAATGATGAGTATGTATCGAGAGAACTATCCTCTAGGATGCTTATTTAGTTAAATCACATAAATTTACTGCAGGGGAAAACGTTTTCTTACCGCATCCAAAGGACACAGTCTTTACTTGTGAAAAAGTAAACAAACTTTCAGGATACTAAATTTTAATAAAAATTAATAATTGTGTGCAAAATTTATCTTCCAAACGGAAAAAAACTTTGCCGTAGCTTAAGCTGAATTTAACTTATAAGTGTTTTTCTGTGACCTTGTTTCATGCATTATCAGGAGCCATCAGTCGGAGAAAATGAAATCTGCTACGTGGCTGTGGAGTTTGCGGATGTGTTCGATTACGCTGCGGGTGGAAGCCGTTTAGTCGTCGAAGGCGAAAGAGTATTCAAAGCTGAACATCTTTCAATAGTTGGTGTTGAAGAAGTTCACGATGAAGGCTTCAGTATTTTCTCGTCCTGCCTCCAGTCAACATCTCCAAGCTCGGAACCCCATACAATAAAAATTCGTACAAAAATCTCCTTCTCCAAATGGTTGTTTTGTATCATTTGCTTAAGTATGTTTTATTTTATTTCTTTATTATTGCACATTTTGCACCAAGTTGGACTGTTTCACACTTTTTCAAAAGTGCGAAAATGTGAATAAAAGTGCGACCTTGCATCAAATCGATTTGCTGTCTTCAGCGCACTTATTCGTTATCAATCGAAGAATAAGTGCGCTGAAGACACCAACATGATTCGATGTTAGAGCGCACTTTTATTCGTATTTTCGCACTTATGGAAAAGGCCGAAACAGTCCAACTTAGTGCAAAATGCACAATAACGTGTTTTGAATCATAAGTAATTAATTCGCCTCTGTGCTTAAGGAATTACTTTGAACTCATCAAGAGGCTACTAATAAACGACTTGTTTAAAAAAGGTAGTTTCAGGGAAGAAACACTTTAGTAAAGGCCTATTTATTTAAAAAAATATATTCATGTCTATTGTGCAGGAATCCGGTATTTCCTCTTCTAGCTTCACTGTAGATTTAGGCTTTTGACGATACTGCTTCACGAGAGTCACTGCTTTGACAATAGATTCGAGCATTTCTCTTGATTTAAGTCCAGTCCATGATACAAGATCGTCATCGCTTCCAAAGGAGATCGCTGAGATACGCTTGACTTTAAGTTTATCCAAATCCGTAGTGTCTACCTGAACTGCTTTCTCTACTGTAGAAACACAGACTTCGGGATGATCTGCACATTCAGCATCGATGGCAAGATCTGAAAGGTTTGGTGTATCATGTCTCTGGTCCATCGCTGCCCCAACTTTGGCACGGTTTGCAGCACGTTCAGCACGGCCCTCAATAAGTCTTTTCCTGGCTTCGCTGATGGGAGGTTGTGGCAAATTCAAGTCGGGAACTGCTGATGGCCTAAGAATTAAGCGATCAGTGGCACGGCTTGTTGCTATAAAAAGTAAAATAATAATAAAAAAAATTATAATATTATTGCATCAAGGCGTGTATTACACTTCATACTTGGAGAGTAGAAGTTCGACACGGTGAAATGGAGGCTACTAATACGGGAGATTTTTGTAGGTTCTATCTTTAGCCGTAGTCGTTGGATCCAGTCTTGATACCGCGATTTGTCCGTTTTCGGAGGGAAGGCATGAAAAGAAATTCCGGGGCGATATCTCTGCTTACATCCGGGGACGACACAAACAATACGGCTTTTGAATTTTGCAGATTGTTCGGAGTCAGCTTCAATCAAATTTCGTCCGACTTGCATGTTCTCCGGGCAATTTGCGCAGCTTTTGACGTCCATATTTCACACGTTCTAAGGAAAATATTTTGAAAAATATTAGAGCACTGATTGAATAGAAGCCAGATCTTTGTATTTTAGGTATTTTATGAACACTAAGCGGATATTTTTATATTAAATTTCATTAATTCGGTTTACCTCTCTCGCAGGTAGATTGACAGAGGGTGTACTTCAACGGCTTTTTTTCACTACTAAATGACAATAAATTTTGGTTCGGAGCATCGAAACAGCTAAGAAAAACTATTTCTCAACAATTTCCACTAATTGTAAGATAAACACGGTACAAGTTTTCGAGAAATCAATATATTAATTACAGAGAAAATATGCAACGGTTTGTTTACATATTTTTCACTCACACGCGAAACTTTCATAGATGGCAACACCGTACCTTCGATGACGCGAATAGGGGGCCGATTCCGGACCACTTTTCCTGTCAAACTCGAACCACTCGCCACTCGGCTCCTGATTGGTTGATGAGGAAAATAGTTGACAAAGATAAATATACAAGAATGGGATTCCCAACTTTTTTACAGTGTTGCCAAAAATATGAAAAATTGAATAATACAGTAATCGTTCGCTAACTGGTCCTGGTTTAACTGGTCTGCTATTTAACTGGGCGAACGTTAACTGGTCCTTGGACCAGTTAAGAAGCACAATTTCGTAAACAATCGACGCCATATTCAAATGGAAGATTTGCTGTGAGGGGCATTCGAATGTAATTTTACATGTTATGAAAGTTGACATTATTTTCGCACGACAAAAACATTGATTAAACTACAGAAAAACAATTTTCTCAAATCATATATCATACCTGTTGTCGCACTCAATGCGAAACTTCCATTGGAATCCTTTTATTTATCCAATTACAGGAACAGGAATTCATTGAAGTTTCCCTCGATTTTATTTGACGTTTAACATGCCGGACCAGTTAAAACGCGAATGTCGATAAGTGGTCTTCTCTTTTAGCCCAGTTAGTGAATGTTTACTGTAGTTACATCCATATTTCAATTTAGTGATAATTTATACTATCGGTTCGTTGTATATTTTCGTTTCTTTTACGTCCATTATTACTGAAGAGAGAGAGAAATTTTGAGCGAATTAGTTTCAACCTGACTCTGAAATCAAAAAACGTTTTCGGGTTCACGAATGAGGCGGTTTATTGGTGTGCGTTACATAACCTGAAATGTTTAAAATCGCGATGAAAAATATATCATGTACGAGGGTCACTATTTATATTTCGGGAATTGGCAACACTGATGTCATGTGAGTCCATCTGACGGTTCCATCGTAAAGTTTGACATTTTTGACGATATACGTACTCAGAACATTTTGTCATACGGACGCTATTTGTTTATTTTATATTTAGTTGAAAGTTTGGTCTCGACAAAAAAATGGAACTGAATCGTGAACATTTTCGTGCGATGATTTTTTACGACTTTCGACGTGGATTATCACAACAAGAGTGCGTCAATCAACTTAATTTGACTTTTGGCGATGAAGCTCCATCAAAAACCACTGTGTATCGCTGGTATAGTAAATTCAATCGTGGTCATAGTTCGCTGCCCGACGAGTTTCGTGAAGGTCATCCAAAATCGACTGTAGTGCCAGAAAACATCGATGCTGTGCACGAAATGATTAGGCAAGATCGTCATGTAACCTATTGTGAGATTGAGGCATCCCTAAGCATTAGTTCCACCAGCATATATGCGATTTTACATGAACACTTAGTTGTGCGAAAATTATGTTCACGTTGGATCCCACATAATTTGACAATCGCTCAAAAAAAAGGCTCGTGTCGATTGGAATAAATGCTTTGAAAATTGGTTTAAGCGCAATTCGCAGCTTAACTATTTGTTTTTGTTCCTATTCCCGAAATATAAATAGTGACCCTCGTATTACTCTTTTTTAGCAGGGCCGAAGGCAGTTTTAAATAGTTAAAATTTGAATGAAAATTTGTACTTCATATTATTTGATTATTAGACACTTGTAGTCCAGACATCTACTGAACTATTTGCCAATACTTTTCTTGTTATTTCCACGAAGACTTACCATCTATATATATATATAAAAAGACGGGTGGGTAATGTCGGGGACATAACCGGAGTGACGTAGGACTATACAAAGGGGACAGCTTTTGCTAAATATATATTTTAAATATATTGTTTTATTTTCTTCTCCTACGTGAATACCTACCTATCTACCTGAAAAATGGATTAGTTTACTGTTTACTCTTCATGAACATGTTGGGGGTTCTGAAAAGAACCTTTGGTGTTGTGTTTTTGCGTTTTTTTCTTACAAACTTTCTCAATTTTTTTTTATTTTTGTCTTATAGTTAATTCTTGATTTTTTTTCCGAAGGCTTTGTACTTATTAAATGTTCAACGCCGGGCATCTTTCGGCGTATGCACATATCGTACAATCAAAATGATGGCTGTGATAGGGGATGCATAGGTGGTCATCAGCTCATTCACTATCATATATTTCACTATTGAGCACATTACCGTACCTTAAACTGTTTCCGTGTTTCGGAGACGAATGAATTGTAAGATTTGTAGTTTCCGCAAACAAAGTAAATAAAAATGAAAAAGAACTGAGGTTTTGGAGACGAACTCTACGATCTGTCGAGAAATAAACGAGCTATAAGCGTTCTGAAAAACCAACAGTAAATACATGGACGAATGACCTTCGGATTAAAGCCCTTTAAAATAAGAACAGAGGAAGATATAGGGGGTGAAATGGAAATCTAGGCACTGAACAAGTAGGAAAAAATGCAAGATGCTTATAACTCGAGCATTTCTCAATAGATCGCAAAGGTTTTTGCATCAATTGATAGGAAATATATCTACGCATCTATCATAACGAATAACATTTCATTTTTCTTGAGATAAATAATTGAATAATTGTGAAATATCAAGCATTGTCAAAATGCACTATGTGCCCATTTTTGATTGGTCCATTTTGTGCTCCTCAAATCGTATCGACCAAAACGGGCAACCAGAGCAGCAGCGAAATAGAATGAAGCACCATTGGAAAGGAAAAAGAAAAAAATGAACGAAACAGTGGTCGCAGTCTCACACATGCGTAATTCTCGAGCCAGCCATTCAGCTTAAAAATCCCCGCTCCGCTGCCGTAACGATCATTCTCATTCAAGCCGTACACCACATCGTTTCGCAAAATTCCGCTCGAACCGTGTTGATCTGGAGTTCCCCGCAAGGGTAGCTAGGCCGAGCGCGTTAGTACCAGTGCACCAGTCCACCTAGTCGGAGTTATATAGTTTCGGCCGCCGAAGTGATCGAGTTAGCTGGCAAAGCTGCTCGCGACGATAAGAAAACCCGCATTCGGAACAGAACACATTCGGTTCGGTGGACATCAAGACAACAATGGGTAGTTGCAGCGAGTGGCGAGTGGCAAACGCAATCGCAAAACGGCATCAGGTAGCAGAAGAAAAAAGTTTGTTCTTTATACAAACTGCTTTGATGGCAAATCCAGAACAAGGCGGCATCGAGGGCGTTCGAAATGATTTTTTTCAAAACCACGAGTACTAAGTTTTCTAAATTGGAATCATTCCATAAAACAAGGCGCTTTTCAGGGCCATTAAACCTTTCAAAAAAGAGTTTAGGAAATACAGTTCAATGCTTTCTAAAACAATATCCAAAATAATAATAAAACACAAATTGATTTTTTCATAATTTGTTTGCCAGGATATGATGAGTATGTGAATTTGGCAGTTGTTCTGAGCTTATTGATTTTCACCAATTCTTAAATTGCTTCTAGATTGAAAGTACAGTAATTTACACTTATCTCGACATTTAGCTAATTGGACGGACCAGTAATGCGACATATTTAGTTGGACATTTTTGTAAACATAGAGTTCGGGGTCCAAATTATGACCCCACATTGAAAGTCGACACTGTACCACTGTCATCGCAAATGTTCAATTACAGGTTAAAATTACCTCCAATCCGATACTGAGTGGTGGTAATGCCACGTGCCATTGAATGTAATTTACTGTAAAATATGTCACAAGCTGGATGGGAAGAAATTTTCCAACTGTGAAAGCTGTGGCGAGTGGCAAATGCAATCGCTAAACAGAAAGGTTTAGCCGAACAAGATGGGGATATCGAGTGGTAACAAAACAATAAACTCTTTAGATTGAAAATAATTTTGTGATCCTGAAAAGGACCCTTTTTAGCCTGCATGTGAATCCAACGAGCGAACAAATCGTAATGAATGTATTTTCTTCTTTTTCTTCTTTTTGGCTTTAAGAGGGTTTACACTTTTCAGTTCATTCGCCTCTAGTGAATGTATTTTTTTTGCCATCGCTCCCTTTTAACGCTCATTCGTTCGTCTCGTTGGATTCGCCCCTCTGGCTGAGTCTGCCGATTTGTCTCTATCCTGTGAGTGTGTACCGCTAGAGTATAAAACACGCGGACCCCAAAAAAATATCTTATTTTCTTTCAAACCGTAAACCCGTGTGGTTGTATGGCATCGGCATCGTGGACGTAACAAAGGAGGACAAGTTAAGGGAAAGGCAAAGTCTCACTCGAACCGTGCAGGTCTCCAGTTCCCTGTTGGTCAGATTCACTAATTGCTCCGCAAGGGTAACTAGGCCGAACGGATTGGTCCCGGAGCACCAGTATACCTAACAGCGATTATAGAGCTTCGGCCGTCGGAGTGCTCGAGTTGGCTTGCAAAGCTGCTCACGACAATCAGAAAACCCGCATCAAGAACAGAGCAGCTTCGGTTCGGCGCTCATCAAGGCAACAATTAGTTTCAGTGAGTGGCAAAGTGTTTCTCCGGCACGTCGCATTAAATGTAATTTACTGAACAACATGTCACAAGCTGGATGGGAAGAAATTTTCCAACTGTGAAAGCTGTGGCGAGTGGCAAACGCAATAGCTAAACAGGAAGGTTTAACCGAACAAGATGGGAATATCGAGTGATAACAAAAACACAACACCAAAGGTTCTTTTCAGAACCATCAACATATTCATAAAGAGTAAACAGTAAACTAATCCATTTTTCAGGTAGATAGGTAGGTATTCACGTAGGAGAAGAAAATAAAACAATATATTTAAAATATATATTTAACAAAAGCTGTCCCCTTTGTATAGTCCTACGTCACTCCGGTTATGCTCCCGACATTACCCACCCGTCTTTTTAATTCGGAAACCATGCATGGGTTTGTGAAGACTGAATGATCAATTTAAAAGACCCCAACCACCAATAAGTTCAAGGACAAGATAAACAAAATAAATCAGTTTATATTATATGTCATATTATGTCTCTTTAGAATGCATTGGTATTGTGAAAAACTTTCAATAACTCTTCTTTGAAAGGTTTAATGGCCCTGAAAAGCGCTGTGTTTTACGGTGGCTGGTTTTGCCACCAAAGCAGTCTGTATAAACGAACTTTTTCCTGCTTTCGTTTTGCGATTGCGTTTGCCACTCGCTGAAACTAGTTGTTGCCACCGAACCGAATGTGCTCTGTTCTGTTCGGTTTTGCGGGTTTTTTTTATTGTTGTGAGCAGCTTTGCAAGCCAACTCGAGCACTCCGGCGGCCGAAATTCTATAACCGCTATTAGGTATACTGGTGCTCCGGCACCAATCCGTTGATGCGATGTGATGTGAAACGATGCCACACAACCAAACTGATTTACGGTTTGAAAGAGAATGATATATTTTTCAGCGGATCCGCGCCTTTTGTACTCTAGCGGTACACACTCACAGGATAGAGACAAATCAGCAGACTAAGCCAAAGGGGCGAGTCCAACGAGACGAACGAAAGAGCGTTAAAAGGCAGCGATGGCAAAAAAATACATTCATTACGATTTGTTCGCTCGTTGGATTCACATGCAAGCTAAAAAGGGTCATTTTCAGGATCACAAAATTATCTTTAATCTAAAGAGTTTATTGTTTTGTTATCACTCGATATCCCCATCTTGTTCGGCTAAACCTTCCTGTTTAGCGATTGCGTTTGCCACTCGCCACAGCTTTCACAGTTGGAAAATTTCTTCCCATCCAGCTTGTGACATGTTGTACAGTAAATTACATTTAATGCGACGTGCCAAAACACCACTCAGTGTCGCATTGGAGGCGATTTTAACCTGTAATTGAACATTTGCGATGACAGTGGTACAGTGTCGACTTTCGATGTGGGGTCATAATTAGTATCTCTATGTTTACAAAAATGTCCAACTAAATATGTCGCATTACAGGTCCGTCCAATTAGCTAAATGTCGAGATAAGTGTAAATTACTGTACTTTCAATCTAGAAGCAATTTAAGAATTGGTGAAAATCAATAAGCTCAGAACAACTGCCAAATTCACATACTCATCATATCCTGGCAAACAAATTATGAAAAAATCAATTTGTGTTTTATTATTATTTTGGATATTGTTTTAGAAAGCATTGAACTGTATTTTCTAAACTCTTTTTTGAAAGGTTTAATGGCCCTGAAAAGCGCCTTGTTTTATGGAATGGTTCCAATTTAGAAAACTTTGTACTCGTGGTTTTGAAAAAAAACCATTTCGAACGCCCTCGATGCCGCCTTATTCTGGATTTGCCACCAAAGCAGATTGTATAAAGAACAAACTTTTTTCTTCTGCTACCAGCTGCCGTTTTGCGATTGCGTTTGCCACTCGCTGCAACTGCCTGTTGTCTTGATGTCCACCGAACCGAATGTGTTCTGTTCTGAATGCGGGTTTTCTTATCGTCGCGAGCAGCTTTACCAGCTAACTCGATCACTTCGACGGCCGAAACTATATTACGCCGGCTAGGTGGACTGGTGCACTGGTACTAACGCGCTCGGCCTAGCTACCCTTGCGGGGAACTCCAGATCAACACGGTTCGAGCGGGATTTTGCCTTTCCCTTCACTTTTCCTCCTTTGCCATGTCCAGACATGGCTGCTTGGGTTGGTTTGTTGAAGTGTTTTGATGCGAACCGATGTGGTGTACGGTTTGAATGAGAATGATCGTTACGGAAGGAAGGAAGGAAGGTATTGTATTATAGAGACTTTAAACTTTTGCAGTTCATTCGTCTCTAGCCTTGAGAAAGGCCCTTTGAAAACTCTACTCTATTCTACTCCAGCGCTACCACCTCCGCCCTCTTGCCTTGAGAAAGGCACTCGATCCCTCGCCGTCCAGCCCGTCCAGCGATGTTGTCCAGTCGGTGTCCACACAAAGAATGATCGTTACGGCAGCGGAGCGGGGATTTTTAAGCTGAATGGCTGGCTCGAGAATTACGCATGTGTGAGACTGCGACCACTGTTTCGTTCATTTTTTTCTTTTTCCTTTCCAATGGTGCTTCATTCTATTTCGCTGCTGCTCTGGTTGCCCGTTTTGGTCGGTACGATTTGAGGAGCACAAAATGGACCAATCAAAAATGGGCACATAGTGCATTTGGACAATGCTTGATATTTCACAATTATTCAATTATTTATCTCAAGAAAAATGAAATGTTATTCATTATGATAGATTCGTAGATATATTTCCTATCAATTGATGCCAAAACCATTGCGATCTATTGAGAAATGCTCGAGTTATAAGCGTTCCAAATCTTGCATTTTTTCCTACTTGTTCAGTGCCTAGATTTCCATTTCACCCCCTATATCTTCCGGTTAGACGTAGTCCTACGTCAAAATGGATTTCTGTCTGTCTGTCTGTCTGTCTGTCTGATTCTTATGGACTAGGAAACTACTGAACCGATCTACATGAAAATTGGTATGTAGGGGTTTTTGGGGCCGGGGATGGTTTTCATGACAGTTTGAGACTCCTCCCCCCTCTCTTAGGGGGGGGGGGGTCTGCCATACAAATGAAACACAAATTTCTACATTACCAAGCAAGCAAACCAAACCAAATTAGGCATGTGGAGGTTTTGAGGTGCAATAAATGTTTCTATGCTGGTTAGGCACTCCATCTCCTTCTCTGATGGGGAGGGCGGGTACAAATGAAACACAAATTTCTGTATAACTCGAGAACTAATCAAGCAAACGAAACCAAATTGGTCATGTGGAAGTTTTCGGATGCAATAAATATTTCTATGGTGGTTCGACACTCCCCCCCCCTCTAAGGGGAGAAGAGGAGAGGGGTCTGTCTTCATTCTATTATATTTTCTGTATCAAACATTTATTCCATGTAACGGAGAAACATGTTATCTGCAAGTGGTTGAAAAATCTTGAACGAGAATTGTGTATGAAAATAATCTGATATTACAATGATGAGTTTTGGTAGAGGTACCAGGAATTTTTTAGTAAAAGATAAATTCAACGGGGTCGATTAGAAGATCAATCAATGAACAGTTCTGCGATTGGACTCATGAACTTGGACTTAGTAAGAAAACGTGAATGTTTGAAGGTAACAAATAGAACAAAAACAAATTTTGGGCGGTATGAAGTTTGCCGGGTCAGTTAGTTATAATATAAAGTCATTATCAGACAAAGTTTTCGTTTGGAATTTTTTCTCAATTCCCGAAACAAACGTGCTACTTTATTACATGGAATATATATTCGATACGAAAAAGTAAATTTTCATTCATAATTTTTATTTTTAAAGCATGATTGTTCTACCGGAAAATCTGTAACCATTTTCGTAAATTTTCATTCATAATGAAAGTCACCCAATGAAAGCATACGAAGCTCAATGCCGTTTACGCGAATATACCCTACAAAATTAGAATCCGAGTTGGATTCCGATTAGAGATGTGCCATCCACTTATGAGCCCTTCATTCAGATCACTTCATCATAGTGAGCGGATTCGGATCGGCTCGCAATCAAAAAAATCTCGTCAGCTCATTACGGAGCTAGAGAGCTGATGAGCTGATGAGCGGCTGAGCTGTTGAGCTGATTTGATTTGAATAGTTTTTCCAATTCCTAGCGTATCATATATCGTATATCTAGCATATTGGAACCTAAATAAACATACAATCATACATACATACAAGAAAAACTGAATAAAGGCTAAGTTATAATTTGGGAAACGTATAATTTTTTTTCAGTACTGTTAGTAATTGAACCAGAGTTGGATTATAGTCTCTTGATAAATAAAATGAACCATAAATTTTTTTCAACATATCATACTTCTACTATCAAATATACGTTTCCTAGTCTTTTTGCTCTCTCCACATTTCAAACGGAATGAAACAAACTTTTTTATTGAAGGGTGTGTCACATCAAATTGCATCACGGAAAAAACGCTGTAGAAATTCGCCCAGTACACCGATCCTTTTGAAAATATTAGACAGTAAAATAAAAACTATTAAACAACTTTTGACATTTTCTTTTTATTCATACTTCGAGCCCAAGCCCGTATGCTCGCACCTTCCTCTTCACCCCGTCCATAAGGTTCTGTACAACGTCAGGTTGTAGTTTTTTTTGAACAGAAATCCATTTTCTCTTGAAGTCCGCCTCCGATTTGACAACTTTTGGGTTCTTCCGGAGGGCCTGCTTCATAATCGCCCAATATTTCTCTATTGGGTGAAGCTCCGGCGCGTTGGGCGGGTTCATTTCCTTTGGCACGAAGGTGACCCCGTTGGCTTCGTACCACTCCAACACGTCCTTTGAATAGTGGCACGAAGCGAGATCCGGCCAGAAGATGGTCGGGCCCTCGTGCTGCTTCAATAGTGGTAGTAAGCGCTTCTGTAGGCACTCCTTAAGGTAAACCTGCCCGTTTACCGTGCCGGTCATCACGAAGGGGGTGCTCAAGAGCAGATCGCTTGCCACACCATGTACTTTTTGGCAAACTTGGATAGTTTCTGCTTGCGAATCTCCTCCGGAACGCTGAATTTGTCCTCTGCGGAGAAGAACAACAGGCCCGGCAGCTGACGAAAGTCCGCTTTGACGTAGGTTTCGTCGTCCATTACCAGGCAATGCGGCTTCGTCAGCATTTCGGTGTACAGCTTCCGGGCTCGCGTCTTCCCCACCATGTTTTGCCTTTCGTCGCGGTTAGGAGCTTTCTGAACCTTGTATGTACGCAGGCCCTCCTGCTGCTTGGTCCGCTGGACGAATGAACTTGACAAATTCAGCTTATTGGCGACATCCCGGACCGAACTTCTCGGATCACGTCTAAACTGCTTAACTACGCGCTTTTGATCTTTTTCACTGACGGAGGATCCATTTTTGCCGTTCTTCACCTTCCGGTCGATGATTAGGTTCTCGAAGTATCGTTTTAGTACTCTGCTGACCGTGGATTGGACGATTCCCAGCATCTTACCGATGTCCCGATGTGACAACTCCGGATTCTCGAAATGAGTGCATAGGATTAATTCACGACGCTCTTTTTCGTTCGACGACATTTTTCCAAATTTACGAAAAATTGACAGTGAAGCATGGCCAACGTGATCTATACACTCTTATCTGATTATAAGCCAAAGCTGAAGATATAATTCCTAAAAATTAAATTTCTACAGCGTTTTTTCCGTGATGCAATTTGATGTGACACACCCTTTACTTTAAACTTAAAATGTAGTTCTATCTTATTTCCATTGTTCTTTTTGCACTATGCAATGGTCAATTGAACAATTGGCGGAAAAATGTAGTTCGTTTGTTTTCTATGTTTAAATATTTTTACCTTTGATAACAATACCGTTTTTATAGTGTTGATTATCATAAGAAAAATAACACTCCTAATCGTTGGATCTTTTTTGACAGCCGTTTTGATTCAGGCCGCACTACCTAGGTTACAACGTACAATTTTGAAATTGAAATGTACGTTATATCGAAGTTTTCCTGTGAGCATTCCAAATCAAACGTGCCCCTTTTCAATTTGAATAAATTTAAAGATGCAAGCCATCCTTATTTTGAATATGCCGCGTGTCGCTCGCGCATCGTTTGTTGTAGTCGTTCAACTGTCAAAAACTATTCCACACCAAACAACAAAGATGAATGCAGAAAAGCTCTAGCAACAAGGTAAACATCTGGAGCATTACATCCAGACTCATTGGAAATCAGAAAAAAGCAATGGGGAAAATAGACCATGGCAAACATGCTAATTTTCCAGTTTTCCTTTTCCAGCAGTCGACATTGGAACCAAGGGAGTGCACTCGGGAGAAAAATGCGCGCCAAGACGATTGAATAGAATCGAGGACCGTATTCACCAGGACTCCAATGTTTAACAATTATACCGAGATTAGCAATTTCCTTGCTTGTTGCATATTGTTTTGCTGTTGCCTCGCCAACTCATCATCCCACAGTAATAGCGAAGTGGCCGTAACACGAGATGATACAAGTAATTACGAGCAATTTCGTTCCTGGCCCGTGATCTTGCATTTGTTCTGTTTTCCGAGTCTAGTTGGGTAGCCACCGGTTGCTCCGAAGGCCTTATTCCCTTTTCTGGCTAACGAATGGATTGACAAAAGAAACAAAGCCCTCCACCACCGGAGGAGACGCCATAGCCGGTGGGAAAAATTAATTATTAATAACAACATCGTTCAACAACGGGGGAAAAAGCTATCTCCCCCATCTTGAAGTTTCTGGAACTGTGAGCGCGGTGTGGGAAGCCGCCGTTATTCGGGGCGCAGGTGGCTTCGTTCCAGACGACGGCATATGATGGCACCCGACTGGGAAGGAAGGGGCGAACATTCCGTGTTTAAAATGCATATGCCCGGAATGGCTGCGAGTGATGATTGCTGGTGATATCCAGCCAGGGAATTCTAGACAGGTAACGGATTCGAACAATAACAAACGATCACGAAAGGAGTTGAATCTGGCGTTGATCAATCGGCAATTCTCGGACAAATGATGAATTAAGTCATCCAACATTAAATACTTAACATACCAAAGCTACCAAAAGTTCATGTTCGCTATAAACACACACTCAAAATTCCCAGATGCAGCAGCAGAGTCGGAGATTTGCAACAATTTATCGAACGGTTCTTTGGAACAGATCATCCGCCAAGCCGTGGAAATCAATTAGGCACATCCGTTGCTCCAATCACTACTGCTGGAAATGTTCACCTTGATGAAATATTTAACGCAGACCCTTTCGGCACAATCTTTGCTGCGCAGAAGGCAAACAACAATCAGTTCCCCCCTCGAGCCCTCAAGCCCATGTATGCCGCGGGCATTAGAGACCATCATTCTTTTCTTTACTTCCATCTCCTTCTCCAGCTTCTTCGTATCGACTAATTTAAATCTCGTCAGAATCAATTATTTGAGCTCGCTGCGAGCGCATCCATCCGCTGGGTAAGTGGCGGGGACCCAAGAACCCGAGAAGCAAACATGATTATTTTCGCACCCAATGATGATGGCCCAATCGCGACGCGTTGCCCATATGTGTGGGGCTCTAGGTTCGATTACATGCTAGGCGACCGTCGCTGATCAGAATCCTAGAATGGTCCGAGATTCCCGTTTCTCGGCTAATGACGGATCTTCCAGCGATTGTTGTTTCATTATGCTCGGTCTAATTTTCAATTAACGGTGAAAGTCATACACACGGGTGAGCCTCTCTTTCCACACTCCATACACGATCGACAAGCGAAAGGGTCAAAACATCGAGTATCGAGTGCAGCAGCAACGGCTCCGTAAACCAGTTCGAGGCGGCAAAAATGGACCATCCGGAGCGCATATAAGTGGGATGCATCTCGGTTGAGCTAGATTTTCTGCCGGGGGTTTTGTATTCGCTATCGCCTATCGCTTCTGGATCGGCTTTTGCAAAGTTTTTGCCTCTTGGTTGTGTTTCAGCTTTTCTTCTCCCTACCGCTTATCCCTATTTGTTTGGGGTTTTGAATGAATGCTTCCTTCGGGGAATGCACTCAGAGAAATTTGCGTCGATTCCTTTCTTATTCTTTTGTTTATGCATGAATGCTCTGAATATGTTTCGATCTCTCGATTTTCATAGAGACAAGCAGTTTCAATTACTGCAATTCCTTTCCGACGCCCGCCGACTGGTTGCCAGTTCGATGACTGCCGAATCGTAATTGCTGCTACAAATTGGAACCACAGAGCAAACAATTTATCGAGCCTAAAATCAGCAGAAAGTAACGTATTTCATGGCACAATCCTTGATGGGGCTCACCCGTTCCTGACCGAAGGGTTTTCCACCGTCAGTAAGCGACGGCCCAAAAGAATTCTTGTTGTGGTGAATCACACCGTCGGGAATGGATTTTATGGCTGCGTATTGGATGGTTTTCCAGAAACTTGAGAGATGTCGTCACAAAACGAAGAATTTCCAAATTTTCGATTTTCTTCTGGTTTCTTCACGAGAAAGAAAAGACTTCTGACTTCTATCGGTTTCCAAGCGAATATATTTCCCATAGCCTACTTGCAGTTACAATATCAAAAAAAATGGAAAAATAATGGCATACTTCAACAATCCTTTTTTATACTCAACAAACGCATTTGTATTGGCACAAAACGCTTCGACTGAGCGGCGCGAGCAATCAGCACCGCAGTATTATTTCTAAATTAGTTCTCAACTTTAACGCATGGTGTTATCTGATCGTTCTAACTAAACTAAACTAAAAATCGGAACCACAGTGCGAATCGATTTATACCTCGTAGCATCGAAGGAAAAAAACCAAACCAAAGCTAAGGGTGCTCATACACTGTTTGACCGAAGCCAAATATTTGACTCTTTTTGACAGATAAAATTTGGTCAACGTGTACTGATCAAATATATTCTACACAAAACACGACAAGCAAATATTCAATTATTGGATGCCTAAAATATTTTTTCAGTCTGTTCTTCGAACCTGTCGGTACATGGTTAGGTTACCTTGGATATTTCAGTTGATTTTTTTCCATGTTCGGTGTTTGATATTGTTTACTACTGTTTAAAATTGAAGAGTGGTAAACAAAATAGTGTTTGCACAAATATCAAATCAAACCTTATCTGTCAAAAAATATCAAATATTTGACCTCCGGGCAAACAGTGTACGGCCACCTTAAGCTAACGCCCCCAATTGTATGCAAGAGTTTTGCTCGTTGCATTTTGAGAGAATGTGAGCGGTGAGTAAAATCTGAACAACCTACCTATTTTATTCGTTATGTTGTTCACTTGGTTCCACTTCCACTTCCACAAAAATTGCTGGAAAACTGTTCTATTAGTTTGTGTATTGAAACGAAATCCATGAATTAATTGAAAAGATATCACCGGACAACATCTATACACTTTTTCCACCAGAAACATTGAAATGGGCCCCTAGATTGAAAGGTTACCCAACTAACAATTCCCCATCAATATGACGTTTTTATGATAATTTTGTTCAGCTCTATGCTTGAAATTTTGTTTGAACTACACTCTGTCAAACTCTGATTCTATTTCGATACAATCATACATTGTCGAATGCTTAGAACAAAGTATATTTAACGTCAATTTCGTTCAAAAGAGTTGTTCGTTTATTTATTGTGCTTAAATATGATAATTTCAGCTGTCCAGTTTCTATAAGACCATTTCAAAATTCATGAATATTATCAATGAAAAATTCAAAACCATCGGCTGATTTACATGTCAATAATTGGCAACTTTGCCATTTCGACTAATAACCTGGAAAATTCGTGTTGGGATACTATTTACCAAATGCTGCTGAACGATTTTCTCGACATATTTTCCATGTTTCCGAAATTGCGACCTTGAGCTCTCCTAATTTTCTAATTTTTTTAAAAAAATTTCTAATTTTTTTAAAAAAATTTCTAATTTTTTAAAAATTTTTTTAAATTTTTATTTAAGATCTCTACTGTCAACAAATGGACCGTTTGATGATAGTGATTGACCAGAAACGTTCAAAACTGGAAATTGGGATAAAGAGAAGATTGTAAAAATCTATTGTTAGAGTTTATCGCCCATGAGGACTAAGACGTCTATGATAGAGACATTATGAAGCTACCTTTAGAATGGCAACAAATTTGTCAACAAAACGGTGTATATTTGACCCAAATCGAATAATCCGAAGCATATTAAAAATAGTTCTGAATTTCACCCAAAAATTATGGATTACTTTTTTCCCAACCTAATATTCCAATTATTGTAATATATTGGATATTACAATACAGACTTCATCGAACTGCGCCCGCTCGGAAAATCATTTAGTAGTGATTGCGATGTGAGATGAGGATGGTCAGATGATTATGCTCTTCTCTCCCAATTCCATTTCTTTTCTGTAGCCGTACTGAACGGAGCGTTTAGCAAAAATCGATGTATTGATGATAATTCGATGCACATGGGTGCCATTGACCATGGATTTGATAGTGAAGAATACGAAATTTTTGATATGGTGTAGTGGATATTTGAACATATTAAAGATATCACATTGATGGTATCAGCCTTCTAAATTTATTTGTTTACGAATGCCCCAATCGATCGTCGTTTCCAAATGTTGGGAAGGGGGGTATCATTTGTGCTGAGTAACTCCGAGAAGGAATTCATTCCTTCTTTGAGCGATAATAATTGTGCTCCGGATCAACGAAATGGTATGATGATCATTTAACACAAAAATAAAATGTCCAAGAGTTATATGCTTTCTACTTACTGACTCTAAAAATTGTTTCCATAGTTTGAAAGTTTCTTTGAAAATAGGCTATTGAAATCACACAAGTTTGTATATAAGCCGGTGTCCGCTTGGAAATCCATTTAGTGGTGATTGCAAAGTGACAGGGAAATGCTCTCGCTCGCCTAAACACCATGCTCTTCTCTACTAATCTCATTTCTTTTCTGCCACCGAACTTTGGAATCTATTGCTTGCCATTTTACAATTACACAATTATTCTCATCATTAAGATAGATGCCTAGAATTATATCCAAACAATTGATGCAAACATCTCAGAGGCTTGAAATTGCGACAAGATAAAAATTTGTTTTGAAAGAACAAATTGTGGGAAATGAAGTGGCAAATTTTCTTAGCTTTATAATGGACGTTTTTCTGTAGTACTAAATTTCTGAGTTTGTTAAATGACAGATTGAAGTTGATTCATAGAAGAATAATGTTTTTATGTGTTTTTTGAGTTTTATGTGTTTTTTTTTTATTCTTACTATTCAAACCAATGATCATATTCCAAGGATCGGCATACTAAATGAAATATTATTTTTCTATGTACATACATTTTTCAGTCGTATAATTATTGAATTATTCAATTTATTTCGATGAAATTGCTTCAAAATATTTTTTTCATAACTGATGCTCTTACCACGTTTTGATTTTGTTATTCAATGTCCAGTTTCTATGGTTAAGCTTAATTCGTAAATTACGCCACATTTGTCATCATTGGTGGAATACGATCATAAATGTTGTTATGAATAGCACAGCAAGTTAAGATTACAATACAGATGTGTTTAATTTGATAATGCAAATAGTAACGACATTATACATAGACCGATAAAAATGCGTTACGATATTTGTTCACAGCTCTTTCAGCGTCTATATATATTTTATTCAATGTTCAGTTCGTAATTTCTATCCCATTCGCCGTGTTTATCATGATCATGCTAACATTAATAACATTATATACGTACCTCCCACCTTATATATGTTGTCTCGCATCGTTTTAGAGACGCCTCAACATTTTGTTAAATTTTTAGAGCGTAAACCATCTGTCAGTTATTCCACTGTTTACATTTTATTACCACAAATCGTTGCCACTTTTTTCTCTCCAGTTCCACTTCTCTTACCTGGTATAAGAGTGTATAGAATCACAGTAGGCATCGATTGTCAGGATAAGTTCATTTGTTTACATCAGTGCCCCATCGGAGCAAGCGCGTCGTGATTCGATCCTGCACGCTCGAAACGATAATTCCGGTCTGTGCAGTCGAGAGTTAGCAACACTTATAGAATTTCCGAAATCCTCTGTGTGTAACGTTTTGGGGAAAGTCTGACCATCGCACGCAAATCTGGAAGTATCAGCCCGACAAAACATGCGAATCCTGAAATGCTTCAAGCGCAATCGGTGCCTTTCGATTCGGTACGTGGCCAAGCAGGTTAACTCGTCCGTCTGGTTCGTCCAGCAGACTATGAAGCGGGCCGGACTTCATGTCTTTAAGGTAAGGAAGGCGCCTAACCGAACCGATAAACAGAATACAGCGGTCAAATCCCGCGCCAAGAAGCTGTGACGCGAATGCGTTAGTTCTCTCTATAGAAACAAATCCAACCGGATACCCGGTTGTTATTCGGCGAAAACATGGCATTTATTCGCAACCCAAATGACAAACGGCTTTTGAACGCAAATAAATTATCGCTCTAGAACGGGGCTACGCAACGCAAATGTCGTTCTAACCGCCGAGGTGATGAAATCTGGCCGCCCGTTTCTCACAATTGTATGGTGCTCTTATCGCATTGAATTCGCAGTTCCGAAGGAAATGCGTGGCAATGTGGGGGTGTATATCAGCGATAAGCCGTGGGGTGGCGTGCGGCAAGAACAAATGAACAATTAGGCAAGTTGCTAGAGGCTGGAGGCTGCAGGAGGGGGATAAACAAACAACGTGGGAACCGAATGCGGAGGTTAATATTGTTTGTTTTTTTTGCTGTTACCTTTTCCGCCCCTAAGTATGGGAGAGCGCAGATAATTATGCTGGTGCAAAATCGTTTAATTACAGCTGGAGATTGCAACGCCCATGGCGTAAGAATTTTATGGCTCACTTTTGCACCCAACGACGGTACAAAGTGACTGTCGCCTTGCGTGAGTATGCTATCAAACGGTGTTTGTTTAAAGCTAATTGCTGGGTTTGATTTGAATTCTGGCTCAAGGTTGCTTGCGTTGCTGTTAGATGCTCGCACCTTTGCCTTTTTTCTAGTTTTTATCGTTGTCTAGTCGATCGCTATAAACACGAGAAAGGAGTATTTTTGTTATCACCTTCTCCGACCAATCGCCGTTCAAGGTTATCTGTATATAGAAAGTAATCTTCATCGATTCGGATGGATGCAAATCCTCATCCACCCAGCTAAGCGCGCTCGAACGGGACGAAATACAAGCTAATTGATACCTTTGTTGTACACCAAATCGAATCAAGTGAAAGTGCTTCCAATTAATTGAGTTGGATTATCGGAGCTGGCTGACGATCGGCCGGGAAGGTGTGAAATTGGTCTGGAGGTGAGTAACAGGTTGAACGAAGAAAAAAAAACCTCCGAAAGGTTGTTAACGTTAAATATGCAAGCGTATCGAACAAGGCATAGAAACGAGGTGATTGTAAGGTAAAAAACGGAGACCGATTAGTGAGTGCCTTCGATGGTTTAACATTGATGATAAGAGCTTGAAATCCGAACAAAAAAAAATTGACATTTGTGAATTACAACAATAAATGCTAGACAAAACGAAACTATCCACAAACTTCATACACTATCTATTGAATCATCCTCGAAACTCTTCGCATCGGAGAGTCACAAATAACAACTCACCGCCACCTCAAAACAGCACGAGACACCCTCATTTGAATTTCCATCGAATGGTCAAAAATGGAACCAGCATCTCACCTTTCGAGCAGCACACTACAAAGTGACACATTTTGGTTTCGTGATGTAATCGAATCGAATCGTTCGCATAATCGACTTATCGATCTCTGCCTGCCTTTATCTCGTGTCCTCCCTTGCGATCAAACTCTCCTACTTTGGATGCGCAGAAGCTGCTGCTGTGACAAGTTGGAAGTGAAAATGTACATCTTTTTATGGCGCTGTCTCGAGTTGCGTTGCAATTGCGTATGGGCAGCTAAAAACACCCGCCAAGTTTCGCAGGTGAGCTATCTAATTGCGTTCGAAAAATGTTGCTTGGGGAAGTGGTGGAGAAACGCTGGTTATCTCTCTTGGTACGGTGCATGTGGTCGTAGTTTATGGATAAATCAACTTGCTGATAAGTTATAAGGGGGTTGATTGAATATCCTCTTTGGGACACTTCTGTCTTTCTCTGACCGTGTGCAAGACGAACCTAGAGTGCAGTTAGTGATGAAGTCGTTTTATTTATTCACAAGATGAAGGATACATGATTGTTTCTTTACAAAAAGCTACGATTGTAAGGGCAATGAATATAGATATGGAAAATCCATTCTTGAACTCTACTATCGACCTCATGGGCCGCCATCACTTACTCATGTTTTATATAGTAAATATTGTTGAATGTTGCTAACCCATTATTATTTGTGCTGCTATGACATTCGATATTTAGATGAATTAATTAAAGAATGAACAGTGATTAATAGCACGATACATTACCGCATCCGAAAAATTAACTAATCTCCGTTAGAACACTTAAAAATGTAAGCTTCAAAAACGCTTGCAGAAAATGTTCTTTGGGTCCGTCATGTGTTGTACAAATGCTACCATTCGGTTGAAGAAATCTTTTTCAAAACGTTTCTCTGGTATATTATCCAGCTACCTATCAATGGTTGAACAAAAGCTCCAATTTGGTCTAAATAATCTTTTATACAACGAATTGTTCAGCATATTAGACCGTATGAATAAAAAAAAAATTTACTTATTCTACCCGTTTCAAAATAAAGTAAACTTTCCTAGTATTTACTTGAATCCGTATGAATAAAAGTTTAGTTAACTAATTTCATTTTAACGCATGTTCGCATGTCAACTAATTGTTTCGGTTTAGTTTCAAAACGTCACTTTACTTGCCGGTGTAGTGGTCCTTTCGTTTTTTTTTTTTGACGTAGGACTACGTCTTTCATTTCTATACCGGGGTGTAGAATCAAAGTTTCGAAAACGAAAGCGTTACGCCGGAGACTGAGATTTTGAGTGTTAATAGCTCCTAAACAACTGAACGAAATGGTATGATAAACACTTCATTCGAAAGATAAAATGTCTACGCGTTCTATACTTGTTACTTTCTGATCCAAAAACTTGTTTCAATAGTCTTAAATTTGCTTTCAAAATAGGCTATTGAAATCACCAATCGGTATATAAGCGAGCGCCGCTCGGAAATCCACTCAGTTCTAATTGAACAGCGATTGGAGCATGTTGTCGCTGTTGTGGTGAAGCTCTTCATTTATCATGACAGCGCGGATGAACGGTGTCACCAAGAGCCTGTTTGTGCACCTTAGGCCAGAAGGGAATCCATCAGGAGGAGAGTGATGCTACAAACGGTTCCCCGGGAAGATCTCGAAGCAGCCGCTACACACACACACATACACGCACGGAATTCTTTCCGTTTGGATCGAGAAAGATCCGGAAAATAATCTGCCAGTTCCTCTAGTTCCTAGTTTTCTATCCATGTAACACTGTGATCAAATACATTAGGTTTTGTGATTTTTCAATCAATCGCAATCAACAGGATAGCTTCTGAAGATTATTCTTCCCCATCAGTAGGATATTTCCGTATCCAATATTGGATGCATAAAACCTTGTGCCTCCAACGTAACGCTCTCGTTTTCGAAGTTCTCCAAATATTCATTCATTCAGAATGAATTCAGATTCAACTTCATACAAATGATCTCTAAATCAACGATAGTCCTACGTCACCCTTGCGGTTATACCATAGATATAACCCACTTCCTGTTTTTTTTATCAAAGTGTAAGTGTAATACCTATCAGATTAGAAGACACGAAGCCAGTTTTCAAATGTTAAAATTTGAATGAAAATTTTTACATTATGTCATTTAACTACTTGAAACACTTATGTCTGACTTTTGTTTAACCCTTTGTCTATATATTTCCAACATTGTTACTGAAACTTTTCATTATCATATTTTGTTTTTTATTCATGCGAAATCAGCTAAACTTTCATTATTGAAAAGTAAATACAGTAAAACCTGTTTTTGTGCGAATGTTTTTTGTGCGATTTTTTTGTGCGATTTTCTGTTCTAGTTCTAGAAAAGAAGCATATTTGACGAAGTTTTTTTCGATGGTTTATATGCATTTCAGTGCAAAAAAAGCATATTTGCGTCTCAATTATCCTCTTCTGAAATCATTCCCCTCCTCTCATCAAATGCTCTAAGTTTTTCTGAGTTTTTGCATGACATGACTCCTAACAGCAACACGTTACGACATGCAACTAAAAGCACAAAACAGCCACGCGCAACCGAAAAGGCAAAGTGTCCCATCGCAAAGCAGGGAAACAAAAGGAAATTGAACGGTGAATGGCGTGGATTTGAGTTATTTTCTCGGGGGAAACTTTTTTTATGCGGTCCCTGTCTACCGCACAAAAAAAGTTTTTTTTTCAAATGTGTACCGAGCACGATTTTTAAAAGGTGAAGTTTTGCACGATTTTTTTATGCGACTTTTTGGGCGGTCCCTATCCCCCGCACAAGAAAAGGTTTGCCTGTACCTAATTGTTACTTTTATTCATACTAATAGTAGTAAAAACTCAATGTCACTGCTCGACTGCTCGATTGAAGTAAAGTAAAGCTGACCGATCATTATTCAACTGGCTAGTTCAATAACAGTTAGTGATTGTTTGTTAGAGAGTTGATCACCATTATGCGCTACTCGCATACGTTTGCATTGAAAAAATGTAGTTTCTTCGGATGGTGATATAAAAAAAGAGTAAGACAGATAATTGAGTTTGAAAA
This sequence comes from Toxorhynchites rutilus septentrionalis, assembly GCF_029784135.1. Taxonomy (NCBI): domain Eukaryota; kingdom Metazoa; phylum Arthropoda; class Insecta; order Diptera; family Culicidae; genus Toxorhynchites; species Toxorhynchites rutilus. The sequence continues at coordinate 199,271,228 of NC_073744.1, forward strand.
ATTTCCCATGGATGTAATTATATTAGGTTGTGGAAAAAGAATCCATTAGTTTTGGGTGAAATTCAAAACTATTTTTAATATGCTTCCTGATTGTCCTATTTGGGTTAAATATGCATATGTAGCTTCATAATGTCTCTATCATGGAGGTCCTTATAGGCGATAAACTGTAGTAATAGATTTTTACAATCTTCTCTTCATCCCAATTTCTTATCACTCTGGAAATTTTGCAATGCGAGGAAAAAGGTCCGTTGTTGTCGGGTCCGGACTATATGCATAAAAAAAAATGCATCAAAACATCCCAACCAAGCTCTCGGAAATCTGTGGCCTTGATGGAACACAAAACCTCTTCTGCTAGCCAGTTCTGAACGTTTCTGGTAAATCGCTAGCTTCAAACGGTCTATTTGTTGACAGTAGAGATCTCAATTTGGTATATTTCACTAAAATATACAAATTTTAAAAAAATAAAAAATAAAGGTAAATAAATGAGGTTGCATCTATTTTACTGTTGCAGCATCGAAACCATACACATCAATCGCAATTTCAACGGTCTGGCTTGCATTTTCGCATTTATAAAAGCTAAAGTGTAAAATGTGCCGAATTTCTCTTTGTTGAACTCCATTGTTAACACCCTGTAACTCAAAACTGAAAGGAACTAACAAAATTCATCAAAAAAAAAAAATTAAGTATGAAATGTCACCTTTACAACGAGCCTATACCTGAAATTGTATGATCGATATTACGCAAGATATTGATCACTGAAGCCAGCTATTGAGAAAATAATGGATAACTTTTGCCCCAACCTAATATTAGCTTACTTGCAAATCCGGGCGTACTCGGCGTCCGAAAAGTGCCGCACGACGTCCGTTTTCGACGCGGCGGGGTACCGTACTTTGAACGCGCACACTTCTGAACGGAGTAGCTTCACTGTTTTCGCCATCACGGTTAGAGTTTGATAGAGCTGTTAATTTTTTTCTGCTGACCCATGGGTTACTATGATTGGGTAATGCCTAATAACAATGAGATTTATATTCTGCAAAGGTGTTGCAAATCACTCACTGCGCTCACATCACCAGGCGATTCACAAGTGAAATCACTACCATATACACTGCGTTTCATAACTATAAAACCACTCCATTACTCTGAGTTTCCAGAGATATGTAAGAATTCGGTTCAATTGAAGTATATAGTGTAGAATACAATTACTATCTTTATTTATCAGACTGGCCATTTGAACTTTATTGTTGTTGTCAAGCGCGAAAAATCTAAAAAACTAAAATTTCAGTGTTTCATAACTATAAAATCAGATAGAAAAACTCTCACTTATTTACTTTACAAAATTACCGTCAATTTCACATGAATTACAAGAAGTCTCTAATTCGTAGGTCATTTTCAGTTCAGTTCAAAATCAGTTCAAATAACTCGTTCGGGGCGATTTCGACCAAGCTGCGCCATGTTGAAGTGTTTATCTCGTTTCACACAGAGGATACTGCTTGTTTAAGCTCTTCAAATCACTCATACTGCTTGTAAGCTGCATCTACTATTCGTACGATCACTGCTCATAAGTTCTTGATAGGGTTTTGATTTGGCAAACAAGCCGACCAGTCCAGAATCTGAAGCCCCTATTCATTAAACCATGTCATGACTTTTTTCATTTTATGAATTCTGGCCAAATAACCCAATTATCACGTTGTTTTCGATGCAAACACAGAATTAAATGGCTCTGAAGTACTTCGTTGCACTTCTGACTGTGCATTCGTGTTGATGAAAAGCTATCTGAACCAGACCTTTTTGAAAACATTTTCCTCAAACCATCAAACTGCTGGCTGCAAAGTTACGAGTTGAAAAACTTCTATACAAGTTTAATTTTTTCTTATCAGAGAAGTTCTCCTGAAATAGTAACACCCATGTAGTTAGCTTCCGCATTAGTTGTTGAACCCGCAGCTTTGGAGATTGGATTTTTATGGTTCGGGGAAAATTTTCTCAAAACAGCCTGGTTTAGATAGCTTACCATCAACACAAATGAACAGTCAGAAGTGCAATGAAGTACTTCAGAATCATCATACATCAGCAAGCCGTGGAATAAAGGTGACGTATAATTTTCATCATAACGAATATTTCAGATTTTCTTTGTGATTTTTCTTTCTCTAAGACATTTCAGCGTTTTGAAAACTTTTTCCGGAAGAAATAGTGCAGTAACTGGACCCATTTGTTCAGCGAGTGAAATTCCCCGAAGAAGATATTCGATTTTTCAATCATTGAGAATGTTCCTTCCAAGAATCTTTCTCGAATTCGACAATACCAGAACGTTCCGGGATCATCGAAAACACGTTGGGTGGTATTCTTCCGTCCCAAAGGGAAACCTTTAAGGGTGACCCAAATTTGCAAAGACTTGAAGTCTAAGTACTCAAGTGTCTTGGAAATTACAAAAGTGAATAAAGACAAACTTCGTGTTGTGCTCTCGGATTGCAAAGACGCTAATGCGATTGTTAATAATTCTTTGTTCACTGATGAATATCGAGTGTATATTCCGGCACACATTGTTGAAATCGATGGTGTGGTTTCGGAAAAATCTCTCCAACCAAAAGATTTCGAAAACGCAGAGGGTATTTTTCATGATGTAAAACTTCCTCATGTGAAAATTTTGGAAGTAAGATCCCTGAATTCATTTTTAATGGATGGTAACGAAAAGAAATATTTCCCATCTGATTCTTTCAGAATCTCCTTTGAGGGCACAGCTCTTCCAAATTATGTGCTCATTGATAAGCTTCGACGGCTCATTGATGCTTAACGTTGCTGAGCCAATTGAAAATAAATGATTTAAAAATAAAAAATAAAAATACTTCAGAATCATTTACTTCTGTTTCTGCATAAAAAAAACTGATAATTGAGTAATTTTGCATCAATTCATAAAATCCGGAAGGTCTTGGCATGGTTTAATGAATAGGGGCTTCAGATTCTGGACTGGTCAGCTTGTTTACCAAATCAAAACCTTATCAAGAACTTATGAGCAGTGATCGTACGTATAGCAGATGCAGCTTACAAGCAGTATGAGTGATTTTAAGAGCTTGAACGGTCAGTATCCTCTGCGTAGAACGAGATACACACTACAACATGGCGCAACTTGGTCGTAACCACCCCGAATGGGTTATTTGAACTGATCGAGAACTAACGATGACCTATGAATTAGAAACTTATCGTAACTCATGTCAAATTTGTGTGAATAAATATTGTAAAGGAGTGAGAGTTTTCTATCTATAGTTATGAAACACTGTAATTTTAGTTTTTTGGCTGTTTCGCGCCTGAACACAACAATTAAGTTCAAATGGCCAGTCTGATAATTGAAGTTAGCTATTGTATTCTACACTATATACTTCAATTCAACCGACTTCTTACATATCTCTGGAAACTCAGAGAAATTATGGGTCAGATTAAATTATCAATATGTATTTTTGATTTAAAAGAAATAAAAAATGCATTTTGGATGATAAAACATGTTACATATTAATTAAACTTGGAACCGATCCGATTAAATTTGTATGAATTTGTATTAGAATAATTGATTCCTTATACGGCTTTTCGCTTTGTGGCCAAATTTTGTGGAACGAATCTAGGCCGTAAAGCGAGGTATGGGTATAATGAAAAATTATTAATGAAAATTGTGACAGATTCCAACGGGATTCATATGGTACGTTTCTGTGATATGTGTCAGTTAAATAAAAAAAAAATAGTAATCATGTGGTTGTTTTCTTTTGTACAACTTGTATGTAAGCGACATTGACAATTGCCTTACACAAAATTGCAGCTTAAGACAACTTGCAGATGATGGAGTGGTGTCTGTCGTAGGATCAAACGAATCCGACCTGCAAGGACCCTCACAAGATACTTTGAACAATTTTTCAACCTGGGCCATTGGGCTAGGGATCGAATTCTCCACGGAGAAAACAGAGATGGTGGTTTTTTCTAGGAAGCATAGACCAGCAAAACCAAAGCTTCAACTTTTGGGTAAACCGATCACTTATGCTATGTCATTCAAGTATCTTGGGGTCTGGTTCGACTCCAAATGTACTTGGGGGGCCCATATTAGGTATCTGAGTAAAAAATGCCAACAAAGAATAAACTTTCTCCGTACAATTACCGGCACCTGGTGGGGAGCCCATCCCGAAGATCTTATAATGTTGTATCGAACAACTCTCTCAGTGATGGAGTATGGCAGTTTCTGTTTTCAATCAGCTGCCAAAACACACCTCATTAAACTCGAGCGAATTCAGTATCTTTGTCTCCGTATTGCGTTGGGATGTATGCCCTCAACGCATACCATGAGCCTCGAGGTTTTGGCAGGCGTACTCCCACTCAAAGATCGCTTCAATTTATTATCTCTTCGGTTCCTCATTCGGTGTAAGGTTATGAATCCATTGGTGATCGGAAATTTTGAGCAATTGATCGAGCTAAATTTTCATTCCATCGCTAACTGGCAACGTAAGTGGAACGAAGATGAATTGGGTCGGTGGCTTCACTCGATTGTCCCTAAGGTTAGCCTCAAACCATGGTTCAAAAGCCTGGACTTGAGTCGGGACTTTATTCGCACCTTCTCTCGACTCATGTCCAATCACTGTTCGTTAGACGCGCTACTCTTTCGTTTTAATCTTGCCGATGGCAATATCTGTGCTAGTGGCCAACTGTGGCCAAGGTTACCACGACATCGAACACATTGTTTGGTCGTACGAGGAGTATCTTGTTGCCAGATCGAATTTAGAAAACTCTCTTCGGGCTAGAGGAAGGCAGCCCAATGTGCCGGTTAGAGATGTGTTGGCTCGGTTAGACCTTGATTACATGTCCCAAATATATGTCTTCCTAAAAGCTATCGATCTTCGTGTGTGATTGTCCTTATATCCTTATATTCTCCTTTTCCTTTTCCTTCGCGAGAAATCAAATCCCTTCTTACTAACAATAGAATAAGGTGAAATGTAAATACATATTAGATATAAGATAGGCTTAAAAATTGAGTATGATGAATGTGAGTGTGAACATTGTCAACATATCCTTATATCCCATCCTTTTCCTAAAAAAAAAATGTCACCCTTCTAAACTCGAGTAAACCGCGCGTAATCGGTTCTCTACTTCATTAACATTAGAATTAATGAAAAATGTTTATATATACTTGTAACTATACAGATAGGAGTTTGGCTCGTTTAAACTTATGTAACTGAGCCTGTAAAAATAAACGATTTAATAAAAAAAATGTAATTGTTTCGTTTTTTTAACTCACAATTTACTTTAAAATTGGCAAAATTGTAACTCGTGCATCGAACGACTAAGCACTATCCTTGCCTCGAATCAACGAATGATACGATCATGTTAAAGCCGCCGTAGGAAAGAATTTGTCCGGTGATCCCGCCCCAGGGTCATCGATTTGGTGTGTTCAATCCATGTCAACATGGATTGCGATCATAAAATCATTCCGGTCGGACCGAGACAAGCTGGATGTAGCAGTGGTGATTGTGGATGGTGTGGTGGGCCACATAAATTAATCTGCGGTGTGAACGATGCATGCGGCAGCCGCAGAAGAGTCTTCAGCGTCCAAATTACCATATAGTTTTCTTCCAGCCTCGGCATGTGAACGGACGAGTGAACAATCAAACAAACAAACGGTTTTCCAGCACGAAAAAGGCGGCGAAACAACGCTCCATCGCGTTCCAGAGGAATGTTAAGCTGCCAATCTACCAGACACAAGTATGCACCTGAGCGGCAAGTGAAGGGTAGGGTGATGGGCCCGGCCAGAGCCGCGCCGGAACGGTATCAATTATTGACTTTTCTTCTTTCACCAAATGGTTTCACGGTCTGCTGGTACAAAGTGCCATCTGCGAGTAAAGTGAAGAAGCGTTGCAAGGTTTGCATCCAAGCTAGCGAGTGAGCGACTGATTGAGTGAGTGCCGGAAGAAAGGAAGCCAAAACAAAACGCGCCAAATGACGGATGCCACAATTGGGAAGGTCGTTTCGGTGGCATTTAATTGCGATGCGCTGCCGCGAGGCTCAGAACAGGAAAAACAACTCGTCATATTCATGTCGGACCGATGGCAATAAGACCCTCGGGTCCAATTGATGGAATGGGACAAATTAATTCCCTGATACAAGGTGAGCCGGTTTTTTTCTCGATTGGAATGCGGGCTCGGCAAGAAGGGAATAGAATACAAATACTGATAGAATTGACAGCGAGCGGTGGGCCTAAAAATCAAACTCAAAATTTAGGTATTTGACAAACAAAAGCATCCCACACAGGGGAGCGGTTCTCCCGTCAAATGAATCATAGTAATATTCAAATGCTGATCTTGAGGTGTGAATCGCCAAGGTTGGCGCGTTCAGGTTGCATCCTACGATCGTTTCAATTTTAAGGGTGCGATCGCGGGGGACAATGCTAAATTGTTGCGCCCATCTCCGAGCCACATTAGCACGGTAGTAAAATACGTTTAAAAACTTGTTTTAACGTGATCAAAACCATCTGTATTGCTGCTATCGTTTGCCTCGCGTGGCGGAAGTTTCCGCCCAAATAATACACACAACAACGGCGCAGAAACATAGCAACAACACAACACAGATGAGGCACTGTTACATTGCGTGAGTTCACAGTGGAAAGGGGTTATTGCTAAATGAAAATGAAAGTATGTATTACCAAATCGCTTCGGGGGGAAGCGCCGGAGGAGCACGGAAAACAGCAACGCCGACAGCTACTAAAAAGGTCTTAACAGCGTAAACGAAGTAAAGCTTCCCACCGTAGGCTGTAATCTCTTCGGCTTTGTGCAGCCACAGAGAAAAGGGAGGAGGGCTTTCCAAGTAGTGAACCTTTGCACCCGATCGGTCGTAATCGGATTGTTTGGGGTCACTAAAGCTGCTCTGGGCGACTTTGAAGAATTGCAGCAATCAAACGAAGAACCAAAGTGTGAATCTTTTGAGTCGCGACTGCCATGCACTCCCACGCAATGCGGACACACACGCCCCAGGAAACCGCTAGCATTCCCCAAAAATAGCAGGTGCGAAACGGATACTAGCGAGTACAATAGTTATCACTGAACACTTGTGTTGAGTAGACGCATTCACAGAGAGATCGCTTTGAAAGGAATAAGAAGTTATTTGCGTAGTAGGGGTTTAAAGCTTGAAAAATCAGGCCCCCATCTATTAATATGGATACGCTAAGAGCCCACACGTTCTACATTGATATCCGTAGCATACGAAAGTTGAGGGATGAGACCATCTTTGCGTTTATCGCAAAACAATTGAAGCTGACCCCTCAAGATGTTACTGCCATACAAATCGACAAAGTCGAAGGAAAGGTATTCGTAGAGATGCAGACACAGGAAAGAGTGGAAGAGGTCGTGGAACAGTACGATGGCAAATTTGAGCTGAACAACAATGGTACCATCCATCGTATCAGATTGTACGTTGAGGATGGGGGAACGGACGTAAAGCTGCACCACTTACCTCCAAAAATGCCTGACCAATGGATCTCTGAATACTTCTCTACATACGGTGAGATCATCAGCGTAAAGCACGAGATGTGCCGTTCGGAGTTCTTCTCGCAGATACCAAGTGGGATACGAATAGTCCGTATACGAATAAACCATTCTATTCCTTCCTTCGTGAACGTAAGAGGATACAACACACACGTCACCTATACACATCAAATCCAAACATGCCGACACTGCAATCAAGAGGTTCACTTCGGATCAAGTTGTGCACAAAATCGAACACTTTTACAAATTCAAAACAAATCGTCATCACTCTACTCCGACGTTGTCGCTGGCCCGGGAAAGGCTAGCGCAAACGAAGCTCAGAAACGACCAGCATCATCGCTTGAAGACCACAACAATCGAGACAAAGCACCGAAGATTTCAACCGATACCACGAATGCAAAAATCACAACTGAAGCAATATCCAGCAAATACAAGGCAACGAAAGAATACGACATACCAACAAATGTAAGTGACAACTTAGGCCACTCAAGGGCTACACCAACAAGCAGCCGATCAAACTCACTTACCCGACTATCCGAGAGAGGCGTTATGGAGATTTCCGATGATGAATCCTCGGAAAGGCTACGGCGCTCAACAAGAACTTCGCACCAAGCGGCAAGTAAACTCGTAATCGATCATGCAAGAAATAAACAGTAGACAAACCTTCTCTTATACTCTCGCAACTATCAATCTGAACGGTATCAGTAACGAAAACAAAATAAACTCTCTCAAGTCACTTATATATACACTAGACCTAGATATACTTTGCATGCAGGAAGTTATCAATGAAAATCTCTGTATTCCCGGCTATAATATTACATTCAATATAAGCGAAACTTGTCGTGGTACGGCTTTTGCTATACGAAATGGAATTAAAATAATCAGTGTGTCCCGGAGCCTGGATTCTCGTATATTATGCATCAATCTAGAGCATGACGTTCGAATTTTAAATATTTATGCCCCATCTGGATCAAATAACCGATCGGCGCGTGAAGAGTTCTTCAATCAAACCGTGCCCAGATTCATGCAAGATTACCCTCCATACACTATATTGCTGGGAGATTTCAACTCCATAGTTAATCCAGCTGACGCCACTGGAATATCAAATATGAGTCCGGCTCTAAAAAGATTATGTGAAAGGCTAAACTTCAAAGATGTGTGGAGAGAATTCAACACGCAAAATGATTACACTTTTGTGCGTGATCGGTCGATGTCAAGGATCGATAGAATCTATGTCACTCCAAACTGCTTACCCAACGTACGATACTGCAAGTTACAAGCGAACAGTTTTAGCGATCACAAAGGAGTTGTTATGCGCATTGTACTACCTATACGCATACAAAGAACTCATAGACCATTCTTTAGGGTGAATAAGCATTTACTGTCTGATCAAAATATGAATGAGCTCAGATATAAATGGGCTTACTGGACACGACAGAGGAGGCATTACGCAACATGGGCGGATTGGTGGTCTTCGTATACCAAAGGGAAAATTGCGTCGTTTTTCAAATGGAAAAATTCTATCGCTATTCGGACATTCAACAACACAATGGGTTTTTACCACACGTGCCTGAAAAATGCATACGAAAAGCACAAGGATCAAGACTGCACACCAGAAATAAATAAAATCAAAGCCATAATGTTACTAAAACAGAAAAAATTCACAAATAGCAGGAAGAACACGAATCTTCGTTTTCTTGGAGGAGAAGACGTTTCCATATTTCAACTGGCAGATCAAGCTAACAGAAGAAGAGAAACCAGCGTAACATCCTTGACGATCGATGGGCAATCTATAACCAACACAGATAACATACGCAGCTATATCTTGGAACACTATCAGAGTTTATTTCATGAGGACGAGATTGAGGATGACGATCGTTTTCTTCCGGCAAGGACGATGATGGAGAATCTGAATGAAAATAACCACTTGATGGAAGATTTTGGAGAAGATGAAATTTATGCAGTCATTAAAGGATCAGCACCAAACAAGTCACCAGGAAAGGATGGTCTTACCAGGGAGTTTTATCTGAAAGCATGGGATATAATAAAGAACGAATTCACACTTGTAATAAATGAAATCAAAAACGGATACGTGAGGGATGATTTACAGGATGGAATAATAGTTCTAGTTAAAAAGAAAGGAGGAGATAATAGCATCAGCTCATTGCGTCCGATCACTTTACTGAATGTGGACTACAAAGTACTGAGTAAAGTTTTGAAGCAGCGGGTGGAAAAAATTGCAACAACGGTACTTTCAAGTCACCAGAAGTGCAGCAACGGAAAAAACACGATATTCGAAGCGGTCTGCACAGTCAGGGATCATATTGCTCTATCCAAACAAGAAAGAAACGGCGGAATCGTAGTTGCATGTGACCTGAGTAATGCATTCGACAGAGTTAGCCGTTCATTTCTTTTGAAAAATATGAGAATGATGGGCTTCAATAGACAGTTTGTAGATCTGTTAGAAAATTTAGCTATGAAAACCAACTCTCAGCTGATCATCAACGGTCAAGCTACCGAACTTTTCTCGATAAAGAAATCGATACGACAAGGCGACCCCTTGAGTATGCTGCTTTTCGTCATCTATCTGCAACCTTTGCTGGACAATCTTGCTGAGATTTGTAGCGCTCCAAGAGAATGTGTGATAGCTTATGCAGATGACATCACTATAATTATTCGATGCCCTTCAAAAATTGATCGTATCCTAACATGTTTTCAACAGTTCGAGAAGGCTGCAGGAGCAAAGCTAAATATGAGAAAAACTGAGGCTATGGAAACCAGGGATACAACACTGGGAAGGTTTTGCGAAGAAAGATGAAATCAAAGTTTTGGGAGTACGGTTCAAAAACAACATAAAAGACACTGTCTGCCTCAATTGGGATAAAATATACCACAATATAAATTCACTTATATGGATGAATCGACCGAAGAAACAAGGTGGTTTGGGACTCCATTCACTAAATCTAAAAACTAAAGCCCTTTTGGTTAATCGCTATATCAGAACGAGATCAGTTTTGCCGTCCATGGAATCATATTCCCAACAAACTCCAGCAGATCTACTCCACATAGGAATAATTAGAACAATAATGGGTAGTTTACCACAAAGTCATTTAGATAATCCGGAGGCCATGACGATCTATCAGCATCTTTTAGATCAGTTGCCACCGGTGAAAATTACAGAACAGGTGACAAGAAGTTGGAAACATGTTTGGAAAAATATCAACCACAAAAAGCTGACCTCAGACGAGAAATCCACATACTTCCTACTAGTGCATGGAAAAATACCACATAACGATATGCTGTACCACCAAGAACGGCGACCAGATCCTAATTGTGGCTTCTGCGGGGAGAGAGAAACCTTGGAACATAAATTTACATCGTGCCGAAGAATAAATCAATTATGGGAGCACGTCAAGATAGTAATGGGAAGAACATTTCAACAAACTGGAATTAATTTCAAAGATTTTCACTATCCAATACTTAGAGGTAGAAACAATGGAGAAAAAGCAAAAATTATGAAAATATTCATAAGATATATTATGTATTTTTTGGAAACTCCTGACGAAAGTAAAAATAATGCTACACTAAAAAGCTACATTGATATGTATACATAAAAATCTGTAAATAAAGCAATATTGATAATGGTCAAAAAAAAAGTACAATACGGTACAAACCGCGGCGGAGGGGTGCCCTCATTTTCCCGGTTATGGCTGACGGGGAACCCATCACCGGAAAATCGCGTGCGTGTGTGCAGCCAAGCCGTGCCAAAAACGGCGTTAACGGCACACCACACTTCTTAACGACCGATCAGCCGCCGACGGTTTTGATGACGACTCCGACGATCCCATTTGCGTGGAAGTGCTAAGTTTACTTCGCGATTATCCAACGACGATTATCCCATCTGGGCCAATCGGCTTTGCGTAATCGAGAATCCGCCAGTGAGTGAGTGCGTGCGTGCTTGCGTGCCCTTGATAGCTTAAGTGGTCAATTGAGATGGGAAGGGGGTTTGATTATATGCTTGGGAATGCGGCTATCGAAACAGTTTGTAATTGCTTATTTATTCGTAAAAGTGACCTGAAAAGAGAATTTAGCATTAGAACGATTTGTTAAAAAAGCTCCAAGCGAACTCAACCAGGTTGATCTCGTTCAAAGTTGTCAGGAGTTTCCTCTAATCTAATGCTTTCGTACTCTCTCGTTCACGATGTAGACCATATCACCTCGGGAAATTGGAGACATTTCAGAGTGCTATTTTGATCGATATTCTGAAGTCCAATACTCCCACAAACAATCAGCCAGAAACTACGACCGCTTGAAACTGTCCCGCAGTGTCTCTGGTGCATTTGTATATCGGCTCATTGACCATTTTAAAATGCTGTCACTTCATATATTCAGGGAGTTACTCATTGTTACTCATTGAACATTTTAAAATGCTGTCACTTCATATTTTCAGGGAATAAAGTAGAACATATTACAGGGGAACATCGATATAATGTACACATTTTCAATGGGCCTGATCACGAACGTCACTTCACGGTGAAAACCAGTGTTGCTAATGGTCACCATCGTATGACTGTTCATGGAGACGTATGTGCTGTGTCATTAATGAACATCATAAAATGAACAGTCAAACAACCGTCGAACTAAAAATGTCATATGACATTTCGGCTTTTTTTCGTCCTATACATTAGATATCCATCGCCCCGTAATTAAACAACAGTGTTCACGGGGAACGCTCACCGCTGAAAACGTTCATTCAACACATTCGCACTTGATAGGAGAGAGTTCGACGGTTGCTTTGATATAGCAATCCGTCTGAATACCATCCATCGTGTATGGATGTGTGAGTGAGCAGGTGGATGTATATGTGCAGCTACGCTTGAATGCAGAATAAAGGGAGAAAAAGAATGCATACCACTGCAGTTTTAATGTCAAATGACATTAAAACTACAGTCATATTAGCCGGAATTGAGGGATGGTTATGAGCATGAATGGTAGAATGGAAATAGCATATTTTCATCGCTCTTCTGGGTACGGTCGACAGAAAGAGAAAACATATAAACGTTCAATTGATAGTCGTGTTTGCGGCTGTGCGTTTATTTCTGATGTGACTGTTAGAACCGAGCAATGCATTCTTGGTTACATTCGCAATACATATTGAGCCGTAACTCTTGAGCAAGGGCAGTATGTGATGGTTGAGAGAAATGTCGACCGTTTACAACACTGGTGAAAACAAAGTGAATTGTATACAACGTTATTACGGCTGCCACCGTGTGTGTAGAATCCGGAAGAGTTCATCCACCGTGACAACTTTGATGAACTCGGTGTTATTATGAATATCACGGTACTGTCATGTCACGGAGAAAAACAAGTGCCTATATTTGTCACTTGTGTTGTAGATGGTGAGAGCTAGCCACGCGGAACGGAGTACGTTTAATTTCGTATTTATTTAGCTTTTTTGCTAACATTTTGAATATTGTCTTGCTTCTTAGGTATGAAAAAATAAACAAACAGCAATTTATTCGCCTGGTGGCATTTTTAGAACGAAATCCTGACGTATATAGAGGACGCAAATTTGTTTATTTGGATTCGGTAAATGCCCTATGGGATGTAATCAAGGACTGCAAAATGTAGATGGACAAGACCCGAATCAGGACGATTGTTTGTTTTTCTTTTTACGTAATAGATACTGATACTGTTTTTAAATTCTTCTCTAGTTCTTTTTCCATAATTTTTTCCATAATTATCCGTCACAAGAAAACCTGAATCAGGTATCCCGTGTCGGGCACACGTACAGAGCATCGAAGACTGCAACATACCAATTATGAGAACACTTGTAATACTAACCTCGAGCCAACCGCGAGTAATCGGTTACATATTACTAACATAGTTGTAAGCAAACATTGTCGAAATATTGAACTCCCGGCCCCGTTATTCTGACGCCATATGAGCCTTAATAAAAATATATATTTTGGATAAAAAAAAAAATTATAGGAGGTTGTTTTCAAGACACGATCGCATTGTTGACGTAGAACTACGATGTGGTTTAATTCAAGTCGCTTGTTTATAACTGCGGGTATTATTTTATAATGCAACGAAAATTTTGCAATAACCTTTCTATCAGTTTGGTCGCTCTGAAATGTTTTTTTTTATTGTAGAATCATTTGATGATTCATTCTTGTGCTCGCAGAACAATACTTTGCTCGAGATAAGCGCAGCTATCATCCTTAGTGGAGAAAGTTTTGCTACTGACAAGCGAACCAAATCACATTACAGACATTCCAGAATGACATTTACTTCCTTGGTGACTAAATAAACGAAATAAACTCTATCTGTTAATCTCAACAACCTTGAAAAGAGTAGCACTGCTTCGTTATGATCAAGATTAGCGCAAATGCAATTCTAGTTGAAAGCAGTTTTGCGACTGGCACGCGAGCCCAAATAAATTGATAACTTAATATAACTTATTGATTAACTTGGTATTCCCAAAAAAAATTTTTTGGTGCACAACCTTAACACCTGCTTCACAATAGCGTCAGTTCAATGCATTGATGACAGAAAATAAACAATGTATACTGCTTGGAAAAAGGCTGAATATTTGCCTCAGCAGAGATTCATTACTAATACCCTAGCGTAAATATTTCCCTCCAGCTATCTTCCCACCTTGTTTTTATTTATCATTACGACTGCATAATTTGCAAAACAAAAAAATCGGCAATCATAGCATAAAAAAATAGGTGATTGTTGCATCGTTAGAGGGCCAATGCACACGGGAGCAGATACAAATGGGTTTTCAGCGTAGCGAAAATGCCCTATTTTTACGAACGGGTTATGAAGCACGCACGTACGCACACAAATATCGGTGTATGGATGGATTGAAGCAACTAAATATACACACTTATCTCCGTTCTGCGCTATGCTCAACAGAAGCCCTTTCTGTTAATATTGCCAGTCTACATTAGTTTAGCTATCATCCTTTGTGGTGAGAGTTTTCCTACCGTCAAGCGAAACCAAATCACTGACAAAATTCCAGAACATTTATTTTCTTGGTGAGCTGACGATAGCCGAGTTTGATGATTCCCCACACAATTGTGTAGCTCAGAACCTTCATTCAATGGCGTCAGTTTGATGCAATGATTACAATGCTAGAAACATCAGTGAGTAATTTGGTCGCGTCCACAGCTCAATCCGAAACTAAGACATGTAATGACGCAAAACAAAGAAGAAGAAGCGATTGCCATTGCTTTGAATACAGAACGAGGCTGAAAGTTTGCCTTCCTTCCTTGCTTGAGACTTTAAACTTCTTCAGTTCATTCATCTCTAACCTTCAAAAAGGTCCTTGGAAAACTTTACTTCATCCATCATATTACTCTTCCACCCCCCTTGCCTTGAGAAAGGCATTCGATCCCTCGCCGTCCAGCTCGCCCAGCAACGATGTTGTTCAGTCGATTTTTTCACGAACAATGAAAGTTTGCCTCAGCGAGATCCACTGTTTATACTCTAGGCAAATGTTCCCCTTCGTTCTTCTTCTTTTCCTTTTTTACGGAGACTTTACATCTTATGATTTCCCCTTCGTTGCTCGTCGATAAGTTGCTCGTTATTGACAGCTCTGTTCGGGAAAGCACACGGATGGGCAGAACAAATGTATGAGGAAATGGGAATGCTTCCAATTTGCATCAATTTAAACCATATACAGACTATGGGATTGTAATGTATAGCATATCAAACGAATCTTAGGGAATTTCCGATTTGTTTGGTATATAAATCGCCAAAATCCGTTCGCGGCAAAAATAGTTATTAACGTCAACTTTATTTCATAAAAACGTGACCTGTTCTCTGATTTGGCACCCTTAATGAAAGACGTAGTTCTACGTCAAAACCTGAATCACCTTCTACTTTTGGCAAATTCCTTGAAACCCATCAGATGTTTTATATGAAGATTATGCTGCTGACCAGCTTCTGTTTGAATAATTAAATCAAACCTCATGTCTCATACTAGGTAGTGCGGACTGAATCAAAACGGCTGTCAAAAAAGATCCAATTGAAATGTCAAAAGAGATCCAACGATCAGGAGTGTTATTTTTCTTATGATAATCAACACTATAAAAGAGGTATTGTTGTCAAGGGCAAAAATAAGTAAAATTATAAAATGAACGAACTACATTTTTCCGTCAATTGTTTAATTAACCATTGCATCTCTAAAAGACCATCTCAGCCTTTCACTGAGCAACGCATTTTTAATGTCCCCTCTCTTTGTCATAACGTTTTTCCGAACGTAATAAAAACAAACAAAGTCAGAGTCACGTAAATGTTTACTCCTGCGATTTGGAAATATTCGATTAAAAGTGGAAGGAAGAGCTGCCAGATGATTTTTAAAAAAAAGTCTGTAAAAACATGTGAATGTCTGTTAAAAATGTGGAAAAGTCTGTAAAAGTGTGCAGATCTATAGAAATGTCTTTTAACGTTAATTTTCACTTATTCATTAATACTTTGTACATCACGATGCACGTAAGATTGTATTCTGTATATATATACAGCCATTCCATGCCAAACTAATATAGTGGTTCTCAGCTCTTCGTCAAAAGTGGTAATTTTGTTCTTTATCGCAAAACATTAAACTCGTATTTTTTTAATTTGTCATTAGGGTGCCCATTTCCATTTTAGGGTGATCCCAAAAATAATTTTTTCCACTTTTTCCCAAAATGACTTTTTTCAAAAATTTTTAACTTTCGAACCACTCAACCGATTTAGATGATCGACATATCAAATTTAAGCCAATGAGCTTTAATTGAGAAATATTTAACTTGCCTATAATATGGATCCTATTTTTAATATGGATTGAAAGCTGAGAACTTTTGCATAAAATATCTCGATATCAGAGATGCTATTTTTTTCGTTTTTGAAATATGATTTTGCAAAACTAATCGATGGTTCGAAAAACAATTTTTCCCACTACAAAAAGTCATAACTTTCGAACTATTGGACCGATTCATATCATCGACATATCAAATTGAAGCTTACGAGATATTTTTTTTAAAAATAATATTACTTTTGCGAAAAAATTGAATTTTGTTTTTGTAATTATGGATTGAGTTAGTTTTTCATAGTTTTCTCGGTTAAAGATAGGAGCGCTATATTTTTTTATATTTTTTATGGAAAGCTGAGGAGTATTTACTTAACATATCTCGATATCAGAGATGCTATAATTATCGTTTTTAAGTTAGAATTTTGTAAATTTAACATGTTTTAAGTCTTCGATCAATATTCATATGTGACTAAACTAGACCTATGCTACTAGAATCCAATCTTCCCGCAAGTGTGAGTTTTGCTTATTGGCTTCAATTTAATATATCGATCATCTAAATCGGTTCAGTAGTTCAAATGTTATGATTTTTTGCAGAAAGTTATTTTTGGACAAATGGGGAAAAATGATTTTTTTTTAAAATCATATCTAAAAAACGAAAAAATAGCAACCCTGATATCGAGATATTGTGTAAAAAATCCTCAGCTTTCAAGAAAAAATATAAAAATATATAGCGCCCTCTAGTCCAAAGTCATAAAAAAAATAAAAAACGACTACAATCAATAATTACTAAAATATAATTATGTTTTTCGCAAGTTAAATATTTTTTTATAAAAGGCTAGGTCAATTTTATATGTCGATCATCTAAATCGATTCAGTGATTCAAATGTTATTAATTTTCATTTGTCATTTTTGGGAAAAAGTGGAAAAAAATGATTTTTCGGACCACTTAATAACTTATGTGCTGTAAGTGTGTTTAAATGTTTCAACGATCTACACATACATACATACACATACGTACACAAACATACGCGTTGTTAATTTTTATAAAACACAGTATTTCTCCGTTGATATATTGGACATCCACCAAGGCTTGCGGTCTTGTCGTTTTTATTTTTAAAAAAATGCAGTGTATATTTTCCGGTGACCGGAATAAATCGCCACAGTAAACAACTGCAACAGAAACAACCGCTTAGAAAAAGTGTAGTAGGCTAGAAATATTTGGCGCGGGAAAAACATCATGTGCCTCACATTTCTATTATAAATTTATTCTCTTGTTCTCGTTTTTCGAAATTTATTCTGAGGACAATGTAATGGGGACGAAGTCCCCATTTGGCGAGGATAAGGAATCGAGGCGGCCCATGCCGCCAAGATGACGCAATCCGAGTCCACCGCCGACCCGCCGTCGGAAGCGGCGGTGTCTCGCACGCAAACCTGGGATCCACTGATTGCCCGGTTAGTTTGAAACATAGGATACGATCCTTTAGCAATGTCCGACCGAGCTCTAGCGAGCGTCGGACGGTATACGTCTGCCCGGGGCGTTACGTTTGCCTGGGGCGATACGTTTGCCCGGTTAATTCTTGTTTTGAAATACAATACCGCGCCACAATATTTATAGCCTACTACACATTTTATAAGCGGTGGTTTCTGTTGCAGTCGTTTTCTGTGGCGATTTATTCCGGGAACCATATTTTCCATCCGCCATGCAAGGCTATACAAGTTTTAGACCACCACACGGCCATGAACCATGTCTGTCGTAACAATATCGAACAGTAACCCATATTTCGTCATAAGCAGACCCGAAAGCAAATGTAAGTTGTTGAAAATAGAATGAAAATTTTTATTCGATGTTGTTTAAATACATATGTTGCATAGTCCTGACCCTAACTTAACTATTTTTCAATAAATCTCCTTGCATTTCAGCAAAACAATCTTATCCAGAACAGAAAATAATTATCAGAGACGATTTTCGTTCAACATTTTTCCCTACCTGCAGAGAATGCAATTTTTCATTAATTGTGAATAACCGTATCCTCTCTTTCGTCTGCAATGATGTCAAGGCAAAAGTACTTATGTGTATGAGTTCCAAACATCATACACACCAGATGGGCCAACAAGAAGGACTGCCGGGCCGCAGGTTGAGTATCGCTTGTCTAACGTCATGTGTATTGATATATACTAAATATAATAACTTTTCTGTATTAAAACTATGGAAAAATGTCATATGGTGAGTCAAATATTTTTGATGTGATGAATAGATGTGATGAATGTTTTACAGATATGTCTGTAAATTTACAAACATATTTGTAAATCTGGCATCTCTGGTGGTCTGAGAATTTATTGCAAGAAATCGCTTGAAAACATGCAAGAATTTGCTTGAGAATGAAGTGGATTGAGTCCGCACCACTTAGGTCTCATATATCAAATTACATGAGAATGGGAAGGATAAGAGGATTAAACTTCAGAATCCCATATGTAGCTCAGTAGCTCGGATTATACTAATCGTGAGGTGGATAAATTCGGGTTTGTTCTATGATATAGAAGATATTATTATTCATCAAAATTGTAGAAACGGTTCTTAAAAAAATAATTCTAATGCGATATGCGAGATGTCGATTCAACAACTGCATTATTCACGAGCAAACAAGTATTCCTCCTCATCATTGAACCAGCATTTGATTCAGCAAACTAACGCACCAAGCAAATGAAACAAGGGATGAGTCCGAATAGTTAGCATTGTAATACCGAATCATCGAGATATAATCGCAAACTTGTCATTCTAAAACATACACTTAATTAAATGGCCTATTCTCTCATACACTGTATTAATTTTACCTACATAACGTTCAAACGTCCGATATTATGCAACCGACATGTCTCTTATAAACGGGAATGAACACCCTCACTTCACGGAGTTTATTTCTACACGCAACTGTCCGTGACAATGATGATAGACACAAAGGGCCTTATTCCCGTATCCACGTACACTTACGTTCCCACTACGCTTACATCTCACTTCACTTTGTTGTACTCATTCCCGTTTCGTGAAGTGTAAAAATGAACTTCGTGTAGAAAATGGAGTGGATACCAAAATGACCCTGTGTTCATTTCCAATGTCGTTTCCAATGGCGCGTTTACATTAGAGAGATCTATAGCTATAGATGGATTTATTCACACGAAAATAGACGGGTGAGAACATATATGATACTCTTGCTCAAGGTATTTATAATCACTATGAATAGAATAAATTCAGGCATATGTAAACGCTGGTGAATTTCTCACTGGTGAGAAATCACTAAAGTTGGATGCAGTTCTACTTCCGGTGAATACATTCACCGAAAATATGAATATATTCAGTATATAAGTTCGCGCTAGTGTAAACGGTTGATGCGATTTCTATAAATTTCATCATATTTCTTCACATGAATATATCACTAGTCTAGTCCCACCGTAAGAGAAACGTCAGTTGTATTTTGTTTTGTTTATCCTCGAGTTGTGTTGATACACCCAGAAAATGGATTACTAAAAAAAAGCTTCCAAATCCTTTATAATGCAAACAGTAGAATGTACATATTTTCTGTAAATATTACCAATCGTTTGTAAAATGAATGTCAGATGCAATACACATCACTACCAACGATTGATTCATTTTACTTCGCGGTATTAGTAACTTTCACGATTGTCATTACAGGCAACCGCGACAAAAATGAAAATATAACTTTATTAGCCTAACTACCGAGTTGTTAATTGAGTTGCACGGCACTACTTTCCGATATTGATTTCTTCACAAAAGAAGGTCGTATTAACTCAGATTCGAGACAGGTAAGTAATGTTCGTGAAAATCAATTCAATTTAGGTTCTTTAATTAATATTGATACATATTGGATAGCAATTATTTGTGCTCGTCTGCTGCGGGAGAATGCGAAGACATTACTTCAATACTAAGGAATCTGGGTACTTCGATACACAAAACGAGCCCTGTCGAGTCCTAGATTGATCTCTATGCTATTGGATTTGGTCAAGGACAACTTCATAAACGCTTTGCAGATGGTGATCGGTGGTTCGATCAGTTGGATGTTTTCCGGATTCGTCACGACAGAGGTTCCGTATCCACTGAGGCTGCGCGTCAAGTCAATATTGCAACGGGGCATAGAGCAGGCCTCACCTAATGCCGCCAGGGTATCGTCAGCTTCGTGATATTTCAGGATTGTGTTTGGCTGAGAAGTAATTACACGCTGGTCCTGGGAGAGGATAATGGTGAGAATTGAGTAGTCTGGCGTAGCTATTTGTGGTAATGATTGTGTATTTTTTCCTAATTTGTAGCCGTGGATCAGACTCAATCGATGCAGGATCAGCTGTCTATAGTTTAGATAGTTCAATGAATAATTTAAAAAAGTTAGTTAGTTCAATTGCTCCCTTGGCCGAGTGGTTAGCGTCATAACTAACATGCCGGGTGTTCGGGTTCGATTCCCGTCTCGACTTGTACTGTGATCACGCGTATTCTAGAGCTTGCCACTCAGAATGCATTCAAGGCGTGTTATTTGGCATAGAAATCTCAACTAAGTACTAATAAAAATGACGCAAGTAATACTACGTTGAGACGGCGAAGTTCCTCTAGGAACGTTAGTGCCATTGAAGAAGAAGAAGAAGTTAGTTCAATAAATGAACAAATATGCATACAAAAGATCAATAAATTAAATACAATATATGCATTAAGGTTGGGTTAACATAACATGTTTAGGGTGTATGTTAAATCATCGTTGAACCGAATGCTTCTACTGGGTTATACTGGCCGATTTAACATTTGTTTACCATTCTTATCGCGTAATATGTACGAATCTGGGTCATGCGAATAGAATCAAATTGGTAGTCAAAAAGAAACCAATTGAAATGTCAATAATCAGGAAGGAAACAAGTTTCTTTTCTTAAAATAAACCACATAGAGAAAGTATCGTTATGAAAGACAAAAATAATCTAATTACATTAAATGAAAGAACTGAATTTTTTCATCAATTAATGCGAGCGTTTGAAATCATGAAAGCACAACTGACAATTCGGTAAATTTGCAGAAATTAGTTTTGGTATCTTCAGAAATTTCAGTCTTATTGACTTCAAAAGTCCTCTAAACTTAATTGTAATTCAATTTTACTTCTCGCCAAATGTTAGGTTTTAATTATTTCGAACACTAGAGTTGTATTATTTGAACTTTTTTCTTTCTAAAAATACGAATTACCCAAATTACAACCTTTATTTCAATTCTATTTCGGTCACAAAAGGTTTATAAACAAAGCCCGAGTGATGAAAACGTTTGCTCTTTTTATATGAGAAACGTTTGACAGCATGGGGAAAAAAAGCTGTAAGATTTTTTTTTCAACCAAAATGCGCTTGAAAAATAGATTCAAGTAGATTCAAAAAATATTAATCATTGGTAATAAAGGGTGTGTCACATCAAATTGCATCACGGAAAAAACGCTGTAGAAATTCGCCCAGTAGACCGATCCTTTTGAAAATTTTAGACAGTAAAATGAAAACTATTAAACAACTTTTAGCATTTTCTTTTTATTCATACTTCGAGCCCAAGCCCGTATGCTCGCACCTTCCTCTTTACCCCGTCCATAAGGTTCTGTACAACGTCAGGTTGTAGTTTTTTTTTTGAACAGAAATCCATTTTCTCTTGAAGTCTGCCTCCGATTTGACAACTTTTGGGTTCTTCCGGAGGGCCTGCTTCATAATCGCCCAATATTTCTCTATTGGGCGAAGCTCCGGCGCGTTGGGCGGGTTCATTTTCTTTGGCATGAAGGTGACCCCGTTGGCTTCGTACCACTCCAACACGTCCTTTGAATAGTGGCACGGAGCGAGATCCGGCCAGAAGATGGTCGGGCCCTCGTGCTGCTTCAATAGTGGTAGTAAGCGCTTCTGTAGGCACTCCTTAAGGTAAACCTGCCCGTTTACCGTGCCGGTCATCACGAAGGGGGCGCTCCGCTTTCCGCAAGAGCAGATCGCTTGCCACACCATGTACTTTTTGGCAAACTTGGATAGTTTCTGCTTGCGAATCTCCTCCGGAACGCTGAATTTGTCCTCTGCGGAGAAGAACAACAGGCCCGGCAGCTGACGAAAGTCCGCTTTGACGTAGGTTTCGTCGTCCATTACCAGGCAATGCGACTTCGTCAGCATTTCGGTGTACAGCTTCCGGGCTCGCGTCTTCCCCACCATGTTCTGCCTTTCGTCGCGGTTAGGAGCCTTCTGAACCTTGTATGTACGCAGGCCCTCCCGCTGCTTGGTCCGCTGGACGAATGAACTTGACAAATTCAGCTTATTGGCGACATCCCGGACCGAACTGCTCGGATCACGTCTAAACTGCTTAACTACGCGCTTGTGATCTTTTTCACTGACGGAGCATCCATTTTTGCCGTTCTTCACCTTCCGGTCGATGGTTAGGTTCTAGAAGTATCGTTTTAGTACTCTGCTGACCGTGGATTGGACGATTCCCAGCATCTTACCGATGTCCCGATGTGAGAACTCCGGATTCTCGAAATGAGTGCGCAGGATTAATTCACGACGCTCTTTTTCATTCGACGACATTTTTCCAAATTTACGAAAAATTGACAGTGAAGCATGGCCAACGTGATCTATACACTCTTATCTGATTATAAGCGAAAGCTGAAGATATAATTCCTAAAAAATAAATTTCTACAGCGTTTTTTCTGTGATGCAATTTGATGTGACACACCCTTCAAATACAATTGTTTCAAATATACACAGTTTTAAGAACATTTCCGCAACAAACAACCCTCAATTATCTTCCTGTTGTTCGTCACTCGGGCTCGACCGGAACCACCAGGCCTCGCTCGCAGACAGTGGCCAAAGTTACAAGCACGGTTGCCTTTGAGTCACCACCAGTCAGATTCGGATTTTGAAGAATCGTGTGTCGTTGGCGACTAGTGGGCATTTGTTCTTATTGTATGTTCCTGCTTACCAGAGTTCCCTTGGTCCCTACATAAGACGAAAGGCTGCACGACTTAAAAAGTCTCCTCTCGCGCATAGCCGGGGAGTTACACTTCTACGGAATGATTTTCGATTTTGGAATTCAACAGTCTGGAACCACAGCCTGCTGATCCAGGCCGAAATTGACAGTTGCTTCTAGGGGGCAATTTTGTAACGTGTCATCACAGAAGTAGGAATGTAATTGTGTTTAAAAACTCAGAAGTGTCATGGAGAGAGTGTCAACAATTCGATAACACTGAAGAAATTCGTGAAGAAATCACTGAAGAAATTTTCACCGAAAAAAAGTTAGTTCGCACTGAAATGAAATCATACAAAGTCAACAGAATTATGAATTCCAAAGAATTCCGTCTCGCTTTCGTGCAGCAAATTATTCTCGGATGAACTGCTTCCTGAGTACCCTTGACTGCTCATTACACTTGAACTGCCTCTTTGAACTTTTCAAAGGTGCAAAATGTAAACAATTAATCAACACCAGTGCTTCAAAAGCAAACATACCCAGGCATCGATACGCTTGTTGAAGAAAGGGTCAAAGTTCTGCTGTGTCAACAACTACACGGTTCCCGGCGAAGGCCGGACCACCACAGAGGCAATGGCAGCACATATCGATTTCCCTCCCACAACCAGCAATTGTATACCTTGTTGGTGTGTACCTACTTTTATTGCTACTTTCATCCGTGGCTTTCGACTGTGCATTTCTTCCTGTCCAGTCGGCACCGGCCGTGGAGGTGAGTGTGGGTGATTAAAATTCAAAACACTCATCGCTGTGAGGTGCCGACCGTAGTGATAGAGCCCGCCGTCGTTCGCTTCCGGTTTGGCTTGTGATTCCGCTTGCGAGTGCGCGAAATTCAAGGGCTATCGACGCTGCCGCCGCCGCCGCCGTCGCCATGAACCTGACTCAGCGGCGGTCATAAAGTGGTGTTTTTGTTATTGCTATCAGAACCTGATTGCAGTTGATGATGGCCACGTGATATCGTGAAGGAAAGCATTTGTCACGTCGGGTGATGACATCATTCGAAAATGTGGCCCCATCATTCTGCATCATTAATCACAGCCGTCGATCATCATTCGTGGATCACGTGTTTTGTCGATTCTTGTGCTGCGAAAAATGTCAACGAGTGGCAGGTACCGATGTATGATTACGAAATTGTCCTCAGGGTGCCACCTCGAGCATCCAACAGAATTTAAATAAGCCAAATCATCACATCGTGGAGAGGAGCAGCGCAGCAGCACTTGCGACGCATCTCCAAATACACCTGCGGCGTCTAAAGTCGTGCTGATGAGATAGCAAACGCGTTGTGTTGTTATCTCTTATGCAAGTATTGACTCTCAAATGCCTGCAATAAGGCACGTGGGGTTAGAACGATTTTGTAATATCCGAAACCTGTTTATTAGAATAACAAGTGATTCAAATTTTCAATGATACAAGCTTCCAACTAAATGCTATCCAAGCGAAATGATGTGCTCGGGGAAGAAATATTGACAGACTATATTGTTTTCATTACTCTATAAGTCATTTTCAATAACAATATATCCCGTCAACGCTTCTTCCGGCCGTTTTGATTTTAAAAATGCGCCATCCTTTGGAATTGCAATTGTAGTGTATAGAATAAAATGAATGCAAATGAGAGACATTGTTTTCATTTGAAAATACTATATGGTCCGTCAGCAAGTTCTTTATCGATTGTCGTCCTCAAAATAGTTCTCTTCTGAAACAATACACTTTTTCCAACGAACAAACCAGCCATAGTCTTTTTTGGTTATATTCAGGAACCGCCTCTAGCTCACGCACCGAATTCATTCTTATGTCTTCAATGTTGTCAAAACGGGTCTCACGTAGCGGTCTACTGTGTAAAAGTCCACGTTTATACAGTTCAATTATTGTAGCAGGAAGTTATCCATCACCACATTTTACTATTGTTCCATTTTGTCATTGTTTCACACTCATACATAAACTTGTACTGATACTGGGGGTAGTGAGATTTTTTAAATCTTACTGGGGTAGTGAAATTGAAATAACATAATAAAATAATTCCATAGTGCTACGTCAACAATACGGTTACTGTGACTTTCACAGTACCTTCTAAATTATTAGCGCAGGACTACTTTTTTCAGTTAGTGTGCCGAATCAGAAAATATGTCACATTTTTATGAATTAATATTGACGTTAATAGCTTTTTTTTGCTTCCAACGGATTTTGATAATTTGTAAACCATCGAATCGGGAACTCTCTATATATGTTATGCATTACGGTTTCGCAATCCATAGATAGTTTCAATTGACGAGAACTGGAAGCATTCCCATTTTTCCATGAAGGCAGAGTTTTTATATACAACAGTGGATCAGGCGCACGTAAATCGCTCGCTCGAAATGCAAATGCAGCGTTCGGTCCACCGACAATGTGGAGAGAGGAAATATTGCAACTCAGCCAACTTTATGACATTTATATCTAACTGGATATAAAAGAAGCGATTTGCGATTTCTATTACATGGTCTCGCATCGAGCAGTCAACAATCTTTCCTGAAGCGGATATCACGAACAGTGTTGTTTCGATAACCAATCCAAGAACAAAATCACTTTGGAGGGTTGATGTTAGAAATTTTAGGAATGGATGATATGAACACAGCGGTTCTATTTTGTTCGCAACTGCAAATTCAAGACGGAGGCGTCGATTTTCATGCCATCTGGTGGAGTGTGCTTCTGTATTTTTGCATCACTCGCACAAACTGTTGATTGTATTCGTTATCAAAAGTAGATAGAAGCAGTGGTATAATGGTGCTGGTAGAACAAATACATAATCACCTGTGTGTGTCAACTATGAGAAATATCGCGCCGATAGCTGTTATCCAAGAAGGAGAACGTTCGCATGCTCAGCACATTAAGGCAATAAGGACATAAATTTCAACATATGGCCAATTTGTATACTGTTCTCACAAGGGTTCAATCATAAAATAGTCGACTGTAAAGTAGAGAAAGTTATCTGCCCTATTTGCAGTGATAACCATTCGATTAAAGAATGCAAATCCCGCATAGAAAAATGTGCAAACTGTTCGAAACTGCGAGTTGAGCGTAAGCTGAATATTGAAACTGACCACTCTGCCTGGAGCAGTGAATGCCCGGTTTATAAAATTCAGCGAGAACGGCGAAACAAAATGGTGGACTATTCAACATAGCAACCAAGATCCTCTTCATTCAACCAACTTCCTGAGTCAACTAACTCACCGGGATGCATACCATCAAGCACGAAGGAGGCCTTCAATCCTCTCATCGCAGTCGAGCCATTTCCGCCAACGCCCAGCAGCCATCCCGGTCCTGCGATTGAGTCTGGATTGGGGGTTCTCCAAGCCTCTCACTCAGGCAAGTACAGCTGTGATTCGAGCAATTCCATCTCGGTAACATATGTTATTCCTAGTCTACTACCCACGTATGCATCACAAACCAGTCAACCGGGACGCACACCTGCAAGCTCTATGGATGCCTCTGACTCCCTCGTCACAGTCGAGCCATTGATGTCAGCGACACCCAGTCGTCCCGGTCCTGTGCTCGAGTGCGGGGCAGCTGGCATCCAACCCATAAATGCAGGCAAGTACACCTTCATTCCGAACAATGCGCTGCCTGAAATGCGAAACACTTCTAGCTCATCGCCATCTTCGGGCCACCAGCGTCCGACAAACGCATCGACACAGCGGAACGATCCTGTAGCTCATCATCCTGTGCTTCCGGTTACTGACTGTGGTGATTGTGATAGTCTCTCGCCAAAGCAACACTTTCTCTCCATTTACTACCAAAATGTCAGAGGCCTTCGCACTAAAACTTCACGCTTACAGCTAGGATTGTCGAGCAGTCATTATGATGTTGTCATTCTTACTGAAACATGGCTCCGGTCCGATATATGCGACGCTGAATTATCATCCGATTATTCACTTTTTCGTTGTGACCGTAGTGAAGCAACCAGTAGCCTCCCAAGAGGTGGCGGAGTGCTTGTCGCAGTGAAAGCCACACTGCACTGTACCGAGGTTTCGATACCTCATTGTAGTACGCTTGAGCAAATGGTAGTTTGTGTGAAACTATCCAACCGATATTTGTACCTCCTCGGCATTTACTTTCGACCAAACTCTGAGACGGCGTTGTATTCCAACCACACTTTCGCTGTTCAGTCCTTGACGGACCGATCTTCGGCTAACGATATCGTTTTATTGCTCGGCGATTATAATCTTCCGCATCTGCAATGGGGTTTTGATGAGGATGTCAACGGATACTTGCCTGTGAATGCTTCTAGCGATCCAGAACTCGTGCTAACTGAATCCATCTCATCCTATGGCCTCGTACAAATCAACTCTATTCCAAACATCAATGGCAGACTACTTGATTTGGTTTTTACAAACGCTCCCGA
This sequence comes from Toxorhynchites rutilus septentrionalis, assembly GCF_029784135.1. Taxonomy (NCBI): domain Eukaryota; kingdom Metazoa; phylum Arthropoda; class Insecta; order Diptera; family Culicidae; genus Toxorhynchites; species Toxorhynchites rutilus. The sequence continues at coordinate 199,298,929 of NC_073744.1, forward strand.
TAATTTTGAAGGCCAGCCGCCGATATCACCACTTCTACCCGTTGATCCGCACCACCCACCATTCGAACTACAAATAGACATGCAGAGCTGTGTGCATATTTCAGCCACAACTGATTCCTTTGACCTGGATTTTAGACGATGTGATTTCAACTCTTTAAATAGCGTATTTTCATTGGTCGAATGGGAGGTACTTCTTCAAGATCGTACAGTTGATTCCGCCACCCATATGTTTTATGATACCCTGTTTGAGATCATACATTCGAAAGTACCCCGACGCCACCGTTCTATTAATAGGAACACCAGGAAGCCTTGGTGGACTGCAGAGTTGCGAAGGCTGCGAAACAAACTGCGTAAAGCACGCAAACGATTCTTCATCGATAAATCAAACGAAAACCGTGAATCTCTTCGCATCGTGGAAACATGCTATAAGGATCTTGTAGAGAACAGCTACAGGGCCTACCAGCAGAGACTTCAATCTGATATGAAACGGAACCCTACGGCGTTCTGGAAATTCGTTAGAGAGCAAAGAGCGAGTAATCGAGTACCACAAGTTGTCGAATACGGTAACACAACAGCAAACCTACCTGATGAAGTTGCTGATCTTTTTCGACGATTCTTCCAAAGCGTGTTCAAGACTGAGCTGCCTCAACCAGGATCTGGATGTTTTCGCAACCTACCGTCGCATCATATCCACCTACCTTTCTTCAATTTTACCCACGAGGAAGTTTTAAGATCATTGCAAAAACTAGACGCGACGAAAGGAACTGGAGTGGACGACTTAGCACCTATCCTGTTGAAGAACTGCGCTTCATCATTGGCCTTTCCTCTGACAATACTCTTTAACAAGTCGCTCGAGGAAAGAACATTCCCTAGCCTATGGAAAACTGCGAAGATGATTCCTATCTACAAATCAGGCAGCTTGCGGCGCGTTGAAAATTACCGTGGAATATCCATCCTTTGTTGCCTAGGGAAGCTACTCGAATCACTGATCCACACAGTGCTACTGTCTGCAGCGAAATCGATGATATCTGAGTTCCAGCATGGATTTGTACCCCATCGTTCCACAACGTCCAATTTATTATGCTACACCAACGTGCTCTTTCGTGAAGTTGAACACAGAAATCAAGTGGACTCTGTTTATATTGATTTCTCGAAAGCTTTCGATACTGTTCCGCATATTCTTACAGTGAGAAAAATGAAGCACATGGGTTTTCCTGATTGGATATCCGATTGGTTGATGTCTTACCTGACCGGTAGGAAAGCTTTTGTTGAGGTGAACTCAGCACGATCCACAACATTCGATATAGCGTCCGGAGTCCCCCAAGGAAGTGTACTAGGGCCATTGATATTTGTAATCTTCATTAATGACTTGTGCCTACGAATATCTTCTGGAAAACTATTGTTTGCCGACGACCTTAAAATTTTCCGAGTCATCAAATCAGCTGCGGACTGCTGCAGCTTGCAGGCCGATATCGATTCTCTAGCGCAGTGGTGCAAAGACAACGGCATGCGTGTGAACACAAGTAAGTGCAAGGTGATCACCTTTAGTCGTTGCTACGAGCCGATAGACTACCGATACAAGATCGACACTCTTTTCTTGGATCGTGTACATTCTATCCGTGACTTGGGTGTTATCATGGACTCAAAGCTACGTTTCCACGATCACATCTCAGCTATCACCTCCAAAGCATTCTCTATCCTGGGATTTATACGTCGGAATGCGTCACAGTTCACCGACGTATATGCACTAAAAGCTTTGTACTGTAGTTTAGTGAGGAGCAACTTAGAGTACGCTGCACCGGTCTGGGCCCCATACCACGTTTCCGAGATTGTACGTATCGAGCGTGTACAGAAATGTTTCATTCGATTTGCATTGCGACATCTCCCGTGGAATGATCCCGTCCATCTTCCCCATTATTCGGAACGTTGTCGTCTAATCGACTTGGAATTGCTCACGGCAAGGCGACTGAAGATGCAACGACTGATTGTATTCGACATCCTCAGTGAAAACATCGAGTGTGCCGATCTTCTTCTGCATATTCCAATAAACGTTCCTCAACGTCAGCTGCGTTTCTCCGCATTAATTGCTGTTCCCGGACATAGAACATGCTATGGCTACAATAATCCATTCAGTTCCTGCCTTCGAGCCTTCAACAATGTCTGCCAAATTTTTGATTTCAACATGACCAAAGATTATTTTAAAGCTAGGATTAAGAATATATCATAAGTATAACCAGTCTGTACGATACTCTCGAAGACGATGAATAAATAAATAAATTGTAAGAATAAATTAGCTATCTTTATCTGCTTCTACAAAACCACGTAAACGGTGCCCTTTTCATGACATCGGAAATGATAATCAAGCGAAATGAATAAAACAATTTCGTAGTTGTACGTCAATAATGCAGTCGTGCACATGACACAATCTTAACTTGACAATATTTCTTTATTCAGTGTCAAAATTTTAAACCGTGAAAAACTGGTTTCAGTATTTGTTACATATTCGTTGTATATGTTATGTAGTCATCCGCCTCTAATGCATCATTCTATGGCGGTGTCTTTATATGCTGTTTGTGATGTGGGCAATGTTGCCGAAAATGTTTATGGCTGGGATGAAAAGTGTTAAAAAGACGCCGAACAAAAATGTTACTTCGAGTGTTTGTATGCTTTGCCTGTTTACGAGGGCCAAGTGCGTAGTTTATTTATCGTCTAATATTTTCTCTCTTCCACGAAGTAATCTATGAGTAGAGAGCTTTCTCTTCTCTCCGATGTAAAGGGTGTGTCACATCAAATTGCATCACGGAAAAAACGCTGTAGAAATTTAATTTTTAGGAATTATATCTTCAGCTTTCGCTTATAATCAGATAAGAGTGTATAGATCATGTTGGCCATGCTTCACTGTCAATTTTTCGTAAATTTGGAAAAATGTCGTCGAACGAAAAAGAGCGTCGTGAATTAATCCTGCGCACTCATTTCGAGAATCCGGAGTTGTCACATGGGGACATCGGTAAGATGCTGGGAATCGTCCAATCCACGGTCAGCAGAGTACTAAAACGATACTTCGAGAACCTAGAACCTGTTGTTCTTCTCCGCAGAGGACAAATTCAGCGTTCCGGAGGAGATTCGCAAGCAGAAACTATCCAAGTTTGCCAAAAAGTGCATGGTGTGGCAAGCGATCTGCTCTTGCGGAAAGCGGAGCGCCCCCTTCGTGATGACCGGCACGGTAAACGGGCAGGTTTATCTTAACGAGTGCCTACAGAAGCGCTTACTACCACTATTGAAGCAGCACGAGGGCCCGACCATCTTCTGGCCGGATCTCGCTTCGTGCCACTATTCAAAGGACGTGTTGGAGTAGTACGAAGCCAACGGGGTCACCTTCGTGCCAAAGGAAATGAACCCGGCCAACGCGCCGGAGCTTCGCCTAATAGAGAAATATTGGGCGATTATAAAGCAGGCCCTCCGGAAGAACCCAAAAGTTGTCAAATCGGAGGCACCGGAGTGGACACACCCTTTATATGTATTGTGTGAAGTTTGTGCGCAGCGTGTTTATTACCCAGTAGAGGGAAGTATTGTATTCGTCAGGATAAAAACGTTAAAATGTTCTTAAAATATGTTTAAAAAAATATTTACATCAGAAAATGATGAATTCAATGATACAGTAGCACCAGTGGCATTATTATAGTTTTCAATGGTGTTCGTGTGCAGCAGTAAATGAGAAGCGGTTCTGAACTAGTAATATAGTGGACTCAAAGTACGTAGAATAGAAGGTAAGTGATATTTTCTGTGCATACACACGGAGCGCGCATGTGATACACACACACAGAAATTAGGAATAAATTATCCTCAATTTGTTCGATGTTCGGAAGTTTTTTCAATATTTCTTGTGTTTAAAAGTTCAAAAAATCGTACAAAGTGACAAAATCGTAAGTCGACCCGACGATAAACACGATAGTGTACCGCATTTTCACTGCAGGTAAGGTTTGATGTGATTTTTTTATCGATTTCATACTGAACAGTGTTTGTTTACTTCAGCAATATGTCGAAGTGCCACGTCCCGCGATGCCGGAGCAGAAAATTTTAAAACTTGGGGATACTGTTTTAACCTATAATCAGCAAAGAAGACATCTTCGTACTGGAGGTAAGTGTGTTTTATATAAATTGTGATGAGATAAACTAATCGGAGATGTTTTCAGCTATCCAATGCATTCGCTTCTTGGATCTTCCTAAACGTTCCGTTCCAATGGTTTCACACAAAATTCCAAATTTATACATTAACTTCTTGCGAAAGTGTAAAATATTTATTTGCAGTCAATTCAGAAGATGACCCGGCGTGGAGGAAATGTTTTTCTCGTTTTCCAGAAACGCCAATTTGGTCCCGGCTGAACGACTGAACACTCCAAACCGAAACCATTGAAAGCGTCGCGATGGTTCTTGATCGCTGCTTCAATAAAAGAGAAAAAAAAATCAGCAGTGTGGGAGTTAATCTTTCATCATACTATCAACGACACGAAACGAAACTGCTTCGATATAACATCTCCACACATTTGTTCATCGGTTTTTGCGTTATTTTCATAACACAGGTGCGGTAATTCCACTTTTTTCTATTTTAAAATGATTAAGTAAATTGCTATTTCATCATTTAGAAACATATTTTGAGACAGTTCTTTTGTTACAATTTAAAAAAAAAATCAAAAATGTTCGAATTTATATGGATTCGATGGATGGTTTATTACAATTTTTTGCTTTTTTCGTTTGCCTACCACTACTTGAACAAAGCAGGGAGGAGACTACCTTCTATTCTACGTACTTTGTATTAGACTGAGCTTACAGTGGTGACAGATTAGTCTTTTTAATTTCAAATAAATTCTTTAGTTGTGTTTAGAAAGGTGTGCTAGTGTGTTTGGGTTAGATACCCTAGTATTCAAGACTTTTTCGCAGGAAAAATGCACAAGATAGAAGAAAATACATACACTGACGGTGAAATCGTTTTTGTGTATTCCGCCACATTCCATTTCATTCAGAAGTTTGAATATGCGTATTCACGCCGGATTTGCGCAGTGTTGTTATCACAACATCATTATTGTTAGCGCACTCAGGATTACATGTGAAAGTGTTCATTTCTTGTCATGAGTTTCAGCTCGCAAGTATGTATTGTGTGATGCGGTACTATATGCAGGTGTTGGTGTACATCAATTCAGAGCAGGAGAATTAAATATACGAAAGTGTTAGGACAAATAAAATTCAGCAGTGTTGCCATTATTGCTTGGAATCTCAGGAGTGCCCAGACCAGAGTTCAGTATTATATGTTTGTTTCAAGGAAAAATCATAAATGATTAGAATATCGAGAAATACCGGATTTACATTGTGTGGTCATCGAAGGATGTTTCCCACGCACATTCATGAGATATCTGATTATACACATGTTTTCAAGATGGCGAAATGGTTTCCGTCATATGGCTGAGACTCCGCGTCTAGGAAATCACATCACTTACCGCAGTGAATCCTGATTTTTCTTAACCCTTCCCACTAACAACTATCCCTTCCATGATAAACGCTAGGGAACCACGCTATAGAGGCGACTCTTCTGGCCTTCGGGCGGCGAATATCATACTAACATTCCTTCCCTTCCCCTGGTGACTGTGAGGACGTGGCCGGCGTCGTTATTGACCATTTAAAGCTCGAATCACCGAGAATTGCACAACGAGAATGATTTGCTAGTCCCAAGCGTCATTCTGTGTGTTCTTTGTGCAATTTGGTAGGTTCAGGTCAATCACGGAGAGCAACTACGAATTGTACAGTCTACCCGAGCTCAAGCTCGAGCTCATATTTGTTGTATATGTTATGTAGATTGCAAACCCAAACAATCAGCATCATGGGATGGTAGATTTGAATTGCATATCCCAATGACTTAATCGTTTGATTTCGATTAGTCGATTGAACATCAAAAATCCAACAATAAGCAGATAATCTGAATACAACTATTAATGCCCAATGCTTTAAAAAAAAATGGCCGCTTTGCTTTTCTTGAGAGTAGAATATCAAACTGTCCTTTTTGTGAAAACAAGAAATGTTTTATTTAGGTAAATTATTGAAGCAACATTTTCACTGCTAAATTTTCCAATTTTTCCGTTGAGTGTTCTCCAAACCAAAATAACTATTCGTTTTATGGAGGCAGCTAGTTTCCAAAACCCTGTCCTGAAATTAAGCATATCCCAGTAACAGCGCTCTGCAAAATTGAAGGGATATTCAATGCGTATTCAATGGCAAAGGGCCCTTGTGGCAACACTGTGCCCTTCAATGTAAGAATTGAAACGACAACCATCTTTATATCAACACTAGTAATGCAAAACCTATTCCTCCGTAAAGTACCGTGTGTTTCAATTCATCCTTTCGAAGCCAAATCGTATTTATCCCCTAGCATCCCCTATTTTGAAAACAATTCTTAGGCGCCAACATGAGACCAAGCGTTACCATGATTTCTGGTTATTTTCAGTCAATGTAAACTTCAAATGATTATTTTTGTTTTTGTTTAGCACATTCTCGCGTACCTTTGATACCCGATTTTGTCCGTTCATGGCGAACTGTAACCTTCTGTAACAACCAAAAACAGAGCTTTATTATGATTGTTATGGTAAATCCGGCCAAAATGTGATTGAATCACGACGAAACTACCAAAATGCATATAGAATTATGGAGATCTGCAAGCCGTCTGAATACATATTGGCTCTAGAAGACATTAGTTTATTTGCGCTCGAGAATTCGAATGATTGTGACATTATAATTTTATTAGTTTGGGCGTCTATTAAACAATATATTAACCTAGATCCTTCAGACGACCACTTCACAAATATCGAAAGTTTTCCGATTACATACCGTTCCAATAATTAACTTTATGGATGTAATTTGAGTTACAACCAAAACTTCAAACCTCAAATAAACAAGTGGAGCTGTCACAGTTTCGTTTTGTTGAAGAACTGGGGTGATATTCACTCAACCAACGATGTATCAAGCCAATTATAATTCCTAAACTCATAAAATTTAGTTCTCAGTTGCGGAATATATTCTTTGTTCACATTTATTGAAATAAACTTAAAAACCTCAAGGTAAGTTTAATCGAAAGCGCTATATAACAATGCCAATTAGAATAAACATTGAATTAGCTATCATACTTTGTTCAAAAGTAAGTTATGAATGTTAGTTTCCTTTGATATGATTGTGGAGACATTTGAAGACATTTTTTCGTACCATGTGAAGATATTTGAAACTAATCACCTGGCATCCATGATCATCGGTTATGAACTGTCGAAAGGATGCATACAAACCTGACAATAACCTTTTTTCTGTAGAAATTACCCTCTTAATACAGAACGAAAAAGGAAAAATGGCGACACGAAGTGTCCCCTTTAGCGTTTTCCACTGTGGCCCCAACCCTGTATTATCAATACAGAAATCTACTATGTGTAAAGTCGTAAAGTCGTGTACACCAGTGGCCAGATAATGTGAAAACCATAACCAAAACAAAAGAACAAAAGGCTACCACTTGTTGTCAGATTTCGAGAAAGCGCAAAACGTAAACGACCGGAGAGACATCTGGATTCTGTTTTTGAACTGAGATGATAATGTAACCTAAAACTCAAAAACAAATCACGTATATTTTTCTTCCGGGCTTTCCAAGGTAGTTCTCACATGCAGGAACCATGCATTTTTCAAATTTGTTTTTGATTGTGCTCTCGAATTTCCTTTTGACGTAGGATTACGTCTTTCGGGAACATATTGGGGTACAAATCGAAAATTGAAAATCGAGCATATCGTGAAAATTGTCCAATTTCAAACGCTTATTGCTCAGTCATTCCATGATGGATTGATGATATTTTTGCGTCAATCGCTTTCGGCACTCCATAACAATGTTTGACGTAGAACTACGTCTTTCATTAAGGGTGTCAAATCAGAAAACAGGTCACGTTTTTATGAAATAAAGTTAACGTTAATAACTATTTTTGCCGCGAACGGATTTTGGCGATTTACATACTAAACGAATCGGAAATTCCGTAAGATTTGTTTAATATGCCATACATTAGAATCCCCTTGTTAGTAAATGGTTAAAATTCATGAAAACTTTAAGTGTTTCTATTTTCCCATACATTTGTTCTGTCCATTTGAGTGCTTTCCCGAACAGAGCTATCAATAACGAGCAACTTATCGACGACCAACGGAGGGGAAATCGTAGGATTTAAAGTCTCCGTGAACAAAGGAAAAGAAGAAGAATGAAGGGGAATACTTGCCTAGAGTATAAACAGTGGATCTCGCTGAGGCAAACTTTCACATACTGATTTTAACCTCCGACCGAGAAGGTCGTTCTTTTTTCAGCTCGGCATTTGGAATTCCTGGACATCGGACTAGGACGTCTCTCGTTGGCGAGTTTTGAAGGAGCATCGTTTTCATTATTGCAGCGCGGCAGCAGAAGAAGAAGCAGATAGCAACGGCTAGTGTTGACCGTTAGGAGCGGGCGCTTGCCGGCAAACCGGAAAAGAGCGCGCTTTTCGGCGGCACCAACGCCACGCCCCCTTTTTTCTTTTGGGCAGTGTTGGCAGTTTAATTGTAGTGATAGTAAATTAAAATATAATTTAAAAAGAAGACGTGCGCATACGGACAGTGAAGTGACTGGTGAAAAACAAGTTCAATAGCGTTTTCGCGATATTGGTGGTTTTTCAAGTGCTTTCGTATAAAAAGTTGTATTTTCTGGGAACATATCCCCAAGTGTCAAGCCCTCACAAGAATAATTCAGTGCTTTAGTGCAAAGTGAAACCCACTTGTCGGCTATACCTAGGGTGTAGCCAGACAACAAAATGGCTTCCAGTAGCTCCGGGCCTCCTCAAGGCCGGGCTACAAACCTGTACGAAGGGAAACCTACCCAACGTACCTCTCCAAAGTGGGCCGACCCACTCAACGGCAATTTGCAGATTCTGCTCCTTCGTGCAACAGGAGAGAACGTGATCCCTTCCAATCCGTTCATAGTTAGCAAAACTATCTCCAACGTTGCGGGGGATAAATTCAACAGCGCGCGACCACAACGAGACGAAAAAAAGAGGACACAGTATGTTCTTACAACCAAGGACAAGGATATTATTGGTAAGCTCCTTTCTATAACAAAATTAATAGATGAAACCCCTATTGAAGTTATCTTTCACCCAACATTAAATCAACGCAAATGCGTTGTCACTTGCCGTGATGTCATCGACATAAAAGAATCCGAACTGGTTACTGAGCTTTCCGATCAAGGTGTGATCGATGTCAAGCGTATTACCAGGAAGGATAACAACATTGTTGTCCCAACGGCAACTTTCATTTTGACCATTCGTGGAACGGTTGTTCCCGATTTCATTTATTTCGGGTTCATTCGAGTCGGGACTAGAAACTTCTATCCTAATCCCATGCAATGCTACAAATGCTACAAATTTGGGCATACGACCAAGCGATGCAAGCGCGAAAATCCGCTTTGCAGAAACTGCGGCCAAGAACATCCGGAACAAAAAACAGAAGCAAACGTAGTTTGCAATGCTTCAGCTTTTTGTGTCAACTGCCAAGGAAACCACTCCTCTTCCAGTAGAAATTGTCCCGTATGGCAAAATGAAAATAAAATTACCAGAATCAGAATCGATAATGGAATTTCACACAAAGAGGCAAAGGAACAGTTTCAACTTCAAAACAATGGCTCTTCATTCGCAAGTGTTCTGCAAAACAGACTCACCAACTTGCAAAAGCCAGCACCCACATGTAACTGCAAATGTAACTGCACCTCGGCCGCTTCGGCCACTTCTAGTCGCGAAAGCACCCCCCCAATTGACACTACATTCGATACAACCATGACAGATTCAACAACTGGTAGTTCATCAACTGAATCCGAAAGCGAATCAGTCATTTCTATGGATACGTCTGATGTTCCAAACAAAAACAAAAACAAAAGAAAAATAACTAAAGGATCATCCTCAGAGTCAGATCAAAAATCTGAAGATGAGACCCAAACAAACAAGGACAAGAAAAGAACTAAGAATGAACAAAGACAGACACCAACAACAAATAACAATACAACCCCAACAGAAAACAACAACAACAACAACAACAACACACATCAAACAAAAAACAACAATAACAACAACAGCAACGCACATTCAACAAAAAACAACACAAACACAACAAACACTCCAAAGACTTCTACACCAAACAAAAACAACACCAATACCTCAAAGAAAGCTTCTCTTTCCAAGGGTAAAGGACCATCGAACTAACTCTCTTTGAATAGTTCAAACATACACACAATTAAGACTTAGGAATTAGAGTTAAAATCACCAACACATTCACTCCAACACAGAAATTCGGGATACAATGGAACATCAGAAGTATCCGACGAAATATTCTAGAATTGAAAATGCTTATTTCGAACTCTAATCCCACAGTCATAGCCCTTCAAGAAACTATAACACCAAACAATTTCAATAAACACTTCATCTCAAAATATATCACATATTTCAAAGAGGGTCCCAACCCCTCAAAAAACGGAGTTGCAATCGCAATCAAAGATGGCACTCCACATGATCTTCTTCCCATTACCACTGATCTTCAGGCAGTGGTAGTGCGCATTAAACACCCCTTTCCAATCACCGTCGTTAGCATCTACATCACTAATGATTCCAATCCGAACACTCTACGCGGCCAACTGGACCACCTGTTCGCCCAACTTCCCGCCCCAATCATGCTTATGGGTGATTTCAACGCCCACTCATACGCCTGGGGAGGTGCATACCTCGATCGAAAAGGATCCATCATTGAGGATTTCATATCCGACCATTCTCTTCTCCTTCTTAACAACGGCCAACACACCAGAATCCATTATTCTGGTACTACTTCAGCCATCGATCTCACTATAGTATCAGACAAACTCTCTTCAAAGCTTTCTTGGAACATCCACGATGATACTTGCGGAAGCGATCATTTTCCAATCTTCACTTCCTTCGGCCAAACTTCTCCAGAGTTTTCAACAAGGCCAAGATGGAAATTTGAATACGCTGACTGGGCTGGCTATCAGTTTGACATTGAAAACCGCCTCTCCGCTAAACGAGATTGGACAGCCGAGGAATTCTCCAAAGTTGTCCTAGAAGTTGCAATGGTGCACATCCCCAGAACCAGTGGCATCCCTGGCAGGAAATGTGTCCCATGGTGGTCGCCAGAGCTGAAGGCAGCGATCAAAGGTCGACGTAAGGCCCATCCGGACAGCCCACTGAGACCCACTCTGCTTACAGAGTTCCAAAGGGCTCGCAAAGAAGCTAAGACTGCTATCAACACAGCCAAGCACAACAGTTGGGTTAAATTCGTCAGCGAAATTAATCCCAACGCGTCAACAAAGGAGTTATGGAGTAAGATTGGCAGGCTTCATGGCAAGAAAAGGAGCAAAGAATATAATCTTCTAATTAACGGTCAATACACCAATGACCGGAAAATCATCGCCGAGGCGTTTGGAGATTTCTTTGCATCCGCCTCCTCCAATCAAAACTACGACCAAACCTTTCTAACCCACAAAACGGAATGCGAAAGAATTCCCATCGATTTTCATACCGATGTGGAATTTGACTTCAACAAAAACCTCTCCCTCAAAGAGCTCGATTGGGTACTGAACAAAGTCAAACAAGGATCCACAGGACCTGATGACATCAGCTACCCTATGCTTAAGAATCTACCCCATCTCGGGAAAAAAGCACTTCTGAAGCTCCTCAACAAAGTCTGGGACAGTGGAACCCTCCCCAGTTGCTGGAAAGAGGGTTTAATGATCTGTATCCCGAAACCAGACATGAACAACCATCTTCTTGACAATTTCCGCCCCATCACTCTCCTAAGTTGTGTTGGGAAAGTCTTGGAAAAAATGATCAATCGACGCTTAACGACTTTTCTAGAGTCAAATAAGCTGATTGATCCCAGACAATTCGCATTCCGTGCGGGAAAAGGTACAGAAGATTGCCTTGTAGCAATCGAAAAAATCCTAGACGACGCAACTGAAAAACTACAGCACATTGATATTGTTTCCCTGGATTTATCCAAGGCCTCCGATCGGGCATGGAGGTACCCAGTGCTGAAAAGCCTTTTCGACTGGGGGATTCGTGGGAGATTAGGTCTTCTCATTAAAAGTTTTCTAGAAAACCGGTCTTTCAAAACCGTTATTAACAACCACCAATCTTCTCTAAAAATCCCAGAAAACGGCTTCCCACAAGGCTCAGCACTTTCACCAACCCTCTTCAACATTGCCATGCAATCTCTATTCGAGATTATCCCGGACCATATAAAGGTCATAGTCTATGCAGATGACATCACTCTTATCTCTACGAGCTGCTTCGGCTTAATTCAGAGAAAGAGGCTTCAAAAAACCTTAGACTCCATCCAAAACTGGGCTCTAAAAACAGGTTTTAAAATTTCCCCGGAGAAATCCAAACACATACATATCGGAAAAGCTCTCAGAAGGAGAACCTATCTTCAGCTCAACAAAATCCCGATCCCTACAATGAGGACATTGAAAATACTAGGGGTTACTTTCGACAAGAAACTCAACTTCCTATCACATTCCCAAAAGACCAAAATAGCCACCAGAAAGAAATTGAACATCATCAAGTCTATGGCAGGCAACCTAGCCTCTGGTCATAGAAAGACGCTGCTAAATGTTGTAAATGTTTGGTTGGTCCCACAAATCCTTTACGGAATAGGCACCTTCAGCCGTGGAGGGAACAAGGTGTTAAACACAATTCAACCAATTTACAATAAAGCAATTAGGCTCGCAATTGGCGCTTTTCCCACCAGTCCTACTCTTGCTGTAATGGCAGAAAGTGGGCAACTTCCCTTCACCCACCTGGTAACAAAAGCCATCACCAATAAAGCCATCCGTCACTTGTCACTCCCCGAAAGCGACCACAATGTCCCATTAATACATAGAGCTAAAACATGGTTCAAAAATCTCACGAACAAAGATCTTCCCGATATATGTGAACGTTCATCTGCGACGGGAAGAAATTGGAACGTCAAACCGCCGAACATTAACCTTGAACTTCTCAAGACAGTTCGAGCGGGAGACCCTTCTCCAAAAGTCAAAGCCTGCTTCAATAACCTCGTTGCATCCAATTTTCAAATCAACCACCAGGTATACACAGATGGTTCAGTCAGTGCCGATGGAGTTGGATGTGGAATCTTTGAGAGTGTGCTTCAGTGCGGAAGCTTTCGCCCTTTTAATAGCTACCCAAGAATGCACCCATGATTTTCTTCCTACCACAATATTCTCAGACTCAGCTAGCTGTCTCCACGATCTTCTAAGTGGAAACAGCAAACACCCATGGATTAAGCAAACAGAAGAGGCTGCTTCAAATAAAAACATCTCCTTCTGCTGGGTTCCTGGTCACTCAGGAATCCGCGGAAACACAGCCGCCGACATACTGGCCGGCAAGGGCAGCAAAATAGAACCCCCAGACATGCCCTGTCCTCCATCTGACATTGTCCGCTGGGTAAAACAGCAAGTCCGTGAAAGTTGGGACATAGGTTGGATAAACAGCCGTCCCACTCATCTTCATAAAATTAAAAATTCCACTCTCCCTTGGGAGGACCGTCTCAATAGTAAGGAAAGGCAAGTCCTTACCCGTCTTCGAATTGGGCACACTAACTTCACCCACTCACACTTGTTCTGCAGAGCCGAAAAACCCCAATGTGCTTGCAACGAAGCTCCGGTTTCCGTTGGCCATCTTTTACTTGAATGTCAACATACCAAAGATGCTCGAGTCCGACACAACATAGGTCAGAGTCTCCGAGATATCCTCAGTAGAAACGAGACCCAAGAAACCAATTTAATTGCGTTTCTGAAAGAAACCGACTTCTTTGGTAAAATCTAAATCGAAATACCAAATACCTTGGAAATTGCTTGTTAAAGTTCGCCACTTCACAGTCATGTATGCGTGTTTATGTGTGTATACACATGTATGTACGGGTCGGAAGGAAGGTATTCATACATGTATATACACGCATTCAATAATAATAAATAACAAATAATATAATATATACTTTCATACCCACATCTATCTTCTATCCATTACATTATACTTTAATCAACTTCCTATTCCTACAGCCACACTCACCAAGGAGGATAAATTCATTAAATAAACCTCTCCATTCATTCAGCTCTACTATATACCATTAAATTCAAAACCACTATATTTTATTATCTATTCAAACTGTATTTCATTTCATTTCACCCCACCCCACACCCACTCCTCCCCTCTTTCCTTCCCATACCACTCCCACCCCCTTCCACTCCACTAATCCCACCCAAATCCTTTCCACTCCTTTCCTTCCTATCCTCCTGAGAAGGGCCTTTTTGTTTTTTTTTGTTTTGGAACACACCTTTCGCTGGGTCACTTGTGCTTCGTTACTACTTTGGTCCTCGGATCAGTAAATATTTACTTTTCTTTACAGCATATATTAAATATCTTATGAAGCATAGGATCCCTTCCTACCTTCTTCTTTAACCGAGAGTCGAGCGGACGGATCTGATGAGTGATTTTGTTGGTTTCCCTTTCGCCAGTCCCCTCTGGGCTGGTTTTATTGTGGCTCTTCACTGGGCTAGAGGCGAATGAACTGCAAAGTTTAAAGCCTCCTAAAAACAAAGAAAGAAGAAGAAGGCAAACTTTCATTCGGCATCGGACTGTTGAGTAATCCAGTTCACTTTGCTTTCGCTGCGCTTCGATCTAAGATTGGACCCCACCAGTGGTAATCCAACTTGGAAATCGTCGTTTGATTTTTCTGTTCGTTTTTCGCGTTATTCGTATCGTGTGTTCTTCTTTCCGCGTCATAAAATGGACGCTTCGCGTAGTGTGCGATGAGCAAGAAGAAGAGGAAGGCAGGCTCGAGCCCTGCAAAAAACGAACGTATTGCCAGGGGCAATAAAATTTCGAGGTAAGCGTCATCTTATGATGCACGCGGTGTTGGTGCAGTGAAAAGCGCTCGCACTGAACCGAGCCTTCGCGAATGTGACACCGTACCGAACAACAGCGAAGTAGGCGATTTCGGCGCGTCGGTCGAAAATGTAAACGCCCAGGCAGCAACCAAAATCAGGCTCCCCCCGCTGGTGGTGAAGGCGGTCGCTCTTGACAAACTCATCAGCGAATTCGCATCGATGGGTGTTACAGCAGAGTACAAGCTGTGTGGCATAATTCTGTTTGTTTTCCAAGCAGTTAACATTGTTTGTTTTCCGCCATCATAAGGGCTTCTTTGGTGCCTTTGAGAATGCATCAATGCGTTAAACTGACGTTATGGCGAAGCAGACGTTAAGGTTGTGCACCAAAAAATTATTTGGGAATACTAAGCATCTTGAATATCTTACTGGAATGTTATAAGTTATTTGGGTTCTCGTGCCAGTCGCAAAACTGCCTTCAACTAGGATTGCATTTGCGCTAATATTGATCAAAATGAAGCATTGCTACTGTTTTCGAGGTTGTTATTAACAAAAAGAGTTTATTTCTCTTGTTTAGTCATCAAGAAAGTAAATGTTCTGGAATTT
This sequence comes from Toxorhynchites rutilus septentrionalis, assembly GCF_029784135.1. Classification (NCBI taxonomy): domain Eukaryota; kingdom Metazoa; phylum Arthropoda; class Insecta; order Diptera; family Culicidae; genus Toxorhynchites; species Toxorhynchites rutilus. The sequence goes on from NC_073744.1 coordinate 199,314,509, forward strand.
TGTATGTGATTAGGTTTTGCTTGCCAGTAGCAAAACTTCCTCCACTGAGGGTGACTGCTGCGCTTCTCTCGAGCATGAGAAAGTAATGCAACTCTTTTCGAGGCCAGTGATATTAACAGAAGCGTTTCTTTTGAGAATAGCGCAAAATGATGAGAAATGTTTTTATTGCTAGTAGTTTCAAGCCACCAGTGTCTGGCTCTGTATGCATGCTATGGTGAACGCTTGTTTGGCGCTTGGTTTACGCTTAGTTTGTACGAACGATATCTAGAGGTGCGATCCCTTTGAGGCAATACTAAATAACATGTAGCATGATATTTGATACTTGCAAGTGTTGTCATTGTTGTTGTTCACATGCGGTGCCAAAGATATATTGATGTAGTTATGAGATATGGAATAATGGTGCTGGTGCAACATGTATATAATCGACTGTACCCGAGTCTATGTCAATTTCGAAAAAGGCCACCGGAATAGCCTTCGAGGTAAATTTTCAATTCATTGACATGAAATAAAATGCGACATACGATTGTTTTGCGAGGGCAAGAATGAATCATCAATCAATTATCGTCAACTGATTCTACAATGAAAAAATCATTTCAGAGATTATTCTACTAAGCAGTTGTTTCTAAAATTTCACAGCATTATGGAATAATATCCGAAGGTATAAACAAGCGACTTATATAAAAAACACAGCGTAGTTCTACGTCAACAATGCGGTCGTATCCTGGACACAACCTCCTATAATTTTTTATATTGAAGAAAATAATATATGTCATTAAACTAACTATCAAACAATTCAAAAATCTCAACCCATATCCTAACGGAAATACCCTGATTGGTCGAAATTAACGACACATGCGGAAGGTCCCTAACAGAGACATCAAAACCGAGCTGCCTGGGGGAAATTGGCATTGCAAATACATGAAAGTCGGAGGCATTTTTATATTGCAAGTAAGGTGAGTGATACGATTCATTCTAGCAAATTAAATTTGAATTTGGAACTTTAATGTTGGTTGCCTCGTGAAATTTCCTATCAATGACCGATCGTATATTGTGAAAAATTTAGCACAAGTGTAAGCGAAAAATTATATATGGTAGCAGTTGTGTTAAAAATGACTTCATATATGAAACGATTTATTTCAATTTTCATAAATAAATACCAAGCGCTCGAGAACGGGTCGTTTGGTTTAAGCTGTCTGTTTTGTTGTGCTCATTTTCACCCAAGAAAAGTTTTTACGGCGAGAAAAATTGGAAAAGTGAAGAAACATTAGAAAAAGTGATTTTCCATATACTCTACATATAGTATTAGTTGTTGTTAGTCTAATTGAAATTCGCATTGGCTGAATAAACACTTAGAAAGTAAAAAATTATAAAAGAAAATTACCTTTTCCATTTCAGATATGTTTTCTCTATATTAAAGTAACATGTTTTTACTGATGAGAAAAATTGATAATTGTGTTCGGTATTGGTAATTATCTTATATTACATTGGTGAGTTTATTTTTCTTTATTTCATCCATACATAACACAGGAGGCATCTCGTCTAGGATCACAGAGGGCGATTTTCATCATATCTCGGTCCACTTCGGTATCTTTTATCTGATGCGCACTATTCAACGACTGTTTACCATCCTTCTGTCATCATCACTCGGTAAACACTGGTGGAGTGAACAAACAATACCCAACAACTAGACAAAACGGCCCTTTTCAGAGCGACCAAATCATTATCAAAGAGTTGGACGATGTAATTCTTCAAACATATCCAAAATCAACAGATATCCTAACGGAATTCTACGTCAACTATGCGGTCGTGTCTCGGACACAACCCTCCTGTGACTTTTTTGATTCAACCATTGTCAATATTTATACAGTTTTCACTACTGAAACATGTGTTATTTATAAAATTGCGCAGAATTAAATTTCTTTCAGATTCATCGCAATCAAATAATCTTTCATGATTATAACATTGTAATTTATGGAAAGAACTACAAACTTTCCATAAACTCGCATTGCAAATTTTGAAACCATCATCACTTTCACCGCAGCGCCGCCTAGGTGTAGATTTGTAGGTTAGATCGCCAATGGATTTACTATGGAATTCGCCTTCATGGATAACCGGCATCGCGCATCATTCGCTCGCAAATAATTGAGATTCTACCGTTATTCAAAATTTTCTGGATTACTTAGCTATCGTGTAAATCGTGTAGAAACTTGTTCCTCGCATTACTGGATTGATATTCGAAGAGAAGAACAAGAAGTGCGATATATCTGTGTTTTAACCGCAAGGTGGACGTAGGACTGGCGTTGGAATGGCAATCATTTGTTCGAAGTTGCATCTGAATCAATGCACAATGTTCTGTTTTTGTTTTTGAGGGACTTGAACCCGAAGGTCATACGTCCCTTAGTTCTCAATGAATAAATGAATGAATATTTTTAAAGAACGATGAAAGTTTTTCTTGTTAGTGTCTGAGTGGTTTAGTATAAATATGGAATTATTTATACAGGGATACACATGAAATTCAACTCTTTTGAACTTGTTGATGGTCCTGAATAGAACCGAGGCGCCTTGATTCTGCGACCGTGTTCGGAAACACATTCCAATCACCACAAAAGCAAGCATTGTCAATGAGTTAGATTGTTATGGTTTCAATACCTTGCTCTCAAAGCAAATTTTGAGCTATTGAAACAAGTTTTTGGATCAATAAGTAGCAAGCATATAAAGCGTAGATATTTTATCTTTCATTTGGAGTGTTTATAATACCATTTCGTTCAGTTTGCTAGGAGGTATTAACACTCAAAACTATGTTGCTGGTGTAAAGGTTTTCAAAACTTTGAACTTACACTCCAGTATAGAAATGAAAGACGTAGTCCGACGTCAATAAACAGGACTCGCTCTTGGATCAAAATCGATTAATAAGGGCTCATAATCAGTGTGAGGTTGCTCATCAGCAGTTTGCTGTCATTCCACTTTATGATTTGAATTTTATGTGGATAATATCATTGCATGAAAGGAAACTAAGACTTTGGGACTTTGGAACTGTTATAGGGACCAGGGTTGCCATAATAAAATCTGTGTTTTTTGTCTGAAAAAATCTTTTTATCTTAGTTTTTTTTCTCAAAAAATCTGTATTGAAATCTGTATCAAATATGAAAGCCATTTTGTTGCGGGTAAATTCAGCAATTTAAATGGTTTGAGCAAAAATGTTTTTTGAATCAAAAAACCATCATGAAATGTCCGATCATGAAACATACAAAATTTGACAATTTTTTATATCGAAAACGTGTTTTGACGAAAATGTAATTCTGCCAAAACGTCTCGGTCTTTCTTTTAGATTTTTTTTAATATTTAAAAAACTTCGAAAGCAAATGAAATTCCACGTGAGTATAAGTACACTTTTGTATTTCACATTCTCTGTGCTATAGTAAGAAAAAGCTAAGCAATGTTATTTATTCATTACTAGCTGACCCGGCGAACTTCGTTCCGCCCAAAACTGTTTTTTCGATGTGAATTATTTCGAACATTCACGTTTTCTTAATTTGCGAATATTTGTGGGTTCAATCGCAGAACCCTTCATAAAACCGGCTGAAATCAGACCATTCCATACTCGGGTTTTGCGCTTACCAACACATTTGGCGTTCCATTTTGATTTATATAGATAACGCTAACCAATAACGCAGGCGTTTGCCTAAGAATGTAGAACATCATGGTACATATGAATGTCGAAAACAGATGATTCTCATTTGAACAGATTCGAAGGCTATATGAACAAAATGGGTGAGATGGAAATATTATTAACATCAAGCCGTAACTTTTATTGGAACGTTCTTCAAAAATGTGTTTACTCTGTATGATACCCCAAAAATCTGTATCTACAGAATCTTGGTCTCAAAAAGTCTAAAAAATCTTTAGAAATACAGATTATTCTGTAGATATGGTAACCCTGATAGGGACTGTATCGAAAAGTCTTTGGCAACATCTAGTCGTGAATAAAGATAAAACGCGATTATTATTTCAACTTTTGTTTTTGGTTCATTGAAGATCATGCTTTATAGAATGAACGCACTTTTGACGAAAGACTCTTTATCAAATTTTGCACAGTAGCTGTTGTGCATTTCTTGGATGCTGCTGTTAATTTTTTTCTGAAATCCTCCATAGTTTGGGGAACTGTTCCCTCCTTCTTGAGGATCCTTTTTCACAATCGCCTAGTAACGTTCAATTGGTCGGAACTGAAAGCCACTGTAAGAGCCCCCGCAGACTGCAGACTTTTTTGCGACCAATAGTTTGATCGGCCGACTTAAGCAGTAGGGAGAGATATGCATAGGCGCACATTACACCGATTCGGTTGGGTCGGTTTTTGCACCAACAGGCCAACTCGATCAAACTGTCTGCCGATGAAAAGTATGCAGTCTGCGGGGGCTCTAATACTGACTTAGCGTAATGCCCAGATGTCAAATCCGGCCAGAGAAGAGGGGGAGACTGACGCTCTTCAGCAATTTTTCATCTTTGTAAAATTGAGCATTGACTGTATTTTTTTGTGAAATTGCAAATTGCTCGCCACATTAGAACCTTCTCTTCAAATCTTCCCAGCACAATCGTGCATTCAGCATCGTCCACCTCCTCCTCCTCCGCCGATTTCGTGTAGAATTGCGGCTCTGGAAGCGTTCTTGAATCCTGCTCGACGTATGTTTCGTCGTCCATCAGGATGCACTAGTTGCTGTTGTCCAGTAGCCGGTTATACAGTTTTCGTGCCCTTGTTTTGGCTCGGGTTGATTGTTCTGCGGTTTTCTTAGGCACCGACCGCTTTTTGTATGTCTTCAAGGAGTTCCTGGTCTTGATTCTTTGAATAATTTCAATGCTGGTTCCAAACTTTTTGGCCATATCAAGCGTTGTTACCGTTTGATGTAAGTCACTAAAGGGTGTGTCACATCAAATTGCATCACGGAAAAAACGCTGTAGAAATTCGCCCAGTAGACCGATTCTTTTGAAAATTTTAGACAGTAAAATAAAAACTATTAAACAACTTTTGGCATTTTCTTTTTATTCATACTTCGAGCCCAAGCCCGTATGCTCGCACCTTCCTCTTTACCCCGTCCATAAGGTTCTGTACAACGTCAGGTTGTAGTTTTTTTTTGAACAGAAATCCATTTTCTCTTGAAGTCCGCCTCCGATTTGACAACTTTTGGGTTCTTCCTGCTTCATAATCGGAGGGCCTGCTTCATAATCGCACAATATTTCTCTATTGGGCGAAGCTCCGGCGCGTTGGGCGGGTTCATTTCCTTTGGCACGAAGGTGACCCCGTTGGCTTCGTACCACTCCAACACGTCCTTTGAATAGTGGCACGAAGCGAGATCCGGCCAGAACTTGGTCGGGCCCTCGTGCTGCTTCAATAGTGGTAGTAAGCGCTTCTATAGGCACTCCTTAAGGTAAACCTGCCCGTTTACCGTGCCGGTCATCACGAAGGGGGCGCTCCACTTTCCGCAAGAGCAGATCGCTTGCCACACCATGTACTTTTTGGCAAACTTGGATAGTTTCTGCTTGCGAATCTCCTCCGGAACGCTGAATTTGTCCTCTGCGGAGAAGAACAACAGGCCCGGCAGCTGACGAAAGTCCGCTTTGACGTAGGTTTCGTCGTCCATTACCAGGCAATGCGGCTTCGTCAGCATTTCGGTGTACAGCTTCCGGGCTCGCGTCTTCCCCACCATGTTTTGCCTTTCGTCGCGGTTAGGAGCCTTCTGAACCTTGTATGTACGCAGGCCCTCCCGCTGCTTGGTCCGCTGGACGAATGAACTTGACAAATTCAGCTTATTGGCGACATCCCGGACCGAACTTCTCGGATCACGTCTAAACTGCTTAACTACGCGCTTGTGATCTTTTTCACTGACGGAGCATCCATTTTTGCCGATCTTCACCTTCCGGTCGATGGTTAGGTTCTCGAAGTATCGTTTTAGTACTCTGCTGACCGTGGATTGGACGATTCCCAGCATCTTACCGATGTCCCGATGTGAGAACTCCGGATTCTCGAAATGAGTGCACAGGATTAGTTCACGACGCTCTTTTTCGTTCGACGACATTTTTCCAAATTTACGAAAAATTGACAGTGAAGCATGGCCAACGTGATCTATACACTCTTATCTGATTATAAACGAAAGCTGAAGATATAATTCCTAAAAATTAAATTTCTACAACGTTTTTTCCGTGATGCAATTTGATGTGACACACCCTTTATTGAACGATACAACTTGGGCTGACTGGAACCAGGTTTTCTACCGGATCTAAGCATATCATTCAAGGAGTGCTCGTTGTCATACTCGTGGATGATAATTTTCACACTTGTGTGGTGCACCGTTTTGCGATTTGGTTGAAAGTAGCACACACTTTTCAGTACACCAAGTGTGCAGAATTTTTTTTCTTGTCTCAATTCTAGTCATAGCCAAAACGAACAACTCAAACGGAATGGTTCGAATGCACAGACTTTTGTTGACATGTAAACAAATTTTTGCTTGCATGCACACTAAAACAAGTTCACCCATTTTTGAGTATAATCATCATAAAAGTTGCTAATTACTTTCCGATACAGTTCTTACTTCATAGCTCAAGCTTTCATTTTCTGATGGAGCGCATAATATCGCCAATAAAATATCGGTTCACAGGGTACATATATAAACTCAATAGATTCGAAGAAAAAAATTCATCGCGAACATCATAATACTGTCAGTATTAAATCACGCTGCATTTTCCAATCACCACCTTCGATTCAAACGGTGCGACGTCGCCACTTATCATTCGCCACCCGATAATTTTGCGCAGCAAATCATGAAACTGTGTTAATGTGTCGAATTTGAAGCATTTTGTCCGACACAACACATTCAATGAAGCTCTCCAATGCCTCGCCTCGTCTCGGGCTCTCGCCCGCCATCGGCATCCGCAACCGGTCCCAACCATCAACCATATTATCTCAGAGACGGCGACGACGGTGACATCGTAATCTGTGCCCTCGTTTAATGTTGAGCCGTACCATACCGTACCGGCGAGAAGATGCGCCTCACAGCCTAACGTACCGATATTTAAAAAAAGGTGCGCCCATCCTCATCGATTCGAATGCCAACGCGCGGGCATTCGCGCGCTCCCCGTCCGGTTGGGTCCCAGTCAGTCGTAACCGTTACGTAAACGGGCTGCGAGCTATTATGCTCAAAAGCCAACCGGGGAGACGGCCCCCTCAGTAATCTGCATTTCAAGTCGCGCATAATATCGGAGAAAATTATTGCCTTCGCGTTGATATTTTGGTCCTCGATCTGGAATCGAGCACGGCGGTGCCCTACAAAGAGGTCCAACCTCCGATCCGATTCGCCCGGTTCGAGACTTATCTCATCTGGAAATGCCACCGCCGCCGCCGCCGCCGAAGGTCGTTTGGCAACTTTCTCCGAAGGCAGCATATGATTATGGTAGTAAGACATTACCGGACCTCTGTGCGCGCGGGAACATGAATATTTTGTCGGCGTAAAAATGGCTCCGCTTTGGCGCAGGGCGAAACGTCAAACAACAACAGAGCCGACAGAGCCCCCCGGTGGAAAAAAACAACAACACAACAGCCGCTGCATGTTATGCTGTTTTTTTCTTCTTCTTTCAGTTTCTCGAAAGAGAAACGAATAATAATAACGCCAAATTGCGCGTTGCATTGCAATGCATATTGTTGTTGTTATGATTTTGCACTCGTCTCGCGGGAATGCGAAAGATACCAAATAAACCGCCAAGCAGGCTTTGGAGAATGATTTTTTAATTTGTTTAACTGCGGGCGGTTTTTTAACAATCTTATCAGCAATCTATTTTCGGCGTAATTTTTCGACTACCCCACACCGGTATCATTGCGAAACGTCATAAAACTGTTCATGATCTGCTCATTTTGTACTTTATCGTGTACGAAAATCTGTTTGCCAAACCGGCTGACCCAAATTAAATGATGGCTTTTTGAATTTCGAGTCTCGGAATTGGCTCAAGTTCCGTGTTGTGTAATGCGACGTCGAATAGCGGAAATAAATCCAGCTGCGTGCATCGATCCGAGCTTTGTTCTGATTCAATAGTAACGCTTTTCAGTTACTGTGCATTGTTTCCTCAAACCGGAAGCTCTCCATAATAACGACGCCAATAAAGAACGAATCTCCGCCTCTCCACATGACACGTCACGTGCGATGCATATCGCCTAACCAAACCTAGCTCCGCACGGATGAATGGACTGCGCTGCACCTGCGGAAAATCAGCGGCACCTACGCCACGTCAACAACAGCAAGTGATTTGAAAAGCTAGGAAACGCGTCCGTCGTCAGTATCTACAGAGGCACGCAACTCGGTTGCGCGGCGAGAATACGCAATGAGGACCGCGTGTATTACCGGTTCGTTGTCACCGCGCCTAGACGTGACCGGGGTTCCAACGCGGGGCTGGACCCCTCTTTGACCAACGCGCAGAGGAGAAACCCGATCGGTTTGGTCCATCTGTCACGACCAGTCTAACGGAATTGATCGTGACAATGAGGCATGCTAGTGTTTGGTGCGCTGGTGGTAATTGGACATTGAACCGCGTCGGCCGTGATGGGATGTTGGTTCGACAATGGTGTATGCAGAGACGCGGTCCAATTCCGCATCTTAGTCAGATTATCATCCAGCTCGTGGCAAACAATGGTACCCTTGGTGTGCATACCTTTCGACATTATGCCTTCATAGCGCTTATCTCCTTGAATCGTTGGCGGTGACTGTATCATATTGCAATTTCTATTGTTTGACTAAGCGGAATCCATTCTTCACTTTGAAACGAACACAAAAAAAAACGTTTGAGTAACATTCTTCCGACAGATTCAAGTAGGGGAAAAGAAGGAATTTGGACCACCTAAGCAAATCGCCTAATAATTCCAAACCAATACGGTCTAAATAAAAAATGTCACATTGTACACTAAGCTACACTTGTTTTCTCTCAATCAATAATGTTTAATCATTATATCAAGCTTTAAACTATCTGAAGAAGTAGGCCTTGAGAAGCTGTCAAGCGCTCGTGGAGAAAATTTTCATGGCATTCCCAAACTAGCTCTCAAGTTGTACAGACGTATTTCAAATAAACTTTAATTGTTAACCGTTATAGAACTACGACTTTGTCTCACTGCCAATCTTCTCCTTCTTGAATGGCGTTAACGTTCCCTGTGGAACTTTTGCCGTCTCAACGTATTTACTAACTAGCGTCATTTGCTAATACTCAGTTGAGATTTCTTAAGCCAAATAACACGCCTTGAATGTATTCACGTGACCACAGTGCAAGTCGAAGGAAATTTCTTTGACGAAAAATCCCCCGGCCAGAACGGGAATCGAACCCGAACACCCGGCATGATAATGTGAGACGCTAACCACTCGGCCACGGGTGCACTGCCAATCTGCATAAAGGGTGTGTCACATCAAATTGCATCACGGAAAAAACGCTGTAGAAATTCGCCCAGTAGACCGATCCTTGTGAAAATTTTAGACAGTAAAATAAAAACTATTAAACAACTTTTGGCATTTTCTTTTTATTCATACTTCGAGCCCAAGCCCGTATGCTCGCACCTTCCTCTTTACCTCGTCCATAAGGTTCTGTACAACGTCAGGTTGTAGTTTTTTTGAACAGAAATCCATTTTCGCGGACTTCACCTCCGATTTGACAACTTTTGGGTTCTTCCGGAGGGCCTGCTTCATAATCGCCCAATATTTCTCTATTGGGCGAAGCTCCGGCGCGTTGGGCGGGTTCATTTCCTTTGGCACGAAGGTGACCCCGTTGGCTTCGTACCACTCCAACACGTCCTTTGAATAGTGGCACGAAGCGAGATCCGGCCAGAAGATGGTCGGGCCCTCGTGCTGCTTCAATGATGGTAGTAAGCGCTTCTGTAGGCACTCCTTATGGTAAACCTGCCCGTTTACCGTGCCGGTCATCACGAAGGGGGCGCTCCGCTTTCCGCAAGAGCAGATCGCTTGCCACATCATGTACTTTTTGGCAAACTTGGATAGTTTCCGCTTGCGAATCTCCTCCGGAACGCTGAATTTGTCCTCTGCGGAGAAGAACAACAGGCCCGGCAGCTGACGAAAGTCCGCTTTGACGTAGGTTTCGTCGTCCATTACCAGGCAATGCGGCTTCGTCAGCATTTCGGTGTACAGCTTCCGGGCTCGCGTCTTCCCCACCATGTTTTGCCTTTCGTCGCGGTTAGGAGCCTTCTGATCCTTGTATGTACGCAGGCCCTCCCGCTGCTTGGTCCGCTGGACGAATGAACTTGACAAATTCAGCTTATTGGCGACATCCCGGACCGAACATCTCGGATCACGTCTAAACTAGTTAAGCAGTGATCTTTTTCACTTGTGATCTTTTTCACTGACGGAGCATCCATTTTTGCCGTTCTTCACCTTCCGGTCGATGGTTAGGTTCTCGAAGTATCGTTTTAGTACTCTGCTGACCGTGGATTGGACGATTCCCAGCATCTTACCGATGTCTCGATGTGACAACTCCGGATTCTCGAAATGAGTGCACAGGATTAATTCACGACGCTCTTTTTCGTTCGACGACATTTTTCCAAATTTACGAAAAATTGGCAGTGAAGCATGGCCAACGTGATCTATACACTCTTATCTGATTATAAGCGAAAGCAGAAGATATAATTCCTAAAAATTAAATTTCTACAGCGTTTTTTCCGTGATGCAATTTGATGTGACACACCCTTTAATCGGGGGGTAAATAATTAAGCAAGGGTAATCATGGATTTTTCATAACCATCTCAGATAAATATTGAAAAAAAAAATACCTTTTTTAATTTCTCTTTCAAATTTTGATAAAATTGCACTAAATAGTTAAATAAGGGCAATATAATTATTTGAATAAACTTATGTAATTATAAACATGTTTATATGAACCTTCCCATCTTCGCATTCTTCATTAAAGACCTTGCGTCAGGACAGCTAGAAATCGATACACTCTCAAATCAAGTGTGCCTGAAAAAATTATATTCTTCACGTAAACAAGCGATGAAAATGTGGACACTTTTTAGTCAGTGAATTGTATGGAGTTCCACTGCTGTGCCAATAGAGTGTGATAAAGCTAATATGATTACAAGGTGAATTCCCAATTTCATCAGAACCAAATCAGAATATTTTTGACGTAGGACTACGTCTAACCGGAAGATATAGGGGGTGAAATGGAAATCTAGGCACTGAACAAGTAGGAAAAAATGCAAGATTTGGAACGCTTATAACTCGAGCATTTCTCAATAGATCGCAAAGGTTTTTGCATCAATTGATAGGAAATATATCTACGCATTTATCATAACGAATAACATTTCATTTTTCTTGAGATAAATAATTGAATAATTGTGAAATATCAAGCATTGTCCAAATGCACTATGTGCCCATTTTTGATTGGTCCATTTTGTGCTCCTCAAATCGTACCGACCAAAACGGGCAACCATTCGGAACAGAACACATTCGGTTCGGTGGACATCAAGACAACAGGCAGTTGCAGTGAGTGGCGAGTGGCAAACGCAATCGCAAAACGGCATCAGGTAGCAGAAGAAAGTTTGTTCTTTATACAAACTGCTTTGGTGGCAAATCCAGAACAAGGCGGCATCGAGGGCGTTCGAAAATGTTTTTTTTCAAAACCACGAGTACTAAGTTTTCTAAATTGGAACCATTCCATAAAACAAGGCGCTTTTCAGGGCCATTAAACCTTCCAAAAAAGAGTTTAGGAAATACAGTTCAATGCTTTCTAAAACAAATGGTCGTGATGGACGTATATGGGGATCAGAGACAATGTAAAGATGTATTCCATGTACGGGGCTAGGTGGTGAGCCTTCATAAAAAACGCAAAAACACAACACCAAAGGTTCTTTTCAGAACCACCAACATGTTCATAAAGAGTAAACAGTAAACTAATCCATTTTTCAGGTAGATAGGTAGGTATTCACGTAGGAGAAGAAAATAAAACAATATATTTAAAATATATATTTAACAAAAGCTGTCCCCTTTGAATAGTGCTACGTCACTCCGGTTATGTCCCCAACATTACCCACCCGTCTTTTTTTGTTGATTTTTTTTTAATTCAGTGAAATGTCTTAATTTTGATGTCTCATTAGAAAAGCATCAAATTTTTATTTGATCAGAACTATCCCCCGAGTTGCAGCTGTTTTCTTACATCTAGATTAACTGAGTCGTAGCCATTGGCTTTGTTTTCTCGAGAAACCGAAACCCGAAAAAAAAAAAAAGTTGCGTTTAGCTAAACTAAACCAATTTCCTAATCCCACCTTCGGCTTGTAGCGTTTAATTGCATGTCCACTGCAGCTGACTGACTGCCTGCCGGTGGGGATTATCGTCTGGCGGGAATCGTTTCTGCGGAAAGGGTGATTGGTTACCATAACACCGTATCATCGTTGTCCTTTGCACGAACTAGGCTTCCAGCAATTAGCTCTTACAACAATGAATGAACAACAGCACAGGTGAACAACCGAGGTTTCGAAACCAGTTGTGTTTAGCCGAAGTTGAGGAGTTCGATGATTGATGACCCAACTGGTCGTGCCAACAGACAAAAATATTGAGTTAAACTGTCGGCACCATTCGTTAAATTTTTCCACAATTTCTAGCCATTTCATTCGAGTAGGAAGCCAAGCGATATCAAATCGTCCGATCTTCGTTAGCTTGGGTTTGTTTGTGCGTAATGATGATGATGATGATGGATTGCCAGAACGTGAATCAAACCGTTTTTCAATTGACCTTGAAGCCATCGCTGCGATAATGCCAATATAAAAATCAGTTTTGTTTTTGGAGTTTGGCCATACGGCGAGGGTGTGTGATAAGATATGGTTCGCTGCCTCGCCAGCTGCGAGATTTCACGCGATAAGGGAATCGATTGAATTTCAACTAATGGACTCTCGCGGTAAGTCGACTGAAATGTGTTTCCCACATGAAATTGATACGCTCTCAATTTCCACCGGTTGAACTTCGCCACGTTTAGTTCGAGAAAATAATAACAAAAACGTTCCAACGAAAGCAAAGCGAACGATGCATTTTCTCCAACCGCACGAAATAGTTGAAATGCGAGCACAGCTTGAAAAACGAGAACTGCATCCGCTCCCAACGCCGCAGCATATAGAAAAAAATGTGTTTGTTTCTTACTTTTACCCACCAGCAAAGTTGGTAATAATTTATGACATTTTTTTCGCATTCGCAATTCGCAATTCCAATAACTTCTCCGTCTCGCGTGTGATATAAAGCAGCCCAGAGGCAGAAGGGGCAGATAATCTAAGCACCGTGTAACCGTCCCCGCCGCCGGCTTGGGTGACAACCAGTTCCAGGTCCCGATCCGGCTTGTGAAACATAATCTCACTTTCTTCACGTGGCGCTAGCCGCAGCCTAGCCCCAGTCTCCGAGGCTGTCACAAGTCGTTGACCAGGTACCTCGGCTGCTGCCGCCACCGGTGTGGACTGTGGTCATTCTAAGCGCTCATGCAATCGCTGTTGAGTTATTAACGCACAGAACGAGCGAGAGAGAGAGAGGGAACTGCATTTATCTTAATAGGATGGCCTCGGCTGGCGTGGTTTCCTGCCGGTGGTCATTTTCCAGCGGTGTTCTGCGTGTGTTATGAAGTTACAGGGCAGTGGTGGGAGTGGTACTTCGAGCCTATCCATGCATAGCTGCCCCGCAGAATGAGGTATTTGCCGGGCCAGCAGCGGTCCTGCAGGCCTCGGTGGTTCGGAAAATTAATAGCAGAATGAGACCGCTACCAGCCAGCAGACGCAAATGCGAGCGGGCAGAGATTGATCGTCCACTGCATGGAATTGAAAGGGGGAAAAGGAGGAGGAGGATGGTTCAGAAACCGTTCATTCATTGATTGCCACCTCGTCTCGTACCCTGCGAGTCTGTGTGGCTGTTCTATTCCTTCAATAATGACCATATCCGTCCCAGTTCCTGCCGCCGCCAAGATTTGCAAGCTGAGTGTAATCAATGGTGACCAACTGTGGGTTGGTTGTTTAATTACTTTTGAAATTCTATTGATCAGTGCTTACACCTTCTTCGAAGCAATTTCAGTCTCGAGAATAGCGATCATTCATTCGATCGGAACAAAAAAATACACAAATGTTTAGTATGTATAGTTTGCAGCTGTCAAATTCAGACATAGTGGTTGCATTTATTGCTCTGAAATTTTTTTGTTTACTGACCCGATTGCACACTTTGCAATTTGAAAAAAAGCGAAACATTGCGTAGCAAGCCCCACCCCTGTGTGATTCCAGCCAGTATGCATGGAAAAAATGGGTGGGTTATAACCAGCCGGGTGACGTCTTTAGAGAACCCCCATTGAACTGACAGGAGCCAACATATTGGGTATCCCACTGACATTTTCCCTTTGTTTTCATATGAATTGGGTATCCCACTGACAGTTCTGCTTGAGATTTTGCTAACGATCCTAGCATCAATCATAGCACCCGGCTGGTTATAACTATGATACAACCGCAAGGTTGACGTAGGACCACTCTTGGCGTAGTAATTATTTGACATATTATTAAATTATTGATTCAATGAAACAATTTCCGAATTCAGCTAAATTCAACATATTTACTTGAAGAACAAACTTGAATAAACCTCAAGTTCGGTCAATTGATACTGTTAGCCCGCCATGCACCGAATCCCCTTATCGGAGTTGTCGGAGTTAGAATGGTCCAAGATGCTGCGCGTGAAGCAATAGGAAACTGTTTATAGCACATAGATAGAGACAGATGAAAAACTGAAGAATAATCGAATGAAGGAGGAGATAAAAAGTATTTGAATTATAGAAGAAAAGGGTCTATACAGTGCATTGAGCAGGAAACTATAGTTGGTTGAGATCTTAAAGCGAAAGGAAGTTAAACTACAGTTGAATCAAAAGGACTAAAGTTATAGGGAGTAGAAACTATAATAGGAAATTGAAAAAGAAATAAAATTTAAATTAGAATTAGTGGAAAGGTGAATTTATTAGTTTTTTGGAAAATATTTACTGAAATTTACTATTTTAGGAGCTAAACGATTTGAATTAGTTGAGCTAGAAATTTGTTTGATTTTCGAGTTACTATACCAAAAAATGTAAGTGACATTCTATTTGTACTGAATCGATTTATTTAAAATAAAACTATTTACAGTTTTGAGCTGTTACAAACAAAACTGCTGCGAAAATTATAGACCGGAAATCCAAACATTTCTCAAAAATTTTTTGTGGACATCAGAGGATTAGAAAAATGAGTTCAGTGAGCAAAAACGTCGACCAGAAGAAGAAAAAAGGGAAAACTCCAATGTTGTCTCAGGCGTGTGCAACATCAGCGTGCGTAGGTTGTTCTCAACCTGAATCAGCAGAAGATATGGTGCAGTGCGACAGCTGTGATGCATGGTGGCATTACACTTGTGCCAAGGTTGATGCTTCGATAAAAGATAAAACGTGGAGATGCATAAAATGTGAAGATAAATGTAACAGATCCAGGAGTGGTAAATCGGATACATCTAGCGCGCGGAAAGTGAGAGTACAGTTGGAATTGCAACGGTTAGAAGAGGAAAAAGCTCTTGCAGATAAAATGCATCGAGAGAAAGAAGAACAAGAGAAGGTGTCGAGGGAAGAAAAAAAAGCCATTGAGGAAGATTATGTGAGGCGGAAGTATCAGTTGTTAGGAGAAACCATAGTCGATGACGATAAGAGTGAAAGGAGTCGTACTAGCGCGCAAAGCAGTAGAAGCAAGGTAAAAGAGTGGATTGATCGACAGAGTCAGGTGTTGAATACCGGTTCAGGGAATAAATTAACCCCAACGGCAACTCCGGCTGCTAATCCGACAATCATCAAGGAGTTTGTTTCTACGAATATTAGCACAGGTGCGATTCGTAAATCTAAAGTCGTATCGCTCAATGAGAAGCATGGTATAACTACAAATTCTGGTAATAAGGTCATACCATCCTTGACCCAAGAGAAAACTGTTAATTGGGGGGCAGGTATAGAAGCAATAGAATCCCAACACGTACATCAAGTGCAGTATGTACATAATGAACCTACATTCAATAATAATTACATGCAAAATTCTGGTCCTGTACACGACAACAGTATGTGTGAATCGATAATGTTTCCCAGACAAGAGGGGAATCAACAAGCGTACGTAATACCAGATCATATTGAAAATAATGCGGGTCCAACTTCCCGACAATTGTCCGCTCGTCATGTGATTCCAAAAGAATTGCCCATTTTTGCTGGCAATCCGATAGATTGGCCTATGTTCATTAGTGCTTATAAGAATTCAACATCTATGTGTGGATTTAGCGATGGAGAAAATTTGATGAGACTACAACGTTGTCTCAAAGGCAATGCTCTAGAAGCGGTCAGGTCCCATTTGCTCATGCCAGAATCGGTCCCGATCGTGCTTTCAACATTGACAACACTCTATGGACGTCCTGAATTGATTGTACAAGTACTCCTCGCAAAAGTAAAATCTATTCCAGCACCGAAGGCTGACAAGCTAGAAACTTTGGTTAGCTTCGGGCTCGTCGTATAAAATCTTTGTGCACATCTCAAAGCGGCACAACAAGAGGCACAGCTTAACAATCCGAGTTTACTGCATGAACTGGTGAATAAACTTCCAGCAAGTATAAAATTAGATTGGGCACTATACAAACGTAATTGTTCTGTAACTAATCTGGGTACATTCGGTGAATATATGTCCACTCTCGCGACGGCTGCTAGCGATGTAACATATCCTGAAGTGTGGGATACACCTAAGCAAATTTATCCTGAAAAGCACAAACCTAGGAATTTCATTAACACACACTCTGATGATTCAACTGAAAGAGAGAGAAACGCATATAAAACATTTAAAATCCAAGCAACAGACAAAATGAATTCGTGTCTAATTTGTGATAAGCCTGGTCATAAAGCTAAACAATGTTGGGAGCTAAAAAGAATGAGTGTCGATGATCGATGGAAAACTGTGGTGCGACACAAACTGTGCAAGCGTTGCATAATCCCACATGGTAAGTGGCCATGTCGCGCAACATATTTATGTGGTATAGACGGATGCGAAGCTCGTCACCACCAACTTCTACATCCTGGAAAATCCGAATCGGTTGGAGCGCACCAGCATATACAACATTCGGCATTATTTAAAGTGATTCCAATTACACTCCATAACGGAAAAGTCTCGATTGAAACATTTGCGTTTCTCGATGATGGATCATCCGTGACACTATTAGAAGCACGCATAGCAAAGAAATTAAATATAAATGGTGATGCAGATCCACTCTGCTTGAAATGGACTGCAAATGTTTCCAGAAATGAGGCTAATTCTCAAAGAGTTAACGTTGAGATTTCTGGTGCCAATAATGGACCTCGTCATACATTAACGAATGTGCGAACTGTTGAAACATTACAATTACCCAGTCAATCATTGAACTATGAGAAAATGGTAGAACATTTCCCATATCTAAGCGGATTACCGGTGAAAAGTTATGAATCTGCAATCCCCAGGATTTTAATCGGCTTGGACAATTTAAAATTGACTTTGGCACTGAAAAGTCGCGAACGTCGTTCGAATGAACCAGTCGCAACTAAAACTCGTTTGGGCTGGACAATATACGGTAAAATCGGAAGTAACGCCACTACGCATACATCGCTTCATATATGTGAGTGTTCTGGAGATGACACGTTGCATAAGCTGGTGGAGGATTTCATCAAAATGGAAAATTTGGCAGCTGATAGCACTTTCAAACCCGAATCAGAATCCGATCAGCGTGCTCTACAAATACTGCAAGCTACTACCACTCGTCTCAATAATGGTCGGTTTGAAACAGGACTTCTGTGGAAGCATGATACAGTGAAGTTCCCGAACAGCTACCCGATGGCCGTACGCAGATTGGAATGCCTAGAACGAAAATTAAAATTATTGCCAGAAATAAAGAAGAATCTACAAAATCAAATAATCGATTACCAGCTTAAAGGATATGCGCACAAAGCCGATAGAATTGAGCTCAACCGGTCCGATCCGGAAAGAATATGGTATCTACCAATTGGATTCGTACTTAATAGTCGTAAACCAGGAAAAGTCCGGGTCATTTGGGATGCAGCTGCTAAAGTGAATGGAATTTCCTTAAACTCCATGCTGCTGAAAGGACCCGATTTGTTAACGCCTCTCCCCGCTGTTCTCAGTCAGTACCGTCAACGTCAATACGCAATAACAGGTGACATACGGGAGATGTTTCACCGCATTTTTATACGTGCGGCTGATCGACAATCCCAACGCTTCCTATGGCGGGAAAACGAGAATGAAGAACCAGATACGTACATAATGGACGTTGCCACTTTCGGATCCACGTGTTCACCATGCGCAGCACAATATGTTAAAAACATCAACGGAAAGGAGTACGAGAAAGAGTATCCTGATGCTGCGGCTGCGATAATCAACAACCACTATGTGGACGACTTCTTATATAGTAGCGATACAGAAGCAGAATTAATAAAGCTTGCCTTAGATGTAAAAACAGTACATGCTAAAGCAGGATTTGAAATCAGGAATTGGATGTCTAACAGTAAACACGTTCTCACACGGGTCGGGGATCAGAATTCCGACAAATGCAAAATATTTAGTTTCAACGAATCAGGCGGCTCAGAGCGAGTTCTTGGAATAAAATGGTTACCGGAACACGATGCATTTTCTTTCAACATCGAATTTCAAAGTGAACTTCAACCGATTGCTTCGGGAGAAATAGTACCGACAAAGCGACAAGTATTGAAAATCGTGATGAGTCTGTTTGACCCTCTTGGCATAATTTCCGCATTCTTGATTCATGGGAAAATATTGATTCAAGAAATCTGGAGAACAGAAATAGGCCTTGCCAAACGAAATTGTCGACAAATGGTACCAATGGATCGCAGTCATCGGAAAATTACGTGCGGTGACAATTCCACGGTGCTATTTTCCAAATTACGAAAAAGAAAGCTACGATACGTTGCAGCTTCATATATTCGTAGATGCAAGCGAAAGTGCATACTGTGCCGTTGCATACTTCCGAATAATGGATCGAGGGAATCCACGATGTGCCCTTGTATCATCAAAGGCCAAAGTGGCACCACTAAAACAACTATCCGTGCCGCGATTAGAACTACAGGC
Source organism: Toxorhynchites rutilus septentrionalis (assembly GCF_029784135.1). NCBI lineage: Eukaryota > Metazoa > Arthropoda > Insecta > Diptera > Culicidae > Toxorhynchites > Toxorhynchites rutilus. The sequence continues at coordinate 199,333,662 of NC_073744.1, forward strand.
AGCTGTTTTGGGTACTCGCATGGCTAAAGCAATTGCCGAAAACCATACGCTTCGAATTCAAAAACGATTCATGTGGACTGACTCGACCACTGTATTAGATTGGCTGAGATCAGATTCCAGAAAATACCGTCAATATGTGGCATTCAGAATTGGAGAAATTTTATCCAAATCCAGCATTGAAGAATGGAAATGGGTACCAACCAAACTCAACGTGGCAGACGAAGCCACAAAATGGGGAAAAGGCCCCTCATTCGATTCGAAAAGCAGATGGTATAAAGGGCCAGACTTCTTATATAGCAACGAAGATCACTGGCCTCAACGAGAACGATCGGCGACAGACACAAACGAGGAACTTCGTACTTCATACATTCATCATACTTCAGAAAAAGTACCATTAATTGATTTTCACCGGTTTTCAAAATGGGAGCGATTAGTGAGATCGATTGCATATGTGCACCACTTTATAAATATCACTCGTTCAGGTTGGAAATCCGCTACACCGTTATCAAGTGAACAATTTCGGCAAGCAGAATCAACACTCTGGAAACAGGCACAGCAGTTCGAATATTACGAAGAATTACAAACGTTGCAGAAAAATCAACAGCAAGAAGCCCCCAACAAAAAATCAGTCGATCGTACAAGTCCCCTGGCGAAGCTCTCTCCGTTCATCGATGAACAAGGCGTCCTACGAATGGAAACGAGATTAGTTTATGCACAATGTATAACATACGACGCTAAATGTCCGATTGTTCTACCGAGACATCATCCAGTAACTAGGCTTCTTATAGACTGGTTTCACAGAAAATTTCTTCATTCAAATGGCGAAACAATAGTGAATGAGATAAGGCAGAAGTTCCACATCTCACAATTGCGAACAGCTGTGAAGAAAATCAGCAATGAATGTGCCTGGTGTCGAGTCTATAAGGCTGCACCACAGACACCTAGAATGGCTCCACTACCACTGGAGAGATTGTCACCATATGTAAGACCGTTCACATACCTTGGGATTGACTACTGCGGCCCATTCCTAGTGAAGATAGGAAGGAGCCAGGTAAAACGCTGGATTGCTTTATTTACGTGCCTAACTGTTCGTGCAGTGCACCTTGAAATTGCACATAGTCTTTCCACTGAGTCGTGCAAAATGACAATACGCCGTTTCATCGCTAGAAGAGGTTCACCGTTAGATATTTTCACCGATAATGGTACAAATTTTGTTGGAGCCAATAAGGATCTCGTCAAGCAAATCTCCGGACTTAACGTAGAACTGGCCGCGACTTTTACAAACGCCAACACCAAATGGCACTTCAACCCTCCTTCGGCTCCGCACATGGGAGACTCATGGGAACGGCTCGTCCGATCAGTCAAAACATCGTTGAGTACGCTCTGCTTCCGCAAGACGTTGGATGATGAGTCGTTTCTGACGTTCATTGCCGAGGCGGAGTCCATTATAAATTGCCGTCCGCTCACATATGTCCCTCTGGACAACGAAGATCAGGAATCGATCACGCCAAACCACTTCCTAATGCTGAGCTCCAAAGGTGTTGTTCAACCAATGCAAGAAACGTCTGACATGAAAACAAACTTGATGGCTAACTGGAAGATAATACAACACCTGTTGGATCAATTCTGGAGCAGATGGATCAAGGAGTACTTACCAACAATAACCCGTCGTACTAAATGGTTAGCAGACACTAAACCGTTGGAATTAAATGATCTCGTAATGATAGTGGATGAAAGTAAACGAAATAGCTGGGTACGAGGAAAAGTCGTAAAAACACTTGCAGGTCGTGATGGAAGGATACGTCAAGCAGATGTCCAAACAATGAAAGGTATGATGCGAAGGCCAGTTTCAAAGCTTGCGGTATTGGACGTGCTAAACTGTGGTAAAGCCGAATAAATGGGGCATTACGGGTCGGGGAATGTTAGCCCGCCATGCACCGAATCCCCTTATCGGAGTTGTCGGAGTTAGAATGGTCCAAGATGCTGCGCGTGAAGCAATAGGAAACTGTTTATAGCACATAGATAGAGACAGATGAAAAACTGAAGAATAATCGAATGAAGGAGGAGATAAAAAGCATTTGAATTATAGAAGAAAAGGATCTATACAGTGCATTGAGCAGGAAACTATAGTTGGTTGAGATCTTAAAGCGAAAGGAAGTTAAACTACAGTTGAATCAAAAGGACTAAAGTTATAGGGAGTAGAAACTATAATAGGAAATTGAAAAAGAAATAAAATTTAAATTAGAATTAGTGGAAAGGTGAATTTATTAGTTTTTTGGAAAATATTTACTGAAATTTACTATTTTAGGAGCTAAACGATTTGAATTAGTTGAGCTAGAAATTTGTTTGATTTTCGAGTTACTATACCAAAAAATGTAAGTGACATTCTATTTGTACTGAATCGATTTATTTAAAATAAAACTATTTACAGTTTTGAGCTGTTACAAACAAAACTGCTGCGAAAATTATAGACCGGAAATCCAAACAGATACATTTTGATCGATTACGTCTAGTCAATGATTACTCTAATGTACGTGACTAATGGATACAAATGCAGTCACTCACCAGTTGGCAAAACCAATGGAACAGAGATGACCTTGGGAGATGGCTATACTCTATTATCCCCAAAGTTTCAACGAAGGCCTGGTTTAAAGGGTTAGATCTTGACAGAAATTTTATTAGAACTATGTCCAGATTGATGTCCAATCATTCCGCGCTAAATGCGCATCTCTTCCGCATAGGTCTTGCTACTAACAATTTATGCAATCGTGGTCAAGGATATCACGACATCGAGCACGTTATTTGGTCATGTAATGAATTTTGCAATGAAAGAATTAAACTGGTTGCCGATTTAGAGGCTCAAGGAGTACACTCACGCATGACAGTTCGCAATATCTTAGCTACTCGCGACCCTAATTTTATGTTCCCCATATATGTCTTCCTAAGAAGCGCTAATGTTATTATTTAGGTCACATCTCCTACTCCCACTGTCCATTCTCCCTTCCTTTCCTATTACACAAGCAGAATTTAGTACCCGTTGAGATAAGATCATTACAGGAGCTATTAACATAACAAGGAGGCACTCACTACCAGAGGATACCGTTGCTACATCAACTGGCGATGTAGTTGTTACGACCCACCACAGGCACTGTTCCAGACAAGGATAATACCGACGAGGCAACGAAGGAATAAATTATATATTTTTTATATATTGCACTGTAGTTTTAGCTAATCAGACTTAAGTTAATAATTATGTAGTTATAATATATTCAAATAGTTTTAAAATGTATTGCTTGATGGTGGCTCTTTATCCACTTGAGCCTAATTGAATCAATAAAGGAAAAAAAATTGGATACAAATATGCTTCTACATTCAACTGAAATCAATCCACACTTCTACTTTCCCCTGACACGAATCTGTTTACCCACGTACGCAATCTTATTTTTACGTCCATATAAAATGATACGAAAACTTGATTTCTGATGCAAAAAAGTAGTTACACCATTAATTGGCAGTTTATTGTCTACCCATCGTGAACTCAAACCAATGGACTCAGACAGTTATCAAGTATGCTATAATGATCCTTGCGTTCGTATTAGTAAATAGCGTATTGTTTGGGAGGAATTCTGAACAAAATTTTAGTTCATTTAGTCCATTTGACGAGGAGCCATCAGACATCAGAACGACATTCATTTTCTTGGTAAGCCGAAGATTTCCTAGCTTGATGATTTCCCACATAATTGGGTGGCCCCGAACCCTATACCTGCTTTGTCACGGAGTCGGTTCAATGCAACGATTGCAATGTCAGAGACATCAGCGAAAGAGATTTTTAACCACGTTCACAGCTCGAGGGGTGATGAAGCCCTTATGATGTCGCAAAACAAACGATGTTCCATGCTTTGGCTATAGAAAGGGATTCAAAGTTTGACTCAGCTTGGATCCACTATTTATACCCTAGCGCAAATTTCTCCTTCTCGATCAGTTCTGGTCTGTTCTTCTTTTTGTAGAGACTTTACCCCAAAGGTCATTCGTTCCTCTTTCTTGCTTTCCTGCTTTCTTGTCATATTATCGCGGCTACATAAGTTGTCTCACAAAACAAGCAACAAATAGGATTGGATTTGCTGCTTTTCATCGTCGACGCCGCCGTTATCATTTTCGCTTCACAAATTGAACACACGAAGCACAAAAAAACAGATGCAGATGAGCAGCTATTTTCATGTATTTCTGACTGGACAATGAATCACTAAGGGGTAGTGTTTGCAATACAGTTTTCGCTTCTCTTGAGGGACTGAACAATGCATGTAAAGCAGAATACACAAGCGTTCTCCACCAGACGGCATGGAAACCGACGCGTTGTATCATTTCATCGAGTTCCACCTTGGATTTGAACAAAATCGCACCGCGATTTGACTGTTCACTGTAACGAACAAGATTGTGTAATTTCAATGGCAAATTCTCTGGTCGCGCCAGTAAGTTGCCATCCGGCGGGTCTTAAATTGCAATATTTCCTCTCGCCACAATGCCCATTCACAGGTTACAGTCAGGGTTGCCACATACACAGAATATTCTGTATTTTACAGATTTTTCGGCAAGGTACAGAGTCTGTGTATAAAGATTTACAGACTTTTAGTAAAGATACAGAATTTACAGATTTAAAAAAAAATCAATTTTAAATATAAAATTTATTACATTAGGTTCCTTGATTTAGAAAAATGTGGAAGCAAAGCAATGGGATGGCTTTTTTGGAGGCAGTTGTTAGGTGAAATCTTCAGCGATTTGAAGAGCATGAAGTATTTCTTTCGTTCCAAGTTAAGTTAAGTTAATAATAAATCAGCCAATCGTATATTAACTCATTTAAACGATCCTTCGACTAAACCGATTATGCTGTTCCTAAACTTTGTTCTACCGCTCAATCAATAATATAATGAGACAAAAATGTTATTGTTGATCATGTTGAGTAACTTATGCTTGGAGAGCTGCGTGCAGCGATTCGCTGATGCTGACCTTTTTTCTTATCTCATTTGTTTATTTATTAAGTTCATTAGCATTTCAGCTGTAACAGAGCCGGGTTCAAATAGTGTACATGTACAAATGTTTATGGTTCTATGAATTTTAAATTACACAGTAGTAGTTGTAGGGTCTTACACCCAACCGAGCTTGAAAATAGCATACCTGATGATAAGGACAGGGACATTGAAGAGAGAGAGAGAAAGGAGGATGGAACGACAGCAATTAAGGTGGCCGTACACTGTTTGACCGGAGGTCAAATATTAGACACTTTTTGACAGATAAAATTTGGTCAAAATTTAGTACAAATTCCATGTTTGACTAAAATATTTTACAGTCATAATTACACCTATTTGTTTTTGTTAAAAAATTGATATAAAACTATTTGGCGAAATACAGCTATTTGGAGTGAATGACACAGTTATAGTATAGTACACTGTTTTTTGAGTCGAATAATATTTTGTGTGCGTCCACTGTCATTTTTCAAAGAAAAAAAAATGATGTAAATGACAACTAGAGATGGGCAAACCGTTCACGAACGGTACAAAAGAACTAGTTCGCCGAAAAGAGTGAACAAACGGTCGTTCTTTTTCAAAGAACGGTAGTTCTCCCCACGAACTGATTCCGAAAGAACGATTTGCGAGTGAACGGTTTACGAGTGAACTGTTTGAGAGAGAACTGATTGAGAGTAAACTGTTTGTGAACGAACTGATTCAGAACGAACTGTTTGGGAAAGAACTGATTGAGAGTAGAGATGGGCAAACCGTTCACGAACGGTACAAAAGAACTAGTTCGCCGAAAAGAGTGAACGAACGGTCGTTCTTTTTCAAAGAACGGTAGTTCTCCCCACGAACTGATTCCGAAAGAACGATTTGCGAGTGAACGGTTTGCGAGTGAACTGTTTGAGAGAGAACTGATTGAGAGTGAACTGTTTGTGAATGAACTGATTCAGAACGAACTGTATGGGAAAGAACTGATTGAGAGTGAACTGTTTGCGAACGAACGAGTGCAGCTGAACTGATTTGTGCTGAACGGAAGGGATAAATGTAACGAGAACGCTTGTAAGAAAAATAAAACGATATTGTCATTTATGAGCAAAATGCAAGTAACGCAGGGTTTATTTTGTTAATGTATACTCAATTTTGGGTTGAAAATTAAATTAGATTTTCGTAGTTTTAAAGGCAACTTTTTTCAATTTCATGTATTCTTTCAATTCCGCGTAATACTTCCTGATTATCTGAGAAAAAAATCTGGGGGAAGCTGGGGCGATTCATGAATTATGTAAACATAAAATCTCATAATGAGGGTAAGTTGAGAAGAATGTTTTGACGTAGGACTACGTCTTTCATTTCTATACCGGGGTGTAAAACCAAAGTTTCGAGAACGAAAGCGTTACGCCGGAGACCGAGATTTTGAGCGTTAATAGCTCTTAAACAACTGAACGAAATGGTATGATAAACACTTCATTTGAAAGATAAAATGTCTACGCGTCATATACTTGTTACTTTTTCATCCAAAAACTTGTTTCAATAGTCTTAAAATTGCTTTCAAAACAGGCTATTGAAATCAAAAATCGGTATATAAGCGAGCGCCGCTCGTAAACCCACTCAGTTATGATTGAACAGCGATTGGAGCATGTTGTCGCTGTTGTTGTGAAGCTAATTTCGTTTATCATGAAAGCGCTGATGAACGGTGTCACCAAGAGCCTGTTTGTGCACCTAAGGCCAAAAGGGAATCCATCAGGAGGAGAGTGATGCCACGGTTCCGCTTGAAACATCGGAGCAGCCGCCACACACACATACACGCGCGGAATTCTCGTTGCTATCATCGTTGCTGAAAAATAATCTGCCAGTTCCCATGGGAATTGAAAAATACATTCATGCGAAATAGTTTATTTTAATGTTTTCTATCCATATAACACTGCAACCAAATACATTTGGTTTTGTTATTTTTCAATCAATCGCAATTAACGGGAAAGCTTCTGAATATTTTTTTCCCCATCAGTGGAAATTTTCGTATCCAATGTTGGATGCATAACATGAAAAACGGAAAATGTTTTACATCGCGAAAATCAAGTCATTTTCGAGCGATTATTTGCTTTCTACTCATATAATGCTGCGACCAAATACATTTCGTTTTGGATTTTTTCAATCAAGTGCGATCAACGTAAGACCACGTCTTTCGGCAATTTATTAGAGGTGCAATGAATATTTAGGAATTCCCGCTCTACGCGCACTGGCAAACAATGTTTACTCAACAATTTCTCAAACTAGAAATGGGTGTTGTGAGAAAGGATTAGCGAACGCGAAAACGACAAACGGGAGAAAGATACGTTTGGAGGTTCAAGGAAATTGGCAGAAAACTTCTTCATTCTATCATTCAAATAATGTGATTCATACCACTTCGTTTTACCAGAAAGAGTTTCTTAATGCTCAAAGGAGGAATTGAGTCCTCCGAGGAAATTACCCAGCGCAAATTAGAGTCGACTATCGATTGCGGCATTCGTACACAAATAATTTTATAATGCAGTTTCACCAAAGTGATTTCTTCGGATATATTCACTACATCATGTCATATATTTCATATTCTTCATTAAGAAATCCATATCCATGGCACCTATCGGTAACGAATTATTATCGAAACCACGATTTTCGCTAAATGCTCCTTTCAGTTCGGCCTGTAAAAAACTTTTCTAAACTCTAATCCATCAAATTTGGAGCCCTGAAAAGGGCCGTTGATTATATGCTAAGCTAATATAGCACGCTCTCCTCGGATACGATGGGCCAGCTGGATGTCCTTGGGCATGATGTGACGCGTTTTGCATGGATAGCACACAAATTGGTATCTTCGAATAAGCCTCCTGCAGCGTCATAGCCGCGGAACTTTGGAAGCGCAAGTCGGTTTTAAAGTCCTGAGCAATTCCACGAACCAAATGCTGCAAAGGTAGCTTGCGGATTAGCAATTCGGTCGATATCTGATAGCGACGAATTTCATGCGAAGTTCCCGGTCGATAGCGATGTGGCTTCTCCACCTATCCTGCTACTGGTGCGCTTATCCGAGCTGACTTCGTGTGCCTTACCACCGAATGACTAACGAGCTGATATACAGATTTTTTAAGGAAAATTTTACGGGATCAAATGTGGCAATTCGGGTCATTCTTATAACAGGGTGATTCACGTAACACAACTTATGAAGCATCTTAAAGATTTCAAATAAGAACTTGTGTTAATTTATAGGGGTCGATATTGAAACCCCGTCGACCCCCAAAATCAATTTTCGTTTCTGTCGACCCCTGGGAAATTGAAATCGAGCCCTGGGGGTCGATATCGATCACTTTGAGAAACCCTGCATTACATTATGGTAAATTGCACAGTAGTAGCTATGCAGGCGTAAGGGTATTCTTTCTGTGTTCCATTGTTCAGCAGACCGGACAGCAGAGACAGTGGATATTGATCATTGTTGGTTTATTAGTAGAACAACAGCCCGATGTTCCTTGCAGAGCAGAGCAGTTGTATGGATGAATCGATCTTTGTTCCACCGTGTATCGATCTCCATCGCTGATGATAGTTGCATGGACGAAGTGATTCTATAACAACATGAAGATGGCCAATTGAGGGCCAATTGAACTCACGATCGATCGCTTAGTAAGCGAGTGCGTAACCAAGTGGCCCCCTGATGCTGACCTTGATGTGAAAGATTTTGAAGACTTTCTGAAGAAGCCTGAAGATGTTCACGTTGGTATCGATGCAGAAGAAGCTAAAGAAGGATTGGATGCAGCTAGGAAACTGACCTTCAAACTGATTTGTCGTGACTTCTGTGTTGAACTCGGGAAACAGATTTCAGAGCGATTTGATTTCAGCGATCCTGTTATCAAAACTGTGGCCTTGATAAACCCTCAAATGTTCGTCAAGCTACCGAACCTCAATGACTTGATGCGCCAATTTCCTCAATTCGTTGAAGCTGGTAACAGACAAGGCTTGGATAACGAATTCAGGCTCAAGACAAATCTTATAGCTTGAGCTTGAGCTTAAGCTTGGGTAGACTGCACAATTCGTAGTTGCTCTCCGTGATTGACCTGAAACAACCAAATTGCACAAAGAACACTCAGAATGACACTTGGGACTAACAAATCATTCTCGTTGTGCAATTTCTGATGATTCGAGCTTTAAATGGTCAATAACGACGCCGGCCACGTCCTTACAGTCACCAGGGGAAAGGAAGGAATGTTAGTATGATATTCGCCGCCCAGAAGGCCAGAAGGGTCGCCTCTATAGCGTGGTTCCCTAGCGAATATCATGGAAGGGATTGTTGTTAGTGGGGGAGGTAAGAATCAGGATTCACTGAGGTAAGTAATGTGAACGGAACTATCGACCACTCGACGAAAAGAAAACTTGGAAATCAAACGCATTTCGTATCGACATAATATATGAAAGGGGGACCTGAAAAGGTCTCCTCTGCAATAGGATCGTAGCTTCGGTAAGTGATTTGATTCTCTATGCGCAGAAACAACTACTTGACGAAACGCAAACTCAAAAACAAATATAATTCGTAGCTGCTGAAGATATTGAAGGGTGACCAGAAAAGGTCTCCTTTGTTCGACGAAACGAACACTCAGAACTCATATGAATTTCGCAGCGGCTGAATATCCTAAAGGATGACCTGAAACGGTCTCCTCTGCAATAGAACCGGAACTCCAGTTAGTGATTCGGTTTTGTAAGCGCGGAAACAACTACTCGGCGAAACGAAAACTCGAAAATCAAATGCGTTTCGTAGAGAATAAAGATGTTATAGGGTGGCCTGAAAAGGTCTCCTCTGCGATATATTGGACTGATAATGTTCTTTGTGCCTAGTCTCACGTAATTCATCTTCATTGCATCACACGGAGGTAACCTTTGGGCAATCTTAGAAGGCAACCGAGAAAGCTCCTTCCATATATATCGAATTGGCAAAATATTTTAAATGCTAATCTATAAAGGCAACCAAGAAAACTCTTCTAAAATAGATTGGATCGGCGATATATTTTTTTGTTAATCGCGCTCTATAAGGTAGGGATATAAAAGAAGGTACACAAAAAGAGCTTTCCACAGTAATAAGGACCCAACCACACAAACAGAGCAACGTAAACGCGCACAAAACCGCTAGAATCACACGTCCCTGTATAAAAACTGTTGTGCGATGATGTTTTATTTGCAAATACGCAAATAGCGACGAGCCGACAAGACTACAAGTGGTGTCACCAATACACATAGGCAGATACTGGACGTTGTTTGATGTTACTACACAGCCAAGTTTATCACGATGGAAATACGCACACACTAGTACCAAACATGCCAAACAGACGTCCGACATGACACGCATACACTGTTGTCGCTTGAAGTGAGAAAGAAAAGGATGGAAAACTTCTTGGCAGTAAACTTTACACTACTGCCACAGAAATTCTATATGTGAGAATTCACTTGTACAGCACTTGTGTCGTTCTTGAAAGTGCGCTGATCAACGAATCACCTTTCCGCATGGACGGATTTGCACACTTTTTTGGGACACTTTCACCATGAGAACCGATCTGAGCTCTTTCCCATTCTTTCATAATCGTGATATCTTCACTTAGAACACGATTTGATATTGACACTGCGAAGACTAAATTTCAATGCATATACAAAAACACACACACGGCAATTACGCAGAAAAATGAGAAACATGTTGTAACACGAAACCAAACGAGAAACTAATAAAGGGTGTGTCACATCAAATTGCATCACGGAAAAAACGCTGTAGAAATTTAATTTTTAGGAATTATATCTTCAGCTTTCGCTTATAATCAGATAAGAGTGTATAGATCACGTTGGCCATGCTTAACTGTCAATTTTTCGTAAATTTGGAAAAATGTCGTCGAACGAAAAAGAGCGTCGTGAATTAATCCTGTGCACTCATTTCGAGAATCCGGAGTTGTCACATCGGGACATCGGTAAGATGCTGGGAATCGTCCAATCCACGGTTAGCAGAGTACTAAAACGATACTTCGAGAACCTAATCATCGACCGGAAGGTGAAGAACGGCAAAAATGGATGCTCCGTCAGTGAAAAAGATCACAAGCGCGTAGTTAAGCAGTTTAGACGTGATCCGAGAAGTTCGGTCCGGGATGTCGCCAATAAGCTGAATTTGTCAAGTTCATTCGTCCAGCGGACCAAGCAGCGGGAGGGCCTGCGTACATACAAGGTTCAGAAGGCTCCTAACCGCGACGAAAGGCAAAACATGGTGGGGAAGACGCGAGCCCGGAAGTTGTACACCGAAATGCTGACGAAGCCGCATTGCCTGGTAATGGACGACGAAACCTACGTCAAAGCGGACTTTCGTCAGCTGCCGGGCCTGTTGTTCTTCTCCGCAGAGGACAAATTCAGCGTTCCGGAGGAGATTCGCAAGCAGAAACTATCCAAGTTTGCCAAAAAGTACATGATGTGGCAAGCGATCTGCTTTTGCGGAAAGCGGAGCGCCCTCTTCGTGATGACCGGCACGGTAAACGGGCAGGTTTACCTTAAGGAGTGCCTACAGAAGCGCTTACTACCACTATTGAAGCAGCACGAGGGCCCGACCATCTTCTGGGCGGATCTCGCTTCGTGCCACTATTCAAAGGACGTGTTGGAGTTGTACGAAGCCAACGGGGCCACCTTCGTGCCAAAGGAAATGAACCCGCCTAACGCGCCGGAGCTTCGCCCAATAGAGAAATATTGGGCGATTATGAAGCAGGCCCTCCCGAAGAACCCAAAAGTTGTCAAATCGGAGGCGGACTTCAAGAGAAAATGGATTTCTGTTCAAAAAAAAACTACAACCTGACGTTGTACAGAACCTTATGGACGGGGTAAAGAGGAAGGTGCGAGCATACGGGCTTGGGCTCGAAGTATGAATAAAAAGAAAATGCCAAAAGTTGTTTAATAGTTTTTATTTTACTGTCTGAAATTTTCAAAAGGATCGGTCTACTGGGCGAATTTCTACAGCGTTTTTTCCGTGATGTAATTTGATGTGACACACCCTTTATTCTCCGCCGCACACTGCACTGCACTTTTGCACGGCATTTTCCGCCAATATCCAGGAAATCTGAACAAATTCAACAGGATTTCAATGTAGCGATGAAAAAAGCGCACTTTTATATAACACTAGTGCATCTTTTATTGAAACGCCTAAAAATTTCATCGAAACAACAGCGACACTCAAAGGAAAAACACGCAGCGCGAACGAGCACGTCCAATCGGCACCGTCGCTCAACCCGAACTCCTCAGGCTCAAGACAAATCTTATAGGGCAAAAATTGAAAAGTAAGGAAAGGGGTAATAAATTTGTTTTGTATCCATTGCAAAGGCCATCTGTATAAACCTTTATTTTCATTTTATTCCCTTAATTTTTAAGATTTTTTAAATTACGAAGAAGTCAAATAGTCTATCAGAACGCTCCTCTCCATCACTGTTACTTTTAAAATTTGTGAATACGATCGTCAGGCACGATCGTTCTGAACTAGGAGTGCTGATATTTACGGAATTTTAACGAAATATGTTGCTGCGACACTTTGTAAGTAGTCCCTAAAATTGAAAGTACATTTAAAATTGAAACTCCCAGAGACGCATTGTGTTGCATGATAAGCAATTAATCTGTAAATAATCCTGTTGCCGTGATTGTTACAGCTGAGAGTTGCTCTGTTACTCGCAATCCAAGATTTACCAACAAATTCAGAAACTCCCAACGACATGACGTAGAGGTATCAACACACTAAAAGAAAACACCCGGCTTAGTTTACTGTAGCTCATAAAATTCTTTCGGAGAATCGCCGGAAATTCAGCTCTGAACCTCAACAATGGTAACCGGAAACTATTCCGATTCGGCTTTACTCACCCTTATAAAGCAAAACGATACCTCCTCGTCCTTTCCTTTCTCCTTCGTATCCATTTCTTAGGGCAATAAATGATTCCTAAATGGATTCTTATCACCACAAGTGGATTATTCCACCGAATGTTGGTGCACTGCTACCCGGCTTCAGCTTCTATTTCTGTAGTTGGCGACCACAAATCGCTCCTACATTACATCAGTGATTGCTTTCCGTTTTCACTCCAGGAACACTTACAACACACATTTAGCAGAAACATACAGCTTTTATCGATTTCTTCGCCACTTGCTTTCCGGTGTGCACTTTGGCTCTTCTTTCTTCAGGTGCACTTCTTAGCGATCTGGTTGCTTCTGTACCTGCTCGTTCCGGTACGCATAAACAGTCTTCCTATTTTCGATGCACACACTGATTTATCCTCCTCCCTTTGGGTACAATTTCGTACACATATAGCCCACTAATGACACCGAGCACCCACAGGTTTAGCAACAACAATTAAAACGCAGAAAAAAACATCACTTTTCTCCCCCTCACTTTGGGCCTTTTCGATTTTTTTTTTATTATTTTTTCTTTAGTCGTCACTTCCCTGAAATGGGGTTCCCAAGTTGTGGGCGTAACCGTTGTTATTATGCTGTAACGGCTCCAATCTCTCGGGAATCAAACCGATCCTAAACATAACATTACCGACCAATGTATTTCGTTCCAACACCTATTTGGGACTTGATTCTCGACTCCACGTCTGCATATGCATCAACCCACGTCAAGCCTTTGGGACCACCCCCGGATTCTAGCACGTAACGTACAATCAATCAGTCCACAATCCCGCAGGGGACATCACAACTCCGGATACAAGAGTCACCGAAGACACGACCAAAAATGTGTTCGATCACCCGTTGCGTGAGCGTCGTCATTCAAATGTGGCTCGCAAATGTCACAAATTGATTGGTTCCTGCTAAATTGTTCCGTCCCATGCCCGGAGACGAAGGGAACCGCCCGCCTGTAAGGTCCCACGAAAGTCCAATTTAGCGTGCGTGTGATCGCGAAACGCAGATCGCTTATTCCGAACGTTGTTTAACGTTGCGCGTGTAAATTACGCGTAAGGCGTGCGACGAGCGAGCGCGAAATCAAAGCAAACACCTCAAAACACAATGCGGTACTGAGTCGAGAGAGAGCGAGCAGCGATAAAACTTCGTTGATTTTCAGTCTTTCGCAAACGCTCAGCCGCACACCTGGAAGGTGTGGAAGGTTGTGTATGTGCACAGCACACCGCAAATGACGAGTGTGGGTGTGGGAATGGGACGCACGCACGCCACATGGTGGCTGGTTTTGGCAGTTATTGATGCGATGGAAGCAGCCCCAAGGGCTGAATGTTGGTGTTTACGCGTTACTTTCATAAAGGGTGTGTCACATCAAATTGCATCACGGAAAAAACGCTGTAGAAATTCGCCCAGTAGACCGATCCTTTTGAAAATTTTAGACAGTAAAATAAAAACTGTTAAACAACTTTTGGCATTTTCTTTTTATTCATACTTCGAGCCCAAGCCCGTATGCTCGCACCTTCCTCTTTACCCCGTCCATAAGGTTCTGTACAACGTCAGGTTGTAGTTTTTTTTTGAACAGAAATCCATTTCCTCTTGAAGTCCGCCTCCGATTTGACAACTTTTGGGTTCTTCGGGAGGGTCTGCTTCATAATCGCCCAATATTTCTCTATTGGGCGAAGCTCCGGCGCGTTGGGCGGGTTCATGTCCTTTGGCACGAAGGTGACCCCGTTGGCTTCGTACAACTCCAACACGTCCTTTGAATAGTGGCACGAAGCGAGATCCGCCCAGAAGATGGTCGGGCCCTCGTGCTGCTTCAATAGTGGTAGTTTTAATAAATGATGATGGTCCCACCTCTTTCCCCTACATAGGTTTGAGCTGGACGAGTTATCTTGTGGATAATTATATGGAGGAGTTTCTTTGTAATATCAAATCAACCAGTAAGCAAGTTAAAAACAAGAAACGGTCCGGTTGTACCACTGGCATGGATTGTTTATCAAAAGAACAAGTAAGGGCATTATCTGAACGCTAAATATTCCATGGCATGTCAAGAGAATCCGGGAAGACACTTGACCGATCGGGAATCGAACCCAAAGCCTATATCAGCATTAGCCATGAATTTACAAGGGATTTCCCGCTTTACTAGATTCCCGAGAACGATCTACTAATGCGATCGCTTTCGAGTCCAGACAACTGAGCAACCCCGAGCCTAATTCTAGCCGACACTTCAGGCCCAGTAACTCTCCCAAGGCATGTCAAGAGAATTTCCAACCCGGGAAGACCCTTGACCGATCAGGAATTGAACCTAATACCTATGTCAGTACCAGCTTTGAATTTACAAAGGAAATCCCGCTTTACTGGATACCCGACAACGATCTGTTAATCGTTTTCGAGACCAGTCAGCTGAGCAAACCTAAGCCTAATTCCAGCCGATACTTCAGGCCCTTCATTCAACCTGGGGTATAATCGCGTCAATCTGAATCTGCAATGAGATCTGCCACAACACAGAAAGATCTCGTCAATCATTTGTCAAAAGGATAAATTTACAAGTATTCCGGTTGAGCTATCCCTAGCTTCTTTTCAGTTTCCACTTTCAATCCCTTGGAATGGATCGATCTTATTAAACAAAACAAAAACAAAGAAACAAATCACTTTTTCCAATGTTCAATTTCAAATTTTACTATGACGGTCCACGCGCGCAATGCTCAAACTCTTGTAGACTTCACAATTATTTTTAAACTAATCTAATAACTAAAATTATTAAAAATTGAAAAAAAAAATAATAAAAACAACATACCATCATCATCATAGTCTAAAGATAAAAAAAACACACACACACATGCACCTACACCTAAAACAGTACTCTATTCATTATATAATAATGATGACGGTCCCACTTTATTTTCCTACAACGATTTGAGCTGGACGAATTTTCTTTGATAACTATATATATATATATGGATTTCTTTTATAATACAAACAAAACCAATATATTGGATAAGAGCATAGACATAGATTGTCACTCGAAAGAGCAAGTGAAGGCATTATATGAACGCTAGATATTCCAAGGCATGTCAAGAGAATTTCCAATCCGGGAAGACCCTTGACCGATCAGGAATCGAACCTAATACCTATATCCATACCAGCTTTGAATTTACAAAGGAAATCTCGCTTTACTGGATACCCGACAACGATCTGTTAATCGTTTTCGAGACCAGACAGCTGAGCAAACCTAAGCCTAATTCCAGCCGATACTTCAGGCCCTTCATTCAACCTGGGGTATAATCGCTTCAATCTTAATCTGCAATGAGATCTGCCACAACACAGAAAGATCTCGTCAATCATCTGTAAAAAAGATAAATTCACAAGAATTCCGGTTGAGCTATCCCTAGCTTGTTCGCAATTTCCACTTTCAATCCCTTAGAATATGATTTTCTTAAAAACAGAACCATTTTTTTAGAAAATGCTCAATTTTAAGCTTCTCTATGCCGTTTCACGTGCACGATGCTCAAACTGTTGCAGACTACTCGAAATGTATAAAAAAGAAAAAATAAATTAAAAACGAGTACAAACAAATAAAATACCACCATCATCATAGTCTAATGATAAAAAGACGGGTGGGTAATGTCGGGGACATAACCGGAGTGACGTAGGACTATACAAAGGGGACAGCTTTTGTTAAATATATATTTTAAATATATTGTTTTATTTTCTTCTCCTACGTGAATACCTACCTATCTACCTGAAAAATGGATTAGTTTACTGTTTACTCTTTATGAATATGTTGATGGTTCTGAAAAGAATCTTTGGTGTTGTGTTTTTGTTCTCACTCGATATCCCCATCTTGTTCGGTTAAACCTTCCTGTTTAGCTATTGCGTTTGCCACTCGCCACAGCTTTCACAGTTGGAAAATTTCTTCCCATCCAGCTTGTGACATGTTGTTCAGTAAATTACATTTAAGGCGACGTGCCGGAGAAACACTTTGCCACTCACTGAAACTAATTGTTGCCTTGATGAGCGCCGAACCGAAGCTGCTCTGTTCTTGATGCGGGTTTTCTGATTGTCGTGAGCAGCTTTGCAAGCCAACTCGAGCACTCAGGCGGCCGAAACTCTATAATCGCTGTTAGGTATACTGGTGCTCCGGCACCAATCCGTTCGGCTTAGTTACCCTTGCTGAGCAATTGGCGGATACACCTACGGGAAATTGCAGACCAACACGGTTCGAGCGGGATTTTGCCTTTCCCTTCTCTTGTCCTCCTTTGTTGAGTACACGATGTCGATGCCGTACAACCACACGGGTTTACGGTTTGAAAGAAAATAAGATATTTTTTTGGGGTCCGCGTGTTTTATACTCTAGCGGTACACACTCACAGGATAGAGACAAATCGGCAGACTCAGCCAGAGGGGCGAGTCCAACGAGACGAACGAATGAGCGTTAAAAGGGAGCGATGGCAAAAAAATACATTCATTACGATTTGTTCGCTCGTTGGATTCACATGCAGGCTAAAAAGGGTCCTTTTCAGGATCACAAAATTATCTTCAATCTAAAGAGTTTATTGTTTTGTTATCACTCGATATTCCCATCTTGTTCGGCTAAACCTTCCTGTTTAGCGATTTGTTGCCACTCGCCACAGCTTTCACAGTTGGAAAATTTCTTCCCATCCAGCTTTGTGACATGTTGTACAGTAAATTACATTCAATGCGACGTGCCGAAGCGCCACTCAGTGTCAAATTGGAGGCGATTTCAACCTGTAATTGAACATTTGCGATGACAGTGGTACAGTGTCGACTTTCAATGTGGGGTCATAATTTGGATCTCTATGTTTACAAAAATGTCCAACTAAATAAGTCGCATTGCATGTCCGTCCAATTAGCTAAATGTCGAACTAATTGTAAATTACTGTACTTTCAATCTGGAAACAATTTAAGAATTGGTGAAAATTGAATAATCTGGAAAGTCCCCAACTATCAATAAGCTCAGAACAACTGCCAAATTCACATACTCATCAGATCCTGGCAAACAAATTATGAAAAAATCAATTTGTGTTTTATTATTAGTTTGGATAATGTTTTAGAAAGCATTGAACTGTATTTCCTTAACTCTTTTTTGGAAGGTTTAATGGCCCTGAAAAGCGCCTTGTTTTATGGAATGGTTCCAATTTAGAAAACTTAGTACTCGTGGTTTTGAAAAAAAAAACCATTTCGAACTCCCTCGATGCCGCCTTGTTCTGGATTTGCCACCAAAGCAGATTGTGTAAAGAACAAACTTTTTTCTTCTGCTACCTGCTGCCGTTTTGCGATTGCGTTTGCCACTCGCCACTCGCTGCAACTGCCTGTTGTCTTGATGTCCACCGAACCGAATGTGTTCTGTTCCGAATGCGGGTTTTATTATCGTCGCGAGCAGCTTTGCCAGCTAACTCGATAACATCGGCGGCCGAAACTATATGTCGCCTGCTAGACGAACCGATGTGGTGTACGGTTTGAATGAGAATGATCGTTACGGAAGGAAGGAAGGAAGGTCTTGTATTATAGAGACTTTAAACTTTTGCAGTTCATTCGTCTCTAGCCTTGAGAAAGGCCCTTTGAAAACTCTACTCTATTCTACTCCAGCGCTACCACCTCCGCCCTCTTGCCTTGAGAAAGGCACTCGATCCCTCGCCGTCCAGCCCGTCCAGCAACGATGTTTTCCAGTCGGTGTACACACAAAGAATGGATCGTTACGGCAGCGGAGCGGGGATTTTTAAGCTGACTGGCTGGCTCGAGAGTTACGCATGTGTGAGACTGCGACCAATGTTTCGTTCATTTTTTTTCTTTTTCCTTCCCAATCGTGTTTCATTCTATTTCGCTGCTGCTCTGGTTGCCCGTTTTGGTCGGTACGATTTGAGGAGCACAAAATGGACCAATCAAAAATGGGCACATAGTGCATTTTGACAATGCTTGATATTTCACAATTATTCAATTATTTATCTCAAGAAAAATGAAATGTTATTCGTTATGATAGATGCGTAGATATATTTCCTATCAATTGATGCAAAAACCTTTGCGATCTATTGAGAAATGCTCGAGTTATAAGCGTTCCAAATCTTGCATTTTTTCCTACTTGTTCAGTGCCTAGATTTCCATTTCACCCCCTATATCTTCCGGTTAGACGTAGTCCTACGTCAAAACGGTCCGGTTGTACCACTGGCATAGATTGTTTATCAAAAGAACAAGTAAGGGCATTATCTGAACGCTAAATATTCCATGGCATGTCAAGAGAATCCGGGAAGACACTTGACCGATCGGGAATCGAACCCAATGCCTATATCAGCATTAGCCATTAATTTACAAGGAATTTCCCGCTTTACTAGATTCCCGAGAACGATCTACTAATGCGATCGCTTTCAAGTCCAGACAGCTGAGCAACCCCGAGCCTAATTCTAGCCGACACTTCAGGCCCAGTAACTCACCCAAGGCATGTCAAGAGAATTTCCAACCCGGGAAGACCCTTGACCGATCAGGAATTGAACCTAATACGTATGTCAGTACCAGCTTTGAATTTACAAAGGAAATCCCGCTTTACTGGATACCCGACAACGATCTGTTAATCGTTTTCGAGACCAGACAGCTGAGCAAACCTAAGCCTAATTCCAGCCGATACTTCAGGCCCTTCATTCAACCTGGGGTATAATCGCTTCAATCTTAATCTGCAATGAGATCTGCCACAACACAGAAAGATCTCGTCAATCATCTGTAAAAAAGATAAATTCACAAGTATTCCGATTGAGCTATCCCTAGCTTCTTTTCAGTTTCCACTTTCAATCCCTTGGAATGGATCGATCTTATTAAACAAAACAAAAACAAAGAAAAAAATCACTTTTGCCAATGTTCAAATTCAAATTTTACTATGCCGGTTCACGCGCGCGATGCTCAAACTCTTGTAGACTTCACAATTATTTTTAAACTAATCTAATAACTAAAATTATTAAAAATTGAAAAAAAAATAATAAAAACAACATACCATCATCATCATAGTCTAAAGATAAAAAAAAAAACACACACACATGCACCTACACCTAAAACAGTACTCTATTCATTATATAATAATGATGACGGTCCCACTTTATTTTCCTACAACGATTTGAGCTGGACGAATTTTCTTTGATAACTATATATATATATGGATTTCTTTTATAATACAAACAAAACCAATATATTGGATAAGAGCATAGACATAGATTGTCACTCGAAAGAGCAAGTGAAGGCATTATATGAACGCTAGATATTCCAAGGCATGTCAAGAGAATTTCCAATCCGGGAAGACCCTTGACCGATCAGGAATCGAACCTAATACCTATATCCATACCAGCTTTGAATTTACAAAGGAAATCCCGCTTTACTGGATACCCGACAACGATCTGTTAATCGTTTTCGAGACCAGACAGCTGAGCAAACCTAAGCCTAATTCCAGCCGATACTTCAGGCCCTTCATTCAACCTGGGGTATAATCGCTTCAATCTTAATCTGCAATGAGATCTGCCACAACACAGAAAGATCTCGTCAATCATCTGTAAAAAAGATAAATTCACAAGAATTCCGGTTGAGCTATCCCTAGCTTGTTCGCAATTTCCACTTTCAATCCCTTAGAATATGATTTTCTTAAAAACAGAACCATTTTTTTAGCCAATGCTCAATTTTAAGCTTCTCTATGCCGTTTCACGTGCACGATGCTCAAACTGTTGTAGACTACTCGAAATGTATAAAAAAGAAAAAATAAATTAAAAACGAGTACAAACAAATAAAATACCACCATCATCATAGTCTAATGATAAAAAAGACAAAAGCACCAAAAAAAATTAATCCGTTATAGCTTCGTCATCTTACATACTAACATTGATTACACACCAGGTCAAAAATTTAAATCATGCTTCAAAAACTCTTTACAAATACTACGAAACATTCGAAAGCTTGTTGCTGTCTTTGCCTCATTGGGTAAGGTATTATACAGTCGATTTCCCTTATAAAAAATTGAATTTTGGGTACACGACATTCGGAAGTTCATGGTTCTGAGGTCGCTTGCTTGTCTTGTAAAGGGTGTGTCACATCAAATTGCATCACGGAAAAAACGCTGTAGAAATTCGCCCAGTAGACCGATCCTTTTGAAAATTTTAGACAGTAAAATAAAAACTATTAAGCAACTTTTGGCATTTTCTTTTTATTCATACTTCGAGCCCAAGCCCGTATGCTCGCACCTTCCTCTTTACCCCGTCCATAAGGTTCTGTACAACGTCAGGTTGTAGTTTTTTTTTGAACAGAAATCCATTTTCTCTTAAAGTCCGCCTCCGATTTGACAACTTTTGGGTTCTTCCGGAGGGCCTGCTTCATAATCGCCCAATATTTCTCTATTGGGCGAAGCTCCGGCGCGTTGGGCGGGTTCATGTCCTTTGGCACGAAGGTGACCCCGTTGGCTTCATACCACTCCAACACGTCCTTTGAATAGTGGCACGAAGCCAGATCCGTCCAGAAGATGGTCGGGCCCTCGTGCTGCTTCAATAGTGGTAGTAAGCGCTTCTGTAGGCACTCCTTAAGGTAAACCTGCCCGTTTACCGTGCCAGTCATCACGAAGGAGGCGCTCCGCTTTCCGCAAGAGCAGATCGCTTGCCACACCATGTAATTTTTGGCAAACTTGGATAGTTTCTGCTTGCGAATCTCCTCCGGAACGCTGAATTTGTCCTCTGCGGAGAAGGACAACAGTCCCGGCAGCTGACGAAAGTCCGCTTTGACGTAGGTTTCGTCGTCCATTACCAGGCAATGCGGCTTCGTCAGCATTTCGGTGTACAGCTTCCGGGCTCGCGTCTTCCCCACCATGTTTTGCCTTTCGTCGCGGTTAGGAGCCTTCTGAACCTTGTATGTACGCAGGCCCTCCCGCTGCTTGGTCCGCTGGACGAATGAACTTGACAAATTCAGCTTATTGGCGACATCCCGGACCGAACTTCTCGGATCACGTCTAAACTGCTTAACTACGCGCTTGTGATCTTTTTCACTGACGGAGCATCCATTTTTGCCGTTCTTCACCTTCCGGTCGATGGTTAGGTTCTCGAAGTATCGTTTTAGTACTCTGCTGACCGTGGATTGGACGATTCCCAGCATCTTACCGATGTCCCGATGTGACAACTCCGGATTCTCGAAATGAGTGCACAGGATTAATTCACGACGCTTTTTTTCGTTCGACGACATTTTTCCAAATTTACGAAAAATTGACAGTGAAGCATGGCCAACGTGATCTATACACTCTTATCTGATTATAAGCGAAAGCTGAAGATATAATTCCTAAAAATTAAATTTCTACAGCGTTTTTTCCGTGATGCAATTTGATGTGACACACCCTTTATTATATCGATGCATGTCTCTTCCATACATTATAGTGTTTCGTAGGTAATTCGGCGTCATATTATTAGTCATTTTGTATATAAACGTGAGCGTGCAATATTTAATACGCTGACTGACTGACATCCATTGTAGGCATTCTAGCATGAATCTCCGCGGAGTTCGTCGATCACATCTCAATATCAGGCGCATAGCCTTGTTTTGCAACATTTGCATCTGTCTCTTATTTGCAAGAAATAGTACAGATGCACAATAATCAATGTGGAGCGATCAGCGCTTTGTAGATCGTTATTTTGCTTTCAAAAGTCAAGAAACGATTTATTCTACAAAGGACTCCATATTTTTGAGCTGCCTTTTTTATAGTATAATTAATGTTCTCTTCAAAAAGCAGCGTTTCGTCTAGAATAACGCCAAGATATTTGATTGATGATACTCTTTATACGGGTTGCCCATCTATACTTATACTTAGATTGCCACTATCAAGACTGCGTGTCGATACTACCATGTATTTCGTTTTACTTATATTTAATTTCAATTTTTTCCATTTTAACCAGTAATCTAAGTTTTGTAGTTCAAGATTCATTTTTCTGTAACAGTCTTGCAATGTATCTGCCACAACAAATATCGCTGTGTCGTCAGCGAACAAATTCACGTCGCTGTCATTTAACACCTGTTTGATGTCATTGATATAAAGCAAGAAAAGTAACGGCCCCAGAACACTTCCTTGAGGCACACCCAGATTCACTGATCCCGCCGATGATTTACTGTCCCTATAAATAGTGATTTGTGTTCGCCCGCTTAAGTAGCTTTCAAACCACGTCAATACAGGTCCAGTTACATCATAACTGGAAAGTAGCTTTATCAATTTACACCGGTCTACTGTCTCGAAGGCCCTTTTCAAATCAATAAATACCGTCAAAATAACTTTCTTCTCCTCAATAGCCTGTTTCCATTTTAGAAGCAACAAATTAAGAGCCGTTTCACAAGAGTAGTTTTTCCTAAATCCAGACTGTTCATCTACCAGTATTTCATTTTCCGTTATATGTTCCAGAAGTTGATCTTTGACAACGATTTCTAGGATTTTTTCGTACATTGGTAATATATTAACTGGTCTACGGTCTTCTGGTTTGGTCGATTTCGGATTTTTTGGAATCGGTATGACAACGGATTTCTTCCAACTATGTGGGCATTCACCTCGAATCATCGACACATTTACTATATATAGTAGATTCTCTTTGATTAAATCAAATGCATCTACTAATACCGTTTTATTGATATCGTCAACACCCGCACAGTTTCTTAAATCCATCACAACCTTCCTCAGTGTTTCCATACTGATGGTTCTAAAGCATCTCCATTGTGAAGACAAACTAGGAAAAGCAAGATTTAGTCGATTTGTAGGAGGCACAATACCATTGTGGGTTTCCTCCACACTTGACGTGAAAAATTTGTTCAATTTTTCAGCTGTTATGAAATTACATTCTGTATTACCGTCTAATTCAATGTCGATATCTTTACTTCCGCATGGATTACACAAATCTTTTATTTTTTTCCACAGCTTCTTTGGATCATGTTGAACTGCCATTATTTCACTTTGAATTAATTTATTTTTGGAATTCTTTAGTTCACGTACATAAATATTTCTCCATACTTTATACATGTTCCAATATTTAATACTGTTTGTACGTTTAGCTATTATTAGGTAAGGGGCTGTCCACATACCACGTGGACAACTTTAGGGAGGGTAGGGGGTAAGAAAATGTCCACTCTTGTTCACGGAGAGGGGAGAGGGGGTATAGACTGAGTCCACGTGGACAGGAAGAATTTTCTCTCCGTATTTATCAATAAACGGATTGAGAAGCCTGAGAGTGCTGCCCAGGCAAACGTTCATATATTTTCTCTCATATCATGGATCTTCTTCAGTGAAATCTGTATTATAAAAATATCTCACGTAAATTGTGAATGACCAACTATTTCCTATGATCGAACTTTTATAGTTACGGGATATGCAGAGCCCTCATAGCCAAAACTATAAAAATTAAACGATTCCATAATGGTTGAGATTCCATGATATGCGTAAATGATTTTTATCAATTATAATTTTCTATACGTTTTGTTATATCTCGAGAACAATATATGATAATAACGTCTGTATAGTTTTTCATACAGAATTGCGTGTAAAATCATTTTTCCAAAGTATTTTCATTCCATTAATTTCTAGGAATAAATATTTACATTTGCAGGAGATTGTCTATGCATCACTAGTCGTTGAGCCAGTGTTCTGATAAATTATAGAATATTTCAGGAGGTGATAGAGGATCATATTTGATGAAAAAATCCTACGCATGTAGTCAATTCTCAACTAGGACATTGTTGAATTTTTGTTAAGTCTAATTTTATGTCTTGAACTGACTCTAATTTAGAAAGTACGCTCCTTAGAATAATTATACTGTTCATTTGAAAGATAAGAAAATTTTGCATAGAATGCAATTGTAAAATTAATAGAACCCAGGATCAACTTTTAAATGTAAGGAACCAACTTCAAATTTTGTGTTTTTAATTAATTTTCCAAAAATGCATCATAAACTGGATTGTTTCTATCAGCCAAATTGAAGCTCTCCAACCACTCTACAGTTCCTTCCTTGACACCACACTATTATCCTTCTTGTTATCTTCCACTAATTTAAATGTGTTCACAACATAATTTTTATGCAAGTTTTCCTCAAATGAAAGCATCGTGCGCACTTTTTGACTTTTCAGTCATTTTAAGGCAAAAAACCGGTCTCAAGGAAAAGTTCAATAATTCTTTCGTAGTTAAGATTTGATCATCAGCGTGGAAGATTTTTTATGATCCCCTATCTCTTCAAATTTTTCGGATCAGCTACCTAATAACCTATATATAATAATATTATTTTAAACAGATATAATAGTTTTCGATATTTTATTCAATTTATGAGAAAGTTTTCTCAATAGTTTGAACATTTATAAAAAAAAAAATAATAGAAGGTTAATGAATTTCTCAAAATAAAATGTTTCAATCGGGCAACAGGCCTCAGGGCCATTTTTGGAAAAAATGAACGAAATTTCAATAAAATGGGGAGGATCGGGGCAGCGGAGGATTAATTTGGCGTTGAATTGCTCTCTGGTAAACTGTGACGTTTTAATAAGGATTTAAGTGGAGGAAAACTAAAGAGCAATACAAATAACTTATCGTGCAAGATTAGTAAAAAATTATTGAGTCGTGAGTTTTTTGATTTTTTTCCCCACGAGCATTTTGGAAGCTATCTAGACACGCAATGCAGGATGGTCAATAAGCAGTTGAAAAATAAAAAAATATATATAGATATTGAAAATATTTTTAATAAGGTATTAGTACCCTTTGAAACTATTGCGGAAAAGGTTTCTATTGCGCTGATGACTAAAAGTGAATTGATTGTGTGAATGAACCGACATTTCCTGTGGCGAAATGTCGAAAATGTTTTGAGTGATATTTGAAATGCTATAACTCTGTTATAAAATAATGCATTCGTCAAAGCATCAACTGGACCATGTATTAAATATTTCCCAGATTGCGATAAGTAGATTTGACCATCGAATTGCTGTGCGTTCATTATTTCATGAAATATTCTTAATTCGAAATCAAGGGATAATTTTTCATTCGATAGAGAATACCTCTGTAGTAAATAGTTCTACTGAAACTCTCTATGAATAAAATGGACGCGAAATAATCATGTTGATTGGATTGCTTTTAAGCATATATTCTCAAAATCTAGAGAAACTTTGAAAACAAACTATAAACGCGTTATCTTTTCTTGCAAAGTATTTTATCTACAACACATATACACATTCCTCAATCGATAGTTGAAAGAGCCGGACGCTTATTGTTCGCGTCTCTGCTACAAATCGAAGCTGGTGAAGTTTTTTTTCCCCTCCGCCAAAGTGCCTTTGGTTTTTTTTTTCTTTGACCGTTCGTGGCAAGATAAGTGCCGTTAATACCCGGAACAGCGAGGAAGCAGCACCTCTCCGGCAACGCCGGACCGGCGATCTGTGAATTGGTTCCAGCGGCATCGATTTCATCATAGAGAAGTATAATCAACAACAACTTTTGCCGTCACGCTATTGTGTTTACCTCGTAGCGTGCGGTGTTGTATAGCTTCGAATAGGGGTGTTCAAGGTTGTTCGGACACCGCAAATTAGTATTTTGTTTTTTTTTTTGGAAGAATTTTTTTTTTTGAGATATATATATATTTATATATTTTTCTTAAATTTAAGTTAATTATTAGTCTAAGTTAGTTTTAAGTTGAGTTTTTGAGCGCGCGTGTGTGTGTGTGTGTGTTTTTTTTCATAGACAGTTGCGCACCGTTTGCGCAACCGTTATGACATCTACCGATGCCATTGTTGCGCGGACGCGCTATTATCAATCGACCTCAAAGGGACCATGGGTTGTTTTCTTTCGGCCCAAGGGAAAATCGTTGAGAACTCTTGATATTTCAAGAGATTTGCTGCGTCAATTTTCGGGCGTCTCGATACATAAAGAGAGACCGGATAAATTGCGTGTAGAAGCACTGACTTTTGATGTGGCCAACAAGATTGTTGACCACGAAGCTTTTAACAGGGAATATCACATCTACATCCCTTCTCGAGAGGTGGAGATAGAAGGCGTAGTAACCGACGCGAGTCTGAGTGTCGATGAATTGAAAAAAGCTTCGGGTTCTTTCAAAAACTCGATGATAGGTGATCTTGTAAAGATCCTGGATGTTAGAAACCTGCATTCAGCATCTTTGGAAGAAAACAATAAAGGTTTATAAGCCCTCGCACTCTTTTCGGATTACTTTCGCAGGTTCTGTTCTCCCAAACTATGTGAAAGTAGAAAATATTTTTTTCCCAGTGCGCCTGTTTGTACCACGGGTTTATAATTGTACCAACTGTAAAAAGTTGGGACACTCGTTTAGCCACTGCGGCAACAAATTTCGTTGCGGTAAATGTGGCGAGAAACATAGTGAGGATTCTTGCACACAAACAGTGGAAAAATGTGTCCACTGTGGCGAGAATCCTCACCCTCTACAGGAGTGCCCGAGGTACAAACAGCACTCCGATAAAGTGAAGCGTTCTATCGCTGGACGCTCCAAGCGGACTTATGCTGAAATGCTAAAGACCGCATCAGCCGCTCAAGATGAAAACCAATTTTTGTCATTTTTGTCATCTCAAGAATCGGACTCTGATTCTGATGAGGGTCATATTACGGCTGCACCAGAATCTTCAATAAAGGATGAATCATCAAAAAGAAAGCTCTCTTCACCAACGGTGCACCGTAAGAAACCTAAAGTGACCCTCGGAAGATTGTCTAATTCCAAGGGTAATAGTAATAAAAAAACGAATCCGAAGGCTCCTTCTCAGCCAGTTCCTGGTTGCAGCAAGGATTTTACGTCATTACCCAGAGAAGAGAGAAATAAAAACGCTGCTCCTCGAACTTCTCGTAGAAAATTCGCGTCTAATCGAGGATTGATAGGTTTTTCGGACATTGTGGACTTCATACTAAACACGTTAAAAATTCAAGACCCCCTCAGAAGCTTTATTTCTGCCTTGCTTCCATCTTTAAAGTCTTATCTTAAGCAATTGACTGCTTCATGGCCCCTCCTTGCATCAATCATATCATTCGATGGATAATTCCCCTAGCGTAGTAGAAGATATGATCAATGTGCTACAATGGAACTGCCGTAGTCTAGTGCCAAAACTAGATTCGTTCAAATTTTTACTTCAAAATTATGATTGTGATATATTTGCCCTCTCTGAAACATGGCTTTCTTCTGACACTGAACTCAACTTCCACGATTTTAACATTATTCGCCTGGATAGAAATGATTCTTATGGAGGAGTACTTTTGGGGATCAAAAAGTGCTACTCTTTCTATAAAATTCCTCTCCCAGCTCTATCAGACGTCGAAATTGTCGCGTGTCAAATAACTGCAAAGAGTAAAGAACTTTGCATAGCTTCAGTATACGTTCCTCCAAATACTAACATTAGCCGTAGTCATCTTTGGAATCTAGTCTCGATTCTCTCATCCCCAGTTCTAATTCTGGGTGATATGAACTCTCATGGTACTGGGTGGGGTGATCCTTATGATGACGCCAGAGCGGCTATTTTTTACGATTTATGTGACGATTTCAACTTGACTATCTTGAACGCTGGTGAAGCGACACGAATTCCAAAACCTCCGGCTCGAGAAAGTCGTCTCGACCTTTCTTTTTGCTCAAGCTCGTTATCATTGGATTGCCAGTGGAAGGTCATCAATGATCCCCATGGTAGCGATCACTTGCCAATCAGTATATCAATCAAGTGTAGCCCGCAATCCACTGAACCATCTCGAGTTCCATTTGATCTAACAAGGAACATCGACTGGCAAAAATTTGCAACGGCGGTAACAATCGGTGTCGAATCAATAGATATACTTCCACCATTGGAAGAATATCGATTCTTTGTCGATTTGATGTATAAAAGCTCACTGGAAGCACAAAAAAGAAAAGTTCCAAGTGCTCCGTTTAAAAGAAAACCAGCCACTCCTGGCTGGGACGATGAATGCACAAAATTGTATTTGAAAAAATCTGATGCTTTCAAAGCTTTTCGTAGACATGGAACATCCACACACTTCGAGGAATATTCAAAGCTTGAAATACAGCTGAAACAATTAATTAAAGCAAAAAAACGCGGTTACTGGCGCAATTTCATTGAAGGTCTTTCTCGTGAAACCTCAATACGTACCTTGTGGAGGGTAGCTCGCAACATGCGTAACCGCTCATCTACCAACGAGAGTGAAGAATACTCCAACCGATGGATATTCGATTTCGCGAAAAAGGTCTGTCCAGACTCAGTTCCAGCCCAACATACTCTTCGAGAAACGTCTCCGAGCAGTGGACCTCTGGACGGACCATTCTCAATGCTGGAATTTTCTATGGCTCTTCTTTCATCGAACAACTCTTCACCCGGAAGCGATATGATTAAATTCGTTCTTCTAAAAAATCTTCCCGATATCGCGAAAAGACGCTTGCTAGACTTATTCAATACCCTACTAGAAAACAACATTGTGCCACCCGAATGGAGACAGGTCAAAGTAATAGCAATTCAAAAGCCTGGCAAACCAGCGTCTGACCATAACTCATACCGTCCGATTGCTATGCTCTCGTGCATTAGAAAATTGTTGGAGAAAATGATCCTTCGAAGACTCGATCAATGGATCGAGACAAATAATTTGCTATCAAGTACACAATTTGGGTTTCGCAAGAGCAAAGGAACAAACGATTGTCTAGCGTTGCTTTCTACAGATATTCAACTGGCCTTTGCGCACAAGGAGCAATTGGCTTCAGTATTCTTGGATATTAAGGGAGCTTTTGATTCGGTTACCATAGAAATTCTGTCAGACAATCTGGACAGATGTGGACTTCCTGGAATTTTGAATAACTTTTTGTACAATTTGTTGTCAGAAAAGCGAATGAACTTCACCCTTGGACAACTGACAACTTCCAGAAATAGTTATATGGGTCTACCCCAAGGCTCATGTCTGAGCCCCCTTCTTTATAATTTTTATGTGAAAGATATTGACAGTTGTTTGGCAGAACAATGCACGCTTAGACAGCTTGCAGATGATGGTGTGGTTTCCGTCAGAGGTCTCCATGCCGAAAATTTGCAAAGACCATTGCAAAATTCCTTAGATAACTTGTCTTCTTGGGCAAGGAACTTAGGGATCGAATTCTCGCCGCAGAAAACCGAACTGGTAGTGTTTACTCGAAAGCGGTTCCCAGCCCAATTGCAACTTAAGCTTTTGGGCAGAAGCATTACCCAATCATTGACTTTCAAGTACCTTGGTGTCTGGTTTGATTCAAAATGCACTTGGAATACCCACATTACGTATTTGAAGCAAAAATGTCAAAAGAGGGTCAACTTCCTCCGCTCGATTTGCGGCACGTGGTGGGGAGCTAATCCGGGAGATCTCATAACACTTTATAAAACAACTATTCTATCCATTCTGGAGTATGGCTCTTTTTGTTTTCTCTCAGCAGCTAAAAGTCACCTTCTAAAACTGGAACGAATTCAATATCATTGTCTGCGTATAGCTCTTGGCTGTATGCACTCAACGCATAACATGAGTCTCGAGGTTCTGGCAGGAGTAACTCCTCTACAGAACCGATTCTGGGAACTTTCTCTCAGAATACTGGTGAAATGCGGAGTCACGAACACACTTTTGATTGAAAACTTTGAAAAAATTCTTCATCTAAATATACAATCTCGGTTTATGAGAATTTACCACCACTATATTTCGTCAGATATTTGTCTTCCATCGTTTACTCCAGACCGTGCTCACTTCACCATCAGCAGTTCCTCAATTGAATACGATCTGTCGATGAAACAAGCAATACTTGGAATCTCAGATCAGCTTCGATCAACTTACATTCCCCGTATTTTTAACCGAAAGTACTCAAAAGTCAATTGCATGAAAAGATACTTCACTGATGGGTCTCGCCTCAATGGATCCACTGGCTTCGGTGTTTTCAATGAAAATTCGAGCGCCTTCCGTAAACTGCAGGAACCTTGTTCCGTTTATGTTGCTGAGCTGGCAGCAATCGACTTCGCATTGGGGATGATCTCCAACAAGCCTGCAGACCATTACTTCATTTTCTCGGATAGTCTCAGTTCGCTTGAGGCTCTCCAGTCGATGAGAACTAGTAGGCACCCATCTTATTTCCTCACAAAAGTGAGGCTGCAGATGAGTGCACTGATCGAAAGATCTTATAAGATAACCTTTGTATGGGTCCCCTCTCATTGCTCAATTCCTGGCAATGAGAAGGCGGACACTCTAGCAAAGGTGGGTGCCCAGGAAGGCGAATTGTTTGATAGACAGATTTCATACGATGAATTTTTCCAATTACTGCGTCAGAGTTCCCTCTTGAGTTGGCAAACCGATTGGGACACTGGAAGTCTTGGGCGGTGGTTATATTCAATTATTCCAAAGGTTTCTTCGAGAGCGTGGTTCAAAGGTTTGGACGTAAGTCGTGACTTCATTCGTGTAATGAGTAGACTTATGTCCAACCACTACTCGCTAGATGTGCACCTCCACAGAATAAATCTTGTTCAAAACAATGTCTGTCGGTGTGGAAACGGTTACGATGACATCGATCACGCAGTTTGGCAATGTACGGATAATTACGCAGCCAGAGAGTACCTTTTGAATGCCCTTAGGGCCCAAAGAAGACAACCCTATGTTCCTGTTAGAGACGTGTTGGGAACTCACGACATCTGCTATATGCAGTTGATCAATATGTTTGTGAAACGGTCTAGTATAAGAATTTAATGCTTTTGTGTTTTTTTTTCTTTTTCGTTATTAGTTTGTTTGTATTGTCCCCTCATCTCACCGTCGCCCACCCTCGACAGCTAGTCGAACACCAGATGCTATCCCTGGTCATTATGCACAATGCTACAGTGCGTGCGGCAACCCTCGGTTGAGACAATGATACCTCATATCCATATCCCTAACCTGACCCGTCCCACAAAAATTGTTGCCCCTCTAACCTCGAGTAAACCGCGAGTAATCGGTCGAAACCTACTAAACATAGATTTAAGATGAAATTTTTGTATAAACAAAACTTGAGTTAGCGGCTCCGCAAAGCTTATGCGATTGAGCCTTACAAATAAACGAATTGGAAAAAAAAACACATATACACATCACACACTAGAAATTTGTAGCTTGAAAATGCTGTATTTTTTATCTTAATGTCATCATTTATATCGAAGATTCAGGCGTTCCGAAATCTCTGAAAAATTTCGACCTTTTACTCCTCATCCTTTGTCAAGTGAGGATCTATAGATATCAGAACATGCTTCCTACTTTATCTTTTTTTTTTTAAATTCTTTTTAAATGATAGAAAAAGAGTCTATGTATATAAAATCGTTCTGTTCGTTTTTGTGCGCTTCAAAAACTCGAGCTCTGATGGAGCTCATATTATAACACAAGATACGAGCCACTTCAAAAATTGTTGTTGCTACTGCCAACGCCTCAAGAAGCTTCAAGATTTCCAGATGAAATAAGCACACTTCTGAAATAAATCTGTGTAGGTAAATTAACTTTCTAGTATTGAATATGTATTCTATGTGACAGTAACACAATTCTTTGCATGTGTTCAAAAATCGTGAGCTTAAATTGTATCTGATAGTGATTTTAAATCTATTTAATTTTATTCGATTGGCTTTGCTCAAGATCAATCCTTGGAATTTTGTAATTTATTTTCGGATGCGGATTGTTCAACTGGATATTGTGCGTTTCCGTGTTGACAAACCAGATGGCAGATTGCCTTTAAGATAATAGAAAAACAAAGTATTACAAGTATTTTAATTAGAGACGAATGAACTGCAAAGTTTAAAGCCTTTCAAAAACAATGAACAAAAAATATACAAGTATTTCAAAATTAAACTCATATGGAATATTTGCTTTGTTTTACTACTCATTTTTCTGTCATAAAAAACCAATGAGCCACGGCAAACGTGGCAGGGTTCAGCAAGTAAAATTTGAAACAAAATAAACTTAAATGGAATTAAAATTTAATTCATGCGCAATTCAGTTATTTCCCGAATTATTCTAATAAAATCAAGAAAAATGTCCACGTGGACAACAGGGGGAGGGGTATGAAAATGTCCACGCTTGTCCACGGAGGGGGAGGGGGGAGTTTAAAATCGTGCTTTTTCTGTCCACGTGGTATGTGGACAGCCCCTAATGATCCCGTCTTCTTCTGATGGAAGCTAGCGTAGTGGTATACCAGGCTTTGTCTCCGCTCTGTCTTTGTGCTGGAATGCCCGATCCTCTAGGGGTCAATATCTTTTTCATTGAAGAGCAAAGTGCTTCCTCAAGATTTTTTGCAACATCATGAAGAGAGGAGTGTTCTCCAATCGGCATTATTTTGTTCTGTAAAACAGATTCCAATTTGCGTTTCGAATAATTGTTCCAGCACATCAGAGAAGTTATAGATCATACCAATTGTTTCATGATCCGAGATTTTGCTGTCATGAAGAATCTCGATAACACCAAATTAGTAAAAACTAAATCAATAGTCGTCGAAGTTGTCCTTGTTATTCTGGTGTGATCATTAATTCTCTGTTTGAATCCAGCGGCTTGTGTGATTGCTTTCAATTCATGAGATTTCTTACGTTCGGCCCAATCAATATTAAAATCACCAGTAATGATTATTCTCTTTTGTTCATGAATTTGAATGTGTTGCAGCCACAAATCTTCCAGAAATTCTAAAAAGTCCCTATCGCTACTACTAGGCGAATGGTATATGCCAGCGTATATCCCAGCCATTTTGCATCCTCTGACTTCTACAGCTAGAAACCAATTGTCCCCGTATGTATCATTATAGATTTCTTTAAATTTCATAAGGTTCGAAATGTACATAGATACACCTCCAGTATGTACAGATCTCGACAAGCAATTTACCATTGAATACCCAGCTACATTGAATCCATTTAGATCGGTTGAAACCGTCAAGTGTGTTTCAACCAATATTAGTATTTTCGGTTTTTTGTTGGATACCAAGATTTCAATTTCGTCGAAATGTGTGCGTAATCCTGCCACATTAGTAAGCGCTTCTGTAGGCACTCCTTAAGGTAAACCTGCCCGTTTACCGTGCCGGTCATCACGAAGGGGGCGCTCCGCTTTCCGCAAGAGCAGATCGCTTGCCACACCATGTGCTTTTTGGCAAACTTGGATATTTTCTGCTTGCGAATCTCCTCCGGAACGCTGAATTTGTCCTCTGCGGAGAAGAACAACAGGCCCGGCAGCTGACGAAAGTCCGCTTTGACGTAGGTTTCGTCGTCCATTACCAGGCAATGCGGCTTCGTCAGCATTACGGTGTACAGCTTCCGGGCTCGCGTCTTCCCCACCATAATTTGCCTTTCGTCGCGGTTAGGAGCCTTCTGAACCTTGTATGTACGCAGGCCCTCCCGCTGCTTGGTCCGCTGGACGAATGAACTTGACAAATTCAGCTTATTGGCGACATCCCGGACCGAACTTCTCAGATCACGTCTAAACTGCTTAACTACGCGCTTGTGATCTTTTTCACTGACGGAGCATCCATTTTTGCCGTTCTTCACCTTCCGGTCGATGGTTAGGTTCTCGAAGTATCACACAGGATTAATTCACGACGCTCTTTTTCGTTCGACGACATTTTTCCAAATATACGAAAAATTGACAGTGAAGCATGGCCAACGTGATCTATACACTCTTATCTGATTATAAGCGAAAGCTGAAGATATAATTCCTAAAAATTAAATTTCTACAGCGTTTTTTCCGTGATGCAATTTGATGTGACACACCCTTCAATTACTCGATGTATTCATATTTTGGTTTTTCATTAATCGGTAAAAAATTCCTCGATTTAAATTGCAGATATTTGATCATTTGAATTAATCAAACAATTAACCGACGTCTCTACGCACGGCCGGTTTCTTGCTTCCATTTGTTTTGACATTTGTTTCGTTCGCCCCAAAGTATATTGAAATAACTACCAGGTATGCTACATTACTCGATGCATTATTGTGAGTTGTTGATATTCAACGTTAGCGTTTATCATATTTAACAAAAATTTCACAGGTGCAGTAGGTATCAGGTTATCTCCAAACCAGCCCCATGAAAATGAAAAATTAATAAAAATAATTTAAAAATCGATTTCCATTTACATTTAAAACTAATACATACAATAAACCTTTGTTTACGTTGGAACCGCTTTTTCATGATTATTAACCATTTTTAGAACAACTTTTTAACCCGTTTTATGCCAAGCGTTCGAAAAATCGAACAGCAACTTTGATAATTTTTCATGTCTTTGGTAATGTTTTTTTGCACTAAGAGATAGCTTAATTTATTAGCTACCACTTACCATCGATTTCATTCAATTTTGGGTAATAAATTCGATTTAAAGCAAGTATGTTTGAAAGTTGTTTTTAATTTCAATTAAAAAACCCAATAAAATACAAAAATATGTGAACTTTTCTACAGTATTACCTTGACAATAGGACATACATTGTGATATAGGACGAAACTCATTCGATTGAGCCTCCTTCAGGAAAGTAACAGTCGGGGAAATTGAGTGTTCGAAAAATCGAACATACTAACCTCCGCAACGCACTTTGATTTGTTTATTTTGGAAGACGAAAGGTTTTTCATTTATTCTTGCTTTTTCAATTGTGAATGTTTGCAAATATCGATTAATTATATAATAAATATTATTGAAAACCTGTATGATTTTTT
This sequence comes from Toxorhynchites rutilus septentrionalis, assembly GCF_029784135.1. Classification (NCBI taxonomy): domain Eukaryota; kingdom Metazoa; phylum Arthropoda; class Insecta; order Diptera; family Culicidae; genus Toxorhynchites; species Toxorhynchites rutilus. The sequence continues at coordinate 199,369,233 of NC_073744.1, forward strand.
GTCCGTAATAACCGTAGGTTATGGCGGCCCGTAGAATTTCGTGTGTGGGGGAGCTGGAGGAAATGATCAGTACGCGTAACGAGGATTCTAATGAGATTGTTGATGTGAATGTTTTTCCGCCATACCGAATAATACCCTCCCAACCCTCTATGCCATTGATTTTTCGTACTATTTCGGTACTTTGCAGGTATTTTTTAAGCATTTACATTTCTCTACAACCAACAATAAAAAAAGGCATATGCTTTCGTTTGAAAGAAACACCCTGCCAGTAATAAGTTAAAATTACATGAAAAAAGAAATGCCACATCTCACCCTAGATGGATTGATATGGGTTTATACTTAGAGACATCCATTCTCCTGTGCTTGTTCTTCTCGGAATGAAAAATTGATGCATTTATGAATCCCGTATATTTGCTAATTGAAGTGACTTTTTGTTCTCAGTATGTTTGTCAAAAAAAAGAGCGGGTTTTGGACAATGTTCGATTTTTCGAACAATCATTTCCCGGAAAATGGAAGATGAGAAAAAAATTATTCTTGAACATTGGTGTTCCTTTAGCGTTAATAATCGAAATTAGACCAATGGATTTCGTCAGAAAAATAATGTTTACAGCTTGGTCGTTAATGGGTTAATGCGCAAACAGACTTGACTTGGCAAAATCGATGTTCGTATTTTTTAACCAACTTAACAAAAAATGTTCCCAATTTGCTCATTTTATTGCATTAGCAATTCGCTATTTTTCATCCATAGATCGGACGCCCATAGTTTGGACGCCCAGATTTCAAGATATCGTCACTGACTAACATACCCCTATGACCAACTAGCCCCGCCCTACCCTACCCTGCGGAATGTTTTGAAACTACAGTTAATAATGTACGCAGCATCAGTTCAAATCAGTGCCGAAAATATTCACGTTCACGGCATTCAAATACGGCGAATTTCAGCCTGCCTTGTATTGACAACCTACTGCTCAAGCGAGAGTCGATAAATATGGAACAACACTAGCAATAAACACCAGTGCAATGAACAGCAACATCAGCTTGCCATAAAGTTCATTTTTCATTTGCATATTCATTTTCGCCATGATATTCGTAACGTCGAAATTGAATATCATTGCGTGTTAGTGAAAATCAAAGCATAAAATTCAACGTCAACTAATTGAGAGTAAAATCGAATAATGGTAAAGGATAGCCATTTATTATACAAAATTCTTGTTTTTGGCGACATTGGCAATGAAATGTATGGTATAACTCTAGCTATATTTTATGAATCTACTCCCGATTGCCCAGAAATGGCGTACACCCCAATTATTGTGCGATTCACATAGCACGTTACGGAGAAGAACGTCTACGTTCCGTCAACGTCTCCACCAATTCACACATGCAGTCAATGCTTCCACCAGCACCGTCACGTCAAATGCCAAACGAATGATTTATTTAATTTTATTCATAGTGTCGCCACCTACAACAATTTTAAATTGCAATGCCCTCTTTCAATTCAGCATGCTTAGAATCAGTTCTAAATTTTAAAAAATTCAATGAGAATCATTGAATTCAATTATTTAAATGCTAAACCCCGTAGTCCGACCCTTATGCAACAATAATAATAAATAGAATAATTATTTCAACTAGTCGGGAATGATATTCATTCCGAAATTTGGAGCTAAGAGATATGTTGGCATAAGAAGTACAATAAGTTACTTATAAAGCGATATGCTGAGGCACCACTCAGTGTCGCATTGGAGTCGGTTTTGACCAGTAATTGGACATTTGCGACTGGTGGCGACTTTCAATATGGGGCCATAATTTGGCCCCCGAACTCAATGTTTACAAAAATGTCCAACTAGAGGTAAAAATGTCTAATTAAACGTGTTGCATCACATATCTGTTCAAATAGCTTAATGTCGATGTAGATGTAAATTACTGTACAACCAAATCAAAACAAAAGCCGAGACACAAAGCCCAGACAAAAACCAAATGAGCCGTCCGTCTCCGTCAATTATTCTTTTCTACAAACCATGCCGGTCGTTTTCGTTGAACGTATGCTGACGGGTCGTTACGTTGCTGGTGTATGTGAATGTTTTCATGAGAATTGCATGGTAGAATCATTGACGTATCGTGACGTGACGGGACGTGAACGTGACGTGTATGTTGTATGTGAATCGCACTTATATGGGCAATGGGTGACAATAACAGACGAGCGAAAAACGAACATAATCTTGTTTTGATTTCCGGTTTAATGATACTGGCTATAAATGACTAGCAATCATATAAAACCCCTACGATATGGGTATTGGATGGAATGGCTTAAACAGCGGAAGTCGAATATCGTATTCTGGTGGCTTCCGGTGCATTGAAAACCGCCCTAGGAGACCGAAAATGGAGTTAGTGAAATGGAGTTAGATAAAGAAAGTGTTAGAAACTAAGATCGTGTTAGAGCGAAATGGCGATAGTCAAATAAAGCGGAAACGGAAACGGGAACGGACCGTACCCTTCACGGTAAAGATCGCGAGTTGAATTCTCACTCCAGACATTCTTCCAAAAATGGAAGTGACAAGCCAGCCAAAAAGGTGTTGAAAGTCATTATAATACAGTATAAAAAAGAAAAAGAAACGGAAACGGAAACGGAACGCTCAACGCCGTTCAACGCAAGATGTCGCTCAACCGCTCAACACCGCACAACGGTCAACGCTCAACGAAAGCTAATGTTGCCTTCTCCGGATTCCTTTGTTTCTAAATATGATATCAAACACGTTTTCAATAAAAATTCACTGCAAGCGATGAGGATCAACTTAACGTTCGTGATAATCACCTGAAATTATTGACAGTAATGGAAGTGCCTGAATACAGTCTTTCCGAAATTCGTTCATGCTCTATTCGTTCAATATACCAGACAAAGTTCACGCGTCTCGACTCTTGTGTTATACTCATTATGACAGATATGGCGTTGAGTTTCAACAGAAGAAAATTCATCCGACACTGGGAAAAAGCTAATGTCTTCATTCGTGAACAGATTTTGATAATTTGTGGCACTGGTTCAAATGGCACAACTTGTGATCTGTAGGAGGCCCCGAAAATGGCCTTCGGTTCAATGATGAGGAGAAAAATTCCGAAACCCCTTGTGACAAGGTTAGGATGTTAGGATAAATTTCCCCTCTTTGAGGAGTGGGAGATACTCTCGGGTAATGCAAAAACGTTGGTTTCGATTCCACAATAAAGTTATTTACATTTGCGTTCAGCCGTGTTTCACTGATCCTGATCTTGCAAGTAATGCTCTGACTGGTCTGTTAAAACAGCGCATGCCAACACTAGGCCCGAGTTCATCATGGGCGACTCACTCGCGGCGGACAACATTGGGGAAGCATCCGATAGACTACCGTTGAACTCTTCTTCGAGGTGGTTGGTCGCTGTCGATCGCTTCCGTTTCGATTCATTAACGACGAAGCAATCCGCAGTGATCATCGATGCCGCTTCGGTTCCACCGTGACTTCGCAGATGCAACGTCAAATTGCCTTTGGTTGCGAATGCTTTCGGGCAAAACTTGCACTCGTAAGGTTTCTCGTTGGTGTGCACGCCTCGTATGTGCGTGGTCACATGGTGTTTCTGACGGAACGTCTTTTGGCAAAACTCGCAACTGAAAGGTTTCTCACCCGAGTGGACACGCAAATGTTTCTTGTGGGACCCGGAGGAGGTGAATCGTTTCGCGCAGATATGACACTCGTAGCGCTGCTCGCCTGAAATGGAACACCTCAAGCGAACCGTTATCTTCGAAAATAAACAAATTCAGACCGTACCTGTATGGGTTCTTATGTGCATCGTGTGAGTTCCAACAGAATTGGACACCTTCCCGCAGTACGGGCATACGCAGGTCTTTTGCCGACAGCGTCGGCTTCGCACTTTTTTCTGATCCTCCGGCAGATGAGTGTTCATGTGCAGATTCAAGTGAGCCTTCGTTTTGAACCCCTTCGAGCAAACGCCACACAAAAAGTTTCTGGATTCACTATGCATACCGTAATGGTCGCGCAGCTTTCCCGGCTTGGCGAACCCCTTCCCGCATTTGTCACAAACATGCGGCTTTACGTCGATGTGAATGCATTCCATGTGCGCTTTGAGACCCTGTTGGGTTGCGTATTTGCGATCACATTCTGTACACTCAAACTGCCGAATTCCACTGTGTTGCAATTCGTGATCTCGCAAGCGAGATCGTCGGCAGAACCACTTCGAACAAGTGGTGCATTGGAAACGTTTCTTCCCGTGAACTGATCGCGCGTGTTCATAGAGTTGAAAAGCTTTTTCGAACTGCTCTCCACATGTTTCACATATATTCGCGCGAGCCTTCCCATCGTTTTCGTCAGACATGATTCGTGGTCGTCTCCTTTTTTTCTGCGAAAGCGCCACGGATTCAGATCCGTCCGAATCACTCGGTTCAGCCGATCGCTCTGATTGACTCTGCGCCTCATCATAATCGTTGCTCAACGCCTCGTCTGCGGTCTGATCCTTATCCATCTCGGGATTTTCCTTGATCTCCGATAATTTTTCATCTAGTTCCGATTCCTCAGCGGTCAAAATAACCTGCGCGTCCTCTTCTGGAATTCGTTCGCTTTGTTCCGCCTTGATATCCACCAGTCCATCATCTGTAGCTGTCCGTTCCTGATGGTCCTCCGCTTTAATCGGCAAAAAATTCCCGTCATCAAACGGTGGAATGCTCAAACCGATATCCCAATTATTCTTTTCGAGAAATTCAATTTCGTGCCTCAGTTTAGCATCCGTTAGCTCACATTGCACCCTAAAATCGTACGCCTGCTGTAAGTACGTGTTACATTGGCCGCATATTCGTTTCGGTAGGTTATCCGCTTTGTCTGTCTACAAGAAATCAAAGCACCCTAAACAATGGTCCATCACTGAAATCCCCTGTGCTCAAATTAATTACCACAACACTGGTGCAGGCCCCAATCATCATCAGCAGCGTCTCGCTACCGGCGGAAAACAAATCCGACCATTTATCGTCGCCGCTCAGTCTGTCGGACGTTTCGCACAGTCTACATATCGTTGCGTAGAAATCCATTGCAACAATTCCGCCGAGGCTCGGAAGTGAAACCAATCGATGATTACGTTTCGATGGCACGAACAAGATAAAATATTTCTTTTACCCCACACAATATAGTCGCAAATCGCGAACGGTATTTTGTTTTGGCTTGAACTGTCAAAATGTATATTAAAGAAATTACGAATTCGAGCAGTTCATTCATTTATTCGTGCTAAAGGCTGGTTTAGCGCTTTCGTGAACGTTAATGTGAACAAAAAGACGGGTGGGTAATGTCGGGGACATAACCGGAGTGACGTAGGACTATACAAATGGGACAGCTTTTGTTAAATATATATTTTAAATATATTGTTTTATTTTGAATACGTGAATACCTACCTATCTACCTGAAAAATGGATTAGTTTACTGTTTACTCTTTATGAATATGTTGATGGTTCTGAAAAGAACCTTTGGTGTTGTGTTTTTGTTATCACTCGATATTCCCATCTTGTTCGGTTAAACCTTCCTGTTTAGCTATTGCGTTTGCCACTCGCCACAGCTTTCACAGTAAAATTTCTTCCCATCTAGCTTGTGACATGTTGTTCAGTCAATTACATTGATTGCGACGTGCCGGAGAAACACTTTGCCACTCACTGAAACTAATTGTTGCCTTGATGAGCGCCGAACCGAAGCTGCTCTGTTCTTGATGCGGGTTTTCTGATTGTCGTGAGCAACTTTGCAAGCCAACTCGAGCACTCCGACGGCCGAAACTCTATAATCGCTGTTAGGTATACTGGTGCTCCGGCACCAATCCGTTCGGCCTAGTTACCCTTGCGGAGCAATCAGTGAATGCGACCAACAGGGAACTGGAGACCTGCACGGTTCGAGTGAGACTTTGCCTTTCCCTTAACTTGTCCTCCTTTGTTACGTCCACGATGCCGATGCCGTACAACCACACGGGTTTACGGTTTGAAAGAAAATAAGATATTTTTTGGGGTCCGCGTGTTTTATACTCTAGCGGTACACACTCACAGGATAGAGACAAATCGGCAGACTCAGCCAGAGGGGCGAGTCCAACGAGAAGAACGAATGAGCGTTAAAAGGGAGCGATGGCAAAAAAATACATTCATTACGATTTGTTCGCTCGTTGGATTCACATGCAGGCTAAAAAAGGGTCCTTTTCAGGATCACAAAATTATCTTCAATCTAAAGAGTTTATTGTTTTGTTATCACTCGATATCCCCATCTTGTTCGGCTAAACCTTTCTGTTTAGCGATTGCATTTGCCACTCGCCACAGCTTTCACAGTTGGAAAATTTCTTCCCATCCAGCTAGTGACATATTTTACAGTAAATTATATTTAATGCGACGTGCCGAAGCACCACTCAGTGTCGCATTGGAGGCGATTTCAACCTGTAATTGAACATTTACGATGACAGTGGTACAGTGTCGACTTTCAATGTGGGGTCATAATTTGGACCCCGAACTCTATGTTTACAAAAATGTCCAACTAAATAAGTCGCATTACATGTCCGTCCAATTAGCTAAATGTCGAACTAATTGTAAATTACTGTACTTTCAATCTGGAAACAATTTAAGAATTGGTGAAAATTGAATAATCAGGAAAGTCCCCAACTATCAATAAGCTCAGAACAACTGCCAAATTGACATACTCATCAGATCCTGGCAAACAAATTATGAAAAAATCAATTTGTGTTTTATTATTATTTTGGATAATGTTTTAGAAAGCATTGAACTGTATCTCCTAAACTCTTTTTTGGATGGTTTAATGGCCCTGAAAAGCGCCTTGTTTTATGGAATGGTTCCAATTTAGAAAACTTAGTACTCGTGGTTTTGAAAAAAACCATTTCGAACGTCCTCGATTCCGCTTTGTTCTGGATTTGCCACCAAAGCAGTTTGTATAAAGAACAAACTTTTTTCTTCTGCTACCTGATGCCGTTTTGCGATTGCGTTTGCCACTCGCCACTCGCTGCAACTGCCTGTTGTCTCGATGTCCACCGAACCGAATGTGTTATGTTCCGAATGCGGGTTTTCTTATCGTCGCGAGCAGCTTTGCCAGCTAACTCGATAACTTCGGCGGCCGAAACTATATAACGCCGGCTAGGTGGACTGGTGCACTGGTACTAACGCGCTCGGCCTAGCTACCCTTGCGGGGAACTCCAGACCAACACGGTTCGAGCGGGATTTTGCCTTTCCCTTCACTTTTCCTCCTTTACCATGTCCAGACATGGCTTCTTGGGTTGGTTTGTTGATGTGTTGTGATGCGAACCGATGTGGTGTACGGTTTGAATGAGAATGATCGTTACGGAAGGAAGGAAGGAAGGTATTGTATTATAGAGACTTTAAACTTTTGCAGTTCATTCGTCTCTAGCCTTGAGAAAGGCCCTTTGAAAACTCTACTCTATTCTACTCCAGCGCTACCACCTCCGCCCTCTTGCCTTGAGAAAGGCACTCGATCCCTCGCCGTCCAGCAACGATGTTGTCCAGTCGGTGTCCACACGAAGAATGATCGTTACGGCAGCGGAGCGGGGATTTTTAAGCTGACTGGCTGGCTCGGGAATTACGCATGTGTGAGACTGCGACCAATGTTTCGTTCATTTTTTTCTTTTTCCTTTCCAATCGTGCTTCATTCTATTTCGCTGCTGCTCTGGTTGCCCGTTTTGGTCGGTACGATTTGAGGAACACAAAATGGACCAATCAAAAATGGGCACATAGTGCATTTTGATAATTCTTGATATTTCACAATTATTCAATTATTTATCTCAAGAAAAATGAAATGTTATTCGTTATGATAGATGCGTAGATATATTTCCTATCAATTGATGCAAAAACATTTGCGATCTATTGAGAAATGCTCGAGTTATAAGCGTTCCAAATCTTGCATTTTTTCCTACTTGTTCAGTGCCTGGATTCCCATTTCACCCCCTATATCTTCCGGTTAGACGTAGTCCTACGTCAATACTTTTATACTCGCGCAAAGGTCTTTAAGACCGAGAAATCAATCATTCGTTCATTTCTGAGAAAATCACCTCTATTCCGGCTCCCGATCGGGTTTGAAATTAGCAAAATGATGCATTTTGTAACCCGTTCGACTTTGATTGAGCATATTTATCAATCCGTTCGGCTTCGAATAAACTCGAAATTTGTTTTTCATCATTGCAATGATGCCAAATTTGCAGATATGTTCTCAACTTGACTGATATTTAATTTTTGTCGCAAACTCTGTCCTGTTGCCGACTTATATTTCCAAATGCTATTGGTATTTGGATATGGCATTTGTTTTCTCTATGAATTGGTTCAGTTACCTGCGTTATCAACCTCTTTTTTCAGACATCACTTTGCGATTCTCGTGGTCACAAAGGTAGCTGGCAGATATTTATACACATCGACATTTAAGATTTTCTTCGAAGACTTAAAAAAATCTTCTGGCATGTCTGGCTCTGATTTGTGACGCACTGAAAAAGATTTCATTTCAGTTGTGCGAAGATTTTTTTTAGAAAATGCTGAAACAGAAAAAATAACAAAGCTTTAAATCGGTTCACTCGCGGTTCACTGGATGTCTGCGTCGTTTTCCGGAAAACCGATTGAGTCTAATAACGGTCGAATAGAGTACAAATGCGTGCAAATCACTGGAAACAGTGCTCAAGATTGTAATTCCTAGAACATCGTTATTCATATCTAGCAAAAACGCTAAACGAACGTGAATGATATAAGTTTGAATTCATTCTTCAGTTTTCTATATACAGTAGAACCCCGATTATCCGCGAAATAGTCGGGCTAGAACACCGCGTATAACGAAAATCGCGGATAACGCAAAAAAGGGCTAAAATTGAGGTACTAACACGAAAAAAAGATATGTTTGCATGAAAACTATGTTTTATCAATACAGAAATTATTGAATTACCCATCTGTAAGGTCGTTTACATCAGTGATCAGATAATGTGAAAGCCACGGCCAAAACAAAAGAGCAAGACTCTACCACTCACTGACAAATTTCGGGAAGGTTTTTAGAATTACTAAGGAACTCGCATTTGCGGATAAACCGCACCGCGGATCTTCCGCTCGCGGATAATGGAGGTTCTACTGTATAACATTTGATTGCTTAGAATTACCGGCCTCAAAACGATTGACACGTTTCGTTATTAGTACTGGCAAGTTTAGAGTGTAAACCAGGGTACTTTTATGTAAAGGTAACCTGGACTCGAAGTGTGTAACGACACGATTCACTTATACACTCTCAACTATGACAGCTTTGACGGAAAGCAGTGATCGCAAAGCAATTTTCGCGTAACTTTTGAAAAGGTCCTATGTAACAAATGTAAACAAATCGAGTTAATGGATGCACGCTATTAGTTTTCAATCATTGAATGTATTACAAAAACAATCGTTCACGTATCTATCTTCTTCATCTTTTTGTCGCCGATACAAAAAATATCCAATGTACAGATTCGAATTTTAAGCACCCGGCTGTTACTTCGGACGCCACCTTCCTCCGACGGCCGAAACGTCCGAAGTAACAAAGCAGTCAAAACAACTCGCAGTCGTACTTCGGTCTTTTTGGAATTTGTTTCTTACAGGTGTTGTTATCGATTTCAGTGCAATTCAACGAGTGATAACAATAGTAATCAGTCTTTAGAACGAAATGCTGATATTTGGATTGTTGTTTATTAGTTAGTTTCAAATTTTTATAGTGCAACGTAATATGTCCAATGTGCAAACGCGGGCAGTCAAAACGTCCAATGTAACATTTTTCGCTCCGAGGTTTCAACCTTAATCTCAAATCACGGAACAATAGTTACGATTGGTTTTATGAAGTTATTCTTGACAGCTAGTGGTGAAAACAGTGATAAAGATTGATAGCTTTTAAGACAATTCGCGAAATAATGTTCGGGTCTTCAACTACGTTTTCCTCGAGTTGGCGAAAATGTTACATTGGACCTTTTCAAAAGTTACGCGAGAATTCATTACAAGTGTTTTTTTTTTGTTGCGAATATTACGTGTTCTGCTACTTTTTTTTCTGAAAATTCGTCAATAATACGTGAGACAGAGGAGTTAGTGAACCATTAAAGCCAAAATAACGAAACTAGTAGCCAGGATGTGTTGTTTCTGTGCTGCTTTTTGAAACTGGTATTTTTACGGCGGCTCGACTGCGAAGGAATATATATAAAATATTTCCATTTTTCCACAACTCTATGGCTCGATGTGTGGCACCCGGATGCGTGAGCGTTCGACCATTGATACCCGGGCTCGAGTTCAACACGAATTTTGAAAACATATCCCACAAATTATCATTTCATCGATTCCCGAGGGATGTGACCATTCGGAAGAAATGACTTCGATTCTTCGGACAGGACCTAAACAGCAATACTAAAGACATGTAAACTAGCTTGCTTTACTTAAGTCCAGATTGTTTTATGCATATCGATGGTTTGGAAGTACAACATCTTCGAAAACTGATACCAACAGGTGAATTTGAATAAATCCAAATTATACATATAGTATCCAAAACAGTTTATTTTTAGCTGTTCCTAGTGTCAGAAAGGCAAACGATTTTCATGCCTCGGGAAATCAAAACCAAATGGCTCGCCGAAAGGTCATGATTGACATCAACCAAAAGTTGAACCAAGAGCTTCAGGAAGCTGAAATCCGAATTGCCGTCCACAATTGATTAGAAAATTGAGTAGAAAGAAAATCTAAATAGAATATCTTTACGCTGCAATGAATGAATATATACATTAAGCTAAAGTACAATATGAATAAACTTATTTAGACAAAATTATTATACCACTCCAATGTACTGGAAAGAAGGTAATGAAGATGGTAGAGTTTCCAGCGACATAGCATGCGCTGCCATAACTATTTCTCAAATAGTGACGTCAGTCGTTGTGTTTATCTTTGATTGCCCATCGCATCCATGTGAAAATGCTATTTTCAGGAAGTAATTCATCAATTAAAAACAGTAATTTTTTTAGTGTTTCCGCTGAATATAAGGCTAATGTAATAGCGTGCAGTGAACATTTGTGAAACCACGTTGGAAAAGACGGATAATAGTGATATTTCCATGTGCCATTTTCACTCCCTCGCGTTCATAGAAACAAACAAATTTTCATTATTTTAACGTTATGAAGTGGATGTTTCGAAGGCTCTAAGTATCGGTGTGTATGATGTGAGAGAATAATCGCCAATTTTTCAAAATTTCACCGAAAATGTTACTGCTTTCGAGAACTAAGCATACGACAGCTCTCTGGTCCTTTTTACCACATAAATTATCGAAATAAGCCACGATACAATTGTCATTTGTTAAAAAAATTAACAGTTGAATAATTTCATGAGAATTTTGGCTCGAACTATCATGCAACCGTGAGTACTTTTATTATTGTTTTGTATCTTCCATATAAATTTCATATTGAATGCAAACAATTACGACACAATATTTTGCTTGCCAATACAGATATACTTCGCCTACTGCTCCACCTCTATATGTACCTCATTGATACCACTCCATGATACTTGCAAAGCTAACACGTCACAGCCTCACTGTTATGGGCACCTTACACGATCAAACTAATTGACAATAAGTGTCTTCAATATCGTGACAGCTAGGCTTTCGACATCCGATCTAACCTCAATCAATATTTTGCGACCTTACACGGTCAATATCGCTCTCAACCCGAGACAACGAAAATATCCGCGATAGCTAGTGGCGACATTCGAGTTTGGGATCCAAACTATTCTCCATCAGATTAGAAGGCTAAAAGGCAATTTTCAATTGGTAAAATTTGAATGAAAATATCTACTTGGTATTATTTAATTAGTTGAAGCGCATAGTCCTAACTCTTAACTCTAACTTAACCTATTTTCTATGAATTTTCAGATATTCCTACTAAAATTTATTATTATTATATAACGTCAGTTTCAGATACAATTTTTGTATGGGGTTTTCTCACCACTTGCAGAAAAAAAGTGATTTGCATTCACATAGAATACTAATTTGATTTGGAAAAGTTAATTTTCATTCATAATTTACACTTTAAAACTCGTTTTTCCTTCTCAAAAACACATCATAATACTCGCTTCACAAATGCAGACTGATCCTTTCAGTTTCAGGGATGGCAGATTATTTTAGATTGCGAAAATATATGCAAATTATATTATCTGCAAGCAAATGTTTTTATTCGATAAATAAGACTATGACAGTAGATCCCCGATTATCTGTATCTGTATCTGTATCCCGATTATCTGTATCTGTATCTATTTCTGTATTGATAAAACATAGTTTCTATGTTTAAACATCATCCCGACTATTCGCGGATAATCGGGATTCTACTGTAACTTGAATTAACACGTGATGTTTTTTCACCTGTGATTTTCCCAGATCTTCTCATTCTCCAAATTTTATAGGGGAGTGTGAAGAAACACACAACTTAGACTAAAGCGGCTGCCCCGCTCGCTAGCGCAAAGAATGACCGAGTTCAATGTTAAAAAATTCCTAAGACGTTGTTAATTTTCATTCACTCTCTCACCATCACATTGTCAGTTTACTTTGAGGTTTTGATTTGTATCGCGAAAAGTACTGTATTTTGCTATTTTAGGTACAGTAATTTACATTTAATGCGACATTTTTCTAATTGGACAGACCTGTATGCGACACGTTTAGTTAGACATTTTCGTAAACATCGAGTTCGGGCCCAAATTATGGCCCCACATTGAAATTCGCCGCCAGACGTCGACGCTGTACCACTCTCATCTTCAATGTCCAATTACAGGTCAAATCGCCTCCAATGCGACACTGAGTGGTTCCTCGGCATGTCGCATTAAATGTAAATTACTGTATCAGTTTTCCAAACCAAAAGCTTTCATTTATGATTCCTACAATTTCAGAAGTTTATAAATGTTAGTTGCAATCGCAAAAAAGACTAACAAACATTAAATGTCCGCTTGCAAATCTGGCAACTCAGTCTGGAAGTCCGTGAGGTAAAACGTCATCATCATGCATCCATATGAAATGTCACGATATTGATGCCCGAAAATCAGAAAATTCGGATTTCTGCGTTGTCTGCCATGTTCAGCTGTCATCATGCTCTCAAATGTCATCATATTGTCAATAAATTTGACCGTGTAAGGTCCGCTTTACTGATGCACTAGTCATCAGTCCAGACTACCTTTACATAAACATACCCTGGTGCAAACAGTTTAATATGCAACGAGCACCAAAAACACGGAATATTTCCCCATATCGAAAGTCCGTCCACCTTGGATGTACCGGTCTTGTTCATAATGCCCTTTATTAATATTTGGACAATTCTGCCACCTGGGTCGGTGACCTATGAAGTTCGATGTTTCTGGAGCTGTCATTAGCCGATGCTTTCCCTGGTTTCAATATTTTCTGTTCTTGGTAGAGATTTGCACAACGCAGGAGAAATCACCGCAACAGAAAGTTATTCTCGTCGAAATTCTAGTAAGGCATCCATCCGTGTCATCATGAGTGCAAAGGTAGCCACTGACTGAATTATTTCTATACACAAAGAGTTGTTAAAAATAAAAATATTCGTTTAACCTTTCATTACGTAATTATTTTGGCTGCATTCATTGACCACGATCAATTGTCCCATCTTTCAGAATGTCGCCCAGCTATTCCTGCGGAACAGTCGCCAGTTCTCCAGAACCTCAACAGCCTCATCCAGCGAGGTCGCCGAGGGTTACAAGAAACTGAAGCACGTCCAGGAGCAGTTCCAGGTGAGTAACGGAGACTGGTTTTCGTGTTATTGCTTGCTTCAAATCATCTGAAACAATTATTCTTGCCCCCGTAGAAACATGATGGTCTGCCAGTACACTTGAAGCGTGGCGCCGTGGATAAGATGCTGTTCGGTCTCACCACCGTGCTGTGCGGAGTAGCCATCGTAGGAATGGGCAAACTTATCTACGAGCTTTCCTACCCAGCCCCCGCGGCCGAGGACGAATAAATGTGAGGGCGCGCGCTAGATGAAACACAGTTGCAGAGCAGTAGTCAAAATTGTTAAAACCAGCATTTATTGCGTCGGTATGATTGGCTTTAGAATCGGTTGATACGGGATTATAAGCGAAACAGTGAAGCATTTCAATGCCAATGGGTCAAATAATAATTCCATTTAAAATGCACTTACGATCAGTAGTTTGCAGGAAAAAAGTGTCTAATTGTATTATTTTTATAAGAGGCTGCCAATAAATGTTTGTTTTGAGCAATGCGACATAATATGGATTATCGTTTTTATTCGGCCAAAACTTCTATGAATCGTTAAAAAACTCACTTCAATTTTCAGCAACATAATTGGACTTGGTCCGAACCAGCCGAAGGTGTCGTATACCGAAAATTCAACTAAATCCAAATTAAAATGGCAAAGAATCGTCAAATTCGTGAGAATTAAAACCTTTTATCTGTGATTCATTTCAATTTAAAGTTCTATAACTCTATAAAAACACCCTATGAACATCTCTACTACGGAAAATTGTCAAGTACAGTTACTTATTGTCAATTTGTTACTCTGCTCCCATGCGGATCTGTTGCATTTTTGGAGAGCTTTGAATTTGTGAGGGCACTCACATTTTCAAAATGGTCAATATGATGAAGAATCATCCGATGACGAGAGGCAACTGCTTCCTAAGCATAAATTCGCTGAACTCCTCGTAGAGAAAAGCCTTAAGATAACAAATTTCGTTTCATTCTCAAATTTACATATTTGAGAACATCCAACTTTCAGCGCTTATGGGTCAGTCATTTCTTGATGGATTCACTTACACCAATCGATTTTGAATACTTCCTTAAAATCTATTAGAATGCATGGAATTACATTTATTATCTTGGTTATTTATCATATTCAACAGTTTGTCGTCGAAATAACGTTAAAGATGCTCTCATTTTCATTTCCCATGCATTTGCGCAGCCTAGCAAACGTTTCCCTAGCACAGACTGGTAAATCGGACACCGCGAAGCCTTATATTTATGCAGGCGCCAGGGTGATTCTCTAAGATGGAGAAAAAAATTCAAGCGCCGTGACGATTCGTTCAAAAACCGAATTAGAAAACTTTAGTTGACTTCGCGCTATCTAAATCGATACTGGGATAAAATAGAATGGAATGTTTTGATGTGTTTAAACTCGGGGAATTCATTCGCCTCTCAGGAATAGAAGGAAGGAAGGTATTGTATTATAGAGATTTTAAACTTTTTCAGTTCATTCGTCTCTAGCCTTGAGAAAGGCCCTATGAAAACTCTACTCTACTCTACTCCAGCACTACCACCTCCACCCTCTTACATTGAGAAAGGCACTCGATCCCTCGCCGTCCAGCTCGTCCAGCAACGATGTTGTCCAGTCGGTGTCCACACAAAGAATGAGGAATAGAACGGTAACGGTATTGAATTAAAGAGACTTTAAACTCTGAGAGTTCATTCGTCTCTATAGGAATAGAAGGTATTGTATTATAGAGACTTTAAACTTTTGCAGTTCATTCGTCTCTAGCCTTGAGAAAGGCCCTTTGAAAACTCTACTCTATTCTACTCCAGCGCTACCACCTCCGTCCTCTTGCCTTGAGAAAGGCACTCGATCCCTCGCCGTCCAGCCCGTCCAGCAACGATGTTGTCCAGTCGGTGTCCACACAAAGAATGATGTGAGGAATAGAACGAACGAACGTGATGAATTATAGAGGTTTTAAACTTTTCAGTTCATTCGCCTCTAAACGAGGAATAGAAATTACAAATGACATCTTTTATACTCCTTCATTGTCTTTTATGGGATCGTTGTCAGTTGAGTTCTGCGCAGATACCAGTTGTTGAATTTCTCATAATGCTTTTTCAATTAATTTATTCAACAAGACGATTCCCTGACGGCCCCAGACAAATGCCCAGGAAAATATTTTATTTCGACTTTAAATTTATTTGTGCCCTTTATGCTAAGGAACAAAACTAAATGCTTTTGATGTTTGAATAGAAGTATGAAATTTGTGTACCGTTTCATAAAAAAAGAAAAAAGCTTTTGATTGTTCAAAGATCGATTTGAAAAATCGATTCGACAAGATCTATCTTTTTATGAAGGTCGCCCAATCCTAGCACGGATACTGCCCAAATATGAATGGTTGACGTAAGCGCCAACATGACCGAAATCCACTTCTTTGCTGGTTCACATTCTTTACCAGCTGTACATACGCCAAACGTATAAACATGATGTTTGTTCGAAAACCATTGAGAATTATTGGAAAACCCATTTTACGTAACAGCCAATTCGTTTAGAAAAGGTCAGAATTAACCATATTTTCAGCCATATCACCTTGATCAACAGGTATCCGGAATTTATTCAGGAATTGAAAAATATAAGATCATACTTCAATATCGAAATTGTCCCCTTCAAAGTGCTTCCCGTCGAATGCAACGCACTTATGCCAGCGCTTGATCCTATCCTCGAAACGTTTATTATATTCGATTTGGGGTATGGCCATCAGCGCCATCTCAAATTTTTCCATTATCTCATCTCGAGTGCTGAAACGTGGTTTCTTCAGCCATTCGAATAGAAAAAAAATATAGGAGGTTGTGTTCAAGACACGACCGCATTGTTGACGTAGAACTACGCTGTAGTTTAATTCAAGTCGCTTGATTATAACTGCGGATATAATTTTATAATACTCCGCAAAATTTTGAAATAACCATTCTACCAGTTTGGTCGCCCTAAAATGTCATTTGACGATAATTGTTTGATGATTCATTCTTATACTCGCAGAACAATACATGCTCGAGATAAGCGCAGCTGTCATCTTTAGTGGAGAAAGTTTTGCTACTGGCAAGGGAAACCAAATCACATACAACATTCCAGAACGACATTTACTTTCTTGGTGACTAAATAAACGAAATAAACTCTATCAAATGCAATCCTAGTTAAAAGCAGCAGGCGACTTGCACGCGAGCCCAAATAAATTAATAACTTAATATAGCTAATTGAATAACTTGGTATTCCCCAAATAATTTTTTGGTGCACAACCTTAACACCTGCTTCACCATAGCGTCAGTTCAATGCATTGATGACAGAAAAGACAATGTTAACTGCTTGAAAAAAGGCTGAATATTTGCCTCAGCAGAGATTCATTACCAATACCCTAGCGTAAATATTTCCCTCCCGCCATCTCCCCTCCTTGTTTATATTTATCATTACGACTGCATGATTTGCAACATCAATCGTCAATCATAGCATAAAAAAATTAGGCGATTGTTGCATCGTTACAGGGTCAATGCACACGGGCGCAGATACAAATGGGGTTTCAGCGTAGCGAAGATGCACTATTATTTACGTACGGGTAATGAAGCACGCACGTACTTATACAAATATCCATATATCGATGGCATGAAGCAACTAAATATACACACACTTATCTCCGTTTTGCGCTCTTCTCAACAGAAGCCCTTCCTGTTAATATTCCCAGTCTAGATTAGCTTAGATGTCATTCTTTGTGGAGAGAGTTTTCCTACCGTCATGCGAAACCAAATCACTGACAAAATTCCAGAACATTTATTTTCTTGGTGAGCTCACGATAGCCTAGCTTGATGATTCCCCCCACAATTGTGTAGCTCAGAGCCTTAATGGAATGGCGTCAGTTTGATGCAATGATTGCAATGCCAGAGACATCAGCGAGTGAGTAATTTGATCGCGTCCACAGCTCAATCCGAAACGAAGACATGAAATGACGTAAAACAAGGAGAACGAGCGATATTCATTGCTTTGAATACAGAACTATACTGAAAGTTTGCCTTCCTTCCTTGCTTGAGACTTTAAACTTCTTCAGTTCATTAGTCTCTAACCTTCAAAAAGGCCCTTTTAAAACTTTACTTTATCCATAATATTACTCCTCCATCCCCATTCCCTTGAGAAAGGCATTCGATCCCTCGCCGTTCAGCTCGCCCAGCAACGATGTTGTTCAGTCGATTTCCCCACGAAGAATGGAAGGCTTCCTCAGCGAGATCCACTGTTTCTTCTTTTCCTTTGTTCACGGAGACTTTACATCTTACGATATCCCTTCGGTGCTCGTCGATAAGTTGCTCGTTATTGACAGCTCTGTTCGGGAAAGCACACAAATGGACAGAACAAATGTATGGGGAAATGGGAATGCTTCCAATTTTCATCTATTTAAACCATATACAGCCTTTGGGATTGTAATGTATAGCATATCAAACAAATCTTACGGAATTTCCGATTCGTTTGGTATGTAAATCGCCAGAATCCGTTCACGGCAAAAATAGTAATTAACGTTAACTTTATTTCATTAAAACGTGACCTGTTATCTGATTTGGCACCCTTAATGAAAGACGTGGTCCTACGTCAAAAGTCACATGGAGCCAACTCAGCTGAATTCGGTGGTTGTTGAATGGTATTCGTTTCGTTTTTAGCCAAATGTTCACGAATTCGATTGATTTTGCAAATTTTGCAAGTTGTACAAAATCAAGGCACGCGCAATAGCAGATGTAATACAGCGTCACTTTTATAAATGTGAAACTAGAGACGTCGGTTAATCGTTCGATTAATTCAAATAATCGAATATCTGAAATTATAATCGATTAATTTTGTATCGAATAATTTGAAATCAAAATATGAATAAATCGAATAATTGTCACTGTAATCGCGATTAATGAAAGAAGGAATCTTTCTCAAGGTTAATGCATTTTCAGGCTAAGAAATAGGCTATTTAATTTTTTATATCCAACATTTTTTATCCAACCATCTAACATCGACAACTCGATAGACCACGCGACCAGAATGACATCTACGCAGAGGATACTGACCGTTCAAGCTCTTCAAATCACTCATACTGCTTGTAAGCTGCATCTACTATACGTACGATCACTCCTCATAAGTTCTTGATAGGGTTTTGATCTGGAAAACAAGTAGAATAGTCCAGAATCTGAAGCCCCTATTCAATGAACCATGCTTTGACTATCCGGATGTTATGATTTGGTACCAAATTACCCAATTATCAAGGTGTTTTCGATGCAAAAATAGAAGTACTTCATTGCTCTTCTGACTGTACATAGGTGTTGATGGAAAGCTATCTGAACCAGGCTGTTTTGAAAATATTTTCCTTAAACCATCAAACAGCCGCCTGCAAAATTACGTGTTGAAAAAATACATGACACGTTCCATGAGTCCTTCCGGTATGAAGAAATTCTATTCAAGTTGGATTTCTTTTTATCACAGAAGGTCTCCTGAAACCCATGGGATTATCTCCCACATTAGATTTTGGACCCAGAAGGCATTTTTATGGCATTTTATGGGGAGAATATCCTCAAAAAGGCCTGGTTTAGGTAGCCTGCCATCAACACAAATGAACAGTCAGAAGTGCAAAGAAGTACTTCAGAATCATTTGAATCAATGAAGTTTTTACATCAAAAACAGTTTGGTAATTGGTTAATTGGTTTTTGGTTAAAGTTATGGCATGATTTGATGAATGAGGGCTTCAGCTTCTGGACTGGTCAGCTTGTTTGCCAGATCAAACATTTTCCTCAATTTAAACTATATATAGACCAAGTTTTGCGAAAATGGAACAGACCGCATCTCTGAAGAAATGCTCCTAGGAATAGTTTGTTGAAATATAATATTTTCTGGAATACGATTTTTTGGGTTGTCCGGAAAGTTTGTGCTGCCACTGATGATAATTAAATCGAGACACTGATCCAGAATGATCAGTCCAATCATCAACAGCCACCTCACCTACGGTCTCGAATTGACTTGTCTGGTCAGAGATGACCTTCTGAAAGCTCTACAACAATGCACTGTGTAATGGATCTGGCCTGCTATCATCAACATCAGCAGCCACCGTATGCACTGATGTAGAGGAACCTCCGATTGACACCCTCGTGGACGCGGCAATAGTCTTCACAGCTGCGAGCTACCTTTCCTAAACCAGCAAAAGTGACGAGACGCACCTGACTACCTTAACAAACGAAATCTTTTAGCCGATGACACACTTCACCCTACCATCGATTGCTAGATAGCTTTAGTTTCGGGACCAATGACTGAAGGATGCTGGTGGTCCATATGGAAAATACCATCAGAGACGGCGAGCTCAGTGGGCCTGAACCTTTGTCGAACTCGTCTCAAAGAAATACCGCAACTACGAGATTTGATACACAGCCGGATCCAAAGGTATGCAAGGAGTTGGTTTCGCGGTAAGTGTGCACAATAAGTCTCTAATTTCAAACAAGAAACTCGCCGGCATCTGTCAGGCATTCAAACCAATCCTGATAATTACCGACTTGGTTAGCGCCTTCAATTCCGCTCGGTCTAGGGAGCCATGATTACAAGCTATCAGGAGGTATCTAGTGCCGGATACATTCCTCATGTAGGCCCCCGGACATAACGACATAACCGGCAATGAACGGTCGTTTTGTTAGAATCAGTCACTTCGGATAGGACGACCTCAAATTATAGATCAACAACACATTCAGAACTATTTGGGTGTAATATAAATCCTCTGAAGCGAGGTTGTTTTCATGAAAAATTGAAGGCTCCATAGCTAGGTTCGAAAATGTGAAAACGATGAGGGAGCAGCGGATCTTGTCCGGACTAAGGAACCGCCACTGCAGCATATCATACAAATTCAACAAGGGATTCTTTCATCCCCTTTGGGCTCTTTGCCAATTCCGTAATTCGGTCGAATATATCGTTGGTGTATTTCTGAAATTCTAGAATCGCCGGAACTTTTACCAGATCAGCAGGAGTATTAGTGACATACCGGGTGATGACCCTTCGAGAACTGTTGTGCTACATTCCGTTATCCCTACAGCACAGCCGTAGCCCTTCTATGTCAGCTTGAAGCGCACAACAGTCAAGGTGAGATTTTATTACTTTATAAATTTTCAAATCGTTGGCGTAGAGCAGTTTCCCAACATTCAGTCGGAAGCACTGGTCGTTTCTAAATAAAACGAAGATAAGCGGTCCGAGAACGCTTCCTTGCGGTACTCCAGATGTGATGGGAAAAAATCGAGAATGCGAGCCATTGATGTTAGCGTATCCTTCCCGCCCAGATAAATAATAACGCAGCCACTCAGTTATCCAATATGGTAGACCCAGGTGACTAAACTTTGCTACTGCGAGTTAATGGGGAACCTTGTCGAACGCTTTCGGAAAATCGAAGAAAATTGCATCTACCTGGTGTCTGAGCTCGATTCGCGTTGCCAAAAAATAGTGAACGTCATGAGATTGGTCGTTTTCGATCGTTTATTGACGAAACCATGTTGATACTCCGATATCATCGGTTGACATGCAGCATACAGCACATTGTGAACTAGTCCCTCAAATACTTTCGCCACACAACATAGGACGGAAACGCCTCGATAATTTTCAACGGCATGGTCAGAGCCTGATTTGAAGATCGGACACATTGAAGCGATTTTCCACTGCTGCGGAAAAGTGCAGTAACTAGCGATTTATTGAAAATTATCGTTAGTGGTGTCTGCAGAGATGAGGCAGGAACAGTGGCGAAAGTTTGTTAGTTCCAGAACTTTTGGTCACGTCAAGTCTATGCAAGGCAGATGAGACATCGTGCTAAGTTATTTCGAACGGTGGTAAATCGAAAGCGGGGCGAATATATGAACGTTAGTAAAATTTCATTGTAAACACATTTCGCGGTACTTTTGAGGCCGTTTTTGCTGAGACTTGGTCACCTCCTTGCCCGGTAGCCCATTAGAGGGGGCGTCGCAAAGAACCTGGTCACTCGACCCGTGGCCAGGATGGAAGAAGACTGATGTTAGCTGGTCTACTTAGCCATTGGGTACGCGCAGCATGCCGGTTTTCCAATTTTTTATCCAGCAAATAGGAGACCTCGTTTTACTACATTGGCTCCTTTTATATCCTCGAAATTGAGTGACCAGCTTTCTTCTTGGGTTCCAGTTCTCTAGAGAGAGTACAGAAGATGAAATTATACCCACTGACCACTACTGATTCTCTTCCCAGCTTGCCCCAGCCAAGATATGTTCTGTTCTGTTGTTCTGCTGTGTAAGTGTGATGTATTTATATGGCAATCGACAGACTTCCTCAATCTGTCGCAAAAGAACCTGGAAATCAGGTTAGGGGCTGTCCACATACCACGTGGACAACTTTAGGGGGGGTAGGGGGTAAGAAAATGTCCACTCTTGTCCACGGAGAGGGGGGAGGGGGTATAGACTGAGTCCACGTGGACAGGAAGAATTTTCTCTGCGTATTTATCAATAAACGGATTGAGAAGCCTGAGAGTGCTGCCCAGTCAAACGTTCATATATTTTCTCTCATATCATGGATCTTCTTCAGTGAAATCTGTATTATAAAAATATCTCACGTAAATTGTGAATGACCAACTATTTCCTATGATCGAACTTTTATAGTTACGGGATATGCAGAGCCCTCATAGCCAAAACTATAAAAATTAAACGATTCCATAATGGTTGAGATTCCATGATATGCGTAAATGATTTTTATCAAATATAATTTTCTATACGTTTTGTTATATCTCGAGAACAATATATGATAATAACGTCTGTATAGTTTTTCATACAGAATTGCGTGTAAAATCATTTTTCCAAAGTATTTTCTTTCCATTAATTTCTAGGAATAAATATTTACATTTGCAGGAGATTGTCTATGCATCACTAGTCGTCAACTTAAAACAATTGAGCCAGTGTTCTGATAAATTATAGAATATTTCAGGAGGTGATAGAGGATCATATTTGATGAAAAAATCCTACGCATGTAGTCAATTCTCAACTAGGAAATTGTTGAATTTTTGTTAAGTCTAATTTTATGTTTTGAACTGACTCTAATTTAGAAAGTACGCTCCTTAGAATAATTATACTGTTCATTGGAAAGATAAGAAAATTTAGTATAGAATGCAATTGTAAAACTTTCAAATTAATAGAACCCAGGATCAACTTTTAAATGTAAGGAACCAACTTCAAATCTTGTGTTTTTAATTAATTTTCCAAAAATGCATGATAAACTGGATTGTTTCTATCAGCCAAATTGAAGCTCTCCAACCACTCTACTGTTCCTTCCTTGACACCGCACTATTATCCTTCTTGTTTTCTTCCACTAATTTAAATGTGTTCACAACATAATTTTATGCAAATTTTCAAATGAAAGCATCGTGCGCACTTTTTGAATTTTCAGTTCAGTCATTTTAAGGCAAAAAACCGGTCTCAAGGAAAGTTCAATAATTCTTTCGTAGTTAAGATTTGATCATCAGCGTGGAAGATTTTTTATGATCCCCTATCTCTTCAAATTTTTCTGATCAGCTTAGGTATATATATAATAATATTATTTTAAACAGATATAATAGTTTTTGATATTTTATTCAATTTATGAGAAAGTTTTCTCAATAGTTTGAACATTTGTAAAAAAAAATAATAGAAGGTTAATGAATTTCTCAAAAAAAAAAAAATTTTGCAATCGGGCAACAGGCTTCAGGGCCATTTTTGGAAAAAATGAACAAAATTTCAATAAAATGGGGAGGATCGGAGGATTAATTTGGCGTTGAATTGCTCTCTGGTAAACTGTGACGTTTTAATAAGGATTTAAGTGGAGGAAAACTAATGAGCAATACAAATAACTTATCGTGCAAGATTAGTAAAAAAATATTGAGTCGTGAGTTTTCTGATGTTTTTTCCCCACGAGCATTTTGGAAGCTATCTAGACACTCAATGCAGGATGGTCAATAAGCAGTTGAAAAATAAAAAAATATATATAGATATTGAAAATATTTTTAATAAGGTATTAGTACCCTTTGAAACTATTGCGGAAAAGGTTTCTATTGCGCTGATGCCTAAATGTGAATTGATCGTTGAATGAACAGACATTTCCTGTGGCGAAATGTCGAAAATGTTTTGAGTGATCTTTGAAACGCTCTAACTCTGTTATAAAATAATGCATTCGTCAAAGCATCAACTGGACCATGTATTAAATATTTCCAAGATTGCGATCAGTAGATTTGACCATCGATTTGCTGTGCGTTCATTATTTCATGAAATATTCTTAATTCGAAATCAAAGAATAATTTTTCATTCGATAGAGAATACCTCTGTAGTAAATAGTTCTACTGAAACTCTCTATGAATAAAATGGACGCGAAATAATCATGTTGATTGGATTGCTTTTAAGCATATATTCTCAAAATCTAGAGAAACTTTGAAAACAAACTATAAACGCGTTATCTTTTCTTGCAAAGTATTTTATCTACAACACATATACACATCACACACTAGAAATTTGTAGCTTGAAAATGCTGTATTTTTTATCTTAATGTCATCATTTATATCGAAGATTCAGGCGTTCCGAAATCTCTGAAAAATTTCGACCTTTTACTCCTCATCCTTTGTCAAGTGAGGATCTATAGATATCAGAACATGCTTCCCACTTTATCTTTTTTTTTAAATTCTTTTTAAATGATAGAAAAAGAGTCTATGTATATAAAATCGTTCTGTTCGTTTTTGTGCGCTTCAAAAACTCGAGCTCTGATGGTGCTCATATTAGAACACAACATACGAGCCACTTCAAAAATTGTTGTTGCTACTGCCAACGCCTCAAGAAGCTTCAAGCTTTCCACATGAAATGAGCACACTTCTGAAATAAATCTGTGAAAGTAAATTAACTTTCTAGTATTGAATATGTATTCTATGCGACAGCAACACAATTCTTTGCATGTGTTCAAGAATAGTGAGCTTAAATTGTATCTGATAGTGATTTTAAATCTATTTAATTTTATTCGATTGGCTTTGCTCAAGATCAATCCTTGGAATTTTATTTTATTTTCGGATGCGGATTGTTCAACTGGATATTGTGCGTTTCCGTGTTGACAAACCAGATAGCAGATAGCCTTTAAGATAATAGAAAAACAAAGTATTACAAGTATTTTAATTAGAGGCGAATGAACTGCAAAGTTTAAAGCCTTTTAAAAACAAAAAACAAAGAACATACAAGTATTTCAAAATTAAACTCATATGGAATTATATGGAATATTTACTACTCATTTTTCTGTCATAAAACACAAATGAGCCACGGCAAACGTGGCAGGGTTCAGCAAGTAAAATTTGAAACAAAATAAACTTAAATGGAATTAAAATTTAATTCATGCGCAATTCAGTTATTTCTCGAATTATTCTAATAAAATCAAGAAAAATGTCCACGCTTGTCCACGGAGGGGGAGGGGGGAGTTTAAAATCGTGCTTTTTCTGTTTTTCCCTTACAACTTTTCAGCCCAGGAGTCCCAGAAGAAGAGAAGAGAGCTGAAAGCCTCAATAATAAAGAATAAAAAACGAAATATAATCAAAGAATTGAGCACAAACCGCTACTATTAATAACCATACCATTTCTATCGATGGTAAGCCATAGAATGAAAAATAGATACAAACTTTAAGCGCATTTTTATTATTTTCCCGATTTTTTCCAAAAAATGGAAGAATGTCCACGTGGACACAAGGGGGAGGGGTATAGACAATATCCACGCTTGTCCACGGAAGGGGAGGTGGGTGTCTAAAATCGTGCATTCTCTGTTTACGTGGTATGTGGACGGCCCTTAACCAGTATTGGAATAAAAAATAAAATATCTTTGAGATAGATTGAGGAATATTATTTGTTCGCTCTCTGGTTTCGTGACCCCTCTATCGACATCACTCGAAATGCATGTTTTCCTGCAGGCCACCACATATCGTCCAGCCGTCAACAGAAAATTCAAAACTTCATCCAATCCGCGTTGACGGCATTGAGCTTCGTATTACGAAATGGGGGAGCAGGCATGACAATATGGGTTTGCAAAAGACATAAACGTGCTTTTAAAATAAAAATTATGAATGAAAATTATTTTTACCAAACCAAATTAGTACTCTAGGTAAACTAAAATCACTTTTGCTTGCAAGTAGTAAAAAAATATCATACACAAATTGTGTTTAAAGATAATTTTGTATTATAATGGCAAGTTTTGGTCAGAATATTTGAAAATTGATAGAAAATAGTTTAAATTGGGGTCAGAACAGCGTACTTATAGAAGGCAAATAACGCAAAGAAAAAAATTTCATTCAAATTTTAGCAATTTAAAACTGCCTTAGGGTCGACTAATCTGATAGAGAATAGTTGACCTCATACAAACTAATATCGTATCCAGGTGTCGACACCATTCCGCCGTCAACGCGAAATGGAAGCAGTGTTGCCAGCGCCACCAGCAACTGTCGATTCGCGTGCAGTGTTTTTCGCGAACTTTTCTCCAGCCGCCAGCAGCGAGCAGTCAGTCCATTTTCAACTGTCATCGTCTTCGGTTCTCATTTCGTTTTGGTGCGAGTGCTGCTGTCTTCAGAGAGTTCGGTGGAAACAAAAGAAAGCGAAAGAAGAAGTAGAGGAAAACTAGACCTGCGAAATCGTCAATCCGTGTGAACGGAAAGCGAGCGGTTGTGTCACGGTAGCGGTCGGTGTTTCGTGAATTCGGGTACCACTCCCCTTGTTGGAGTGTTTCGAAAACGGTGCTGTGGTGCGAATTGATCTCGAGGCAGACCCCAGTGCTGGAAGAAGCGTCTGGAATAATATAGTTGCGCAAAAGTGCATTCTGTGCAACTCTGCAAACGTCGCGCGACCGCAGCAGAGGAAGATAAATATAGGAGGAAAAAGAGTGCCTGTGTATTCGCGGTGAGCCCAGCAACCGGAGAATTATCGAGATTGGAAAAAAGAAATATACAGCGAGGCAAACGGAGTGTGTGTCGTAAAGTTGATTTTTTTTCGGGGAATAATTATACAACCCCTCTCGGGAGACGGCAAAGTTCCGCAGCACGATGTCCGACGATAATCAGGAGAATGGAACCCGCAACGGCGATGTTCCAGAAATTGAACTGATCATCAAGGTGAGTTATGATGGCTTGGAAAAAAATTGTTTTTCCCTTTGTTTACGCCCGTGAAGGTCTGTCTGTGGGAGGAATGAGGAATATGATGACGCTATGAAGTCGCTGCCCTCCGGCTGGCAATAACAGACGAACCGAGCGCCGAGTGCAAAAAACGCTTGCGCGTAATGCTGCCAATGTCTGCTGGCAGGCATTGATCCGATGATTTATCCCAATGAACGTTCGTTCAACAGTTTGAAGTATATTTCCTGCTGGTTATGAAGTCGTGAAGTTGAAATTTCACCGCGGGATGTTCCAATATTCAACTGGATTGCGCCAGCTATCTTTAATTTCTCGCCAAGAGATAAGATAAGCCATTCTATTTTCGACTTATTACATAGATTGGCTGGGTGGGGTTCTCTCGAGCGCGTCACTTCTGCGTTGCGTGTTCTAATCGATTATGGAACACCCGCATTATAAGAGAGGTCTCTATTAAGTTGCCGTCTTTTCCAGAGTTGATCTGGGAGCAGCTTGACGATGTTAATTGGTCATGCTCATCAACATATTGCTCAGTGCGGCAAAGTATTCATTCAACAACTGGCACATGCCTTCGTTGATGGCCACACCACATGGACGAACCTGCTTTGGCGAAACTTTTTCGTGTATTGATCTACACGGTACGCAAACACACAGCCTTTCGGTGGTCTGCCTGCCAAGACTGTGAAAACAAACCGGTTTTCAGGCTCCAAACGTAAAGTTCCCTTTCATTACGGCGCTCCGTTGGAATCCGCCGATGACTTGCAGCGGAGGAACAGCAAAATAAAAAGAACACGAGGAGGAGTGCACATTCGCGGTGTGTTGTAGCATATTGTATGGATGCTGGAAGCCGTCCGAATCATGCTTTGCAAGATACCGGTTGAGAGCAAAATGTTGCGACGGGTTTGCCTTATTTGGAAGGGATTGCTGTGCACTTCTCGGATCAGTGCGGCTTTACAGTCCTCTTGACTGACCCAGTGGTGCTTTGCTTTGAAATGTTACGGATGATATCATAGATTCTTTGTGCACACAATACAACGCAGACCAACGAAAGGATGGCATTCAAAACATGACAGCCTGGAGTTTCATTCTTAAGATATTCATTGAAAATTCACTTCATTCACTTCACCGCTAGGTTCGATCGGAACCCGATAAATCTTGTCGGGTGGTCCAGGAAGAGTTGGAACTCAACATAACCAGACGAAGTGTGAGCAACCAACTTCGCGAGACAGGTCTACAGAGCTTCTTCAAAAAGAAAAAGCCATTATTACGGAAAGCCAATATCAAAAAGCGCCTGGAAACATGCTCCTCGTCCTACTGAATTTTGGAAGAAGATTATTTGGACCGATGGTAGTAAGTTTGAGCTAAAAAAATACGAAGAAACATCAGCGATCTCGTTGCCTGAAGTCTGAGCGTCTGCTATTCAGATTTACCTAAGCAACAGTTAAACAGGGAGGAGGATCACTGCTTGTGTGGGACTGTTTTTCCAGGAATGTGATGGACAATATTGTCAATATGGATGGAAAGATAGATGGTGAATCCTACGTCAAAGTCTGGAAGGAAAATTTAAAGCCGTCACTCAGGAAAATAAATGTGAAAGGTTATATTTTCCAACAGGACAATGACCCCAAGCACATTTCGATTGTTACGCAGCGCTATTTTCAGTCTAAAATGATTAAAATGTTTGAGTGGCCACCTCAGTCCCCAGATCTCAACTCCATTGAGTATCTAAGGACAATACTGGATGAAAAAAAAATCTGGGTGGGTTATATCTATGATATAACTGAAAGGTTGACGTGGGACTACCGTTGGCTTAGTAATCACTTGTTTGTATTGATTAAATTATCAATTGAAGAAACAATTTTCGAATTCAATTGAATTCAACATATTTGCTTTGTAAATAAAGAATTTGAATAAATGCCATGTAACATCAATTCATGCATTGTAATAGATTATGTTCTTCGTTGCAAATAAATTCGATGACAGCATTTTGCATAATCATCAAACGGTATGCGTAGAAATTCAGTGAGCAGAAGATATGAAGGCATATTTTTCAATGCAGTTTTGAATAACCGAGCCAAAGCGTTGTGTTCGTCCCCGTTTTGTAGTCCGTGTTAGACACACATTCCGGAGTGCAAAAAAACATGCGGGTACAGAAGCGCCTCCGGCTTGCATGAATGTACTTCTACTTTTTATACTATATAGGCTTTAAACATGGCTTCATTCCCCTCTGTATCTGAAATGACGATTCCTAGGCTTCTTGGTTTTGACGTCTATGTTGGGGAAACCGGAAATCGGGCCATTCAAAACGTAGCAGTTAGGGCGTTTAGATAGCACTCGACATTTTACAGTTATTCAATTGTCTATCTCATGAAAAATAACATTTTATTAAGAAGCACCCCACACTATAATGTTCCCTCCTTCATGCTTGAATGTCTTTGTGGTATACTGTGGCATGGCATGTAAGCGCAGACTATTGGGTGATGGACCAAAGTTTTTCCGTCCGAGCCGATGAGGTTTGTCTTCGATGAGGTTTGTCTTCGTCACAGAACATTTCTCTACTGCTTTTCCTTCTCCGGACCGATTCAATCGAACTGGTCTTTCGCCAACTTCAACCGCGCCTTCAGATGCTTCGGCGTCAGCATCGAATCATTTCGGGGGCTTTTAACGCCTAGCCTTTGTTCTACCAGCTGCTGCTGAACTATCCGGGTACTTACGGACAAGTTCAGTTCGTCCCGGATGTTTTTCGAGGTCTTGAAGGGATCTTTCTTGGAAGGTCGCTTTATGGAAAAGTCAACCTTCGCAGTTGTTTTCCTTGGGCGTCCAGACGTTTCTATTGTTCTAACTACAGATGTTATAAATTTCTTCGAACAATGCAAATAAATTATTATGAATGGATTGAAGTACTGGATTGAATTATTTTGAAATAGGACTATGTTTTTGATTTCTATATAGGGGAGCCACTCTACGAAAAATGTAACGATTCATTAAGAGTTTTCAAACGCATATTACTCAAAATCGTTATTGCCACATATGTTGTGTTATATACCTTTAGATAGGAAGTTAATCCAGCAATTTGTTTGCTTAAAACATGAACATTGAATATAGTAAAAAAAATGGTGGGTTATATCTATGATATGAACGACCGCAAGGTTAACGTGGGACACCCGTTGGCATAGTAATCATTTGTTTGTATCGGTTAAATTATTGATTGAATGAAACAATTTCGAATTCAATTGAATTCAACAAATTTGCTTTGTAAGTGAAGAATTTGAACAAACGCCATGTAATGTAAAACATCTTGATTTTGATGGCTGTGTTCGGGAACATACTGATAGGAACCAAAAATCCCCCAACTTGCATGTATTCGCAAAGCGGATTTCCACAGGTACATTGATTTTGAAGTCTGTGTTATGGGAATCGTGAATCGGACCAATCAAAATGTGGCAGGTAGGGCGTTTAGATAATGCATAACATTTCACAGTTGTTCAATTGTTTATCTCATGAAAAATTGCATTTTATTAATTGTGATAGATGCGTAGAAATATTCCCTATCAATTGATGCAAACATCTTTTTGATCTATTGAGAAATGTTCGAGTTATAAGCATTCGAAATCTTTCATTTTTTCCTGCATTTTCTGTGTTTAGGTTTTCATTCTACCCCCCCATATATTCCGGTTAGACGTAGTCCCACGTCAAATAGTTAACAATTCGACGATTAAAATGGGTTCTTTCGATTGCACTAACCAATGTTGGTGATTGACGAGAGAATCGTCGAAAGCAACCAAAAAGCAACAATTTTTTCCAGCAAGTGAAAACAGCTTCTTCAATCAACGTGTTGGTCTCGCATCATACGATACCACTCAGTGAGTGAGCGAATCCAAACATGTGGTAGACAAGTGCATTCTGTCTCGTAAGTAGAAAGAACAGCAGCTCTGTCGACCGATGATTCACTCTCCATCGATCGGATTTGTGAGTTGATGAGACAGAGAAGGATCGCCAAGCGATAATTTTCCCGTGATTGCACTCATTTGAACAATTATCATACCGACAGCAAGCGTTTTTGGGGTCAATGCAGCAAATGTCTGTATATTGTGATGCACACCGAACAAAAATTTATAAGCAGGGAACAAAGCTGCGATTTTTATTCGATCAGTTTTTTTTAATGTCCCCACTTATTCTTAAAATTTATCAGGTGTAATACATATTTTAGATTAATGCGGGCTAATTGTATATGCGATAAAAGATGTTATGTTTTGTAAACGCTTGTGGTACAGTAGTTTGTTTTTGTGGTACAGTAGTCTGTTTTTGTTTGTTTGCAGCATTAAAGGAAATTGGAAAACCGCCAGTAGTTAACTTATAACGACAAAAGATCAGGACCACATGGCTAACGTAAAGAAGAAAACATCGAATAAAAAAATCTGGTGCATGCGAATATACACACAGATGTGATATGAAATTGATAGCAAGAATTTTTCTGTTATCCGGATGGTCAATATTTATCAGTTGTCGCATGGAGTATAGCGTTTCACCAATCGATGGAAAATAAATACGATACAGTAATCTTCCGAATATACATATTTTAGTTTTTGCGGAATGTTTCTTCAGAAAAGAAATGAAGTTCTAATGTAATTCCGAAAGAACTTTTCACACAATCAAATAACGTTACGTTCCAGATTGTATCCATTACTTTTCCCAACAAAACGTTTTGACGTAGGACTACGTCTTTCATTTCTATACCGGGGTGTAAAATCAAAGTTTCGAAAACGAAAGCGTTACGCCGGAGACCGAGATTTTGAGAGTTAATAGCTCCTAAACAACTGAACGAAATGGTATGATAAACACTTCATTCGAAAGATAAAATGTCTACGCGTTCTATACTTGTTACTTTCTGATCCAAAAACTTGTTTCAATAGTCTTAAATTTGCTTTCAAAATAGGCTATTGAAATCACCAATCGGTATATAAGCGAGCGCCGCTCGGAAATCCACTCAGTTCTAATTGAACAGCGATTGGAGCATGTGCTCGCTGCTGTGGTGAAGCTCTTCATTTATCATGAAAGCGCGGATGAACGGTGTCACCAAGAGCCTGTTTGTGCACCTTAGGCCAGAAGGGAATCCATCAGGAGGAGAGTGATGCTACAAACGGTTCCCCGGGAAGATCTCGAAGCAGCCGCTACACACACACACATACACGCACGGAATTTTTTCCGTTTGGATCGAGAAAGATCCGGAAAATAATCTGCCAGTTCCTCTAGGAATTTAGAAATACATTCATGTGAAAGAGTTTATTTGAATGTTTTCTATCCATGTAACACTGTGACCAAATATGTTTCAATCAAAGCTATTAACAGATGGTTATCGAGTTAGCATTAACCAGGCTTCCAGTATCGAGGAAAATGTGGAAATATCTAATCGTTACTGAAAATAATCTGCTAGTTCCTCTGGGAATTTCATATTACATTCATATGAAAGAGTTAATTTTAATGTTTTCTATCCATGTAACACTGTGACCAAATACATTAGGTTTTGTGATTTTTCAATCAATCGCAATCAACAGGATAGCTTCTGAAGATTATTCTTCCCCATCAGTAGGATATTTCCGTATCCAATATTGGATGCATAAAACCTTGTGCCTCCAACGTAACGCTCTCGTTTTCGAAGTTCTCCAAATATTCATTCATTCAGAATGAATTCAGATTCAACTTCATACAAATGATCTCTAAATCAACGATAGTCCTACGTCACCCTTGCGGTTATACCATAGATATAACCCACTTCCTGTTTTTAACCTGTTTTTAACCCTAATATACTCGCGCAAATGGTTTCCCAGGCCGACAATCAATAATTTTGTTTTAAAGAGGATGAACTAATTGACTTTAAAAACTGAGTGAAGATGAAGAACACACATTAATAGAGTATCACGTTTTCTGCAAGGAATGTTGAACAGATTTTCTTCTGTTAAGAACTTAATAACAGAAAAGGTTACAATTATGATTTTTTGGGGATATATTGAAATAATTTTAATATTAGTTAAGAAAGAGTAAGTACAGGTCGGACTCGATCATCCGGAATTTTAGACTCTATCATCCGGAGTATTTTGGTTTTGATTTTTTTTTGTATCGAAAATTTTGAGTAATTTGTTAATATACTTTATAAATATGATTATTTGAACAAATTTGTACGAAGCTAGATAGAGGAGAGGACTGTAAAAGGGGTTGGTCAATACAACTAGTTTCGATTATCTGCAGTAGATTTATATACGTTGGAAATTCCAAATTTAAATGAATACATCGATTGAATATTTAAACATACCTTATATGATTATTTAATGAAACATGGATGTAGTTAGGATGAGCAGGGTCTGTTCAGTATGTTTTAATTCGGTTATCCACAGTGCATCATATATAATATGATCTTTCGAATAATCATGGATGTAGTAAAGAAAAGTAAAAGTTGGGGTAGGAGTGGTGAGATTGTTGCAAAGAATACAAAATAAGTGATAAATCTTTGAATCCGCTTGGATAGTCCTTTGATTTATTGGATTCTCAAAAGATGTCTATTTAGCATCTTCATATGTTACGATATTATCGCAGAATAGATTTAATTTAATTTAATTTTTTTTTCTTGCAAATTATTATTTATTTCGGTTTAAAAATAAATTCATGAGTAACGATGTGCATTAGAGTTCCAGTGAGAATGGTCATCTCAAATTTACGAATGGGACTTCCTGAAAAGTATTGATTACCTCGAACAAATACACTATACAACATTTTAGCTCATTCAGACTTTACTTACTATTGTCGTAAAGACGCCAAAGTTTGAGTCTTCCGAAAACCATAAAATCACCGTTAATGCGTTCATGCGCTCTTTTACAGTCAACAACGGGATATCAACATTTACCTTGACTTCACAATGCAATCAGTCGGTACCTCGCCCCAAGCCTCGGCCACCCAAAACATAGCATCCCTAATGTTGATTCCGTTAACCATCTCATCGAACTCTCCTTGGCTCCTGGATGCCAAGCTTTTGCTTGTATTTGGACTTGATCATTTGAATAATATTTCGGTTCATGAGCTGTAACAAGGCAATGATTTTTTTTCGAATTTCAAAACATTACTCCTCCCTCATGGGGCGCTAGTCAATTTGTGGCTAAGATACTGCATTATACAAATAAGTCAGTGCAAATCATAGTTAGTTTACATTTACCGGGAGATTTCCTTTTAATTTTTTAATAATTCTATTATCCGGAAAATTTGATCATCCGGAGTGAAAATAAAATCAACATTCCGTTTCAACTCTAGTCGAGAGTGAGCAGTCTGAGAAACTGATCATCCATTGCTGACCATTGGACAAAACGATTTCTTCGAAGATTTGGTGTTTTTGCGAAAGCCATCAAAGTCCAGCGTGGATACAACCAGGTTACAAAACTAGAGGGACGAGAACTACTTTCATGAGGATGCATCGTATGCCTTTTCGAAATTTAC
This sequence comes from Toxorhynchites rutilus septentrionalis, assembly GCF_029784135.1. Lineage (NCBI taxonomy): Eukaryota > Metazoa > Arthropoda > Insecta > Diptera > Culicidae > Toxorhynchites > Toxorhynchites rutilus. Next base: position 199,403,635 of record NC_073744.1, read on the forward strand.
AACAAATTAGTCTAGCCAGCAAGTAATCAACTACCCATCCCCTCTTAGATGGTGCCTACACATGCTACTAATGATAAATCATTTATTTTTGATACAAATTTATTTCAATAAGTGCGATCGTTTGCCCCATAGGCTGCGAATTTGTGCCGAAAAGTCCGCATTTGATAATTTGTATTACAATAAATATTGGACAAGCAAAACTCGAAGTATTTATAAATTGCGTTTCGAAGGTTATATATAGTTTCTATTTGGTAGGCAAACTGAACCCTATTGGCTTTCCTTTTAAAAGTTATTAGACGACAACTGTTAGGTGCGCACCTGCGAGCATTAGCACATCGAAAAGTTATATTTTCATCGCATCGCATTTTTGCCTTGTGTTTCAATTCTTTTCTGAGAGCGACACCACTCTATCACAAGTAGAGGCGAATGAACTGAAAAGTTTAAAGCCTCTTTAATTCAACATCATCATCATCTATCACAAAGCGATTCGATCCAAAGCTCCGAGGCTAAGCACCCAATCGGATCAGGAAACGAAAGTAAAGCGACAGCAGAAACTAACGAACGAATCATTAAATGATACAAGCGAGCATCGATGAACACGCGCACAGATACCAAACGATGACTCTCACGCTGTGTTTATTAGGTGTTTTCGTTGACACGTCAGTTTTCTGTTTCATGAGTGATTTAAAACATATTATTGTGTGCGTTGAATGAATTAAATAAGAGAATGTAACGAGCGCTCGTTGATACGATTGGAACCATCCTTGGCACTAACCACTCGTTTTCGTCCTCGGCGCAACGAGCAATCTTTTTGCCTAAATTCGGGCGTTAGCTCACAATGTGAATTGATGCGTATAATCAATTATTCTCCATTTACCGATAATAGGCATTTATCAGTTATTGTATTGTATGTTGCTCGATCAATTCGTGCTCAATTCAACAGTTTTCCTAGGGCTTCCATTTGATGTATCAAAAGAGAAAAAAATACAGATTTTGATCAATGAATAAACTAGAAGTGGGTGATACCTGTGATATAACCGCAAGGTAGACGTAGCACTACCGCTGGCTCTGTAGTCACTCTGAATCAATTCTCAATTTGAATGTGAATAATTATTTCTAAAGATTGCTGAATGTTTTCCTTGTTATTGTGTGAGAGGATGAGTATGAGTATGAAATTTTTATTAACATGAAATTTAACTATTTCGAACTTGTTGGTGGTCCAAAAGAGAACCGTGGATTTTGCAAAAGCAACTGATGAAGTTTGATACATATTTCTATTTTGTTCTCGTGAGAATAATACATGAGAGTTTTCATGACCACCCCACGCGGAAGCAGAATGGAACTTGATGCTCATGGATACGATTGCATCCAGGGTTGCCGATCAAAAAACTGGAAGATTACTCTTAAAAAAAACTGGATCCTGCAAAATTCTTCTTTTTTTTAATCGATTATTAGTGTAGTATTTATATGTACTTCATAGATTGACATAGATTGACGACAATAAAAACAAAACAAAACAATATTTGAGAATCTTTTCTTCTAGACATAACTTGGAAAGGTTTATTTGGATAAAACTTGGAAAATTTAGTACTTGTTCCACAATGTGATTGATTGAAGTGCATGGGACAGGATTTCTGGTTATAGATCATTGCATGAAACCTAACCTTAATCCTCTGTTCTTTTCACATTTGTGTAGTGTTTTCACGAAGAGAACCGAAGAGAACTATTGAGAACTAGAACAGAGGGTCCAATCATCGGTCCGAGCCATCATCATCAATGAGCTAGATTGTTATGATTTTAATAGCCTGTTTTCAAAGCATTTTTAAGCTATTGAAACGGACCAATAAGTGACAATCATAGAACTTTTTGACATTCCATCTTTCGAATGAAGTGATTATTATACCACCCCATTCAGCCGGTAAAGAGGTATTAACGTTCAAAATCTTGCACTCCAGTGTTACTCTCTCGTTTTCGAAATTTTGAACATACACCCCGGTACAGAAATGAAAGACGTAGTCCTACGTCAAAACTCAATTCATTACTTACTACACACATTCACTACACACAATCACAGTCCTATGTCAAGATCCCGTCCGTGCCCCTGGGCTCAGACCCATTAACTTTTTTAATATAAGAATGTCGATAGAATAAAGCTATTAGATTTCATGTTGTACTAAAACTAACTGTTCTCTTTATCTATCACCACTCCTCTACTGGAAGTTTAGTAGTAGATCTCTCTTTTTGACAGAGTTTGTCAATTCACAATGCCTCTTACGTGGTTAGAATAGAAGAAAATGTGCTTTTATAGATTTTTGTCTGAGTGTTGATATAAAATGAATTGTACCCGATTCTAACTGAATCGAATCTTATTAGGAAATTTGATGCGGGTCGTTGAGTCGTTGAGAGTACACATGGTACGCCAGTTTGGAAAAAGTAGTACTGAGAACAAGACGTCAAAAGTTTTGAATGAAGGACATACCATATCAGACACCGCGTCACTAAAATAATGAGAATTTCCAAAAATTATATAATTACATATTCTTGAATATTTAGACATCAGAAGTATGTAAAAAAACATAGAATATTCCCTTAACCCTAGATTCACAAAATATATTTACGATCATTTTGTTCATAAACATATGTCTTTGATACACCTTACTTTGATTAATAAAAATCTACAAATGGAAAACATGAAAAAAATTGAAAAAAATATCTGAGCATTCTAGGCATACAGTAGGGTGATGCTTCATAGACATGTGATGCCATGTGCTGTTCTTTTAGTAGATTGTGTATGAGAGTCGTGTTTTTATGAATCTAGGGTTAAGAATGAGAGATCTTGTAATGATTTACTTCTCAATTGATCCACATTACTTCGCAAAACTTTCTGCAAGCCAATCCAAGCTGCTATTTTTAGCTTGGTGTCGCTGTGCCTAGCGTGAATTTGCAAAGCGTTCGAGATCTCATTGCCCTGTAAACCTCAACCAATAGCGAAGTGACACAATCGGCTTACTTTTCCAAATTAGTACAATCTCGCAATGTTTATTCACCCCCCGTAAAGGTGTCGTGTTTACATAACACCAGTTGGGTTTGTCTGTGCCAGTATTTGGTCGTCCAATTCGAGATAAAAATCCAAACCAAAGATAGAAAATCTTAAACACTCTGCAAATACAACAACAACACAACTACAATAGCGCCGAAAACACAACGAAACTAAAAGCGAGAGTAAATTTCACTACCCATAATACCCACTAATCGAAACAACTATTTCGGTTTTATCGTGACTTTTACCAAAAACACCAACATCAGGGCAATGAATCGTTGCGCCAAATGACAAAACGTGACTCAATTTGCCTGTTTTCGGCTTTAATTTTGCTGCTGTTGTTGGAGTGGATGAAAGAACGGTACAAAATCGTAATGCCGAGTGTTCGGACCGAGCCCGTGGTGTCGCGTTTATGGCTTCCCTCGAGCGACAATGAAAAAGTACACACAAATGTTCGTGAGAGAGGTGAGAACTCGAACTGGAAAACACACAATATGGTTGTTGCCTTAAAGACGTAAAGCGCGAGATTTTGTTGATTGCAGTCACGATTTGTGCATGTTTGGAAATGTTTCGCTCTCCAAGCCCGGTGTGTTGGGACGAAACGAAGGTTTTGGGGGAATAAAGCCAATGATGAGTCACGCACTTCGGTTGCCACTGATGACACCTTTAAAATTTGAAAGCAGGAAAACCATAAATTTGAGCTGACGACTCGCACTCGACGCAGTTGTCTCTATCAAGACATGAACCTGTATTGATGTCCGATAACAGAGTATGGCATTATTCGAGAATTCACGCCCTAATTAGGGGCTTATGACTCTGTTTACTTCCCGCCGAGTAACAACGTGGCAGCTGCCCGTTTGGTGTCACCTGGATGTGATAAATACATTTGCTGAGCTTCTACACGTACGCATAGCAACCGGAGATAGCGGCGGAGTCATCGCTCGCGGCTGCGGTACACGCTAAGGCAAATTTCATGTAGCCCACGCCTCGAGCCCTTCTGCCCTCCGCACCTTCTGTCTGTGTGCCGTCGTGTTGCAACAAGGAAATTACATCCCGAAAGGCATGACTCGAATAATCAAATAGTAGAAAAAGCGACGCGAGAAATACAACGAAGACGACGGCGACGAATCGTCGTCTGTCTCCCCTCAAGGGCCCCACCCCCTGCCTCCCCCAATGAGAAACTACAAATATGAGCAAAAATGATCATAATAATGACATCATTCTTTACAGCGCTATCTACTTACAACCCCACAGGGGCAGTAAATGTAGTTTGGAGGAGTGGGTAGAAAAAAGCAGATGAATAAGATCGGACTGAGGGCGGCGACGTGGCCAATGTGGTAAACCGGAGGGAAAATTGAAACAGAGCCGGCTTAAGATCGATGAAAAACGAATGAGATGAAAAAAAGAAATTAATGTAGTCATTGCAAAATAGGGGCGAATGGAAATTATGCGGGGTCCATAATAACGATTCACATCGATTGGAACGTTGTAGTTCTAATATTGAGTAGTCGTCTTGAAGTAACCGGCTTGAAGGTTGCGGAAATCTGACTCTGATTCGATATTCACATTTGTGAGTTCGTTCTTTTTCGTTGTGATGGCCAGGGTTTAACATTTTCGTAGGCGAAACATGCAAATTGACTCTCTTCTCAGTCGATTCGCTTCGGCATTCGCCGTCAACACTAGTTCATGAATCATCCTCACTCTTAACGCTCGTGAATTCATTTCTAGTCAATTCAGTTCTAGCAAATGATTATCCTAATCGACGTAATGAATGAACACAAATCTGCTTCTTCATTCAATCTGATTTCAATCTACCACTACTACCCCATCCTGACATGTACCTCGTTGCCCGCGTACATAATCTTATTTAAAAAGTTTATGAGCCTGAGCCTAGGGGCACGGACGGGATCTTGACATAGGACTGTGATTGTGTGTAGTAACTTCATTTTAATTGAGTTTTTCATTGTTCAAAATCTGTATTTTTTTCTCTTTTGATACATTAAATGGATGCCCTGGAAAAACCGTTTCCTGTATGTACTTGTATCCTTCAAACGGGTTAGATGACATAACGTGGTAGAATTCGGTACCGCATTCTGTTCAAAAATGTACACAAAAATACCATGAAAGCCATTACTACCCTTTTCTTCTATTTATTCAATCATGCAGAAGAAGACAATGAGTCATCATGTATCATTTTTAAACACAAGTCTAAATAGTTAAGACCTACATAAAAAAATGGGTGGGTTATATCTATGATATAACCGCAAGGTTGACGTGGGACTACCTTAGCTTAGCAATCACTTGTTTGTATTGGTTCAATTGAATTCAATTTATTTGCTTTGTAAGTAAAAAGATTGAACATGTAAGGTCAATTCATGCATTGTGATAGATTACGTTCTTCGTTACAAGTAAATTAAATGACAGTCCTTTTACGTTTGGTATGATGCCTAGGACGAAATATGTGAACGGAAGAATAATCAAACGATTATTTTATTTTAATTTTCCCTCTGAAGTTTGCATCTATCAAGTGTACGTACTTCTCGAACCGCGAATTTGCTTCAAACCTGAAAGTTTATTCGCTTGTAGTATCTGCACGATTTTACAGGTTCCTAAGTTTAGACGACCGTGTTAGGGAAACATATTCTAGTCTGCACATAGGCAAGCGAGTACAAAAGTACTTGCAGTTTGCATTTATTTGCAAAGCCGATTTCCCCAGAAACCTTGGATTTGAAATCTGTGTTAGGCAAACACATTTCAGTCGAAACAAAAATGCTGCCGACTTGCATGTATTTTGCAATGCCGATTTCCCCAGAAACACATTTCAGTCGGAACAAAAATGCCCCCGACTTGCATGAATTTGCAGTGCCAATTTCCTTCAGGCACCTTGGTTTTGAAATCTCTGTTAGGGAACACATTTCGGTGGGATCAAAAACTCCCCCTACTCTCCTGAGAAGAGTTGCTGCCTCTGCCTAGATGCTGCCAATTTTGCTACTCTGTGTTTGCGATGCCGATTTCTCCAACGCTGCTTAGTTTTGATGGCTGTGTTGGAGAAACCGTAAATCAGGCCAATCGAAACGAGGCAGTTAAGACGTTTAGATAACGCATAACATTTTACAGTTATTCAATTGTTTATCTAATGAAAAATAACATTTTATTAACTGCAAAAAACGCGTAGAAATATCCCCTATCAATTGATGCAAACATCTTTCCGATCCAGTCAAAAATGTTCGAGTTATAAGCATTCGGAATCTTTCATTTTTTCCTGCATGTTCTGTGTTTAGGTTTTCATTTTACCACCCATATATTCCGGTTAGACGTAGTCCCACGTCAATATAAGACTGAGTCAAATCAATCTATGACTACAAAAATATATTATAGATGAAAATCACTATCTCCTTCGTTACCACGTTGTCCGGAAAATTGTTTGTAATAACTTTATAGCCCTGTAAGATCGCGACTACTCAAGCTATCATAATCTGATTTACGTGGGTATACCCTTTCGATCTTCTAAATCGGCAGCCATTTAAATTCATTTATTACATTTTTACATAACCAAACAACATACTCGATATTATGACATTCTGGACCACAATTACACAAATTGTTAGTAGTGAGACCTACACGAACCACTGGTGGAAGTCTTCGTATCGAAGTAAGGAGTTCGCATTCACACGGCCAACCGGATGAAACGTTGGGCGCAAGCATCGACGTCGAGTCTCATCTAGGATGCCTTCTGAGCAACAAAATGTGAAGTTCCACATGTTGTAAAAAGCAAGCGACTCAATAAGTTCCTCAACTGGTAGGTCGAGGAGCGACCCCGCTATTCATGATCCCGCATTGCAATTGTTTTTCCCACCGGCGTGAAGCAATACCCGTAGTAAAAGGATGCGTGATGATGATGGTAAAAAAAATATTGAAGCCGCTCTACACCCAAACGTTGGCAGAAAACATATCATCTTCGGCAGAAAAAAAAACGCTTTTCCGTGTGCTGAAGAGTGAAATGCCTAAATAAACTCACCTTTTTCAAAAGCTTTGAAATGTTTGTATGTATGGAACCAGACATCTCTTTCTCTCAGACTGAACGTCAGCATGGGATTGTACCAAAAAAAACCAAGTCCAAACGATGTCAACGGGGATCGAACCAAGGCCGGCTGGAATGCAAGGCTGTTTTACACGACCACGCTATCCACATGGCCACTGGTGCTGTTGCATAAATGGGTGATGATATTACACCACATTATAACATGAAGTAGGAAAGTGTTTTTAAGAGTAAAGGCTTGTTTGAAGCTAGTTAATGGCTAGAAACGTCCCGAATTGACCAATAGAAAAGGTGTTGTGTTCCATCAAGACAACGCATGTCTATAGTGACTCGCCAGAAATTTTGGGAGCTTGAATGGAATGTTTTAATGCATCCACCGTATAGTCCGGCCCTGGCACCAAGCGTTTACCATCTTTTACTGGCATTGCAAATAGAGATGCCAACCTTCCTGATTTTTCAGGATTTCCCAGACCTTTTGGCCCACATCCTGACACTCTGACAAACACTCGATTTTGCCTGACTTTTCTGGAGTGATGAGTGATGATTTTCCCTGATTTTTTAGTTTTTTTCATCACAATAAAAAGGATTCGTATTATGTATACCGGGATTCTTGTCTTAGTTTTACTGGTTAGAAATGAAAACATAGCTCTTTGGTTCTCCCTTGTATAGTGATTGCTCTTTCTTTCGTGTATTATTTATTATTACGTATTAATATTTATTCGAATGCTTAAAACACGTAGTGCGTTTATTCCACCTGAAAATGCATTATGTTTTTCGCTGCACTATGACAGAAAATGAAACCATCAACGCCAATTGAATGAATTGAGGATAATTTTGCGAGATATTTTTCTCTCTCTCCCCAAAACCTTATGTCAAAGATTACAGAGTAATAGATATTTAGTAGATTTTATAATTATAAATTATTCAAAAACCGTAAAAATGTATGACATTTATTGTCGTAGTCATAGTATCACAAACCACAATACTAATAATGCATAGTTGTGGAAATGCCTAAATAAAGACAAGAAGTTTGCTCAAGTATAAAACAAAGTATTAAAATTAATATAACAATGATTATTAATAGATTGGGTATGGAAATATTGGAAAGAATATTAGCCACTAAAAATTATGTAGAACTGAAAAAAGAAGATAAAGGTTCCCTTATGTTTTCGCAGCAAATTTGTGCCGCCATTGATGATAAATAAATCGAGATGTTGATCAAGAGTAATCCTCAGTGTACGACAAATGAATTAGCAAATTCAATACAGATATCTAAATCCATCGTTGATGAGCATCTGCTGAAGCTTGGTACGTATTTTGAGACGATATGTGGGTTCCACACAATTTGAATGAAATCCTTTCCATCAGGCCAACGATGCATGTTTCGATAAATTACACAATCAATTATTTTGGAGTCATGGTAGGAGATCCTACATTACCAGCTCTCAAATTAACCGGTCATTACACCCTCAGACTATCACAGGTTCAGGCCTCTACAAAATTCATTCCAGGGCAAGAACTTCGATTCTATGGGCAGTACAGAAAATACCTTGAACAGTTTTCGACGAGAAAGCGAACATGATCTAAAACTTTTCCCCGATTCGACCCTATGAGGGTGATAAATGTTACTTGGTACATTTAACCAATCTATTTATTCATTGCTCAACGTCTATCTGGGCAAAGGGCTATATCTTCGGAGAACAATCGCTTTTATAATTCTAGACCGGAAAAACAAATTCATTTCAAGAAAACACTATAAACTCAAGCTATAATTAGTTGATCTATTGATCTAGATATCTTTACGAGGGGTGTAACCTATCTATTTAACACCTCCCTGCTTTAATTCAGTTCATTATTTCATAAGGAACCTACACAAAATCTATCCGGTCGTCTTCCTACTCTTTTACTCCTGCGAATTTCAACTCCTGCGAACTATCTCAGGAGATCTTCTTGGAGAATCAACGCTTACACTTCTAGGAGATCTCGGTTGATCAGGGGTGCTCACTCTTCTCTTGTTTACAACTTTTGGGTAAATATAATCCTCTCTCTTTGTCATTCTCAATTTCAACTGATTCCTGCTCGCTAATCTCAAGGCTCCGTTAACGTCCACGTAAAACGTGTTAGTACTATTGACACCAACAATCTTTGCTTCGATCCATGATCTGGTACTTCTAATCTCACTTTTATACCACACCAGATCGCCTACTTTAAATTTTGATTCAATTTTTGCATGATTTTTCTTACTATTAACATCTTCCTTAAAACTAACTTTCTTCTTTATTGTTTCAACATTCGGTTTCAAATTTGACTCGAGATCCGTTTTTGGAATGAACGAAAAGACCTTACTAGCAGGCGTACAATCTATGGCCTGACTGTAACTGTTACGGTAGCTAAATAGAAATATTTCAACAATTTCCGCTAACTTTTTGTGATTAAATTTCGGATCGACAAGAAGCTTCCTAATCCCATTTTTTGCAGTCTGCACCGCTCTCTCAGCAAGTCCATTGCTTTCAGGTGAATAAGCTGGACTTTTCATTAACTCTATCCTCATTGATTTAGCGTACTCCGAGAAGGCATTACTAGTAAATGGAGGTCCATTATCACTGACTATGGTACCACAAATTCCGAAAATTCTGAATATTGAATTCAGCACGTTGATCAATGCTTCCGCATCCGTCCTATGCATCATTCTGATGTCCATCCATTTCGAATAGGCATCAATCATAACCAGAAACGTCCTCCCTGCTAAGTGGAAAAAGTCCAAATGTATTCGATCGAAGGGACAAAGAGCTTTTGGCCATTCAGAGAACTTCTTCTTGACGGCTCTGCCCATACTACGGCATACCTCACATTGTTGAACGAATTCTTCGATTTGCTTATCTAAGCCTTGCCAATATACAAATCTACGAGCTGCCTGTTTCATGCGAATGACACCAAGGTGACATCCATGCAACAACTCTAAGGTACGTTTCCGACAAGACTTTGGAACAATTACTCTCTCAGAATACATCACACAGTTTTTGTACAGCGATAAACAGCCCTGATTCGAAAAGTAAAATTTCAAATCTGCTGGAATTGCGCTCTCTTTCCATCCGACTCTCACACACAGAGAAAGCTCTTTCATTCTCGGGTCATCCTGAGTAGCCTGACCTATCAACTCTAGATCGACCACTTCCGCTTCGCCACTTAACCAGCGAAGATCAGCTACATCTGCTATCCCTGTCTCACCCTGAAATCGGCTTAAGGCATCGGCATTCGAGACATTCGAACCCGGTCGATACTCAATGTTGAAATCGAAAATCGACAACATGTGGACATATTTTTGCAATCTAGTGACGGTTAACGATGGAATACCTTTCTTGAAATCGAAAATACTCGCCAATGGCTTATTATCTGTTACAACTGTAAAACTTTTTCCGTAAATGTATTTGAAAAACTTCGTTAAACCAAATACTACCGCGAGTGCCTCTCGATGAAGATTCGGATAATTTTTTTCCGACACTGAAAGAGTACTTGACACATAAAATACAGGCTTCTCTATCCCTCCTAATTTGTGGCACAACACTGCTCCAACCCCATTAGAACTCGCATCACAGATGATCACGATGGGTAGCTCGGGATTATACAACGCCAACAGCTTGTGGCTAAGCAAAAGCTTCTTACACTCACTGAAAACTTTCTCACATTGGTCATTCCATTCAAAACGAACGTTTTTCGTCAGCAGCGCATAAAATGGACTGAGTTTCATCGACAGATTCGGAACAAACTTCGAATAATAATTAATCATTCCTAAGAACGATTTCAACTGGGAGACATCCCTTGGACGTGGAGCTTCCTTAATCGCTTTAACTTTCCCATCCGACGGACTGAGACCCCTCTCTGACACCTTGTGCCCTAGATACTGAATTTCTCTCACTAGAAATTCACTCTTGCTCAAGCTGACCTTGACTTTGTGCTTTTTCAATTGATCAAGTACCTCGTATGTTGTAGCAATCAAACCCTCAATAGTATCGCTCCCTATCATAATATCGTCCAGAACTCTGAACTCCCTCTATTCCGGTTAAGATTTCATCCATAATCCTTTGGAAAGTGGATGCTGCACTCGAGATTCCAAAAGGTAATCTAGTAAACGCATACAGACCTTTGTGAGTGTTCACAACTAAAAATTTTTGCGACTTTTCTGTAACCTTAATCTGCATATACGCACCATGCAGATCCAACTTAGCGAAATACTTATATCCACTCATATTGGCGAACACATCGTTAATATTCGGTAACGGATAATGCTCATTGCAAATGACTTTGTTCACTGTCACCTTACAATCCATACAGATTCTCACGCTGCCGTCTGCCTTAGGAACCACTACGATTGGTGATGCCCAATCGCTGTGTTGAACAGATCTAAGAACATCTTCTCTCACCAACCTATCTAACTCCTCTGAGACCTTCTCTCTGAGTGAAAACGGCACATCATACGGCTTGTAAAACACTGGAGACGCATGGTCTCTCACAACAATATTAGCTTCAAAACCTTCCATTGGATGCTGCAGATTTTCTGCGAATAACTCACGGTACTTGGTATTTAACGCAAAAAGTATCTTATTTCTTTCTCGATCACACATCTGGTCACTCATCGACACATTCATACCTGTACTTTCACACAATACGTGAACGAAATAACCTCGCCAATCAGGATACAATACGTCCAACCAATCCCGACCCATGAGTGGACAAAATCTATCACTATCAACTATGATCAACGGTAAAACGAATAATCGATCATCATCGCACCTAACCTCCACTTGGATCGATCCTGCGATCTTAAGTAAACTCCCCGAAATCACTTTCAACTTAACCTCACACTTCCGAAGACGCAAATCGGGAAAATTCTGAATATAATCGTACTTGCTCATAACGGTATACGTTGCCCCAGAGTCGATCTCGAAATGATACCACTTGCCTTCTAGTCATACTTTCCTGAACAGGGGAAGATTCGTCACGTGGTTCAACTCGGCTTCGTTGTCAAAATCCGGTAATTCCACCTTATCGTCGTCGTTCGCCAGTCCGTTCATATTCCGCTTACTCCAACAGTTCCTGGCGATGTGGCCCTGCTTTCCGCAACAGAAACACCGAACGTGCTTATTTCCTCGACTCGTCGAATTCTTCCGGGAAATGGACCGCCCCCCTTGGCTCCCTTGCTGGCTGCGCTTGCCATCTTCGTGGCCACGTGTCTTCGAACGACCTCGTTTCATGTACTGTCCCGCATTGATCCGGTTGTTGTACTCCTGCTTCCTTTTCATCTTCATCTGGTCCTCCTCGATTTGCTCCAGATTCTTGGCTTTGGATACTGCTTGGTCGAAAGTGGTGTCGTCCGCGCTTGTCATTAGCTCTCCTTGGATTTTGGCATTCCAAAGGCCTGCTATGAACTTGTCTCTGAGCGCCTTGTCGAGGAACTCTCCGAAAACACAGTGCTTTGAGAGAGCTTGTAATTCAACAGCGAAATCTGCTACCTTTTCGAAGCTGTTCTGGTTCCGTTTGAAGGACTCCACTGATTGAGCGATCCGTCTCGTACGAAACATCCTTATGCGTTTGGGGATACAGCAACTGCTGAAGCTTTTTCAAGGCTGGCAATCCGATGAAATGGACAATCAGCTTCCGTTTGAACGTGTTGTCCTTGATTTCATTCAATTCGAAGAAGTTTTCTGCTCTCTCCAAATAGTCGTCGAAGTCTGCACTTGGAACAAAGTTTTCCAAAGTTCCGATCAGCCTCGTTCCACAGACTGTTTCTTGTTTCGCGATCTGCGACCCAGTAGCCATAGCTGCCTGTTCCTCTTTCGGCGGCATCTGTAGCGATGACGATGATTCGATGATTCACTTACACGCGTTTCCCGCAAAACTTTTTTTTGCTATTTTCTCGTCGCCACTGATAAATGTTACTTGGTACATTTAACCAATCTATTTATTCATTGCTCAACGTCTATCTGGGCAAAGGGCTATTGTAACCGAGATTTACACTAACTACGGTTCGAGAATTGTAAGCCCCTTGGTCGTAGCGGAACGCGATTACGATGCGTTTTATCTGTCAACGCATGACGGAGCGCAATATGAGAAAACAAAGAAAGTCTCATTCTATAGCACGAGGTAGTGAACTGAGTACGCAAAAATATTAAAATTATACATTGGCTAAAATATTAGTGTACATTTATCACGATTTTCCAAGTGAGTCATTATATCGCAAGTTAAATTATTGAATTTAAATTGAAACATATCTATATAATGAATTACAGAATATTTATATTTATATTAATTCATATTGATTTGTGGATATAACCTAAAAGGGAGGATAGTATTAATGTAAGTGGATATAAAATAAGTATAATCCTTGAACTACAATAAATATTATAGCTTTTAGCACTATTATCACCAAGAACGCACGGTCTTTGATTGCTTAAAAGGATATTTACTCCCGTTCCAACAAAATCTAAAAGATTAATAGCGAGGATGTCATCCCGTCAGACAAGGAGCGCACGTTGTGCTACACCGGATGAATCCAAATGCCCGGCATGTGATAACCCCAACGATCAGCGTATGGTTTCCTGCTGTCACTGTAAGGTGTGGTGGCACTACGATTGCGTAGGTGTTGATGAAGGTATAAGCGCAGCAGATCGGACCTTCAATTGCCCAAGGTGTCAAAAACCATCACCCACGATTCCGTTCGATGGTCGATCCCGGACGAAGTCGCCTAAGCGAAACACCAGTAAGGGCAGCAGTGTAGCAGCTTCTTCCACCTCCAGCGTACGAGCAAGGAGGGCTCGCTTACAGCTTGAAAAACTCGAGGCCGAAAAGGCTCTAACCACAAAAATGTTGGAGCAGGAACGTCGAGAACAAGCTTTAAGACATGAGCAGGAGAGACTACTGAAGGATGCCGAGATCGAGCAGGTCAAATTACGCCTAGAGAAGGCGATCTTGGACGAGAAATTCCGAATCCAAGAGGAAGAGTTGGACGATCAAAGCAATGATGGGATAAGCCTACGGTCCCAACAAAGCAGTTTCAGTAAGGTCGAGCAGTGGAAGATTGAACCTCAACATACCACCGAGCCGGTAGGAAAAGCTGTATCGCCTGAAGCAGTACAGACGACTGTCGTCGCGACCATGACTACCGTTAGAAACAATGTTCAGCCGGAGGTGCACTCGCGGGTGGTTAACAGGAATCAACTGGGACTCTCGAAAAGTCTAACCGCAGCAGATATTCCATTAGGATCGAATGCAGATACTAATTTTTGTGGAATGATCAATACTATAAGTAAGCCAAGTAGTGACCAGGGATTAGAAACAGAAGGTAGCAAACATATTCCGGTTGATAGCGATACGCCGACTCCTGTTCGGAATGATCCACAAGTAGCTCAGTCGTCACATCAGTTTCCCTTTTCCTCCGTTTATCAAACTCAGTCATTGAATCGCGTCACTGGTATATCGTCAAATGCGATTGAGACGCTCGACGGCCCCAAGTATAGTACGGTGCACGCGAATGATCCACAAGTTACACATAGTGTACAGCAACATCCATTAGATCGTAGAGGTCTACCAGGTGCAGACCTGCAGGGAGTTCCATCGAACCAGGGCAACCAAATACCATCATCGTACGGATTTTTGACAAATTCCGAACCAGCAGCAACTGGGCAGTATGGGTTGCCTCATTATTCCACGAGCTCCGCACTGCCACCTGGGTTTGGATTAGGACCAACACCACAGCAACTGGCAGCCAGACAAGTAATGTCGAGAGAACTGCCACCTTTCTCGGGAAATCCTGAAGACTGGCCGCTGTTTATCAGCTCGTATCGGAACTCTACCCAAGTGTGTGGGTACTCGGAAGCAGAAAATTTAGCCCGACTGCAACGCTGTTTAAGGGGTCACGCCCTTGAAATCGTACGGAGTCGCTTACTGTTACCAGCAGGTGTTCCACACGTAATTGCGACGTTGGAGATGATGTATGGAAGACCAGAATTGCTCATCCATACCCTACTGCAGAAGGTTAGATCAGTCCCACCGCCTAAGCATGATCGCCTCGATTCGCTGATTGCGTTCGGCGTAGCAGTGCAAAATTTATGCGATCACCTGGAAGCTGGCGGTCAGCATGCACACTACAATAATCCGATGCTGCTTTCCGAATTAGTTGAAAAACTTCCCGCGAATCTCAAACTCGACTGGTCGTTGTATAAGCAACGTTGTGGAGAGGTGAATATTCGTATATTCAGTCAATATATGTCCATGCTAGTTCGGGCGGCGACGGACGTTACTCTTTTCGATCCAAGACAGCATGTAGTCCAACAGCATCGAGCAGTAAAACCCGAAAAGCTATTAAAAGATAAGTCCTTCTGCGGATCCCACACGGTGGAAGAATCGTCGAAGCAAGGGAAGGGCCCACATACTCCTGTGAATCAAAATCGTTCATCCCAACCAGCGTGTCTTCTGTGTCAGGACCCCAACCATAGGGTGAAGGAATGTCACCTTTTTGGCAGGAAAAGCGTGGAAGAAAGATGGAAGACGATCCAACAGTACGGCCTCTGCCGGCAGTGTTTAGGCGCTCACGGGAGAAGACCCTGCAAATCACAGCGGCGATGTGAAGTAGGTGGCTGTCAGTTCAGGCATCACCCGTTGCTTCATTCTATCCCACCTAAGAGCAACCCCAAAGAATCCGAGGCAGTTGTAAGCTACCACAAAACTGAGAAGCGGGCTTTATTTCGTATCATTCCCGTTACGCTGTATGGTAACAACCGTTCAGTTTCTGTGTTCGCATTCTTGGATGACGGTTCTTCGACAACGCTGATAGACGAAGGAGTCGTGAAGGAGCTTGGGGTAACGGGAGAACAACTCCCGTTGTGCCTTCAATGGACGGCGAATGTAAAAAGATCGGAGGCTGAATCACAACGAGTCCGACTTGAGATATCCGGTGGTAACGATTTAGTAAAATATCCATTAGCCGATGTCCGTACGGTGAGCAGCTTGGATCTGCCTCAGCAGACTTTGCGATATGCGGAGCTTTCCAAAATCTTTCCGCATCTGAAGGGTCTG
Source organism: Toxorhynchites rutilus septentrionalis (assembly GCF_029784135.1). Classification (NCBI taxonomy): domain Eukaryota; kingdom Metazoa; phylum Arthropoda; class Insecta; order Diptera; family Culicidae; genus Toxorhynchites; species Toxorhynchites rutilus. The sequence goes on from NC_073744.1 coordinate 199,419,786, forward strand.
CCTGTAAAGGACTATACTAATGCACACCCTCGTATCCTTATTGGAAACAATCATGCACATGTCACGGCCACTCTCAAAATACGCGAGGGCAGAGCAGGTGATCCCATCGCAGCGAAGTCTAGGTTGGGGTGGACCATATTTGGTTCTAGTTTAAACGCTGAAAACGCTCACAGTTTCCTGATTTGTGAATGCAATCGTGATCAGGGCCTACACGAGATGGTAGAAAAATATTTCTCGGTCGACAATGTGGGAGTTGCAGCTGCATCGTTTCCACAGTCGAAGGAGGAACAAAGGGCGACTCGTATTCTTACTGAAACGACGAAGCGGGTTGGCATGCGGTTCGAAAGTGGTCTGCTGTGGAAGTTCGACGACTTCGAGTTTCCGGATAGTTATGCGATGGCTATGCGTCGCTTGCAGTGCTTGGAACGGCGTATTCGAAGCGATACGGTGATCGGAGATAGCGTGAAGAGGCAACTGGCGGAATACCGGATAAAGGGATACTTGCACGAAGCGACGAAGGAGGAGCTCGAAGAAGCGGATCCACGCAAAACGTGGTACTTACCGCTAGGTGTTACCATACACCCCAAGAAGCCGTCTAAAATACGGATCTTTTGTGATGCTGCGGCGATGGTGGATGGCGTTTCCTTGAACTCCATGCTTATTAAGGGACCTGATTTATTAAACAGCCTGCTTGGAGTTCTTTTTGGATTCCGAGAAAAACGGATTGCGATCTGTGCGGACCTTATGGAAATGTTCCATCAAATTCAGATACGTAAAGAAGACCGACATGCTCAGCGAATTCTCTGGCGAGATGATCCGAATCAGGAACCGAAAGTCTATCTCATGGACGTGGCGACATTCGGCGCCACTTGTTCGCCATGTACAGCACAGTACATCAAAAATGTAAATGCGACCGAACACGAACAAGATTTCCCCGCTGCAGCCGATGCCATTATCAGGAAACATTATGTTGATGATTACCTTGATAGTGCGGACAGTGTGGAGGAAGCTGTGAGATTGGCTCAGGATGTAAGCTACGTTCACTCACGCGGTGGTTTTCATCTTCGAAAGTGGCTTTCTAACTCCAAAGACGTCCTAAAACGGGTCGGGGAAAGAAATCCTGGTTCAGAAAAATGCCTTCTGCTGGATAAGGCTAGCTCAACCGAGCGCGTGCTTGGGATGTACTGGCGTCCTGAGCAAGACGTCTTCACATACACCTACTCAGTGGGACAAGAGGAAGCACATCCTACGAAACGACAGATTTTGCGGGCCGTTATGAGCCTTTTCGACCCACTCGGACTACTCTCTCATTTCCTCGTTTTCGGAAAAATCATAATCCAGCAGATTTGGCGCGCGAAAACAGGGTGGGATGATCCGATACCGAAAGAGCTCTGTGAACGGTGGACTCAATGGACAGCAGAATTCAAGTATTTAGACCAGATTAGCATCCCACGTTGCTACTTCCCGCAAAGATCCGTGAAAGATATTTCGTCGTTGCAGCTGCATATCTTCGTAGATGCTGGGGAAGATGCGTATGCTTGCGTAGCATATTTACGGGCAGAGTTCTCCGAGAAAATTCAATGTGCAATCATTGGAGGGAAAACCAAGGTTGCTCCCCTCAAAACGCTTTCTATCCCGCGGCTGGAGCTCATGGCGGCAGTCATTGGAGTGAGATTGCGAAAGACCATTATGAATTTCCACTCACTCCCGATCGACAGATGTATATTCTGGAGCGACTCAAGGACAGTTCTGGCCTGGATCAATGCCAACCACTGCAGCTATCGGCAATTCGTTGCATGTCGTATTGGCGAAATCTTATCGAAGTCGAAGGTGGAAGAATGGCGTTGGGTTCCATCTAGAGAAAATGTAGCAGACGAAGCATCGAAGTGGAGCCGAGGACCCTGCCTATCAACAAGTGGCCGCTGGTTTACTGGGCCAGAATATCTTCTATTGCCGGAGGAACAATGGCCAGCGGACGTTAAGCCATTCTTAGAAACGACGACTGAGGAGATGAAATCGTGTTTAGTCCACCAGACAATAAATGGGGAGGTCGTCATTGATTGGTCACGGTTTTCCAAATGGCAACGTCTTTGGAGGACAATTGGGTACGTGCAACGATACGTGGAGAATTTTATGCTGAAAGCGAAAGGAAGGGAGCTGCAAGTTGGGCCATTAACGCAAGAAGAGCTTTACAATGCGGAAAAATGTCTGTGGCGGCAAATTCAACGGGAAAGCTATCCAGAGGAGATGAAAACGCTTAAAGCAGCTCAGAGCAAGCACCCGGATAAGCAGGCAAAGCTGCACGGTACGAGTAAACTCCGGAAGCTATCGCCATTTCTCGATACTGACGGAGTAATTCGTTTGGACACCAGAATTGTAGCGGCCACATGTGTATCCTACGATACCCGGTGTCCGATAGTGCTGCCAAAAGAGCACCCAGCAACTCAACTTCTAATTGAGTGGTACCATCGCAAATACCTACATGCAAACGCCGAAACCGTCGTCAATGAGGTGCGACAGCGATTTCATATCTCTAATCTCCGCACCATTGTACGACAGATCAAGAAGATTTGTTCACTCTGCAGAATCAGGAAAGCTGTTCCTGAAATACCACGAATGGCACCACTTCCAGCGGCCCGGCTGAGTGCGTACGAGCGTCCTTTCTCGTACGTCGGCCTCGATTATTTCGGCCCAACTCTCATACGTGTGAACCGAAGCGAGACAAAAAGGTGGATAGCACTATTTACGTGCCTCACCATCCGAGCAGTGCACCTCGAAGTTGTCCATTCTCTTTCCACAGAGTCATGTAAAATGGCCCTGAGGCGTTTTATAAACCGTCGTGGAGCACCGATTGAAATCCATAGCGATAGAGGCACCAATTTCGTGGGGACCAACAACGAGCTGCGCAGAGAGATGTCGAAGATTGATGACCAATTGGCAGAAGTTTTCAGTAACGCTCATACCAAGTGGGTATTCAATCCGCCCGGAACTCCACACATGGGCGGATCGTGGGAGAGACTAGTGAGATCAGTGAAAATAGCACTGGCTGCCATGTACACTACTAGAACTCCGAACGAAGAAACACTCATTACGCTGGTAGTTGAGGCCGAATGCGTGGTGAATTCACGACCATTGACATTCATTCCGTTGGAGGTAGAACAGCAGGAAGCTCTAACTCCCAATCACTTTTTGCTCCTGAGCTCTAGCGGCGTGGTTCAACGACCACAAGCATTGGCGGAGTCTGAATCTGCCTGTAGAAGTAATTGGAATCTGGGACGGGTGATGTTGGACCAATTTTGGCGTAGATGGGTCCGGGAATACCTTCCCACTCTTACGCGCCGATCCAAGTGGTTCGATGACGTGAAGCCCATTTGCATTGGTGATCTGGTGATCGTGGTCGAAGATGGCATCCGGAATGGTTGGACACGAGGACGGGTACTGGAGGTCATCGCTGGCCAAGACGGCCGAATTCGACAAGCCATGGTGCAGACAGCCTCGGGTCTAGTACGGCGACCAGTAGCTAAGCTGGCGCGATTGGATTTAAAGCAGAGTAAAACTGGTCTTGAGGTCTCTGACCAGTCTTACGGGTCGGGGAAATGTAACCGAGATTTACACTAACTACGGTTCGAGAATTGTAAGCCCCTTGGTCGTAGCGGAACGCGATTACGATGCGTTTTATCTGTCAACGCATGACGGAGCGCAATATGAGAAAACAAAGAAAGTCTCATTCTATAGCACGAGGTAGTGAACTGAGTACGCAAAAATATTAAAATTATACATTGGCTAAAATATTAGTGTACATTTATCACGATTTTCCAAGTGAGTCATTATATCGCAAGTTAAATTATTGAATTTAAATTGAAACATATCTATATAATGAATTACAGAATATTTATATTTATATTAATTCATATTGATTTGTGGATATAACCTAAAAGGGAGGATAGTATTAATGTAAGTGGATATAAAATAAGTATAATCCTTGAACTACAATAAATATTATAGCTTTTAGCACTATTATCACCAAGAACGCACGGTCTTTGATTGCTTAAAAGGATATGAGTGTTTCTTCGGAGAACAATCGCTTTTATAATTCTAGACCGGAAAAACAAATTCATTTCAAGAAAGCACTATAAACTCAAGCTATAGTTAGTTGATCTATTGATCTAAATATCTTTACGAGGGGTGTAACCTATCTATTTAACAGAGGGAAACAATCCTTTTTTGAGGATCGTTTCTTGATTCACCTGAAGGTTTACAAAATTTGTTTGTTTGTTTTTCTCCTCTAACTGATTATCCAGCTGCCCCTGCTGAGAAAACGACGATGGTTTGTGGAAACATACATCAAATGTGTCTTCATGCGCAGGACCACATGTTTAAACCATATGTTCGCAAGCGTGAGGATGCGCAATGCTGCTACGAAAGTATTGTTTTGGATTCACTCGCCCGCCGGACGGGACGGAACGGCATCTGCTTCCGAACGCAAGTTACACCATAACCGCGTAATACACACAGGCAGCGGAGTGCGGGTGCTGGTGATGGTATGCCGCGTAGACGCGTAGCAAACCAATCGGGTAAACAGATAAGCTAGCCGCTGTCTTTTGAGCGCTGGTGCCTTCGTGTGTATGCTGCAATGCATTCCATTTGCCCGTTGTGTTGTTCCGTCAGCGATCGCCTCGTGCCGCCCCCTTCCATGGCCATCATGACACAGGAAAGGAGGCATGCTGTGCAGTACTTACGGAACGAGAAAACATGATGAAATCGAAGTTGACGAAAGCGAAAGCGAACGCACGAGTAAAAGTGTGTGGGTTTGGCAAAACTGTTTTGGAGATTATTTGCAATGAAATTTGCGTCTGTTTTCTCCCAATTTGGTCGTTTTATGCAACCGGTGGCTTTCGGTCATAAAACACTTTTTTGTTGGCTCATTTCTCGAGGGAAATTCGTCACTTTTGTCACCGCGGTCCCGCTACTGCTGTTGCAATTCTGTCCGTTCTGTTTCCCACATTCGTCCGACAGTTGAGCCAAACAGTGGAAGAAAAACAATCCCCAGCGACTGAAATCGAAATCGGTTGCTTGAAAAGAAATTGTTTGTTAGGCGGCCGCATCAAATCCACACGTACCGATCGACCATAAATCACAGCGCGCGATCGTAAAGTATGCGCCTTGTGGCTTAGGCTTATCGAATCTCCCTGAGCTTTGCTCCCCAACGAACTCTTGCTGCAGGGCAGCGGAATAAAATGAAACAACTTTCGTGCCAGTAAAATACCTGCGCGGACCGATCAATGCACCTGCTGCTGCACTTGGCTGTGGACTCTCGATAAGAAGAAGCGTTGGCTCTTCGAAAAAGAAGAAGCAGACGTAGAGGTAGTTGGTGGGTAAGCAGCGAAACACTTCATTTCTCGTGAGAGAATGGACCTTTAAAGTGTACTGCTCATGCAGAGCCGTGTTTGGCGCAATGTTTCAAAACTTCAGCAGGTTTTGGTTGCCGGAGGCCTTTACACGACGTTTTAGGTGCGCCTTTGGTGTGTGCTTGTAATATAGTTGCAGAGGATTTCCGTAATAGTTCACGCGAAGAGGACTGCTTCCTTGAAGCGATGGCAAAACGCAAGGCTGGTACAGTGATTATTGCTTTACTTTTACATGAAATGCGAAATATTTATTTCTGTTTAATCGGTGATGAAGGTTGTTACACCACTCATGCATTCCCGAGCAGGTCGTTTAAAAAGTATCCGCGATTTATGGTTTAATTTTTGAATGAAATTTTTCGTTATTGAAAATGAATACCAATCAAGTGACAATTTATCTACAACCTTTCACCATTCCTCATCCATCAGAAGTATGGTTTATCGACGAAAAGCATTTTCAAGTGATTTCATGGTCACCCCATATTTCCCCATCGATAGAGTTCCGCAGAGATCGAATCAAAAGGTAGTCAGATGGTGCAAAATTCGGACTATGTGGTAGGTGCATCAAAACTTCCCAATCGAGCTCCCTCAATTTTTGGCGCGTCATCTAAGATCTTTATAATCTCGCGTTGTCCAGATTCCTTTTGTGTGGATCAATTCTGTTCCTTTTTTTTCTCAATCGCTTCGTGTAGTCTATCCAGTCGTGAATAGTAGAGTTTTGGAATAATCGTTAGGGAATGTGGCAACACCACATAGTGGGTGATTTCCTTCCAATCTCATCATAAACAGCCTCATTTTAACTTCAATCCTAACCCTCATCTTGTTTGTTGTCGTTCGCCGCCCGTGGTTACCCCATGACTATTTGAGAACGATATTTCAGCATTGCATCCTTCATCGCCCGTGATGATTAGTTTCAGAAATGGATCGATTTCGTTGCGTCTTATAGCGAATTCATTTTTAAAACTGAGTGAGTGTCGCACTGACTCTGTAATAAAAAAACGTTTGCAGTTCTCGGGTGAGGCGATTTGTTGGTGTGCGTGATACAGTCTGTTATGCTTCAAGCTGTCAAACTGAGTTGTTTATGTTGATCCCCTTTTTCTATAATCTGTGGTTAATTAAAAGTTCTTGTACGTTCACGTAGCCTGTTTTCTTGCATTATTTTTTGTTTTATTACTGCAAAAAAAACAGAAATGAGTCAACAAACGATCAACTTGAACGATTTTGATGTCGTTCTAGTAGAAGATGGAGACAGTGTACGGCCAGATGAGGGATTCGTGTTGCTTCAGAGCAAAACAAGTGCGTTTTATTAAAAGTTATCAATGATATTTTTGATTCCTGTAAATGCACTATGAATTAATTAACCCTCCTATACTCGCGCATAGGTCTGTGAGACCTATTTAGAATACTGTTCAATAAATTGTATAAATAAATATAAGTGGCGTGAAATTTTCATTGAATATAGTGCACAGAACCATTATCGAACTATTCTCATTTGATTTTAGTACTTTTTGTCACCGGATTGAACGGATTCATATATTATTCGTCGATATATTCGTCGTTAGATTCATACGTGCTAAATCAAAATACAAAGGTTTGACTTTCGCATAGTTATTCGCTAAATAAAATGGTTACACATATACACACTTGTGGAAGAATTGTAAACTGTGAACTTTAAACTAATCATTGGCTTATGGTTATTTTTTGCAGTTACAGTTTCGGGGATATTTTCATATAATATATGGGCTGAACAATATCGACAAGAAAATAAGTCGCAGGAAGTTCCCAAAAGTCCTTTTATATAATCTTTTTGTGCCCCATAGTTTTTTTATTATTATTAATTTTTAGTTTACCAAGAACACAGAGACAAAGAATATTAGAAATATGAAAACTTGAAATTCCAAAACCTTTATCATCCGGTAACTATTTAGAAGGTCGTTATTCATTGTTGTTGTCCGTTGTAAGAATAGATGAGATCCACGAATGCTCCTTCCTTTTATATCATTTGGTACGTGTGAAGTAGGCGCCTTCTACTCGTTCGCCATCGAATCGGGCGCGAAAAAGAAATGACGTCAATTTCGACCAATAAGGACTGGGTATCTCTGTTTGGATAGGGGTTGAGATTTTTCAATTGTTCGATTGTTAGTTACATGATATACACTATTTTATTCAATGTGAAAAATTGTTATGGAGTGCCGAAATAGTTTGATGTAAAAATCTCATCAATCCATCATGAAATGAATGAGCAATAAGCGTTTGAAATTGGACATTTTTCACGATGCGATCGATTCTCGTTTTTCAATTTGTATCCCAATATGTTCCCGAAAGACGTAATCCTACGTCAAAAAAGACCCGTAAAACACGCTACAACTGTATGAAATGTTAAAAATACGTTTGTCTCCCGCATGCAATTATGGTATGTTCTGATTCTTACACCAATGGAACCACAAGCGATTAGTACGTTTTTATGTTATTTTATAGTTATACCTTAATGAATTAAATTCAGTTAGTCACTTAACTTAATAACAGGAAAAAAGTCGAATTTCGTTATTTGTGTTGGATTATCAAAAATTACTCTGTTTTGGGGAAGCTGACCTAGGTGAATATTAAAACTGAATGAAGATGAAAAAACATATTTTTTCATTAATTATACCCACTTCTTCAAGAAAATACTAATAAAGCATAAAAATTACACAATAGTAATATTGCAGAGAAGTTCAAATTTTCGGTCTTTGACTCCGTGCGCGAGTATACGAGTTAGGATTTTGCGCACAAGTACAGGAAAGTCAATAAAAATAAAGAAAAACTTTACGTTCGTAACAATCGAATCCATTTTACTTCGATAAGTTAGTGTAATCCTGCATGCAGGATATTTGAAGCATTATGATCGTTGTTTAATTTCATGTTTATGTCGCTGATATGGGGAAACGGAAATTTATTTTATTTTGTATTCACATTTAAGGTAATGCAGTGGTGCAAGCTAAATACACTGACGTTGCTGATCACTATGGATTTCAAACCACAGTTACAGAAAGTGCAGAGCTTGGTATCCCTGGACCATCCGGCACGTCGAAAACGGTCGTAACCTGGACAGAGGAACAAACGCGTCTTCTTCTGAATCTATATATTCAGAACATGGAGAGCGTTGGTCCTCTGAAAAAGTTCAAAACGAAACGACAAATGTGGGAGAACATCTCTCAACAAATAAAAAACGAGCTTGGTGTGTTTTTTTCGCCGGTACAGATTGAAAACCGTTACAAGACTGTTGCGAAAAAGTCGAAGGAAATCGTAAAAAACAATCGTACATCTGGCTCTTCCATTGTTGTAACGCCGTATGATAAGGAAATGCGACAAATAGCGGCAGTAGATGACTCGGTGGAGCCCGAAATCATCATGACTCCTCGGATCATTCGGCGCAAACGCCAGTCAGAGCCGGACACATCCATAAGTGAGACCGATCCCTCAGATAAAACAGTACGCAGTACGTCGACTCCATTGAAGAAAACCAGAAAAGGAGATGTTCCAACTCAGCTTTTGGAGGCATATAAAGCGGAATGTAAAAAAAAAGAAGCTAGAGAGGAAGAAAGAAAAAAACGACACAGTGAGAAAATGGGAAAAAATAGACCGGCTGAATAATAGCATAGAAGAGCTTATAAAGAAAATATAAAAAACTTTCAAATTAATTTTTTTCCTACTATTTCCATTTCCGCGCATATCCGAATACGCACATTTAAATAATAATGTTTAGACTACAACATAATAACCATTTCGTCTTATTAAGTTTTATTTCATTTTGTACAGAGAAATAACAGAGAATTTTCGTTATTTAGACGACAAAATAAATTTCAGAACAATATCGATGTCAATATCAAACTCTTATAGCGGACACTTGATTAAATCGGCAAGACACCACAGCAGAGGAGTGGTTAAGGGCTCATTGCATCAGGAAAATCAAAAATAGATATCTTTCATCTTCAACAATATCAAGGACTCGTTAGTTGTTATAGTTTTAATATAATGTTGTTTTATTCGATTATTGTTATAGCAATGCTTCGGCCATTTCAATCCTTTTAGTTTCTCCAAGTCTACGCAAAGCAGCATTTCTCATATTTTGAGAGACCACTCGACCGGAGGTTGACATTTGGCTGCTTCCGATTTCATTTGTTTCGCTGAGATTATCCGCTTCCTCATCATAATTGTATACGTCATTGTGATCAATGCACATATTATGAAGTGTACAACAGGCTAGAACAAACTTGCACATTCTCTCAACGTGGAAAAAATCAAGTCGGGTAAGTTGACGAAACCTTTGTTTCAAAATCCCGAAACAGTTTTCAATCCTCACTCGAGTTTGGCTATGCTTTAAATTGTAATTTCGCTCCTTCTGCGTTAAATTACCATAGTCCTTGAACGGTGTCAGCAAATATTCCCGTAAGGGATAAGCAGCGTCACCTAGTAGATGATAATTTCCATCGCAAATTCTTGGTAGCTCATCGCTGAGTGGTGACAAAGAGAATACTCTCGAGACTGGGAGAACCCACACAGACGTCAAGGAATCTTCTTTGTGCATCACATACTCCCTGGAGCGTTATTGAGAGTAAATCGTGGCGATTGATGTACGTTGAACGTATTTTATTTGCCGGCTTTCTAATGTAGATGTAACATCCATCAATACACCCTATTACATTAGAAAAACCAGCAATCTGAAAAGATTTTATATAATATTAACTACATCGAAATCATCCTGATTTAAACTTACTCTTCTGAAATCTGCAGCGATCGTTTCTTTCTCAGTGATTGCTTCCGGGAAATGGATGATCGATTTGGAGAGATCGTAAAAAAAGTCCAAAATATTATTTAAGCATTTGAAAAACGTTGATTCCGAAAGATTGAACAAACTAGCAACTTCCCGGAATCGGATTCCGATTCCGATTCAATCAATACGATAGCAGAAGCAGCGAGACAGATCACCTTTGCATCGTTTTCCATATCTATGCTGAAAATAAGAACAAAGAATAAATTTAACGTAAGCTTTCGGTGAATTTCCTATGTGCAATCAAATAATTGGAGATCTGGAGAATGCTTACTGTTTTAGAGGTTGTATTGCGCGATATATCAAACACGTAAATGCGGAACCGTAGAAAAATCGCTTCCCATTAAAGACGAAACAGCACAGGAGGATTTATATTTCAAAACAACAACGCACTTGACAGTTCCGTGTGTAACTGTATTGGTGAACCCGAGTGCCAACCCGTGAAACATTTCAGTGCGAAACTAACAGCTTTCGGTGCGAACCCAGTGCGACAGTAAGTGGAAACTGAGTGAATAAAAAAACGTTTTGACAGCAGTTAGTGCGGCACTGAGGTTGCAACTGAACAAAAACGAATTCGCTATTAGTAACGCTGTTTCATTTTCCTTGATCTTTTGATTGTCCACTTTTTTCTCCCATCCCTCTTTTTTCCAGTTTTTTTTCTATTTCTTTGATCTTTTTCCAGTTTCTGATTTTGTCTTCTTTCCATCTTTTTCACTCTTTCATTCTCTTATGCGGTTACTCGTTTCCATTCTATTGCATTTTTTTCTCTCCATCAAGCATCAAGGAAGCTTACTTATAGATTAAGAGTTGTGCGTGAGGAAGGTTTTTGGCTGCCTCGGAGGCTAAAGTTCGATAAGGCAAACCAAACTCAGGGGACGAAGCTGAACAGGCTGGAGTGTCTGAAAAGTATATACAATCATACATTGAAACATACGAAACACCTGTGAGGTTTCGGACAGATTTTCCAAGTGGTCACTACTACCGAAAAGTATTTGATTGTCCGGTAAGCTCGTATCGGCACTGATGTTAACCGAATCGAGACGCTGATCAAGATAATCTATCGGTACACGATACGAGAATCAGTAGATTTACTACAAATTCAATGAATCTATTTCAACGAAAAAAATAGTTCAAAGAGACCACAAAAACGCGTTAATTATGGTGTCGCGGACCGCAAAAAAAAATTCAAAAAAACTAAAGAAGGGTGGTATCCAAGACACGACGGCATTGTTAACGCAAGACTACGAAATTATTACCGGCGAGAACAAATGTCTAGAGCGACATTGAGGCACTGAACTTATTGAAATCTATGTAGTTTTTTCGTATCTCTTAGCATAATTACATCTTCAACGCTCCCAAATACAACATTCTATTTTGAACCGAAGAACACAGCTCTCAGCACTGAAAAATACCTTTTTCACCGACTTTTCGCCGACTTGATATGCCACTTTTATCCTGGAAACAATGCTGGAATTCACGATTTTTTTTGTCGATAGGAAAAATGTCACCAATGAGTCATTCACGTTTTATCAGTCATCCAGGCAGTCATTCATTAGCCAACGAGGCTTTCCAAATGGCCTTTCACAAAGGCGAATGTTTATTTCAGTTTTCCAAATTAATCTTTTTCAAGGCTAGAGGCGAATGAACTGAGAAATTTTAAAGCCTCTACAATTCGAAACATCATGAACATCATCACCAATTAATCCACACTAAACACAATAAACACACTCACACACAAGTTCACTTCCGGCGGAAAAATCAAACATCAATCCGTTTCTATTACCAAAGATATTATTTTAGAACACATCGAAATTTTTAAAATAATAATTCTTTATTCGAAAGTTTTGGTAGCCTTGAAAAGGGACGATGGTGGGTTTTGTAGAAGCAGCTGAAGATGGTTGATCTATGCTTGAATTGCAATATTTTCTAAATAAGAATACACTATTGCCAATGCACGTACTGTACCCAGTAAGCACCGTGAGCATTCTTCGCGTGTTAGATGGCCCCAGGCGATTTTATATTTCTGCCCCATCACCGTTATGTATTCTTTTTTTTTCCTTTATTGATTTAATTAGGCTCAAGTGGATAAAGAGCCACCATCAAGCAATACATTTTAAAACTATTTGAATATATTATAACTACATAATTATTAACTTAAGTCTAATTAGCTAAAACTACAGTGCAATATAAAAAAACAGGAAGTGGGTTATATCTATGGTATAACCGCAAGGGTGACGTAGGACTATCGTTGATTTAGAGATCATTTGTTTGAAGTTGAATCTAAATCCATTCTGAATGAATGAATAAATGAATATTTGGGGGACTTCGAAAATGAGAGCGTTACGTTGGAGGCACAAGGTTTTATGCATCCAATATAGGATACGAAAAACCTTGTTCTGAAGAATAATCTTCAGAAGCTTTCCTGCTAACTGTACTTGATTGACAAATCACAAACCCAAATGTATTATATGGATATTTTATGGATAGAAAACATTAAAATAAACTCTTTCGCTTGAATGTAATTTTCAATTCCAAGGGGAAATGTCAGATTATTTTCCAGCAACGATTAGATATTTCCACATTTTCCTCGATACTGGAAGCCCACCAGTGGTTAATGCTAATTCGATAACCACCTGTTAATAGCACTTGATTGAAACATATTTGGTCACAGTGTTACATGGATGGAAAACATTAAAATAAACTCTTTCACATGAATGTATTTTTAAATTCCCAGAGGAACTGGCAGAATATTTTCCGGATTTGTCTCACCACCAGAATATCGCTTAAGTATGCTTTTTGTGTGTGATTGAATCGAGAGAAGGTGTGGTTTACGATGGCAATTTGGAAGGCAAACTAGAGGGGAATGAACTCTCTGAGCTCGGAACTTTCGGCGACTGAGCAATAATCGATTGCGTACGCATACAATATTGGATACGGAAATATTCTACTACTGATGGGGAAGAATAATCTTCAGAAGCTTTCCTGCTAATTACACTTGGTTGAAAAATTACAAAATCAAATGTATTTGATCGCTGTGTTATATGGTTAGAAAACATTAAAAAATACTCTTTCACATGAATGTATTTTTAAATTCCCAGAGGAACTGGTAGATTATTTTCCAGAAATGATTAGATCTTTCCGGAACTTTCTCGATGCTGAATGGCATCCAAACGGAAAGAATTCCGCGCGTGTATGTGTGTGTAGCGATGTCTTCCCGGGGAACCGTTTGTTGCATCACTCTCCTCCTGATGGATTCCCTTCTGGCCTAGGGTGCACAAACAGGCTCTTGGTGACACCGTTTATCCGCGCTTTCATGATAAACGAAGAGCTTCACTACAACCGCGACAACATGCTCCAATCGCTGTTCAATTAGAACTGAGTGGATTTCCGAGCGGCGCTCGCTTATATACCGATTGGTGATTTAGATAGCCTGTTTTGAAAGCAATTTTAAGACTATTGAAACAAGTTTTTGGATTAAAAAGTAACAAGTATAGAACGCGTAGACGTTTTATCTTTCGAATGAAGTGTTTATCATACCATTTCGTTCAGTTGTTTAGGAGCTGTTAACGCTCAAAATCTCGGTCTCCGGCGTAACGCTTTCGTTTTCGAAACTTTGATTTTACCCCCGGTATAGAAATGAAAGACGTAGTCCTACGTCAAAAATATTCCTTCGTTGCCTCGTCGGTATTATCCTTGTCTGGAACAGTGCCTGTGGTGGGTCGTAACAACTACATCGCCAGTTGATGTAGCAACGGTATCCTTTGGTAGTGAGTGCCTCCTTGTTATGTTAATGGCTTCTGTAATGATCTTATCTCAACGGGTACTAAGTTCTGCTTGTGTAATAGGAAAGGAAGGGAGAATGGACAGTGGGAGTAGGAGATGCGACCTAAATAATAACATTAGCGCTTCTTAGGAAGACATATATGGGGTACATAAGATTAGGGTCACGAGTAGCTAGGATATCGCGAACTGGCATGCGTGAGTGTACTCCTTGAGCCTCTAAATCGGCAACCAGTTTAATTCTTTCATTGCAAAATTCATTACATGACCAAACAACGTGCTCGATGTCATGATATCCTTGACCACAATTGCATAAATTGTTAGTAGCAAGACCTATGCGGAAGAGATGCGAGGAATGATTGGATATCAATCTGGACATAGTTCTAATAAAATTTCTGTCAAGATCTAACCCTTTAAACCAAGCCCTCGTTGAAACTTTGGGGATAATAGAGTATAGCCGTCTCCCAAGCTCATGTCTGTTCCATTGGTTTTGCCAACTGGTGAGTGACTGCTGTCGGGAAATGGAGATACCCGATACCCGAAATTCCCGATACGCTATTTGTCTTTCAAAAACTGTGCCCTGCATACTACCCATCTTTGTGAGTGTATCCGCTTTCTCATTACCAGGAATAGAGCAATGGGAAGGAATCCAAATGAAAGTGATTCGAATACTTTTATCAACAAGAAAATTCAATGCATTCCTAATTTCGATAAGAAAATATGATGCTTTCGTCTGTTGTTTCAAGGATTGAATGGCTTGTATACTGCTAAGACTATCTGAGAAAATAAAATAGTGATCAGGTGGTAAGGACTCAATGGTCTTAATTGCATGATATATTGCAGCCAGTTCGGCAACATACACTGAACAAGGGTCTTCAAGTTTATGAAAGCTAGTGTAATGTTCATTAAAGATACCAAAACCAGTGGATCCGTTTATTCTTGAACCATCAGTGAAAAACATTCTTGAAGAATTGATATGATTATATTTTGAAGCGAAAATATTAGGGATTAACGATGATCGAAGATGATCTGAAATGTCTCGAGTTTCGTCCTACATAGAAAGATCGAAATCAACGGAAGATCTGCAAAAAACCGTTATGTATTCGATAACGCATAAAATCAACAGTTCGTACGTGTGATTCAATCATACACAAACAATTCCCAACTAACGGTGTGGAAACGGACGCGGTGCGTTTTAATTAATATTTCTCTTCTGCTTTGCTTCTGGACATCAGTACAAGCTCTGCACTAAGCTTGCTTCGTGCATATACTGAAAATGTGTTCTAAGGCGAAAAAAAATTGCACTTTCACAATTTGTGCTTTCACTGCCAACCGATGACAAGCATCAACTGCTGGTCAATCTTGACTGGAATGGACTTTCAAGCAAACTATTCAAATCCCAAAAATTGAAAATATGGGTACGGATCGTACTCGATTGTATACAGATTCGATTATATACAGTTCAAAAAAAACTTTTTTATATTCCAAATATGACTTAGTTCAAGCGAAAATGAAATATTTCAACGTTAAAGTGAAAGTTGATTGATTATTATGAGTACAGTGAAGTAAAAATCGTGATTTTGGTAGATTCCAGTTGAAGATTCACCGATAATTGTTTAAAATTCTATTGCAGCGAAATTAAAAAAGATAGAGATTGAGAGTCAAAGATCGAATTGTAGGACGGTTAAAGAGCTTTAGTTTGATCGATAGAAACATTCAAGTTTATCATATATTTTTTAAATTAAATTAAAAATAACACCTTGAAGACCATTAACTCTTAAGCTTTTCACTTCTAAAATATTACTTATATTCATTAATTTGGAAATTTCATAACTGCATCCTGTATAAAATTTTCTCATCTTTTAAATGGATAGAATCGTCCTACGTAGCGTATTTTTTGCACGGATTTACACATACATAGTTCGGTTAGAGCAGCGGTACTCAACCTTGTTTTCAGAAAGGTCGCGAACACATGTCAGTCGTGATGTTGGAGACACGACCGTACTGTTAACATAGAACTGCGAAATTTTTACCGGCGAGCACAAACATTAAAGAAATTTAATAATTAAACTCTTTGATACAAATATTTGATAGTAGTGGTAAGAAATTTTCATTCTTTCATGCGGAACAATTTGAGTAGATTGTGAAATTCGTTCTAAGCATCAACATGTACTGTTGATTGTTCGCTGTCTAGAGCACAGAAATTGATACACTGAGCTTCTCGAATATCTTAGTATCTCTTCGCAACTGTTCGTATCTCTTTGCAAAATTACATCTCCAACACAGAACGAAACATCTCAGAAGACGCAGAATGGCAACAGAAAATCCGAACCGAATCTATTATATGGCAGTGGTGGAGGCGAAAGCAATAGCATCGAAAAAAACAGGAAGTGGGTTATATCTGTGGTATAACCGCAAGGGTGACGTAGGACTATCGTTGATTTAGTGATCATTTGTTTTTAGTTGCATCTGCATCGATTCTAAATGAATGAATAAATAAATATTTGGGGGACTTCGAAAACGTTGGAGGCACAATATTCAGCAAAAGAAGCAATCACACAAAAGTTGTATGATACATAATACATTGCTTGTATTGTAATCTGATTTGTATTCCATCTCCAATAGACAAAATATCTGTTGCATCAAATCAATCTACATCCTTTCTCACAACACCCATTTCTCGTTTGAAAAATTGTTGAGTAAACATCGTTTGCCAGTGCGCGTAGAACGGGGATTCCTTCTTAAGATTCATTGCACCTCTAATAAATTGCGGAAAAACGTGGTCTTACGTTGATCGCACTGGATTGAAAAGTCACAAAATCAAATGTATTTGGTATTTGGATAGAAAACTTTTTCGCTTGAATGTAATTTTCAATTCCAAGGGGAACTGGCAAATTATTTTTCAGCCACGATGACATCTTTCCGGAATCTTCTCGATGCTGAATGGCAACAAAACGAAAATAGTTCCGCGCGTGTATGTGTGTGTGTGTGTGGTGGCTGCTCCGATGTCTCAAGCGGAACCGTTTGTGGTATCACTCTCCTCCTGATGGATTCCCTTCTGGCGTAAGGTGCACAAACAGGCTCTAGGTGACACCGTTCATCAGTGCTTTCATGATAAACGAAGTTAGCTTCACCACAACAGCAACAACATGCTCCAACCGCTGTTCAATTATAACTGAGTGGATTTACGAGCGGCGCTCGCTTATATACCGATTGGTGATTTCAATAGCCTGTTTTGAAAACAATTTTAAGGCTATTGAAACAAGTTTTTGGATCAAAATGTAACAAGTATATAACGCGTAGACATTTTATCTTTCGAATGAAGTGTTTGTCATACCATTTCGTTCGGTTGTTTAGGAGCTATTAACGCTCAAAATCTCGGTCCCGGCGTAACGCTTTCGTTTTCGAAACTTTGATTTTACACCCCGGTATAGAAATGAAAGACGTAGTCCTATGTCAAAAATCGCCTTCAGTTTTCCACCGAAGAACACAACTCTCAACGTTGAAAAATACCTTGCGTCACTTTTAACCCGGAAACAATAATTGAGATTACCAAAATTGTCGAAAATCGATTGAAAAAAAATCACAAATCAGTCATTCACGATTTACCAGTCATCCAGCCAGCAACCGGACGGCAGCAAGGCTTTCCAAATGGTATTTCTCAAGGCCGGGTTGTATAGTTTGGTGTTTTTCAATGCTAGATGCGAATGAACTGAGAATGCTTAAAGCTTCTATAATTCTATAATTATAGGAGGTTGTGTCTAAGATACGACCGCATTGTTGACGTAGAACTACACTGTTATTCTATATAAGTCGCTTATTTATACCTTCGGATATTATTATATAATGCTGTGAAATTTTAGAAACAACTGCTTAATAGAATAATCTCTGAAATGGTTTTTTCATTGTAGAATTTGTTGACGATAATTGATTGATGATTCATTCTTGACCTCGCAAAACAATGCACTAGCTGATCGTAAGTCGCAATTTATTCCATGTCAATGCAATGAAAATTTACCCCGAACGCTTTTCTTTTTTTTGGCCTTTTTCGCAATTGACATAGACTCGGCTAAAGTCGATTATATACATGTTGCACCAGCGCCATTATTCCACATCTCATAACTTCATCAATATATCTTTGGCACCGCCTGGAAACAACAACAATGACAACACTTGCAAGTATCAAATATCATGATACATGTTGTTTAGTATTTCCTTAAAGGAATCGCACCTCTAGGCATCGTTCGTACAACGTAAACCAAGCGCCAAACAAGCGTTCGCCATAGCATGCATACAGCTAATGCAATCCTAGCTGAAGGCAGTTTTGCAACTGGCACGCGAACCCAAATAACTTATAACATTCCAGTAAGACATTCAAGATGCTTGGTATTCCCCAAATATTTTTTTGACGCACAGCCTTAACGCCTGCTTCGCCATAACGTCAGTTTAATGCATTGATGCATTCTCAAAGGCACCAACGAAGCCCTTATGATGGCGGAAAACAAACAATGTTAACTGCTTGGAAAAAGACTGAATTATGCTACACAGATTGTACTCTGCTGTAACACCCATCGATGCGAATTCGCTGATGAGTTTGTCAAGAGCGACCGCCTTCACCACCAGCGGAGGGAGCTTGATTTTGGTTGCTGCCTGGGTAACGGCGTTTACATTTTCGACCGACGCGCCGAAATCGCCTACTTCGCTGTTGTTCGATGTGGTGTCACACTCGCGAAGGCTCGGTTCAGTGCGAGCGCTTTTCATTGCACCAACATCGCGTGCATCATTGGATGACACTTGCCTCGAAATATTATTGCCCCTGGCTCGAGCCTGCCTTCCTCTTCGTCTTGCTCATCACACACTACGCGAAGCGTCCAATTTATGACGCGGAAAGAAAAACACACGATACGAATAACGCGAAAAACGAACAGAAAAACCAAACGACGATATCCAAGTTGGATTACCACTGGTGGGGTCCAATCTTAGATCGAAGCGCAGCGAAAGCAAAGTGAACTGGATTGCTCAACAGTCCGATGCCGAATGAAAGTTTGCCTCAGCGAGATCCACTGTTTATACTCTAGGCAAGTACTCCCCTTCATTCTTCTACTTTTCCTTTGTTCATGGGGACTTTGAATCCTACGATTTCCCCTCCGTTGGTCGTTGATAAGTTGCTCGTTACTGACAGGTCTGTTCGGGAAAGCACACAAATGGACAGAACAAATGTATGGGAAAATGGAAACGCCTCAAGTTTTCATGAATTTTAACCATTTACAAACCAGGGGATTCTAATGTATAGCATATTAAACAAATCTTACGGAATTTCCGATTCGTTTAGTATGTGAATCGCCAAAATCCGTTTGCGGCAAAAATAGTTATTAACGTTAACTTTATTTCATAAAAACGTGACCTATTTTCTGATTTGGCACCCTTAATGAAAGACGTAGTTCTACGTCAAAGAATGGTTCAACACAGCAAAATAGAAATTGAGGTTGGCCAAGGCAAGCACAACATTTAGAGATGTTTCACCGATAGCCAACGACATGCATCGACAAAGGTACTCATATTTATAGATTTTTTGCGATTCAAATAGTTTTCGGTAACAGCTATTGAAGGCCAGCATTACTCATATACCTTTTATCTTTTGAATGAAGTGATTGGCATACTCCTTTGTACAACTGACAAAGAGGTATTGACACCCGAAACTTTGCATCCCAAACGTAACGCTCTCGTTTTAGAAGTTTTAACTTACATCTCATTGAGAGAGACGGTGGTCTGATTGCTGGAGCGCGACGACTTGAATGATGATGATTATTATTATGTTTTGACAGCCATTCCATGCCAAACCGATGTA
The DNA here is from genome assembly GCF_029784135.1 of Toxorhynchites rutilus septentrionalis. NCBI lineage: Eukaryota > Metazoa > Arthropoda > Insecta > Diptera > Culicidae > Toxorhynchites > Toxorhynchites rutilus. The sequence goes on from NC_073744.1 coordinate 199,439,629, forward strand.
CCGATGGTTTTCAGATTTCCATGAAAAGCGGTAGTATTGTTCCTTATCGCAATATATTAGACCCGTATTTTTCTATTTATTATTAGGGTTTCCATTTTAGGGTGGTCCAAAAAATTTTCCGCTTTTTTTTTCGAAAATCACTTTTTCAAAAATTCATAACATTTGAACTACTGGACCGATTCCGATGATCAACATATCAAATTGAAGCCAATTAACTTGTCTTCTCTGAAAAATTACAATGCTTGCTAAAATATTGGATTCTGTTTTTGTAATATGATTGTCTTTGTTTTTCCTAGTTTACATGGTCTCGGGACCAATGGCGCTATACTTATTTTATATTTTTTATTGAAAGCTGAGGTTTTATTACATAACATATCCAAAATTCAGAGAGGCTTTAGTTTTTGTTCTTAGGTTATGATTATGCCAACCAGAAGAGCCCGGTGGGTCGCCAAAATCAAGCGTGAACTGTTTAAAAAAGCCTTGAATGGCGTCAGTGATTTATTGATGTGATCGAATGAAGTCTGATGTCGGCAAGGGAGATAAAGATCACAATCATCGTTTCAAATAGCTTGAAAACAGATGAAAGGCGAACTATGCCTCTATAACACAGGGACGGGTAACCTTGGGGGTTACAGTTCCTTGAAAATAAGAACCGTTGTTGTGAACTTTACAGTTGCGTTTTGAAGACTTGACAAACGGAAGAATTTTAACATATTCACGGAAAATTTACACAGCATAATGTTCGGTTGAACAGCATAGTCAGCGAGAGACGACTAAATTATTACGTGTTATCACGATGGACAGTCTAGATTGCGAAATTATAAGAATTTGTCCAAAGTACATTTGTACAACTCATTGTATTGTTTATTGTTCTTTCCAACGCCCATAACACATACCTTTCGACAGACCGACCAGGACTTAACTGGAATGTTTATGGCGAACCGGTCGAAACGTAATGCACTTGGATGACGAGTGATGCAGCTCTCAACCGCCAATCCGTCATCTCCACCATATCGCTGCCGAAGCGCATTGTTTATGGTGTTCCGGCCCAACGGGCGTGCAAATGAAAACAAATCGCTCCTACACATGATGGCCCTTTTTTCACTCTAGCTTGCGGATCGCTCAATAATTCTGTGAGCTGAGGTGATGATGATCGATGTGAGGGCGTTAAAACATGCCAAGTATTTACTTATATCAGCGCTCTCTCGCACACACACACTCAAGCGGTTGCCAAAGGTGCCAACGTGCAGTTGATGTTGTGGAACTCACAACTATATTTGGAATGACCGCTTCGGAAGAACGTCGTTGGCTGCAATCAAGTGCGGTAACGTGTGGGTTTCATGAACATACCCATGATATGGCTCTAAGAAAGGGTATTGGAGGGAGCGGCGATCTTAAAAAAAAACAAATAAAGCAGAATGCCTCGATGAGCATCGAAATTGCATGTCTAACATGGTTTTTACGAGTGCAATTTTTGCGCGGTTGCTTCTTTGCACACACGAGAGCACAGCGATAAAAGTGAAACGCATTCCTTCGCATCTACGGTTGCAGGGCACTGGACACTGGAAGAAGCGATGGGGAAGACATAGGGTGCGCGTTTAAAGGGCTTCCAGTAAAGCACAGCGGCATATTTTACCTCGGATATGAAGGTCACTTCCAAATTCCGCACGCTAAACGCCTAACAACTATCAATTGAAAGTGATACTGATGGAGGCGAAGACCCGAACGCGATTGAAACGCGTCGGATGAGTGTGCGGCTATTATTAGCCCCACAAGATCGGGATAATTTGGTTGCGAACGCGAATTATCGGCTCGTATAGATTGGCGTGGAAAATGTATGCAAATGATCATCAGCTCCACGCCATGCTAGCTAGGGCTAGCAGCTGAGGGTAATCGTTCGGAGGCGATTTAAATTTCTCACCCATCCAACCGTTGCTGTTCATCGGACATACACCCGGATCGACACACACGAGCATTCGATCGTAACAGCAACATTGTTGTGCAGTACCACCAAATTCGCGCGATCATCGAGCTCCGAAACCACGTCAGCTTGCAGCAATACCTACCGGACGAGACTGCAGCCGACGTCAGGCCAAGGTCAAATATTGCGTTCCATCGCGCTACGCCCGATGGAGGAGAGATTTGAGACACGACGATGTATTCATTTACAGCCCCAAAATACCACAGTTTTGTTTTTCTTCTGCGGTTTTGGCTATGGCTGGCTAACATGGCCGTAGTCGTCGTCGTCGTCTTTGAACTTCCTTCTTGGATTCCAACGCTGTTGCTGGTGCTGCTGCAGGCCATATAAATACACAAACACACAATGTTTGGGGTGGGCTGCTAACCTTGACTTTCGTGGTCATGGATGTATGACATCCGATGATGCGCTCGCCGTTTTTGTTTGTTTCTGTTACAGGCGTTTCTGGTGAAATCCATGGCAGTTTGACACTGTGTGAGCCCAACGGATCTGTTTCCATCATTGAACGCTTCCGTTTTGGTTGGCGGAAGAATGCTATGAATGCGAGCAGGTGGTGAAAAATTGGATGAATTAGGCGCCATAAATCATTTAAACGTTGCAAGGCCAAGCAGCTGGAATGATGAAGACGATCAGGGAATGAGAGTTTAACGGTTTAAATCAGCCGATACTCGCATACCAAGGCTACACCATAAGTGAGCGATGTAATTACGATTTTTTTATAAAAGTTTTTAATATTAAATTCAACTTTTGAGTAAGGTTTACTAACAGTGTATTAAAATGTTATTTTTTCTAAATAGTAAATGTTATTTTTCTTAAATAGTTCATTGATTTACCAACAACTGTGTCAAACATCTTATTTCAATCAGACATCTGGATTTTGAGTTACGATTTTTTTAAAGATAGGTCAATGATTATGAATACAAGGAAATTTCGATATAACGTACCCTCGATATAACGTCACTCCATATAACGTGCATTTTACCTCGATATAACATACACATTTCCAAATTATAAAGGAAATTTTTTTAGAATATTTTTTTTCTAGAAGAACATTTTTTTTTTTAATTCGTTTATTTTTACAGGCTTAGTTACTTAAGTTTAAAGGAGCCGAATTCTTAAATATAATTTTAAAACTATATATATAAACAATTTTCTTACATCTATGGTTAGTAAGGTGGAAAACCGATTACTCGCGGTGTACTCGAGTTTAGGAGGGTGACATATTTTTAGGAGAAGGATGGGATATAAGGAAATTGTAACAATGTTGATGATCACTCAAATTATAAATCTATTCGTATATCTATAGTGTATTTACATTTCAACTTATTCTACTATTTATAGCAAGGGGACGAATTACCCGCAAAGGAAGGAAAGGAGGGTATAAGGATGTAGGGGCAATCACACACGAAGATCTATTGCTTTAAGGAAACATATATATGGGACATGTAATCAAGGTCTAACCGAGCCAACACATCTCTCACCGGCACATTGGGCTGTCTTCCTCGGGCCCGAAGGGAGTTTTTAAATTCGATCTGGCGACCAGATACACCTCGCACGACCAAACAATGTGCTCGATGTCGTGATAACCTTGGCCACAAACGCAGAGATTGCTGCTGGCAAGATTGAAACGAAAGAGTAGTGCATCTAACGAACAGTGATTGGACATGAGTCGGGAGAAGGTGCGAATCAAGTCCAGACTTTTGAACCACGGTTTGAGGCTAACCTTAGGGATAATCGAGTGAAACCACCGGCCCAATTCATCTTCATTCCACTTGCGTTGCCAGTTAGCGATGGTATTTTTGCGGACTAAAGAATAAAATTCATTGAAGGCGATTTGACGCTGATAAATATCGCCTTCAATTGCACCTACCTTTGCTAATGAGTCAGCCCTCTCATTACCCGGAATGGAGCAATGTGAAGGGACCCAGACAAAGGTAATGACATAATAGCGTTTGGATAAAGCACTCAAAATTTCTCGTATTCTCTCAAGGAAGTACGGCGAGTGCTTTTCCGGCCTCACTGAACGGATAGCTTCGACAGAGCTAAGACTATCCGTTACAATGTAATAGTGTTCAACAGGTCGTGAGGCGACGCTGTCCATCGCCCAATGAATTGCTGCCAATTCAGCAATATACACTGAGCAAGGATTCTGAAGACTGTGTGAGGTGCTAAAAAATTCGTTGAACACTCCAAATCCTGTGGACTCATTCATAGAGGACCCATCAGTAAAGTACATATTATCACAATTGATACCCCCATACTTTTCATCGAAGATCGTTGGAGCGATCCTCGATCGTTGGTAATCTGAATATCCATGGATATCTTGCTTCATGGACAGATCAAAATGCACAGAGGAATTGATGTAGTCAGGGAAACAAACACGGTTGGGAATATACGAAGAAGGATCAACCTGCATGGAGATGAATTCATGATATGAACTCATGAATCCGAAGTGAAAATTTAGCTCGATCAGCTGCTCAAAATTTCCGATCACCAATGGGTTCATGACCTTACACCGGATGAAAACGGAAGAGATAATAAATTGAAGCGATCTTTTAGTGGGAGTAGGCCTGCCAAAACCTCGAGACTCATGGTATGCGTTGAGGGCATACATCCCAACGCGATACGGAGACAAAGATACTGAATTCGCTCGAGTTTAATGAGGTGTGTTTTGGCAGCTGATTGAAAACAGAAACTGCCATACTCCATCACTGAGAGAGTTGTTCGATACAACATTATAAGATCTTCGGGATGGGCTCCCCACCAGGTGCCGGTAATTGTACGGAGAAAGTTTATTCTTTGTTGGCATTTTTTACTCAGATACCTAATATGGGCCCCCCAAGTACATTTGGAGTCGAACCAGACCCCAAGATACTTGAATGACATAGCATGAGTGATCGGTTTACCCAAAAGTTGAAGCTTTGGTTTTGCTGGTCTATGCTTCCTAGAAAAAACCACCATCTCTGTTTTCTCCGTGGAGAATTCGATCCCTAGCCCAATGGCCCAGGTTGAAAAATTGTTCAAAGTATCTTGTAAGGGTCCTTGCAGGTCGGATTCGTTTGGTCCTACGACAGACACCACTCCATCATCTGCAAGTTGTCTTAGGCTGCAATTTTGTGTAAGGCAATTGTCGATGTCGCTTACATAGAAGTTGTACAAAAGGGGGCTTAAACATGAGCCCTGGGGGAGGCCCATGTAAGAGACCCGACTTACTGCCGAATCTCCGTGAGAAAAGTTCAAATGTTTCTCACAAAGCAAGTTATATACCATATTATTCAATAGAGGCGGCAGACCCCGAGAGTGTAATTTGTCCGACAAAACCTCTATTGAAACAGAATCGAAGGCCCGCTTTATGTCCAAGAATACTGAAGCCATTTGTTTTTTTTTTTCGGCGTAAGCCATTTGAATTTCTGAAGAAAGCAACGCAAGACAATCATTCGTCCCCTTGCCCCTGCGGAACCCATATTGTGTATCTGAGAGTAGGCCATTCGTTTCAACCCATCGATCAAGGCGAAACAAGATCATTTTCTTCAACAATTTCCGTATACAAGACAGCATTGCTATTGGGCGGTACGAATTGAAGTCGGACGCGGGTTTTCCGGGTTTTTGAATAGCTATAACTCGTACTTGTCTCCAATCATCTGGAACAATATTATTCTCCAGAAACCGATTGAATAAATTCAACAAGCGATGTTTCGCCACATCAGGGAGGTTTTTCAGCTAGTTGAACTTAATTCTATCCGATCCCGGAGCAAAATTGTTACATGAGAGCAGAGCAAGAGAGAATTCTACCATCGAAAACTCGGAATCAAGATCGCACCTACCTTGTGGTATATCTCGAACAATTTTTTGCACAGGAGCGGAATCAGGACAAACCTTCCGTGCAAAATTAAAAATCCATCGATGTGAATATTCTTCGCTTTCATTCGTTGAAGAGCGATTTCTCATGTTTCGAGCCACTTTCCATAATTTTTTCATTGACGTTTCTCGTGACAAACCTCCCACGAAATTTCGCCAATAAGCACGTTTTTTCCCTTTGATTAAGTTTTTAAATTGATCTTCAAGGGCTAAATACGTTTGAAAATTTTCAGGGGTTCCACGTTTCCGAAAAGCTTTAAATGCATTCGATTTTTCTACATAAAGCTTGGAACATTGGCTATCCCACCATAGATTGGGAGGCCTTCGACGAATAGTGGAACCTGGGATGGGTTTCGTTTGAGCGCGAACCGCGCTGTCATATATCAAACGAGAAAGGAAGTTATACTCCTCCAATGGAGGCAAACCATCTCTGGAATTGATGGCTTGAGCAATCGCGTCCGCATATTTTTTCCAGTCAATGTGTCTTGTGAGGTCAAATGCCATGTTTATAGATTCAGAAGAATTCGACCCAATGGTGATGGAAATTTTGATTGGCAAGTGATCACTACCGTTGGGGTTCTGGATTACATTCCACTTGCAATCTAACGATAGTGAATTCGAGCAAAGCGAGAGGTCAAGAGCACTTGGGTTAGCAGGAGGTTTAGGTACACGTGTTGTTTCCCCAGTATTCAAAACGGTCATATTGAAGCTGTTACAAAGGTCATAGATCAACGATGAACGATTGTCGTCGTACTGTTCCCCCCAGGCAGTTCCGTGAGAGTTGAAGTCTCCCAAGATCAATCGTGGCTCAGGAAGGAGTGAGCACATGTCATCAAGTTGTTTGCGGCTAACCGCAGCTCTCGGAGGCCAATACAAGCTGACAATACAGAGGTCTTTGCCTCTGATGTTTGCATGACAAGCAACAGCTTCGATCCCTCCAATAGGTGGAAGGTCAATTCTAAAAAATGAGTGGCAGAGATATCATCTCGCGAAGAAAGCCAAGTTTCGGACAGAGCAAAAACATCACAATTGTAGTTATGAATTAAAATTTTGAATGTATCCAATTTAGGGATAAGACTACGACAATTCCACTGTAAAACAGTGATATCTCCGACCTCTCTATTTGAATTAGACATCAAGAGAGATAATCATTGCAAGGAGGGGCCAATTGTTGCAAAATTGTCTTTAATACTGGAAGCATTGAGATGACAAGGGTTCTGATGGAGTCGGAAACATTAAAACACTTGAAGATTTGGTCCAAAAGGTCAGACAACTTTATAAATCCCGATTGGGAAGTTGAACTGGACGGAATAACAGGGACAGTTGGGGTTTTTGATGTCCCCTCGAGTGCTGGGCCATTCGAAGGTGAATTATTCCCACGGAAACCAGGAGGAACCTGATTTTGCTTGTCCGCTGCACTCGATTTTTTAGGCATGCTAACAGGGGGTATCACCGGAGGGGCTTGTCCTTGAACTTTGGGAGTGGTCACATTTTTGCGCCGGGGATTCCCTTGGAAAATAAACGGTGTGCCCCCCTTAGCTGTGTCCGCTTCTATTTCGTCAACGGGCAACGTGGCGAAGACATTTTGTGTGTTGATTGGTTGTTGTTGTTGGGCCAGTGGAGAAGCGCCCTTTAAAATATCCGCAAAAGTGCGTTTCGAGCGTTCCTTCAAAGAGCGCTTCTGTTTCTCCCAGCGACTCTTGTAATTTTCACAAACTGAGAGCTCGTGTGGGGATCCCCCGCAATGTGGACATTTATGCTCAGTCGCACTGCAGGATTTCCCCTCATGTTGCTCTCCGCAAGTGGCACAGCGCTCCTTGTTGGCACAATAATCCGAAGTGTGACCAACTGACTTGCATTTGTTGCAAGTCATGGGCTTTGGCACGAAGAGTCGCACAGGTTTTTTTGTCCACCATAACGTAGTCAGGGAGGGCGGCACCAGCAAAGGTGACTCGAAACGAGTCGGACGGCGTAAATTTAGTTTGGTCCCCATCATGGGAAAGTTTCCCGAGTTGGCGACAGTCCAAGATTTTCACTTCCATTGAGGGGCCTTCTTGAACTTGCCTTTTCCTTCTGCTTTTATTTGTTCGCTCGTCAGACCCGTTTCAGTTATCACCCCCTCAATTTCTACGATATGGGAGGGTATAAATGTTCGATATTCGAGAGTGAAATGTTGATCAGCAACAATCTCGTTTGCGTGTTTCCGTTCATTCACGACAACTCGCAATTTGTTCGGTCTAACACTGCGAATTTCAGATACAGAAGTGTATCTGGCCAGATCTTTCATGATCTGAATCACGTTAAGGTTTTTTCCTTTCGGTTTTGGCCGGAGGAAAACAACCCAAGGGCCAGTTCCAGGTGCATCTTCTGGATAAACTCTGACACGTGGAGCGGTGACAACAGAGGGGGAAGACGAGGACGAGGACGAGGATGATGATGAGGACGAGGACGAGGATTGGGTTGGATCGGAAGCATCAGAAGGGGGAAGCGAAATCGATGATGGGAGAGGGGGAGTGGAAGTAACAGTGGGTTGAGAAGGGAGGCTTGCAATTTTCTTAGAGGGGGGCTTGGTAGGATGAGCGGATTCGTCCCCAGAAGAATTATCTTCCTTATGAGGGACTCGTTTATGTTTTTCCCCAGATCTTGTATGAGATTCATTATCGGAGATCTCCATCTCTGGAGATCCTCCACTATTCTCCATTTTACAAAAATTTCTGTCTTATTTCTAAATTATTATTGATTTTAACAATAATCTTAAAAAAAAATAGCAAAAAAAAAAATTATGATAATAATATTAAACAATGAACAAATGAATTGAATAATAATATTAATAATAAATATGTGTACCTTAATATATAAGTTGTTCCAATAATGCGCTCTACTGCCCTAATCAGGGAGAGACAGAGGCTACGCGCTACGGAGACAACACAATAGCGCAAGAATAGCTTACGGAGCCACGTGGTGATGAATCCCGTTTGCGACAGTCACGCGATGTCGATCCCGTTATGCCGAATCAGTTCAACAGCCGCAATCCGGCTCGCTGCTAGAGCGCTGGTTCCTTTGTTCCTTCGTTCCACTTAACAAAAGGTCAGGTCGAAAGCGGACAGCAATGACCTTCACTCGTACACGATTCACTCGTACCAATAGCACAATAGCAAAAGTGGCAACGCACAATACCGACACTGAACTTTACTCGTCAAGAGTTGGATAGCGAATGGAGAAGAACATTGAACTATCTGTATTGTGATGCTAAAACATGTTTTGTGCCTTGAATCAATTACGAAATACAGCTGGTTTTGTGATTCCGGATTCCAAATGAATCAAGTCCCTTCCATGATTTTCGCTAGGGAACCACGCTATAGAGGCGACCCTTCTGGCCTTCGGGCGAGCATGATTTGCTAGTCCCAAGCGTCATTCTGTGTGTTCTGTGTGCAATTTGGTTGGTTCAGGTCAATCACGGAGAGCAACTACGAATTGTACAGTCTACCAAAGCTCAAGCTCAAGCTCCGGATTCCAAATGAATCAAGCTTTAATTAACAGTAAGAAGGGAAACATGAGAAAGGCTGGCTTCGTCTTCTAATTGAATTCATTCACTAAAACAGCAACACAATAATATATTATAGGCTACGTTTGTAAGTCCTTCATTATGATTCGATATAACGTACAATTCGGTACAACGTACAATTTTGAGAGTGAAAAATTCGTCGTCATATGACAACGAAAATTGTGATTTCAGGTAGCTTGCATCATAAGTACCATGTTTCAAAAAAATCGGAGAGGGTTGGGTTAGCGGCCGGCCGATTTGGCCTGGAATTGCTCAATGGTAAAATTGAAAAAATATGACCTTTTTTATTGGTTCATGCAATAGAGAGATGCATACAGATTGTATTCGTATAAATTCGTCATAGATCGGTTCAATAGAATTTAAGATATTGTGTACGCAGTTTGGAAAAAAAAACAGGAAATAGGTTACATCCGTGGTATAACCGCAAGGTTGACGTTGGACTAACGTTGGTTTAGTAATCATTTGTTTGAAGTTGGATCTGAATCAATTCTCAATGAATGAATGAATGCATATTTAGTGAACGCTACGTTGAAGACACAAGGTTTTCAGCCTCAATACCTCTTTGTCTACTGAACGACGTCACATGATTATCACTTCATTCGAAAGATAAATGTCTACGTGTTATATGCCTTAAAGCAAACTATCGATAGAGTTGAATGAACTGAAGAAGTTTCAAGTCTCTATAATTTAAGACAACAACAACACGAAATTATTGAAACCACAAAAATCTATAAACATGGATACCTTTTGAAATTTCATCTCAGTCAACACGTATAGCAAAGCAAGATTGTCGTTCGTTTGGTGCACAATGTCGTGGAACAACTTGGAGCGTCGAAGCCAAATATTCAGCAAAAGAAGCAATCACTTTGCAAAGTGCAAAATTTATTCTTCTCATTTTCATCTTTGCCCTATACGTAATACGTTGTGTAGGGAAACTAACTAAATTCGACTGGTTCACCGGATTGTGGACGGGACACTGTTGGCGCGGATAAGTAATGGAAAAAACTATTCAATTCCTTTGCTCGAAATTGTATTTGACCGACGATATAATTTGTGATGCGTCCTCTGTGAACTATCTACGTAGAAAGAGGCTGAAGCTATCGGTGTATCTAGTTTTATCTGTCTTTCGTTTCGTTCTGTGACAAAAGGGATTATAAAACTATTATCTGCTTTGTGCGTATGCAGATTAGATTTTTGAGATAATAATGATCTGCGCGGTAAAGTGTGAGCGTAGGCAAATCATTTAGGGTACCGAGTCTATTATTGACCTAAGCTTGAACATACCGCCCACCATTGAAATTCTATTTCAATACAATTTTTTTTTTCATGCGTATTAATGGTGGGGGCTATCAATCTTACTAGATACATGTCGGTATTTGATTTCAATTCATTTCAATGTTATTTTTCGCAAAAGAATAATGGCGATGAGAGCGAAAACAATAACTATCTACGCTGTTTTCATGTTTGACATATTAGTTACTCGATGACAGGATTGCTTCTTCCAACGGCTGCGGGGTGAGGTGTCGGGAAAGGTTCCTGCCGGATCTTGCACGGGTCGTCTTCACAGGAGATGCCAGGTTGGATGTGGATTCGTCTGCGGGATAGTGTCGTCATCTGCCAATGTATAGTATTTAGGCCGAGACCAAATCAAAATATAGTGAATGAAACAGGGATACTTAGCATGTGAGAGGGCCATAAGACCCTCTCCCATCCAACAATGCTTGTTTTCTGGATCCGCGAACAACTGGACCTATGCTGACTCTGCATTGCGCTGCAGATTGTCCTGAATTGGGAGAACACAGATGCGTGTAATGGCTCGTTTGAATATGCCATCTTTTGTCCGGATGTTGACTACACGTATACAGCCGTCGTTGCCAGGGAAAACTTCTACGATACGGCCGTATCGCCACTTCATTGGAGGGAGATGATCCTCCTTGACCAACATTATGGTACCAATCTGGATGTTGTTGCGTCTTCGGGTCCATCTGGTTCGTTGCTGTAGGTCGGCGAGATACTCCGTTGACCATCGTTGCCATATGCGTCTAAGGAATTCCTGAACTAGTTGCCACTGTGAAAGCTTTCCCAATGAAATTTCCTCATAAGACGGTTCAGGTATCGCGGTTAGCGATCTATGCACCAAGAAATGTCCTGGTGTAAGGACGTTCAGATCCTGAGGGTCACTGCTAAGCTGTGTGAGAGGCCGTGAGTTTAAGCACGCCTCGATTTGACACAGTAATGTTTCCATTTGTTCGGCGGTTACTAAAGCGTTTTTAAGAGTGCGATACAGGTGATGTTTTAGGGATTTCACCGCAGCTTCCCAAATTCCCCCAAAATGAGGAGATCTTGGCGGAATGAATCGAAATTCTATGCCCTCGTCTGAGCACAGTTTTACAACTTGATCTCGACTTTGCTGTGTTCGGAATAACTGCAAAAATTCGTTCAATAATCGTCTAGCGCCGACAAAATTAGTGGCATTGTCGCAAAAAATTGTTTGTGGTATGCCACGTCGGGCGGCAAATCTTTTGAGCGCTGCGACGAAAGAGTCTGTGGAGAGATTGCCCACTAACTCGAAGTGCAGCGCCTTCGTTGACATGCAGATAAAAACTGCAACATAGCACTTCTCTGGAGCACGTTTCCGGGTAAGCGGTCGCAAATATAGTGGTCCACAAAAATCGATTCCTGTTCTCAGGAATGGCATGGTTGGGGTTACACGTGCTGGTGGAAGATCCGCCATGATTTGTTCGGTAACTTCAGGCTTGCTGCGAAAGCAAGTGACGCAGGTGTGCACGACTTTACGGGCAATGTTTCGTAGTCGAAGAGGCCAAAATCTTGAACGAACTGCTGCACATAACAGTTGGGGTCCAGCGTGTAGATATTTTATATGATAGTGGCGAACAATTAATAATGTTAGAGGATGATCATGATCGAGAATCATTGGTTGTTTTTGATCGTAGTTGATGCAAGCATTACTGAGACGGCCACGAGCTCGAAGAATGCCATCTTTCAGAATGGGTGAAAGCGATTTCAATTTGGAAGTGGTTTTAACTTGTGTAGATGAGCGAATTGAGCGGATGTCTTCTCCGAATGATTCATTTTGAGCGATTCGTACTAGGTTTTGTAGAGCAATGTCCAATTCAGCAGTCGATAAGGGTCCAACTTGTCGTGTACTTCGGTTTCTTAATCTAGTGTTGAACACAAATCGGCGGAGATGAGCAACTAATCGAATTAACCCGGTGAGCGTTGATTTAAATTCGAATATATTGCTGGGAGAAACTGTGGCTAGGGAAGTCGATGGTTTCTCTTCTAATAATTGACTATCGAATTGATCGTCGGTAGTACGCAAAATATTTGGTCGAAATTCACTTGATGTGCTCAACCAAAGTGGGCCTCTCCACCAGAGAGTGTGTTTGATCAGTTGACTAGCTAGCATGCCTCTGGATATTACATCCGCAGGGTTTTCAAAACCGGCTACATGGCCCCAAGATCCAGCGGCAGTAATCTGCTGGATTTCCGCCACGCGATTTCCTACAAATCTCTTCCAACGAGATGGCAATGCAGCTAGCCAATGGATGACGATCATTGAATCTGACCAGAAGAAGTCACGTGTGTTGAGGTTCAAACCACTCTTAACCTTCTCATACAAATGGGTTAGTAGGAGGGCGGATGACAGTTCGAGGCGAGGCAGACAAATTCTTTTTTGACCTTTTCCTTGAGCTTTCGGTGCAACTTTCGACTTAGCCGTGAGGAGGTGTACACAAGTTGATCCACTCTCGGAGATGCAGCGAAGGTAGATGCAAGCTCCATACGCGCTCTCTGAAGCGTCGCAGAAGCCGTGTAGTTCAATGACGTATAGTTGACTACATGGGACTACCCAGCGAGGAACGGCAAAACCTTCTAGAGATTGCAGATCGTTTCGGAACTCTTTCCAAAACTGTAGTTGCTGGTCTTCTAATTGACAATCCCAGGATATTTTCGATTGCCACAATTGTTGCATAAACATTTTCGAACGTACTATAATTGGACCCACAAGCCCAAGGGGATCAAATAAGCGTGCTGCGTCCGAGAGCACAAGTCGTTTGGTGATTACAGCGTTATAATTCCAGGAGGGTATTTTAAACCGGAAGACGTCTCCTGCTGGCTGCCACAGTAGACCTAAAGTTTTTACAGGTGATGACGAATCGAGTTCAAAAACATTGCGATTTTCTCTCAATTCGGCTGGTATGCTCTCTAAAATATGTGTGCTGTTTGACGCCCATTTGTGCAACTTGAAACCAGCACTACGAAGAATATCAGTTAGCTGCTTACAAAGCACGATGCCTTCTTGCTCTGATGCCACTCCACAAAGCAAGTCATCGATATAAAAGTTTTTATCGAGTATAGCGCACGCAGTAGGGTATGAGGTGACGTTTTCCATCGCAAGTTGCCGAAGGCAGCGTGTAGCTAAAAATGGGGCACTCGCTGTCCCATACGTAACGGTGCGAAGTTCATACGTGTCCACAGGATCATTAGGCTTGTTTCGCCATAAAATCCGTAGGAGATGACGGTCTGTTGGATGAATGAGTATCTGCCGATACATTTTTTCCAAATCGGCGACTATAGCGTACCGTGAGAGTCGAAATCGAAGGATGATATTGTAGAGGTCGTCTTGTACGACTGGACCGACCATGAGGGCATCGTTGAGCGATACACCAGTATCCGTCGGACAGGAAGCGTCAAACACAACGCGCAGTTTCGTAGTTGAACTTTCAGGTCGTACAACACAGTGGTGTGGCATATGATAAGGTTGAATAGTAGAAGACAATAAATCAGCGTTAGGATCGATTAAGGTCATGTGTCCCAATTCGATATATTCTCGAATAAAATCCGTATACGATTTCATTAACTCGGGATTTGCGTGCAAACGACGTTCGAGTGAGAGAAATCGCCGTAGTGAAATTTCTCGAGAACTTCCAAGCTTCGATAAAACAGTTTTCTTCGTCGGTAGGGATACAACAAATCTACCATTGGCATCACGCGTGGTCGTCTCTGCAAAATATTGTTCACACTGCTGTTCGTCCACAGAAAGAATGTTGTTGGAGTGACATGATTCAATCTCCCAGAAACGCATCATCTGCTTTTCTAAATCCGCATTGCTGCATACCATGGTGACAGCGGAATGGCAGCTGATAGTGTTGCTACATTTGCCGGATACAATCCAGCCGAAGACGGTTTCCTTTAAAATGGGCAAATTTGAATCAAGTTCGATAAAGCCATCAAGTAGTAAACGATGGTAGATTTCAGCTCCTATTATAACATCGATGTGACTGGGTTCGAAGAAGCGTGGATCGGCAAGGACCACGGAAGTTGGTATTTTCCATTGTGAAACCGATAAACGACTCGACGGAATAATCGGTTTGAATTCTGGTAGAATATGGAACTTCAAATCTACTGCGAAGTTGGTGTAACGAGACAAAACCTTGACCATGGCTGATTGCTTTGAATGTATCATGCTTGGACCAACTCCTTGGAGAGAGAGTGAATCGTTTTGACGATGAAGAATTAGCTTTTGTGCCAGTTGTGTGCTAATTAAATTTCTTTCGGAACAGCTATCTAATAGAGCACGGGCCAAATGAATGTTGCCGTGAGAATCTGCTATCTTGATTATTGCGGTAGACAGGAATACAACGTTTCCACAAGAGGATGTATTTTCACGAACTGCATTCGGCGCGTGGGCTCCCACTGGAAGTGATTGTGACACGATTGGGGGTACTGGGCTAGTAGCGAAGGTTTGCGATTGTGAGTGAGGTGTGTTCGATATGATTGGAGCGTTCGATGAGTGTAGAGGTCGAGGGGTTGTGGTAATTGGAACGTATTGTGACGAAGCTATCTCTTGTCCTCGGTTGGAATTACTATCAGTGGAGCGCATGTGCAGCATTGTGTGGTGCTTTTGTCCACAAACGCGACAGGCTGAACTGGGACAAGCCTTCACCATATGGGAGAAGGAGAGGCAATTTAGGCAAAGACCAGTCTTTTTCACCATTTCGTGCCTTTGGACGGGATTTAGTTTAGCAAAGGATTCGCATTTGAAAGGAGAATGATATGGTTTTTGACATAGTGGACAAGATTTATTTTGTGTGGCTGTAGTTGTGAGTGTCGATCCATATTTTTGTTTCGTTGAGAGTCTGCGAGTATCATTTCGGATAGTTTGTTCACGAGTCTTTGCCGCTGCTATAGGTTGTAGGGTAGCCAGGTGATCACGAAGGAATTTCAACAAATTTTGATATTGCGGTACCTCACGAGATTTATGATGACGCTCCCAGTATCTTTGGGTTTCTGTATCCAAACGTTTATACAACAAGTGTGCCAAAATATGAGACCAACCATCAGTATCAAGATCTAGTTTCTTAAGTTGGAGGAGGTTGCGTTCGTACGAATCTATCAACGTAACTAACGAATCGTAAGATTCCCGTCTGATGGGTTCGGCATCCAAAAAACCGTCCATCAGAGTTCTAGCGATAATTTTCTTGTTCTCAAATCGTTCTTGTAGCATTTTCCAAGCGACTTCATAATTTGACACTGTTACTTCGATCGACTCAACTAATGTTTTTGCTTCCTTCGTTAGTACAGAGAGCAGATAATTAAATTTGTCAACGGGTGTAAGCGATGCATCTTTATCGATCATACTCTGGAAGGCATCCCGGAAACTAAGCCAATCTTTCACACTACCATCAAAAGAAGGGATTTTGAAGACCGGAAGATGAACACGGGATACGGTTGAATGGGAAGGCGGAGGGGAAAGATCAGTCACAGCTGTCGGTTTTAATCGTAGAGAAAGGAAAAAATCCTTTATATCGAAATACGTATTTTCAAATTCAATGCGCGTCTTTCTATTGGACGATTCCACGTCTCTAATAACTTCGGATTCTCTTTCGTCCTTAGTTTGACCAACCAGGCTTAAGTCCGGTTCCTGAATTGCTTCGATTTTTGCACGATTATCAAGAAACTTTTTGAATAATGTCTCAAGATGTTCCAAACGAGACTCAATTTTCACATGATCACGAGAATTATCAAAATCATTCACGAAGTTCTGTAAATTCTTCAGTGAATCGATGAAACCACGCTCAACTTTGGTGAGCCCACGTAACGACGCCATTTTGTTTCTATCGTTATTCAGATCACTAACCCTCTCGAATTTCCAACTTTTTATATGAAATCACTCTTTAATAATCCAGCAATTGAAACTCACATGCACTATATCGATTTATTTCTATTCGCACCTTTCTTTTCTGAATACTCACGCTACTAGCGAGCCACGCTATAATTTTACGAAGGAGGATGAAATCCGTTTGCCACGGCCGAGAGCTCCACGTTCGATATAAGTTGCCGAAATCCGATCCTGAGTCTATGCAGAAGAAATCCTTTTTTCAGCTGGACCCGTAATCGCCGA
Organism: Toxorhynchites rutilus septentrionalis; assembly: GCF_029784135.1. Classification (NCBI taxonomy): domain Eukaryota; kingdom Metazoa; phylum Arthropoda; class Insecta; order Diptera; family Culicidae; genus Toxorhynchites; species Toxorhynchites rutilus. The sequence goes on from NC_073744.1 coordinate 199,456,456, forward strand.
TAGACCAATCGACGCCGATGAAACTTCCGCACGCGTAGGGTGATGTAGATGTTCACAGTCCGATGTGAAAGTCCGTGATATTCGCACTCCAACAGTTCACTTTTGCCAGTTTTGGCCACTAATTACACATATCCGGTTTCTCGAAGGACCATAAAAATGTAGGGAAACTAACTAAATTCGACTGGTTCACCGGATTGTGGACGGGACACTGTTAGCGCGGATAAGTAATGGAAAAAACTATTCAATTCCTTTGCTCGAAATTGTATTTGACCGATGATATAATTTTTGATGCGTCCTCTGTGAACTATCTACGTAGAAAGAGGCTGAAGCTATCGGTGTATCTAGTTTTATCTGTCTTTCGTTTCGTTCTGTGACAAAAGGGATTATAAAACTATTATCTGCTTTGTGCGTATGCAGATTAGATTTTTGAGATAATAATGATCTGCGCGGTAAAGTGTGAGCGTAGGCAAATCATTTAGGGTACCGAGTCTATTATTGACCTAAGCTTGAACACGTTGCTTGTCTCTAATTCGCATTCTTTCCCCCATTGTGAGTGATATAATTTGTATACCATTTCTAATAGACAAAATATCTGTCGTTTACAATTAGTTTACAATAATGTTGCGCTCCCTCTTTCTTCCTCACAACACCTACTTCTCGTTTGAGAAATTGTTGAGTAAACATCGTTTACCGGCGAAAGACGCGACGGGAATTGTCTTTAATAACCGTTTGAGTGCGGAGCAAATTTTGTTAGCATATGCCAAAAATGCGGATGAGTTTGGGTATATTTAATAAATACTAAAGAGCTTAGATAACTGATTAGGTCACAAAAGTTGTATTAATAGGAAAAAAACATAGAAAGTGAGGTTTGTAAATTTTACTAACATAAACTCTCTTAGCTATACATAAATTATTTTTTTTAAATAATGAAAAAATATATTTAAACAATTTCATTCAAAATTATGGCTTACGGCACAAAGCGCGTGAAGTCCTCTTTTAAAAAATGTCCCCGAAAGACGAAATCCTACGTTAAGAGGTGTTAAGTCAAAAATAATTACACAGAACAAGAAGAGCGCTTTCGGGCTCTCCGCACTTTTCGCATACAACAAGAGGGGCGCTATTCAAACGGTTAAGGTTTATTGTACCCCTAATAAATTGCCGAAAGACGTGATCTTACATTGATTGCAATTGATTCAAAAAAGTCACAGGAGGGCTGTGTCCGAGACACGACCGCAAAGTTGACGTAGGATTCCGTTAGACTATCTGTTGATTTTGGATATGTTTGAAGATTTACATCGTGAAACTCTTTAATAATGATTTGGTGGCCCAGAAAAGGGCCGTTTTGTTTGGTTGTTGGGTATTGTACGTTAACTCCACCAGTGTTTACCGAGTGATGATGGCAGAAGGATGATAAACAGTCGTTGGATGGTGCGTATCAGATGAAAGATACCGAAGTGGAACGAGATATGGTGAAAACCGCCCTCTGCGATCCTAGACGAGATACCTCCTGTGTTATGTATGGATGAAATAAAGAAGAAAAAAACTCACCAATGTAATATAAGATAATTACCAATCCAATACCGAACACAATCATAATTTTTTCTCATCAGTAAAAACATGTTACTTTAATATAGAGAAAACATATTTAGAATGGAAAAGGTAATTTTCTTTTATACTTTTAATTTCTGAGTGTTTATTCAACCCAATGCGAATTTTAATTGGAATAACAACACCTAATACTATATATAGAGGATATGGGAAATCACTTTTTTCTAATATTTATTCATTTTTCCAATTTTTCTCGCCGTATAAACTTTCCTTGTGTGAAAATGAACACAACAAAACAGACAGCTTAAACCAAACGACCTGTTTTCGAGCGGGAACGCACCTTGGTTTTTGATTTTAGTGAATTAAAATAAATCGTTTCATATATGAAGTCATTTTTAACACAACTGCTTCCATATACAATTTTACACTTACACTTGGTGCTAAATTGTTCACATTAAACGATCGGTCATTGATATGAAATTTCACGAAGCAACCCCGACTTGCATATATTTGCAATGTCGATTTGCCCCAGGCAGCTTGATTTTGATGTCTCTGTTAGGGAATACATTTCGGTGGGAGCAAAAGCTCCCCCTACTTTAATGTATTTGCAATGTCGATTTCTCCCAGACAGCTTGGTTTTGATTAGGGACCCGCCGCATGTGTTGTCAATTTCGACCAATCAGAAGTGAGTATTTCCGTTAGGATAGGCGATGAGATTTTTCATTTGTTCGATAGTTAGTTTCATGACGTATATTATTTTGTTCAATAAAAAAAATTGTTTTGGAGTACCGAAATCAATTGACGCAAAAATTTCATCAATCCAACATGAAATGACTGAGTAATAAGCGTTTGAAATTGGACAATTTTCACGATGCAATCGATTTTCGGTTTTCAATTTTGTAACCCGCGACGCCGGGGAAGCGCGCGTCGCTATCGGAGGGTTTACGCAGGTGAGCGGTTGGCTTAAGCGCCACTCCCGCGGGGGAGACCAACCGCCGTTTTTTCGCTTTGCCCGGCGATGAGACACCCAACACCTAAGGGCGGGTTTGTCCTTTCCTTCAAAACCCTGGTTTGTTCCGCGACTTTCACCTGCGCTACTGCGGACCCGCGACACCGTTTGTCCGCGTTCCGCAATTCCAACAACAAAGGGACACTTCGGCCGATCCAATGAGTACCGATTTACGCTGAAAGGGTCTCCTCACTGGACCTACTGAACAATGTCCGTCCCACCCACCTTGAAAACCTAGTTTCGTAGAACAGGAGCGGGGGTTGAAAAACTTCACAAGAAGAGGAGTCCCAACCCTGGACTCGTGACCAACTGAAAATTCAATCGATTTGTCGGGTTTTTAGGCTACACCGCCAGCCAGAAAAGGTAGAGTGTTCTACACTACTATACTATTTCCACAACATTTATTAAATCTATATAATTATCATCTCATTCACATTACTACTACTAATATTCTAAATCACAAAACTCATTCAATTACACACTCTACCAGAAACATTTAATGAACCATATAATAAACCTACACTTCAAACATAAACATTTTATTTACAGTATCGGTTTCGAACCCTCGACCCATAGCGTTCATATACTCAAGCACAACGCGTTTACTAACTGATCTATCCGCTCATATTGAATGTGTTGCGTTCTATACCGATGGGCATTTGCCTACCATCGGCATCGTGCTTCGCTGTGTGGCATTGTTCTGTGGTTTTTCATTGTTAGGGATGTGGCTTTCTAATAATTTATCCTACATGCGCATGTATTATTGGACAAAAATAGTTTTCGTACTCACACAACCTAGGAATTACGTGGAGCCGTTCTGCTTTATCGCCGTTCCTAGCGATGAATGGCGTTACTGCTGCGATGTCTGCACACGGTGTCATACGTGATCCGTGGGGTGATTCCTTCGTGCGCGAGTATAATGCGCCAGCGTACTACGCGCGACCACCGGAATTGTCGGATTTGGTGGTCGTATCCAGACCTCAAGCGCGGGGTCAGAAGCGGCTCATCCTCTATACACGGGGAACGAATACCACACAAATGCCACATTTTAACATCAAAACCACAATTTAAATTACGCCACGTGCAATAGAGCTTACCTCGAATTTTATTTAGTCGTTGGGAAAACGAAGTTTCTCACACCGAAAAACACTAACGACGACTAACTGGTTTCGAACATGGTACAAAAAAAAAACAGAAAAAAAAACTTATCTACACTGACTGTACGATGTAACTTTGCACCGACTTTACCTTTTTGACTTTAACTCGCGGTTCGAAAAACTAACTTGACCGCTCCTGCCTATTCCACGTTTGAAGTAAGAATGGTCGAGCATATTAGTAAATCCTCAGATCAGCGAGATACTAAAAGGACCGAAACTACGTAATAGTTAACGATGTTAACTATTCAGTAATTATACCGAAGTTCCTCTGTGTTTTTATTGGTCCGGCATTCAAGCATTCGCGGGCGATACCCTTTAACCTCCCGAGCACAGTTCAAGTCGAGGTGCTCGCCGGGTTTTGGAAGTTCAAGAATAAGAAAACCCCGCCGAAAGACTCTGCTATTTGGAGGAAATATCCAAAAGAAAAATACCAAAAAAGGAAAGCATGAGTCTTCTAGATGTGTATTGGTGTCAGTGGGTGTCTTGGCTAAATACAGCCGCCAAGTCACATTCAGCACCCATTATGGTTAAACGCTCGAATCCAAAAGCAGAGGAGGCACTCGCGCTGCCAAACGTCCCATACAGAGAAAGAAGAGAGGAGCTCAGATTAACACAACCGAGTTTGTGTTGACTCTGGGCTTCAAAGTTATCAAACGAGGGGCTTCCAAATACTCAAATCGGTACCATGCTACAATCTGTAACCCAATATGTTCCCGAAAGACGTAATCCTACGTCAAAAAAAAATTACAAAACAAAATATATGTGATCGCAGTAATATATCAGGTTGTGGAAAAAGTAATCCACTATTTTTGCGCGAAATTCAAATCTTTTTTTAATATGCTTCGGATTGCGCGATCTGGGTCAAATATGCCCCGTTTTGTTGTAAAATTTGTTGCCATGCTAAAGGTAGCTTCATAATGCCTTTCTCATAGAGGTCTTGGTCCTTATTGGTGAAAAACTCTAGCAGTATGTTTTTACAATCTTCTCCTGATCCCAATTCCTTATCACTCAGAAAGTTTTGCAATGTGAAAAAAGGGTGGTAATCGCTTGGTGCCATATCTGGACTATATGGTGGAGGTCTGAATTTAATGCATTGCACTTGAAAAAAATTTAAAAAAATGAAAAAAATTTATAAAAAAATATAGAATAAATAAAAATTATGAAATGAAATAAAAAATAAATTGCAGGTATTTTACTGTTACAGTATCGACACCATAAATACCATTCACAAGCTCAGCGGTCTGGCTTGCCTTTTCGTCATTATTAATAGAAAAGTGTAAAATGTAACGATTTTTCTCTTTTTTGACTTCCATTGTCTACACCCCGTAACTCACAACTGAATGGAACAAACAAAAAACAGCAAAATAATTAGTGTGAAATGTCACCTTTACAGCGAGCCTAAACTTGAAATTGTATGATCGATCGATCAGACGTACTGGATTTGATAAGCTGAAAACAAAATCCCTCGTGCTGTGCTGTGTGCTCAGAATCGCTTTGCTGCTTTCTGTGGCGTCGGTGTCTTCGTCTTCTGTGCAACGGTTTGATGGTTTAGTTGTTTTTTTTTCTTTGCCACAGCTGTACCGCTCGACGCCCGCCGGCAATCGATGCTAACTTGATGACCACCAAACGAAAAGAGTACGAAGTTGGCTTCGCCACAGCAGTCTGTGGCGAATGTCTTTGAATCAATTTGAAGGCAGTATTCTAGTCTAGAAATTAGAGGAAAATCAAATTTTATTTCCTTCACATTTATGTAGTTTAGGAGTTCAAGAATATACCCTAGAAAGGACTTATCGAAAAGCTTATTATTCACCGAGTTAGTACCATTTTAGTGATGCGGTATCTAACCTGGTACGGCCATAACAATGAACTTCATACGTGTTTTCTCGAAACTAGTTTTTTTTTTCAAATGAATCACTATGAAATGATATTTTTGAAATTTTAATATTTTTAAAAAATCAGGAAACGTAAAAAAAAACGTTTTGAACCGCATTTTGTTGTTCAAACGGCCGCCATTTTGCCAAAAAAGATGGTTTTGCCTTGTCCGATGTCCATGCGATACTCACTGTATATCTATTGTAACCTCATTGTAACTATTCTAGTTATGAATATTTTGTTTCCGTTCAGTTTTTGTTTTATTGTTGAAGATAGATGAACATAATGAACATAATGATTCAATGGATAGTAAAACATTCTTTGTTTTATTTTTACGGAGCTCGAAAATGGTCCGAAATTCGTGTCTCTACATTAGAATACCCCCTTAAAACTATTGAAACATTTTTTCGATCAATAAGTAACAATCACATAACACGTAGACATTTTATCTTTCGAATGAATTTTTATTCATACCATTCCGTTCAATTGTTTAAGAGGTTTTAACGCTCAAAATCTTGTTGCTCCTGCGTAACGCTCTCGTTTTCGAAACTTTAAACCTACACCCCAGTATCGGAATGAAAGACGTATTCCTACGTCAAAATAAACATCACCCATTGGGATCAGTTCACTACAGAATCCACACAAACTTCACAAGGGACTTCACTCGCGGTCATGAAATATCTAATCGGCATCAACTGTTAAAATAATTATTACGAGTCTCCACAGGCAATGTTTTAGACAAGGACAACGCCCCCCCTGTGGTGATTTTTCGGTTTTCAAAAAACACAAACTTTGACGGCTGTGCGACACTGGTAAATGAAGTCCAATTGAGCTGATATTAGGGTATTTTTTCGTGGGAATCAACATTTTCAATCAAATTCCCTTTGAAAAATCGAGATGGCCATTTTCATTGGCACTCTAATGATGGCTTCTTCTCGTATTCAGCTCAATTAAATAAACTAAAGAGAAAAGGCGACCTTACGATTAATATTTCTGTAGGGACGGTTTTGTTAATAAAGATTTTTATGTACATTTATAAACATCGATACAAGAAAACCAGAGAATGTCGAGTGTTTCGTGATGATGTTAGCTACATGGGCTGAAAAGTCCCGGGATTTTTCAGCAGATGGCGCCACTAACAAATGAGCAAGATTCATTTCAAGAGGTTCATCTGTCACTAGCTTATGTGTGAAGTTTCATGACATTTCGTTTATTTGTTCCCAACTACAGTTGATTAAGTGTCACTGATTGAGAATTTGTATAAAAAAAGGGAAAAGAGGAACGTCGTATTTTGATCAAACATTGTTTTTTGATGGGAAAAACTCCTGAACAATCAATGCAGTGGTTGACGAAATGTTATTCCACTTCTGCTCCTTCGAGAACAACAGTTTATCGGTGGGTTAGTAAATTTAAAATGGGCCTACGAGCGTCGCAGATGCACCTCGCTCTGAAGGCCCAAAAAGAAGCTACGAATCCAGAAATCGTGAAACAAGTGCATCGACTCGTTTTGAACGATCGTAAAGTGAAGTTGCGCAGGTTAGCTGAGGCCGTAGGCATTTTAAAATAACTAGTGGGATACATTTTGCACGACTTGTTGGACATGAAGAAGCTATACGCGCGATGGGTGCCGCGTGTGCTGACCGTCGACCAAAAACAGCGGCGCGTTGATGATTCAGCAGACGGTTTGGCGTTGTTGAAGTGTAATCGAGTGGACTTCTTTCGACGTTTTGTGACAATGGATGAAACGTGAATCCATTACCACATATCTGAGTCCAATAGGCAGTCTGCAGAGTAGATGACAAGCACATTTCGAAGACTTAGACGTTTCGTACTACAGAAAGGGAATCGAAATGTTGGAACCTCGTTATACCAAGTGTATTGTCCTCGAAGGAGACTATGTTAAGACATAAATACAGCTTTGTCCAAAAAACTATTGTTTTCATTAAAAATCCCGGAACTTTTCAGCCTATGAAGTAACTATCTGATTTTTTTCAGCAGTTTACTATCGCACATATACAGGATTATTGAAAATTCCACTACAATCCGTTTGAAGTTCAGTTTGGAGTACTTTTTCTAGTGGCATTCTTTTTCTAGTTGTATTGTTTAGTATTGAATGAGTTAAACTTACGGATTTCTGAACAGTTACAAAATCTCCCTACGTCAAGTTCCCGTCCGTGCCTCTAGGCTCAGACCCTTCTACTTTCTTAATTTTTTTTTTAAATTTTCAGACTAGAATACTGCCTTTTGTAGTTGAGTTTGTCACCGCATAGTTACTAGATTGAAGAATAACTTCGAGAATGTTGAATACCTCCACTTTTGGTGCCGGTTATAGATTTCAACATTCTGATTCCATTGCCATGAGACATCGACAATCGAATGACATCATCTGTAATCCAGTCCAGAATCGCGCGATCACATGTTTAAAAATAGCAAACATACCATAATTACCTCCTGGAAATCCCGCCGCTTCATTGTTATTAGAAACACACACACATTCCACAAATTCACGAATGCGTCGTCGTCAACGTCGTCGCAATCGATCAGCAGCATTCCGGATAAAATCCACGACAACACACACTCCGACCGAGAATGGCATTCTCCTTGGGTCTTTCTTCGTATCATTCACACGTGAAGTAGCGGCGGCCAATACTAGATGGCGTCACCAGTCTGTGTCGCGCTATTTACATTAACGTTTATCGCCTGACGTGTCCCCCAAATGACACGGCTTCTAAGGCACACCATAGCACACATACACATCACACAAGCGCGCTCCACCTCCGATCCGAGGCTTCACGTGATGGATTGAAGACGTGGAAAGGTCTCGATTGAATCGGGCTCGATTATATGCGGTCTTGTGTGTAATAACAGACCGATAAACTGTTCCCTTTAGATTAGTTGCGACATTTTGCAATCTCGTCACTCGTGATTACGCAACGCTCTTTTTTTGAACGATTGCTCAGAAGTATTTTGGCGCAATACTAAATCGGCCGTCAACGGCAAGGCGGGAGATCACATGCAGTGGTGCTCGTGGAGATGATGGATAGAAGGAGTGGCTTTGTATCACCGCGCCGTCAATCGGGTTCGGGGTTTGTTTCTGCGCTCTCAAAATAAAGGGTGTGTCACATCAAATTGCATCACGGAAAAAACGCTATAGAAATTCGCCCAGTAGACCGATCCTTTTGAAAATTTTAGACAGTAAAATAAAAACTATTAAACAACTTTTGGCATTTTCTTTTTATTCATACTTCGAGCCCAAGCCCGTATGCTCGCACCTTCCTCTTTACCCCGTCCATAAGGTTCTGTACAACGTCAGGTTGTAGTTTTTGTTGAACAGATATCCATTTTCTCTTGAAGTCCGCCTCCGATTTGACAACTTTTGGGTTCTTCCGGAGGGCCTGCTTCATAATCGCCCAATATTTCTCTATTGGGCGAAGCTCCGGCGCGTTGGGCGGGTTCATTTCCATTGGCACGAAGGTGACCCCGTTGGCTTCGTACCACTCCAACACGTCCTTTGAATAGTGGCACGAAGCGAGATCCGGCCAGAAGATGGTCGGGCCCTTGTGCTGCTTCAATAATGGTAGTAAGCGTTTCTGTAGGCACTCCTTAAGGTAAACCTGCCCGTTTACCGTGCCGGTCATCACGAAGGGGGCGCTCCGCTTTCCGCAAGAGCAGATCGCTTGCCACACCATGTACTTTTTGGCAAACTTGGATAGTTTCTTCTTCCGAATCTCCTCCGGAACGCTGAATTTGTCCTCTGCGGAGAAGAACAACAGGCCTTTCGTCGCGGTTAGGAGCCTTCTGAACGTTGTATGTACGCAGGCCCTCCCGCTGCTTGGTCCGCTGGACGAAAGAACTTGACAAATTCAGCTTATTGGCGACATCCCGGACCGAACTTCTCGGATCACGTCTAAACTGCTTAACTACGCGCTTGTGATCTTTTTCACTGACGGAGCATCCATTTTTGCCGTTCTTCACCTTCCGGTCGATGGTTAGGTTCTCGAAGTATCGTTTTAGTACTCTGCTGACCGTGGATTGGACGATTCCCAGCATCTTACCGATGTCCCGATGTGACAACTCCGGATTCTCGAAATGAGTGCGCAGGATTAATTCACGTCGCTCTTTTTCGTTCGACGACATTTTTCCAAATTTACGAAAAATTGACAGTGAAACATGGCCAACGTGATCTATACACTCTTATCTGATTATAAACGAAAGCTGAAGATATAATTCCTAAAAATTAAATTTCTACTGCGTTTTTTCCGTGATGCAATTTGATGTGACACACACTTAAGTACAATCGTCGGTTCAGCGGACAGGGAGATCGTAGAACTTCACTTCGCCACGCCATTCATTCCACACATTAGTCACACTCAGGGGGAAAGGCAGCATCACGTGAATGAATTTGCATTATAAAACGATTCTCTGTTCTGCGAAATTTGCACACTCGGATAGAGTTGCCAATATCGAGCATGTCTCCCAATCGGTTGCATTTTGTGCAAGTATTGATAGGGTGGTCCGGATGGGTGTTTTATAGAGCTATAGAACTCGCGGGTCGCAACTGATTTATTGAACATACAGCAATTGTAATCCTGTCTGCGACATTGTACTCGAGACATTTCGAAGAACACCACATCTTCGTGGCGTTCTTTCACAGTTAGTCAACATTCCAAAAATGTAAAAGGTAAATACCTCTCCACACATTTTCCTGTCAGGTCAAGCACCTCTCCCACACAGTCCACAGTCCACGGATATGCCGTTTCCCTACGGAATTCATCAGTGCCCCACACGATTGGCTTCATATTCAAATTCCCCATCAACGACTCGATTCCATTCGTCTATACATTCGCGATCGAAACCGCAGAGCGCGCGCTGTTTTGCCTCACGGGTTGATTGATCGGAAAAATGCGGTGAAGTGGTGTTCGCTCACGATGCCATCACAACAACGGCCTATCGGTGGGCGGACTCCGACAGGGCATAATATTGGAAATAATTAACAATCACTCAACTGAAACGCACTGACAGACCAGCAGCGATCGTCGTTGTCGTCGTTGTGGCTGGCTTTCCTCGCCCCCCCCCTTAAAACGGGTGCCGGATATCTATGATACATTCGTTTCTTGGCTTGATAATTTGACGATCTTTGTCCCATATTTCTAAAAAGTGATCGCCATCGATCAACAATGAACATCCCAATATCGATGGTAGAAAGTGAAAGTGAAGGTCCATTCCGCTGCGCTGAAAATGCATTTGTGCCGGCCTTCAAATCCGATGCACGAAGGTCAAGCAACTCTGTGTTGGTTGTTCCATTTTCCGTCGAAAATCAAAGCGGAAGTAAGATCGCATCGAAAGTCTTAGCCGGATTTCGACCTCTATTGTTATTGTTGCACCAATGGTATCGATTTTCAATGGATTTCCCCTGGCATTCGCCGCTTGGATTATCAACACAGGAAGCAATCAATTGGCGCTACAATGACGGCCAGAAGACGTTTCCCACGCATAGTGGGTCACTCACGGATAGAGGTTTTGTGGCGTTAATAGATTTACCGGCAACTATCGCACACACACACACACACACACATATATATATCGCTGCTTTCGATCGTAGCTAACCGATAGTGTCAGATAGTTTGGCGCACAATGCGCACAAGATTAGTTTTTCTCCGATTGCACTGCTTCTATGAATGGTGGGATAACTTGAGAGCGTACATCCGGTGAGTGGGTATTGTCTCGGAGGTACGCGTTTCCATTCGGATGTGTCCATCGCGAGATTCGCCGAATGATGTTGATTAAGGTTCCGTTTCTTACCCGCGCATAGGTTTAAGTTATCCAACCAACTTAAACCTATCCGCGGGTAAGAAACGGACTGACTGGTCGTATTTGCAGATATAAGATGCTTTCCAGGAAATATCGGAGCATTACTCGAGACAGAAAGTCTTCGTAGCCAAATGTTTCCGCGTCCAGTTAGATTCAAAATTGAGCCATCGTGGGCGATTGGACTCACAATTTTCAGAATGGTCTTTTTCAAGGATGGAGGCGAATGAATTTGGAAGTTGTAGGGATTGACAATTTCGAAACTAGAATATTATAATTTTTTTTTACTTCTTTCTTTCTCTAAGATCAGAGTAATTTTCGATTAAGTGTATTCTCTACGCGTACCGAAACATCGGTTCTATTTATTTTTTTTTTTGACGTAGGACTACATCTTTGATTTCTATATCACCGTACGAAATTGAAAATAAGGCTTGTAACGATTCATGAAGGGATTTCAAACACGTATTACGCAAAACATATTACGATATATGTTATCGCGATATACGAGGGTAGTCTCAAAAGTACTTAGCCTACAAGAAAAAAAAATTGAAAAAATGGCGATTTTTTTTCTCAACATAGTCTCCTTTTAGCTCGATACACTTGACCGAGCGATGCTTCAACTTCTTTAATTCATCTGAAAAATACGTTTTCTCGAGATCTGCAAAGTAGGCGGCGATGACCTCCTCATTCGACTCATATTTCTGACCGGCGAGTAACTTTTTCAAGTTTGGAAACAAAAAAAAAGTTGCGCGGGGCCAAATCTAGAGAATACGGTGGATGGGGCAGCAGTTCGTAGTGAAATTCGACCAATTTGGACGTGGCGACGGCGAAATTTTCATTTTTTCCATTTTTTTTAAATCCGCGGACACGCCTGAATAGCGCTAAAAATGCGAAGAAAATTAATGGAAGAGACATACACACCCTTCAAATATATAACGAATGAAATAAAAGAGTAAACAAGGGGATATTGATAAACGTATTATACGAAGAAATTAAAAAAAAAGAAAAATTATGTTGATTTAGCTGTAAAAGCTCAACAATGTTGATCGATAAGGCGTTTTGGGAAATTTTTGGAGACATGATCATTTAATTTTTCATTTGGAATTGCGAAATTACAGAATTGAAGGAATTAATTTTGTTTTGATTACAACCGGAAATAAGGAACAGTACTTAAAATAATATTTCAAGTCGAGATCATTTGTAGGAGGTGCAGAGCTCTACATTATTCAGCTTTGGTTATCAGGCAGCAACAACACTTTTGATGTTAGATTACTGTTTTGTAGAATCGCCAATAATTGACATGTAATATAAAAATCGAACATATACAGATATAGACATACATATAATTTTTTCAATTTATATTTATTATATTTATTATTTTTATCCCTCATTTATTTTTTTTAATTTATTTTTTTATCATTTTATGCATTGCAACTGCATTTATCAGTTGGCAGAATCAATGGAGGGATAATCATGGAATGATCTTGAAGGTGATCTTGGATGGTTTTACTCTATTCTCCCCAGAGATTTGATAAGAGCCTGGTTCAAAAGGTAAACGCTGATAGAGATTTTATTAGATTGATGTTCAGGATTTTGCTCACTCAATTCGTGCTTAATTCCATTTTGACGTAGGACTACGTCTTTCATTTCTATACCGGGGTGTAAAATCAAAGTTTCGAAAACGAAAGCGTTACGCCGGAGACCGAGATTTTGAGCGTTAATAGCTCCTAAACAACTGAACGAAATGGTATGATAAACACTTCATTCGAAAGATAAAATGTCTACGCGTTCTATACTTGTTACTTTCTGATCCAAAAACTTGTTTCAATAGTCTTAAAATTGCTTTCAAAACAGGCTATTGAAATCACCAATCGGTATATAAGCGAGCGCCGCTCGGAAATCCACTCAGTTCTAATTGAACAGCGATTGGAGCATGTTGTCGCTGTTGTGGTGAAGCTCTTCGTTTATCAAGAAAGCGTGGATGAACGGTGTCACCAAGAGCCTGTTTGTGCACCTTAGGCCAGAAGGGAATCCATCAGGAGGAGAGTGATGCCACAAACGATTCCCCGGGAAGATCTCGAAGCAGCCGCTACACACACACACACACATACACGCGCGGAATTCTTTCCGTTTGGATGCCATTCAGCATCGAGAAAGATCCGGAAAATAATCTGCCAGTTCCTCTGGGAATTTAAAAATACATTCATGTGAAAGAGTTTATTTGAATGTTTTCTATCCACCAAATATGTTTCAATCAAGTGCTATTAACAGATGGTTATCGAGTTAGCATTAACCACTGGTGGGCTTCCAGTATCGAGGAAAATGTGGAAATTTCTAATCGTTACTGAAAATAATCTGCCAGTTTCTCTGGGAATTTAAAATTACATTCATGTGAAAGAGGTTATTTTAATGTTTTCTATCCATGTAACACTGTGACCAAATACATTTGGTTTTGTGATTTTTCAATCAATCGCAATAAACAGGATAGCTTCTGAAGATTATTCTTCCCCATCAGCAGGATATTTCCGTATCCAATATTGGATACATAAAACCTTGTGCCTCTAACGTAACGCTCTCGTTTTCGAAGTCCCCCAAATATTCATTCATTCAGAATGAATTCAGATTCAACTTCAAACAAATGATCTCTAAATCAACGATAGTCCTACGTCACCATAGCGGTTATACCATAGATATAACCCACTTCCTGTTTTTTATCGTGTAGGTCTGCTACTAATAATTTATGTTATTGTGATCTAGGATATCATGATATCGAGCATGTTGTTTGGTAATGCAAAAAAATACAATTAAAGAATTTAGCTAGCAGCTGATCTAGAGGTTTAAAAGGGTATATTCATATATGTCAGATTATGATAGCTTAAGCAGTCGCGATCTTAAAATTGTATTACCCATATATGTCTTCCTCAGAAGTAATTATGTTTTTATTTTACCCGCTTCATTTCCCCGAATTCACTCGTCCGTTCTCCAGTTGCTTTCCTATAAATAAGCAGAACTTAGCAGAACGAGATGAATTAAAAAAGCTAGAAGTGTGTTGTATCAGTGATAAAACCGCAATTTAGACGTAGACCTACTACTGGCTCTGTAATCATTTGTTTGAAATTGCATCTAAATCATTTCTCAATGAATGAATTAATTAATATTTTTTTAAATTGCTGAAAGTTGGACACAGTGGATGAGTATAGTTATGAAATTGTAATTAACATGAAATTCAACTATTTCGAACTTTTTGGCGGTTGGCAAAACTTCGAGAGCTTTGAGGCATCCCTAAGTCATGTCCGATTGAGTTGAAATTTTGCACAGGTATTTTTTGGGCCAATAAACAAAATGTACATGGTCGGTTTTTGAAAATTGACATGATCATTTTCGCTGCCACCCTAATACACCCATACCTCGCTATACGGCCGCTCTTTATACAGCTTTTCGTTGAACAAGCTTGGAACCGATCCGATAGAGTTTGTATGAATTTGTATTGGAATAATTGATTCGCTATACGGCTTTTTTCTTAGCGGGCCAGGAACGTATCTAGGCCCTAAAGCGAGGTATGGGTGTATATAGTTACAATTTGGTAAGCAAACAGAATTTCATTTGCTTTTATTTCAAGAGTTGTTGGACGACAACAGTTAGGTGCGCACTTTTGCCCCGCACTACTCTTACCATCATATTTAATTTGAAGTTTTGCTTTTGCTATTTTGCAGCCTATCTAGCGAGTGGAATTCGGTAACTATGCTGAATTTCCAGCCCAGTTAACAAACGGATACTGCATTCGTTTTTTAAGTACCGAATTTTATAATAATACTAGCTGACCCTGCAAACTTCCTCTCGCCCAAAATGGTTTTTGTTATGAACACTTTCAAACATTCACGTTTTCTTACTAAGCGAACGTCCATGGGTTCAATTGCCGAACTGTTCATTGATTAATTTTGACCCTCAACAAATTCCTTCTACTATAAATTTGCTAGTACTTCTACCAGAACTCGTCATTATAATATCAATTTTTTTCAGACCCAATTCGCGTTTCTCCCTCACATGGAAAACATGTTTGATAAAGAAAATATAATAAAACGACAACATCTGAAATCGGACGTTCGGAGTTCTCGAATTATGCAGAAATTTGTTTTCCATTTTTATGGCAGTCCCCCTTAGAGAGGGGGAGAAGAGTCGTACCACAATAAAAATATTTCTTGTCCGCTAGAACCTCCAAATGCCAAATTTGGTTCCGTTTGCTTGCTTAGCTCTCGAGTTATGCAGAAATTTGTATTTCATTTGTATGGTACCTTCCTTAGAGAGGGAGGAGGGATCTCAAACTATAGTAAAAACCTTTCACGGTCCCAAAAACCCTATTTTTCACGCCGATCGGTTCAGTAGTTTCCGAGTCCATAAGAATCAGAAAAACAGAAAGACAGACAGACATCACTCCATTTTTATATTCATAGATTAATATTTTTCTTTGTGTCGAGTTTTTTGTGTGTTTGGATTTGCTTTTATTGTCGGATTTTTTTCGTGTTATGATTTCTTGTCCGATCATTTCGTGCGTCCGGATTTTTTAAAGTAAGAATTTCTTCTTTGTGTACACGATTTTTTTGTGAGTTGTTTTTTTCATTCGTTCGGCTTCTGTGTCTGGATTTTTTTATATTTTTTTAAATTTTTTGGGAATTTTCTCATGCCAAATTTTTGTATGTTCGGATTTAGATTTTTTTTAAAACTTTTTTTTTTGGATCCGATTCTTTTGTATCCTGATGTTTCTTGTGTCCGATTTTTTTTGTGTCCGAATTTGTCTGAGTGTCAGTACTTTATTTCGTGTGTCCGGTCATTTTTGGATTGTGTCCTGTTGTTTCGTTTTTTTGTTCTCATTTTTGTGTCTAATTTTTTTTAAGTGTTCGGATGCTTTTTTGTGCGTTCGAGTTTTTTTTTCGTTTGTTCGAATTTGTTGTGTGTCTAGATTTTGTCGTGTTCAATGAAACGCACGAATAAGAAATGCATTCTGAGATGACGTGTTATCGCCAGAGAGAGTCTACGATTGTAATATCAAGATCTGCTACTTACTCAACGTATTATAATAGTTATTATATAATATTCGAAGTTTTCTATTTGAAATGTCCTTTGATTTTGATGCATTCTTTCAATTCAATTTCAAGTTGACGCTCAAAACTCTGTTTTTATTATACACCCAGGTGTTCTTTACACGGTTTTTGCGCGGTTTTTTTCACGAGGTTTTTTTACGCGGATTTTCCAATTAACGCGGTGCAATATCACGTCTCTTCCTCAGCTCACATTTCTTCCTTAGACTCACTCAGAGCATATTACGGTAATTAGTGTTTGTAATGGAGCTTAGCGCTTATGAAGGAAATTAGTGCCGCACCTTATCACGATTCTTACGCCAATGTTGGGTGTTGGATAACGGGAAGCTCACCGGGCGGTACAACTGGACGGGGTTTTAACGGGCAGCGATTCGCGAACGTCTTTTTCTGTCTACTTAGCTCTGGACGGTCCAACACGTGCACGTGCATCGGCAGTAGAGTGTACAAATCACAAGGGAATCTTCTGACAACAGCAGATGATCTCATTCGTGAGGAAAACCGAACTATAGACTGGTAGCTTAAACCAACTAAATGGCAGGAAACACTACGGGTTTTCGGAAGAGATCAACACTCAACTTTTTATTTCTGTTTTACGTGAGGAGAGTCCCATTTGCTATCTATCATTAGGTGACATGGTTTTTTACGCGGATTTTTAAAATAATGCGGTTTTTTTTACGCGGATGTTCGAATTAACGCGGATTTTCCAATTCACGCGGTTTTTTTTACGAGGCGTATCCTCCGCGTGAAAAAACCTGGGTGTACTATTGATATGAAACATAAAAAGCAGATTGTCATGGGAACAATTTACCTCTGTAATGGAATACGTTCTATAACTACTAAATATTCAGAATTTATATATGAACGGCGCTTGGTTTGAAATCTGTGGAACAAATTATATGTTTATGTATATATATATATATATATATATATATATATATATATATATATATATATATATATATATATATATATATATATATATATATATATATATATCTATATATATAAAAATGGAGTGATGTCTGTCTGTCTGTCTGATTCTTATAGACTCGGAAACTACTGAACCGATCGACATGAAAATTGGTATGTAGGGGTTTTTGGGGCCGGGGAAGGTTCTCGTGATATTTTGAGACCCCTCCCCCCTCTCTAAGGGGGGGCTGCCATACAAATGAAACACAAATTTCTGCATTACTCGGAAATTAACCAAGCAAACGAAACCAAAGTTGGCATGTGAAAGTTTTAGGGTGCAATAAATGTTTCTATGATGGTTAGACAGTCCTTCCCCCACTCAAAGGGGGGGCTGCCATACAAATGAAACACAAATTTCTGCATTACTCGAGAATTAATCAAGCAAATGAATCCAAATTTGGCATGTGGAGGCTTTAGGATGCAATAAATGTTTCTATGGTGATAAGATACTCCTTCCCCCTTTCTTAGAGGGGGCTGCCATACAAATGAAACACAATTTTTTGCATTACTCGGAAATTAATCAATCAAACGAAACCAAAGTTGGCATGTGAAAGTTTTAGGGTGCAATAAATGTTTCTATGATGGTTAGACAGTCCTTCCCCCACTCAAAGGGGGGGCTGCCATACAAATGAAACACAAATTTCTGTATTACTCGAGAATTAATCAAGCAAATGAAACCAAATTTGGCATGTGGAGGTTTTAGGATACAATAAATGTTTCTATGGTGATAAGATACTCCTTCCCCCTCTCTTAGAGGGGGCTGCCATACAAATGAAACACAATTTTTTGCATTACTCGGAAATTAATCAATCAAACGAAACCAAAGTTGGCATGTGAAAGTTTTAGGGTGCAATAAATGTTTCTATGATGGTTAGACAGTCCTTCCCCAACTCAAAGGGGGGGCTGCCATACAAATGAAACACAAATTTCTGCATTACTCGAGAATTAATCAAGCAAATGAAACCAAATTTGGCATGTGGAGGTTTTAGGATGCAATAAATGTTTCTATGGTGTTAAGATACTCCTTCCCCCTCTCTTAGAGGGGGCTGCCGTACAAATGAAACACAAATTTTTGCATTACCCGAGAAATTAATCAAGCAAATTAAACCAAATTAGGCATATGGAAACTTTAGGGTGCAATGAATGTTTCTATGGTGGTTAGATACCCCTCCACCCTCTCTTAGGGGTGGCTACAAATAAAACACAAATTTCTGCATTACTCGAGAATTAATCAAGTAAATGTTTACATACAAATACATTGGAACATAATTAGCAAGCCTAGTTACTAGGATTCGACCACCCAAAATAGCTCTCGAGCATTTTTATCGGGCCTCTTGCGGGACAAGAACAATAACAGAAGAGCCTACATACACTCGACAAAAAAATTGCGCATCATCAAACGCATGAAAACGAAAGATACGAATCGTTCGTTCTGAGAGTCGTGTAGGATTTTGTACTTCTGATACGATTTGAGATTAAATGCTCCTCTAATTTACTCCAAATTTTGAAAAATTGGCTAGAAAAAACGACTGAACGGTTCAATATGAAAAGTTCACAGATGTTTAGTGAATACATTAGGCTAAAAATTTGCCTGCAAACATTAGAACTTACTGCGATATTTGCAGAATTACTGTGGATTTTGCAAAGGACTATTAAAATCCTGTTTTTGGCACTTTTTTGAAATCGATGTAAAAAATTCATTTTTTTTTCTTCAAAGTATCAAATTATCCTTGTGCAGAATTTATTGGAGTTTTCAAAACTTCTTTTCGATTTGCGGTGCGATGGTTGTTTATCGAATTATTCATCATCAAAGACGAAGGGGTAATTTTTCATTCAAACTGAAATATCTCTGTGTGGGAAAGTCCTACAGAATCGTTTTTGGAACCAAATGAAAACTTGATATGGTTAATTGGATTTGCTATTGAGTTGGTTAGCAAAAATTTGTGTTAGTCCAGAATATTCTTAAAAACACAAACAAAAATTGATTTTTCATTTCTTTCCGATATTTTTGCCCACTACACGTACACATCCCAACATAAAAAATATGTACGTAAAATATTCTAATACCTGAAAGTTGTAGCTTCAGAATGATGCGCATGATGCCCATCGATATGCGTGATTTTTCACGAAGTTACAGCATGTCGAAAATCACTTAAAATTTCCGATTCCGCACTCTGTTCCTCTAATTTTTTTGTCGAGTGTATTTCTAAATGAACAATAATTTTTGAAGTGCATCTAGAATGTTAAAAATAGTCGGATAGAAAATTTAAACTTCATGTTGGATACACTGCGATTTTATGGAGACGGATTCCTCTGACATGATCAGTTTTGCGGCATGGGCTAGATTTTTATATTGTGGGTACCTTTAATCACGAACACTAAAACACTGAGAAATGAAATGGGAAAGTGTGAATAATAGGAAAGAAAGGAAATTATTGATAACCCCAAGCTTAAGGAGAATAGTTAGATAGTCATTGAGTGGAGAAATTTACCAAATTACAAAGAATTAAGAGTTAGTAGATTGCTGTAAATAGTATTGTAGAATAAAGTTTTGGAGTGTGAAATTACGTTTTGATAAAAAATAAAGTGTTTCCATACCAAAAATATTGGAATTCGTTGTTTGCGAAAAGCAAGTGGGCCGAAAATCCAAGTGCGAATATCGTGGATATATCGCAATCCAGGAGAACCACACCGAGGGCAAGGGCCCGATATCCAGATAAACACTTCATGATCGTTTATAATCCAGATAGCTGACAGATGTTGCGACGGAACAGAATTTGTATAACGGCAATTATGAAGAACATGGTGTCGACCCTTCAAATTCGGTACCCTTATCAACCGCGCAAAGCTGTCGCCGTCGGCATGTTCGGAGTTAATTGATAATTGCATTCCAAACAGACACCCTCTCTCCTGTCTCTGCGGGCACGGAAAGACGATCTCTAAATAACGCATTCGTTCGCACCTCCCATAAAATGCGGCCCAAGTGTGAGTGCTCGAAGTCCATATCATAATTGGACTGTCGCCTTCGGAAATGTCGCGTTCCACGTCTGCATGTTGTGCTCCAATATGTGGGACCAACGATACTTTAGCTGCGCGGCGAAGTTATTGGGAGCGAATGTGTGAAATATTTGTGAAGGATGCGATTTTTATCGCCTGTGATAAGATAAAAGGCAAACAAATAAACGCGATAACAAATTATCATTATACACAGTTTATGAACAATTTGTCGGTGTTTTTAGTTCTTTGAGGATCTTTTTTCTTTTTTTATTTCTGCCAGTTACGGTCAAACCAAGCCCACCAATCGCTTTCACTTGGAAACCGTCACCATTAATCATATCCCATAGGTTAATAGCTTAAGCTAGAAACAAAGCAATCATAGAAAGTAAAATCATATTTCATGCTGGGGCATGCATAGCGAAAACAGCGAAAAATATATCGCTTTGAAACGCGGACGGGAGAGAGAGCGAACATAATAGTCGAATGAAGTGAAATGATCCAATCGCCAAAGTAGTATTGCTGGTTCAGATAAATAGCCAATGGTGTCCTCTATTGCGTTATCTCGGAATCGTTGATTGTCATTTCAAGGATCAGAATCGGTTCACAAGTAATAACAGCGCGCATATGGGAACAACAAACATCGCGCATCGTTCTTACTGAGTTCCGAATTCAGAATGAATGACTCATAATCATATGTAGCATAAAGGCATAAAAGCTGCGGCGCGTTCCGACGAGGGGTTGTTGGGGTTGGATAAACTTCTCCTTGACATTTATCACATGACTCGGAAAGCGCTGTGTTTACGCGCGGAGTCTCTCGCTGCAATCGGTTGACTCGGAGGTGGAGTCTGGCGCAAAACATTGCCTATATTTCGTACAAGGCGTACGAAACTTCAAACCTACTGAACTACTGCGAGACCACAAACTCGGTAGAGCCGAGGCGGCGGAGGGTTTGGCAGACTTGCACGAGATGATAAAAAATCGACCTAGCGAGATGCGGGTCAAGAGATTTGGTTGATGGAATAAGCCGCTTGGTGTGAATTGAAGGTTCCGAAATGTTGGTGTGTTCGTGCATAAGTAGTGTAGGGTTTTGTGCGAACGAGAAAGTCTCGTAATTTGTGGCAGTCCATACGGTACGAGGTTTTGAGTCGAGGAAACCAATGTGTAATGTTTGAAGTAGTTTATCACGTTTGTTATTCGTTTCCGATTGGTTCACATCCGTCCGTATAATTGCATAAACATGATAGCCAATGTTACATGTAAATGTAATCAGTGTAGTAATTGTGATTTTCTTTAATTTTCTTTTTCAGGCCTCCACAATAGACGGAAGACGTAAGGGAGCATGTCTTTTTTGTCAGGAATATTTCATGGATTTATATCTGCTGGCAGAGCTAAAAACAATCAGTCTAAAGGTAAGTAAGACAGAAGTAGTAAAACTTAAATCATTTAAAACTAGGAGTCACTGCTCGTTTGTTTTATAGTAGCATTCCTTGTCGCCATATCTATGATTGTTGCCATCAATATATTCTGACAGTAGAAATTTAGTTACGATTCGTTTGTTGTTTTTCAAAAGTTGTTCGTGGTGAAAACTTCTCCCTTAATCAGAGACTTCGATTTTTTTCTAATTATATTTGAAACTTGATTATTGATTATTGAAACTTGACAATTTGGAATCTAAAAAGTAGTCAATTGGTGAAAATAATAGGTACATACGACATTTCTGGCCTCATCTGCATATGCTCCCAACCCGTTCCAATCCGTTGTTTTCCCCTTGGTATATTCAAATTCAAATTTGTTTCCTGCATGAATTTTTCCGAATTCTGATTTTTTTACGTTTTTGAAAATTTTTATGAGTGACACTTTTTTTGTAATTTTTACAAACTTTATAAATTTGAACGAATTATATAAATTTATACTAACTATAAAATTTTTCATGATTTTTTCTTTCGAATTTTCGGAACATTTACAAGCTTTATAAATTTCAACAGATTTGATAAATTCCCTATTATTAATTTTCTAGAGATTTTGTGTATTTGACGAATTTTATGAAATTTAACGATTTTTTGTAATTTGTGCGAATTTAACGGGTTTATGTTTTAAAATCAAGTTTTTTCTATTTTGTTTTTACAAATTTTTAAAAAATTTTCAAGTTTTATCAGTTTTTACTATTTAGACTTTATAGATTTTTACGAAATTTTTTTTTACAAAATTCCACGAATTTGAATTTTTTTTTGACTTGTTTTATGAATTTTACGAATTTTATAAATTTTAACGAATTTCTGTGAGTTGTAAAAAATTATCGAGTCTCATGACTTTTATTTATTTTCAAAATTATGTTTTTATAATTTTTTTTTATGAATAGCAAAGATTTTCACGAATTTTAACATATTTTGTGAATTTTAGGTACAAACAAATATTAATAATCATAATTTTTACAAACTTTATTAAAGATATTAAATTTTATATTTTTTTACAAAATTTATGGATTTTTACGAATTTTATAATCGTCTACGATTTTGATGATTTTTTATTAGTTTGATATTGATTTTTTACGAATTTCAAGAATTTACTGAATTTTAGATTTACTTCGATTTATTTCATTATTTTTTTACGGGTTTGATGATTTCAAGAATTTTTTAAGTTTTTACGAATTTTCGAGAATTTAACTAGTTTTAACTTGCTAAAACTCTAACAACTTGGAATCCAAAAAGTAGTCAATTGGTGAAAATAATAGGTGCATACGACATTTCTGGCCTCATCTGCATGTGCTCCCAACCCGTTCCAATTTTATGAGATTTTTTTTATAATAAAGTTTTTAATTTTTTTTTTACAAATTTTAAAAATTTTTACAAGTTTTATGAATTTTTACTTTTTAGACTTTATAGATTTTTATGAATTTTTTTTTTTTACAAAATTCCACGAATTTTAATTTTTTTTTTGACTGGTTTTATGAATTTTACGAATTTTTGTGAGTTGTAAAAAATTATCGAGTCACACGACTTAAAATTATGTTTTTATAATTTTTTTATGAATAGCAAAGATTTTCACGAATTTTAGGATATTTTGTGAATTTTAGGTAGTTCACAAATTTTAATAATTTTCATAATTTTTACAAACTTTATGAAAGTTAATTAATTTTATAATTTTTTACAAAATTTATGGATTTTTACGAATTTTATAATCGTTTACGATTTTGATGATTTTATACTAGTTTGATATTTTTTTACGAATTCCATGAATTTAATGAATTTTAGCTTTATTTAGATTTAATTTAGATTTATTTTATGATTTTTTTTGACGGGTTTGTTGATTTCAAGAATTTTTAAAATTTTCACGAATTTTCGAGAATTGTACGATTTTAACTAGTTTTATTATTTTCATGAGTTTCAACAAATTTAATGATTGTTTATGATTAATTAGGTTTTTACTGAATTTTAAATGATTTTTGGAGAAATGTATGATGTTTTACAAGTGCTATGAATTTCAACACAATTTATGATTTTTTGTTACGAGTTTTCACGAATTTTTTATTTTAGAAATTTTGCTAAATCTTATGTTTATTATTAATTTTGTATTTATTAAATTTTTAGTTTGATTAATTTTGTGATTTTTTTTCAAAATTTTCAAAATTTTCGATGGTTTTATAAATGTTAACAAATTTTCAAGAATTATATAACTTGTATGGGTTTTATGAATTTCAACGTATTTCATGAGTGTTATGTAATGAATTTCGAGTTTTACGGATATTGATTTTCACAAATTTTGAAATAATGATTTTCTATTTATACAAATCTGATGAATTTTTAATAGCTTTATAATTTTTTACGAATTTCATTGAAAAAACTTCGAATTTTTTGAGTTTTTTCGAAAAATTCCAAATTTTATGATTTTCAACGAATTTTATGAATTTAATGAATTTTTTTTTACAAAAATTGATTCAAAAAAAGAAAATTATAAGGTTTTTTTTTATTTTACGAACTAGCGGCCCAATTCCATGTTTTAATAAATTTACCGCAAAGTCTCGAACAAACTCTCGCAACTTTTTTATTTTCTTTTATTCAATGTTTTTTTTAGTCCAAATGTATTAAACTTCTACTCTTTCTCTGCGTTTAATTGTTGCTCTTTCAACTTTTACTTTAACTTTCAACTCTCTACTCTCCATTTCCTACTATCTACTCTATACTTTGTTCTCTCTTCTCTCTACTCTCTGCTCTTAATTTTAAAATCTCTACTCTCTACTCTCTGTACTCTCTACTCTATCTACTATCTACTCTCTACTCTCTCTACTCTGTACTCTATCTAATTTCTCTACTCTCTCTACTCTCTACTCTCTATTTTCTTTACACTCTCCACTTCTACTCTCTACTCTCTCTACTCTCTACTCTCTCTACTCTCTACTCTCTTCACTCTCTCTTTACTCTTTACTCTGTATTCTCGTCATTCTCTCTACTCTGTACTCTCTTTACTCTCTACTCTGTCTACTCTCTCTTTTCTCTGTACTGTCTCTCTTATCTGTACTCTCTCTACTCTCTCTACTCTCCACTCTCTCTACTCTCCACTCTCTCTACTCTTTACTCTCTCTACTCTCTGTACTCTCTCTACTCTCTACTCTCTCCACTCCCTCTTTACTCTCTACTCTGTACTCTCTCTATGCTCTACTCTCTCTACTCTCTCTACTCTCTCTACTCTCTCTACACTCTCTATTCTCTACTCTGTACTCTCTCTACTCTCTATTCTCGCTACTCTCTATTCTCTTTACTCTAAGAAACGCACACTCAAACACATGTACGCACATGCACGCATGCAGAGTCTCACACACGAAGAAACACATCGCAGCTGCTGACTGCTCACTCTCTCACATTGTTTTTGTTTACATCAACCAACCAACCAACAACACACACTGACTCCCACACACGCAACGCACACACAAACACATACTCGCACATGCACACACAAACGAACACACGCATAGACGCAGACGCGCACGGTCTCACAAAAAACACAACGCAGCTGCTCACTGCTCTCTCTCTCAATCTGTGTTTACGTCGAGAATACGGCCATTTACGACCGTTTACGACTGTTCACGACGACCGCGCTTTATTTTTTAGCGATTTTATTTATAGTAAGATTTTATAAATTTTTATGAATTTTTGCGAATTATACGAGTTTAACAAGTTCTATAAATTTTACGAATTTTAACAAATTTAATGTTTTTTTTAGGAACTATTACAAATTTAGCGATTTTTTACGATTTTAATTATTTTTTGAAAATTTCAAGACTTTTTAAATAATGTATGATTTTTGAAAAATATATATGGTTTTTCTTACAAATAATATAACTTTTAATAAATTTTATGATTTTTATTAATTTTGTATTTTTCAATTTATTATCTTTGTGATTTTTTTTTCAAAATTTTATAAATTTTCACTAATTTTGAAAACGTTTCACAAATTTTAAGGAATTGTCATAACTTGTATGAATTATATTAATTTTGAATAATTTTATGAATTTTTACGAATTTCAAGAATTTTAAGTGATGAATTTTGAGTTTTACAAATTTTGATTTTCACAAATTTCAACGAACGAATTTGATGACTTCTATTAGCTTATAATGTTTTACGAATTTCTTTTAAAAATGTTTATATTTTAACAAATTTTTGGAAAATTTACTAATCTTATTAATTTTAACGAATTTTATTCATTTTAACTTAACTAGTTTTGACGAGTTTTATGAATGTTTTTTTTACTAGGTTCACAATTTTTTTTTACAATTTAACAAAAAAATTAGCGAATTTTATTAATTTTACGAACTTTTGTGAATGATACGAGTGTAATGAGTTTTATAAATTTTGTGAATTTTAACAAAATAAGGTTTTTTATATATTTTTTTTAATAAAGAATTGTATGATTTTTTAGGAATTTAATGAACTTTTATAGTTCCTATATATTTTTACAAATTCATGTAATTTAAACATTTTTGCGAATTTCAGGAACGTTTATAAAGTTTATGAATTTTAATTAACTTTAATAATGTTAACGAATTTTATAATTTTACGAAATTTAACAAATTTTGAAATTTTTTAATGGCTTTTATTAATTTTACGAATTTTTATTAATTTATGAATTATTTCATCAACTATTCTAATCAACTATTTTTTGTGAGTTTTATGGTTTCTTTCAAGTTTTACAATTTTTGAAAAATTGTATGATTTTTCCACATGTAATACGGATTTTCACAAAACCTATAATTTTTTTCACGAATTTCCTCACAATTTTAACAAATTTCATAATTTTATTGAAATTTAAATTTTGTTTCACTAATTTTATGAATTAGATTTTGTAAAATACAGCGCGGACTCGATTATATAAAGTTTTTGATTTCATTTCACTGTATATAATCGAGTAACAACAATTTTTTTTTCTTCATTTGTATTTTTCATTTTTTGAAAATAGAAGAGGAATTTGATTTTTGATTCATCTCCTTAAAGTCAGAAAACACCTTTCTCAAATGAAAAAAATAAATTTATCCAGACTCTCTCAGGAGATGATAGACGATCGTATTTGGTGAAAAAAATCCTCCTACGCATATGTTCGAATTTGAACAATGACAGAGTTATAGAACTTTTTTTTTTGTTTCGGGCCCTGTTGCTTCATACTGGCTTTACATTAAAAAGTACCCTACGGAAGACGATTCGGATGCTTTCATTTGAAAGATGAGGAAATTTAGTACAGGATATTGTAGTGGAACAACTAAATTAGTGGATTTTAATAATATTTTTGAAAATTTGATTGTTTCTATCAATTAAATTGAAGTTTTTTAACCGCTCTACTATTTGTTCTTTGACGCACAACTTCAATCTTTTTTATTTTGCTGCAATATCGATATAAACAATTCCTGTGAAAATTCAAGCAAAATCTTCATAAATCACGATTTTTACCCCACTGTACATATAATAGCCACTTAAACTTCACCTTAACGTTGAAAGGTTACATTTTTTCATGAAATAAGCCATATTTGAAATAAAAAAAAAAAATCCGAACTGTATATAATTGAGTCCAAAATTGTATATAATCGAGTCTGTATATAATCGAGTTTGTATATAATAGAGTCCGACCTGTACTATAAAAAACTTGTTTTGACACTTTTTTAAAATCGATGCAAATAAATTAAATTTTTTTTTCGTCGAAGTAACAAATTATCCTAGTACACGAATTCAATGGAGTTTTCAAAATTGCCATTGGATTTGTGGTGCGATCATTATGTATTGAAATATTCATCACCAAATACGAAGGATCTTTTTTTTTAAATTTAAACAAAAATATCTCGTTATTGAATGGCCATACAGAAACGTTATAGGATTCAAATGAAAACTGATTGATGAAATAAATTGGATTTGTTATTGACTTAGGTCAAGCAATAGCAAAGGAATAGAAATCAATTTTCTATTCTTTCGCGATTTTTCTTGCGCACTATTTGCCCATCACACCATGATAAAAAAAAATTGTTCACAAGTTATTCTAAAATTTGAATGTTTAAGCTTCAAAATGATATGCATTCCATGTTCATACTTAGATTTGCTTTTTCACAAAGCTACAGAATTTCAGAAATCATCTAGAAATTTTGAACTCGCACTCTGTTCCCCTAAAATTGTTCAGTCGAGTGTATATTTTTGGAACGGAATTTTTTTATTTGATCAGAAGGAGTGAGTGGGCGGGTGGATAGGATTTTGCGGAATTCGGGTGAATGTGTTATAAACTCGCTTCCGAAATTCTGATAAAATTTTATTTCGGTCGATGTAACATGGCTTGGTTAGGGAAGGGGGGGATTGAGGGTCTTCGTAGCCAAATGCGTTGCGTGTTTTACTAAACGTGTCTTACTGAACGGTTCCCAAAGACCTTCTGTAAAAATCTTCTAAAATGGCCCTTTTTCAAGGCTAGAGGCTACTGAATGGATTGACCTGGCGATTTTCGCCCAATCTTTTCGCTATATTGCTTCATCGTCTAGGTGATGGCAAAAATGTTTAACTAGTGAAGTGGCGATACTTTGGAAAACTTTGAGATTTTTTGAAACGTACCTTTGAGCAAAACTCTATCGGCAAACCTTTGAAGAGTTTAGATCAATCCTCTAGTTCTTATATTGAGTTTGTTGGGTCATTTCGGAGATTGATATATGGAAATCAACTGACTACATACACACACTCTTTACAGATGCACGGGCCGAAGGTTGTGCAGTCCACTGATCATTCAACAAGAGCCAAAGGTTGTACCGCTCATGACAACTCTACACGAGCTGATGATTGCGCCGGCTAGTGACCATTCTATCCTGGATTCCTCGAGTCGAGAAAGACGCACCACGCTAGATATGGGGTACAGACTAGGGCAGTGTTGGAAAAAATCATCTTCGCTAAGATCAAATGCATAGATTTTCGGGCTAGGTTGCATCGAAAACCTATATATTCCAAACGAAAATTAAAATTTCAGATCCAGGCAACCATTGAATATGAGCAAATGAACTTTTGTCCTTCAATATGTTTTGATGTTTTTTTTTTCCAACCAGTGTCATTTTCATTTTGATTATCGGAAACGTCAGAACTGAATTTCATTTCAGCCAACTGAATATCAGCTGTTGTTAACTTCTAACCTGAAGCTGTTGTGTGCGGTTGGGTTTTGCAGTTGCTGGATGCCATAATCGGAAATACCTTATGAAATTCCCGATGTCGCAAATGACTTGACGGTAGCTAAAACCACTCGTTGTATCCATTCTGCATATGCCGTTGCTACCGTCTCGCCAAATAAAATTTATTTTGAACTTAAATTCACTGCCAGAACGAATATCGTTTCGGATGTGATGAGTATCAGTTTGTTGCTTTTGATATCCAAACTATAAATAACAGCGAAGTTATGAACCCCACTCAATGTCGCATTCATTCATTGTAGCAAATTTGTTCATGCAACAAGAATATGAACAAAATGAACTCGTTTGTTATTGTCATCAATATAATGAGGGCAGTGTGTTTCAAGCTGAAAAAAAGTTATTTACACTGGAACAAAATCATATTCATTTCTCGTGAATATTTGTTGATATTCTAAGACACTGGACTAGGGGGGCGTTGCTGATTAATGGTCAGCTGCATCCCAATAGGAAGTATCCCGTGTCGGGCACACGTACAGAGCATCGAAGACTGCAACATACCAATTATGAGAACACTTGTAATACTAACCTCGAGCCAACCGCGAGTAATCGGTTACATATTACTAACATAGTTGTAAGACAAAAATTGTCAAAATATTGGACTTCCGGCCCCGTCAGGCTAACGCCACATGTGCCTTAATAAAAAGTATATATTTTGGAAAAAAAAATAACTAGTATAAAGGGTGTGTCACATCAAATTGCATCACGGAAAAAACGCTGTAGAAATTCGCCGAAAAGACCGATCATTTTGAAAATTTTAGACAGTAAAATAAAAACTATTAAACAACTTTTGGCATTTTCTTTTTATTCATACTTCGAGCCCAAGCCCGTATGCTCGCACCTTCCTCTTTACCCCGTCCATAAGGTTCTGTACAACGTCAGGTTATAGTTTTTTTTTAACAGAAATTCATTTTCTCTTGAAGTCCGCCTCCGATTTGACAACTTTTGGGTTCTACCGGAGGGCCTGCTTCATAATCGCCCAATATTTCTCTATTGGGCGAAGCTCCGGCGCGTTGGGCGGGTTCATTTCCTTTGGCACGAAGGTGACCCCGTTGGCTTCGTACCACTCCAACACGTCCTTTGAATAGTGGCACGAAGCGAAATCCGGCCAGAAGATGGTCGGGCCCTCGTGCTGCTTCAATAGTGGTAGTAAGCGCTTCTGTAGGCACTCCTCAAGGTAAACCTGCCCGTTTACCGTGCCGGTCATCACGAAGGGGGCGCTCCGCTTTCCGCAAGAGCAGATCGCTTGCCACACCATGTACTTTTTGGCAAACTTGGATAGTTTCTGCTTGCGAATCTTCTCCGGAACGCTGAATTTGTCCTCTGCGGAGAAGAACAACAGGCCCGGCAGCTGACGAAAGTCCGCTTTGATGTAGGTTTCGTCGTCCATTACCAGGCAATGCGGCTTCGTCAGCATTTCGGTGTACAGCTTCCGGGCTCGCGTCTTCCCCACCATGTTTTGCCTTTCGTCGCGGTTAGGAGCCTTCTGAACCTTGTATGTACGCAGGCCCTCCCGCTGCTTGGTCCGCTGGACGAATGAACTTGACAAATTCAGCTTATTGGCGACATCCCGGGCCGAACTTCTCGGATCACGTCTGAACTGCTTAACTACGCGCTTGTGATCTTTTTCACTGACGAAGCATCCATTTTTGCCGTTCTTCACCTTCCGGTCGATGGTTAGGTTCTCGAAGTATCGTTTTAGTACTCTGCTGTCCGTGGATTGGACGATTCCCAGCATCTTACCGATGTCCCGATGTGACAACTCCGGATTCTCGAAATGAGTGCGCAGGATTAATTCACGACGCTCTTTTTCGTTCGACGACATTTTTCCAAATTTACGAAAAATTGACAGTGAAGCATGGCCAACGTGATCTATACACTCTTATCTGATTATAAGCGAAAGCTGAAGATATAATTCCTAAAAATTAAATTTCTACAGCGTTTTTTCCGTGATGCAATTTGATGTGGCACATCCTTTACATGGATAGATTGCACTAGATTTACCCATTACGGATCGGATCTTCAGGCGACTTTTCGGGGATACGATTTTTTCCATAGAAGCAGAACCATCTGCTATTTGCTTGTTCGATGAGACACTCATCATGCCTCTTGAGTGCGAAAGAAACCTTTATCAATCCATTGCGCACATTGCCAGGAAATTGGCAGTAAAAATGCGCTAGGCCACAAAATTCCACGATAATTATTATACTGCCTTATGGCGGCGCGTAAAACCACCGAAGCCCAGCGAAGATGACATCACTCTCGCGTGCAACGCCGGGGCGGGCCGTGTGCAGAAACAGAGATTTGGTTGTAAACAAAACAACGGAACTTTGCTAATGGCTGGTCGTTTTCTTTTTGAATGGCAACCTCGGGCGTCGAAAAAATACCCAAGAAAAGCCGTGACGTAACCTCGTTTTCTGTTGTTACCATCCGCCCCTTGGCAAAGGTCATTTCGTAGGGCGAGGGGAAAGCAATAGAAGTGTGTTCGGGGTGCCATCTGTTCATTAACGCCGCCGCTCCGTTCGAATGTTTTGGAGGTCACTCGTACTAATGCATCCGTCCGCGTCCCCTGGGGAGGACGCAAATATCAAATAAACAAAAATATTGCAAAATTGGTAAATGCGTAACAGAAGGGGAGAAAGTCTGGTTGTAAAGTTGAGTGAAAAGAACTCGTATGAGGTAATTAACAACCGCAGTGACCACCGTGGCGAATGACGGAAGCAGCACATGCTAGTTAGCGAGACGGCCTTCGAGCTCGGTAGCGATTGTTGACGGGTTGTTTACTAGTTTTCCTATTCCGAAGAAACTACACGGAGCTTGCTTTTTCGTGTCTAAACATGCATCGACTCAGTAAGCTCGAATTTCCTAGTCGTATATGTCTGAGTTTGATGTGCAGTTTGAATGATAAGGTTCGCCTATCCATCATTCTATTCGCCGGAATACGTTCGAGAAAACACTTGACTGTATTAAATCAGCTGGCTAAATTTAGCCACTCTTCCATCTGATGGTGTTTGTCGATGTCGATGCTGCTGACTTGCGATGTGTTTGGAATTATTTATTTTGTAATGAAAAAAAACTCATTCTGATAGATTTCCTCTGGGTTCTCATTCATCCAAGATGATGAATTGCTGATGCTGCATCGCCTTCAGCTTCTTGGCTCTGAGAGTTCTCAGATAAGTTGATTTGATGATTTGTGTTTCGCCATAGGTTAGAAAAAACCCCACTTGCAATATGTCAATTCCGTCCAAGCGCGCACATTAGTTCTGATATTATGCATACGGATTTTGTTGCACATGCGACGGGGAACGCTTGTGTAATAATGGCAAACAAACGTGCCACTAACTGCTTTTCAACTTTACTTCCCGCAGGTCACCACAGTGGACATGCAGAAGCCGCCTCCCGATTTCCGTACAAACTTCGAGGCAACACATCCACCGATTCTGATCGATAACGGACTCGCCATTCTTGAGAATGATAAAATCGAACGACACATCATGAAGTCAGTGCCCGGTGGTTACAATCTTTTCGTGCAGGTTAGTCAGAGATTGTCTATCCGTGTGACCCTGATTGATCAATTTCTCATGACAGGACAAAGAAGTGGCCACCCTGATCGAGAACCTGTACTCCAAGCTCAAGCTGATGCTGGTCAAGAAGGACGAACACAAGAACAACGCACTGCTGACGCATCTGCGGAAGATCAACGACCATTTGGTAACGCGGGGAACTCGCTTCCTGACCGGGGACACCATGTGCTGTTTCGATTGCGAGCTGATGCCCCGGCTGCAGCACATCCGGGTGGCCGGAAAATATTTTGTCGACTTTGAAATACCAGTGAGAGTCCCTTGGACTATATTCCACTCACACCCTCGAAAAAAATACTCTATAACATTTACTATTTTTTAGAAACACCTTACCGCCTTGTGGCGATATATGTACCACATGTACCAGCTGGATGCCTTCACGCAGTCCTGTCCCGCCGATCAGGATATCATCAATCACTACAAACTGCAGCAGGTGAGATAGAGACTGGAGCCATGCTTGTTGCTTCGCCCAGCACTTCAAATGTCTTTATTAGTCAACACCAAAGAACACAACAAAAAACGCTCATTCAATCATTGTTCTTCTCTCATTTATTTGTTTTTTCTTGTTATTTTGTTGCTCACTTGTTTTGCGCTCGCTCACGAATGAAAACAAAAATAAAACAAATCAATCAATGGCATACAAACACGCAGGCCAAAGGTGATATCAAGGTATGTCACAAAAGTGGTGGTTGTGTGTGTGTGGTACTTTTTGTCCCTCTCCAACTTCTGTCACACCCTGGTTGTGAGATTCTGAGGTTTTCAAAACGGCTCTCTTCGGGACTGTATTCTCACTATTTTTCCTCCTTTAGTTTGGATCCTTCTTTCTGTATTTTAGTTTTCGATTTCGAGGTGTGTTTGTGTCTATATATCATATCTGATCCATCGGAATTCACATTGACTTTCTTTTCCTGGGGTATTCTCCTATTTTTGCGCGTTGTACTTGACAATACTGAGAATTTATCACGTGTTAATTGAGTTCCAGGACTCAAATTATTATCCATACAGCCATTCCATGCCAAACCGCTATAGTGGTTCTCAGATTTTCGTGAAAGTGATAGTTTTGTTTCTTGTCGATAAATATTAGATCCGTATGTTTCTATTTTTTCAATAGGGTGTTCATTTCCATTTTAGGATGGTGAGAAAAATCATTTTTTCCCTATTTCCCAAAAATAACTTTTTTCAAAAAATCATAACTTTTGTACTACTGTACGCATTCAGATGATCGATATATCTAATTAAAGCCAATGAGCCGGTCTTCTTTGAAAAGTATTGCGCTTGCGAAAGAAAATGAATTTTATTTTCGTGATTATTGATTGTATTTGCTTTTTACAGTTTACGTGGTTTCGGGGCCAAGGTCGCTTTTTTATATTTTTTCTTGAAAGCTGAGGTTTTTTTACATAACATATACGAAAATCAGAGATGATGATTTCAAAGTTAACAGTTTCTGTCTTTGTTCAATATTGCTATGCGACTAGATCCAATTTTTCGAAGAAGTGTGATATTTTTTCAATGGATACTAGCTCATTGACTTCAGATCAAAATGTCGATTATCTAAATCGGTCCAGTAAAGGGTATGTCACATCAAATTGCATCACGAAAAAAACGTTGTAGAAATTCGCCCAGTAGACCGATCCTTTTGAAAATTTTAGACAGTAAAATAAAAACTATTAAACAACTTTTGGCATTTTCTTTTTATTCATACTTCGAGCCCAAGCCCGTATGCTCGCACCTTCCTCTTTACCCCGTCCATTAGGTTCTGTACAACGTCAGGTTGTAGTTTTTTTTGAACAGAAATCCATTTTCTCTTGAAGTCCGCCTCCGATTTGACAACTTTTGGGTTCTTCCGGAGGGCCTGCTTCATAATCGCCCAATATTTCTCTATTGGGCGAAGCTCCGGCGCGTTGGGCGGGTTCATTTCCCTTGGCACGAAGGTGACCCCGTTGGCTTCGTACCACTCCAACACGTCCTTTGAATAGTGACACGAAGCGAGATCCGGCCAGAAGATGGTCGGGTCCTCGTGCTGCTTCAATAATAGTAGTAAGCGCTTCTGTAGGCACTCCTTAAAGTAAACCTGCCCGTTTACCTTGCCGGTCATCACGAAGGGGGCGCTCCGCTTTCCGCAAGAGCAGATCGCTTGCCACACCATGTACTTTTTGGCAAACTTGGATAGTTTCTGCTTGCGAATCTCCTCCGGAACGCTGAATTTGTCCTCTGCGGAGAAGAACAACAGGCCCGGCAGCTGAAGAAAGTCCGCTTTGATGTAGGTTTCGTCGTCCATTACCAGGCAATGCGGCTTCGTCAGCATTTCGGTGTACAGCTTCCGGGCTCACGTCTTCCCCACCACGTTTTGCCTTTCGTCGCGGTTAGGAGCCTTCTGAACCTTGTATGTACGCAGGCCCTCCCGCTGCTTGGTCCGCTGGACGAATGAACTTGACAAATTCAGCTTATTGGCGACATCCCGGACCGAACTTCTCGGATCACGTCTAAACTGCTTAACTACGCGCTTGTGATCTTTTTCACTGACGGAGCATCCATTTTTGCCGTTCTTCACCTTCCGGTCGATGGTTAGGTTCTCGAAGTATCGTTTTAGTACTCTGCTGACCGTGGATTGGACGATTCCCAGCATCTTACCGATGTCCCGATGTGACAACTCCGGATTCTCGAAATGAGTGCGCAGGATTAATTCACGACGCTCTTTTTCGTTCGACGACATTTTTCCAAATTTACGAAAAATTGACAGTGAAGCATGGCCAACGTGATCTATACACTCTTATATGATTATAAGCCAAAGCTGAAGATATAATTCCTAAAAATAAATTTCTACAGCGTTTTTTCCGCGATGCAATTTGATGTGACACACCCTATAGCTCAAAAGTTATGTGTTCTTGAAAAAAGTTATTTCTGGAAAAATAAAGGAATAATGATTTTTCAAACCATCGATTTATTTTGAAAAATCATAACCCAAAACCGATACAGAACACATCTCTGATTTTTGGATATGTTATGCAACAAACCCTCAACTTTCAAGGAAAAAAATATAGCACTCTTGGACCCGAGACCATGTAAACCATAAAAAACAAGTACAATTACAAATTACGAAACAAATAATCAATTCTTTTTTTTGAATGCAAGTGTAATATTTTTTCAAAGAAAAAATTGCCTTAAAATGTCGATCATTTGAATTGGTCCAATAGGTCGAATTTTATGGAATCATTTTTTGAAAAAAGGGTAAAAAATTGATTTTCGGACCACCCTAGAATGGAAATGGTCATCCTAATGAGAAAAAACAAACATACGGATCTAATGTTTCGCAATAAAGAACAAAATTACCACTTTGAAAATTAGAGAACCACTATATCGGTTTGTCATGGAATGACTGTACACTTTTGTACGAGGGTTTTTTTACGCGGATTTTCCAATTAACGTTTTTTTACGCGGATTGTCCAATTAGCGTCGTTTTTTTTACGCAGGTACGTATCCCCGTGTGTAGAGTGTGTAGTGTGTAGAGCAGTAGAGTGCCAATGGATGTATGGGAAAAAATGACCTTCAAATTTTAAAAAGGAACTTGGTTGAAAGTGTTAATTCCCACGAAAAACTACTCTATGCAAAATATCAGCTCAATCGGAGTTCATTTACTAGTGTGCAGAGTAAGAGAAATCGGGATTTTATATTTTTTGTTTTGATGCCAAATGTTATAGAATTGCATGAAACGTCGAGATTTACTGTTATCTCGGAATTTTGTTTTTCATTTTTACAATTTTCGAAAAACTGACAGCGATTAAAATACAATGTAAACAATACACTCTAAACTACTTCTACCCAAATCTTCAAGAGAAAATATACAAAGGGTAATCTTCTACAGCGTTTCTTCCGTGATGCAATTGATTTGGGACACCCTTTATGTATGAGGATATTCATGTTTGTAGAAATAAAAACTATTCAATTGGTGGGAGTAGAATATAAATGTTTAAAATGAGTGGTGGTGATGGGTAATAAAATTGCTTCGATAGGATTCGAGCTATCCCTTCCATTCTATTGAATAACCGCACCTCTATTCAAGCTGCTCGTCATGCTATTATTTGAAATTTACGTTTGTCCTTATCAATTGAACTAGAGAAGGACACACAATCGAATGCTATTGTTTGTTTTCAGAGAAAACAGAGGAGCAGCTGGCGAGAGCGAATTTTTTATTTCTTTCATTCTTACGCTTCTTGCATTACTGTGAGAGTGGGACGCTGAGGGCGGGTTTAGACTAGTGATATATTAATGTGAAGAAATATGATGAGATTTATAGAAATCGCATCAACCGTTTACACTAGCGTGAACTCCTATAATGAATATATTCATATTTTCGGTGAATTTATTCACCTGAAGTAGAACTGCATTCAACTTTAGTGATTTCTTACCAGTGAGAAATTCACAAGCGTTTACATATGCTGAATTTATTCAAGTTAGGCTGTCAAAAAAGTCCTGCGGTATTTCCGCGAGGTGTCGTTGTAAGCGCGTAGTTCTAGTTGTATTCATTGTATCGAGTCATACTATAGCTTGTTGGAAAGGTATTAATATAGTCCTTGACAGTGTTTTGTTTGGTTAAGTCGTTCGTGAGTTATAGTGTCGCAAATATGGAGCAAAATAGAGAGAAAATCCGACATATTTTACAGTACTACTATGACAAAGGCAAAAATGCATCTCAAGCTGCCAATAAAATTTGTGCAGTTTATGGACCCGATACAGTTTCCATTTCCACCGCACAACGATGGTTTCAACGTTTTCGTTCTGGTGTAGAGATCGTCAAAGATGCGCCACGCTCCGGAAGGCCTGTCGTCGAAAATTGCGACAAAATCGCTGAATTTGCCGAGAAATACCGGCATAGTAGCAGCCGTAGCATCGGCCAAGAGCTGGGGATAAGTCATCAAACCGTTATTAACCATTTGAAGAAGCTTGGATTCACAAAGAAGCTCGATGTATTATGGGTGCCACACACGTTGACGCAAAAAAAACATTTTTGACCGTATCGACGCATGTGAATTGCTGCTGAATCACAACAAAATCGACCCGTTTCTGAAGCGGATGGTGACTGGCGTTGAGAAGTGGGTCACTTACGACAACGTGAAGCGCAAACGGTCGTGGTCGAAGCCCGCTGAAGCGGCTCAGACGGTGGCCAAGCCCTCATTAACGGCCAGGAAGGTTCTGCTGTGTGTTTGGTGGGATTGTCAAGGAATAAGCTATTATGAGCTGCTTCCCTATGGCCAAACGCTCAATTCGGACCTGTACTGCCAACAACTGGACCGCTTGAAGGTAGCACTCATGAAGAAGAGGCCATCTTTGATAAACAGAGGCCGCATTGTCTTCCATCAGGACAACGCCAGGTCACACACTTCTTTGGTGACGCGCCAGAAGCTCCGGGAGCTCGGATGGGAGGTTTTTTTTGCATCCGCCGTATAGTCCGGACCTTGCACCAAGTGACTACCACCTGTTTTTGTCCATGGCGAACGAGCTAGGTAGTCAGAAGTTAGCCACAAAAGAGTCCTGTGAAAATTGGCTATCCGAGTTTTTTTTGCCAATAAGGAAGCGAGCTTCTATAACAGGGGTATTATGAAGTTGGCATCTCGTTGGGAACAAGTCATCGAACAAAACGGCGCATATTTGACTCAAAACAGATGATTGTAACTAATTTTATGAACAAATGAAAATTCAAGAAAAATACCGCAGGACTTGACAGCCTAATATATCTACCTCGAATAAGTGTATCATATTTATTCTCACCCGTTTACACCTATTTTCATGTGAATAAATCCATCTATAGCTATAGATCTCCCTAGTGTAAACCCACCATAACACATGAGGAGAGGGCATTAGAAAATGCTCTCCCATCGCCTGCTCTGTCCATGCTTTGTCTATATGAATAAAACGAAATCATATCAATGCGGAAAGCAGAGCTTGTGGACATGAATTAATTATTTTCGTTCAATTCAATACATTCATCACATTCAAATGAGGTAAAATTAATTCAGTGTAAGATATAATATTCAATTCAATTGAGAAAACGTTATAGAATGATGGGTTTGCGATCATACCTTGATGATCCGATATTTTAATGCCAACTACTGGGTCTCATCCCATGATTCACTGGTTTGGTCCAAAGATGAGGTGGAATGCTTGATTAC
The DNA here is from genome assembly GCF_029784135.1 of Toxorhynchites rutilus septentrionalis. Classification (NCBI taxonomy): domain Eukaryota; kingdom Metazoa; phylum Arthropoda; class Insecta; order Diptera; family Culicidae; genus Toxorhynchites; species Toxorhynchites rutilus. The sequence goes on from NC_073744.1 coordinate 199,495,350, forward strand.
TCGTGAACAATGTAGTTGTTGAACATAAGGGAGCTCTGTTCTTAGCTCTGTCTTACGCGTTTGAATAGCAAGAACCATTTAGTATAGTTCAAGGTTAGAATTATTTTGTAATAACCATTTCTACTACAGTCAACTCTCCCTAACTCGATATCCAACGGACCATCGAGTTAGGGAGGTATCGAGTTATGGAGAGAAAAATGCTTGTAAAATCAATCAACGGTGCCATGAAATCCATCGACTTAGGGAAAATATCAAGATACAGAACATCGAGTTAGGGAGAGTTGACTGTATTTTGTTGAATAATAATACCTTCTATAACCCATAACAAACCCACCTCACGATTTGTTTAATCTGAGTTGCTCGCATATGGGATTCTGAATTTGTTTCCTTTATCCTTCCCGTTCTCGTATAATTGTATATACGGGACATGAGGCTTGATTTCATTATTTCAAGAAACTGGTCAGCAGCGTCGGTCAGAAACATAACCTTTATATAAACATCTGATGGATTCCAATGAATTTGCCAAAAGTAGAAAGTAAAGTTATGTGCTCGAGTGGTTTTTGACGTAGGACTACGTCTTTCATTTCTATACCGGGGTGTAAAATCAAAGTTTCGAAAACGAAAGCGTTACGCCGGAGACCGAGATTTTGAGCGTTAATAGCTCCTAAACAACTGAACGAAATGGTATGATAAACACTTCATTCGAAAGATAAAATGTCTACGCGTTATATACTTGTTACTTTTTGATCCAAAAACTTGTTTCAATAGTCTTAAAATTGCTTTCAAAACAGGCTATTGAAATCACCAATCGGTATATAAGCGAGCGCCGCTCGGAAATCCACTCAGTTCTAATTGAACAGCGATTGGAGCATGTTGTCGCTGTTGCGGTGAAGCTCTTTATTTGTCATGAAAGCGCGGATGAACGGTGTCACCAAGAGCCTGTTTGTGCACCCTAGGCCAGAAGGGAATCTATCAGGAGGAGAATAATGCCACAAACGGTTCCCTGGGAAGACATCGCTACACACACATACACGCGCGGCTATTAACAGGTGGTTATCGAGTTGGCATTAACCACTGGTGGGCTTCCAGTATCGAGGAAAATGTGGAAATATCTAATCGTTACTGAGAATAATCTGCCAGTTCCTTTGGGAATTTTCAAAATATATTCATGTGAAAGAGTTTAATTGAATGTTTTCTATCCATGTAACACTGTGACCAAATATGATTCAATCAAGTGCTATTAACAGGTGGTTATCGAGTTGGCATTAACCAATGGTGGGCTTCCAGTATCGAGGAAAATGTGGAAATATCTAATCGTTACTGAAAATAATCTGCCAGTTCCTTTGGGAATTTTAAAAATATATTCATGTGAAAGAGTTTAATTGAATGTTTTCTATCCATGTAACACTGTGACCAAATACATTTGGTTTTGTGGTTTTTCAATCAATCGCAATTAACAGGATAGCTTCAGAAGATTATTCTTCCCCATCAGTAGGATATTTCCGTATCCAATATTGTATGCGCCCGCAATCGATTATTGCTCAGTCGCCGAAAGTTCCGAGCTCAGAGAGTTCATTCCCCTCTAGTTTGCCTTCCAAATTGCCATCGTAAACCACACCTTCTCTCGGTTCAATCACACACAAAAAGCATACTTAAGCGATATTCTGGTGGTGAGACACATTCATTTTTCGTGAGGACATCGACAAGACAACATCGTTGCCTAACGTGCTGGAGGAGGTGGACGGCGAAGGATCGACACATACACGCGCAGAACTCTTTCCGTTAGGATGCCATTCAGCATCGAGAAAGTTCCGGAAAGATCTAATCATTGCTGGAAAATAATCTGCCAGTTCCTTTGGGAATTTTCAAAATATATTCATGTGAAAGAGTTTAATTGAATGTTTTCTATCCATGTAACACTGTGACCAAATATGTTTCAATCAAGTGCTATTAACAGGTGGTTATCGAGTTGGCATTAACCACTGGTGGGCTTCCAGTATCGAGGAAAATGTGGAAATATCTAATCGTTACTGAAAATAATCTGCCAGTTCCTTTGGGAATTTTCAAAATATATTCATGTGAAAGAGTTTAATTGAATGTTTTCTATCCATGTTACACTGTGACCAAATATGTTTCAATCAAGTGCTATTAACAGGTGGTTATCGAGTTGGCATAAACCAATGGTGGGCTTCCAGTATCGAGGAAAATGTGGAAATATCTAATCGTTACTGAAAATAATCTGCCAGTTCCTTTGGGAATTTTAAAAATATATTCATGTGAAAGAGTTTAATTGAATGTTTTCTATCCATGTAACACTGTGACCAATACATTTGGTTTTGTGGTTTTTCAATCAATCGCAATTAACAGGATAGCTTCAGAAGATTATTCTTCCCCATCAGTAGGATATTTCCGTATCCAATATTGTATGCGCCCGCAATCGATTATTGCTCAGTCGCCGAAAGTTCCGAGCTCAGAGAGTTCATTCCCCTCTAGTTTGCCTTCCAAATTGCCATCGTATACCACACCTTCTCTCGGTTCAATCACACACAAAAAGCATACTTAAGCGATATTCTGGTGGTGAGACACATTCATTTTTCGTGAGGACATCGACAAGACAACATCGTTGCCTAACGTGCTGGAGGAGGTGGACGGCGAAGGATCGACACATACACGCGCAGAACTCTTTTCGTTAGGATGCCATTCAGCATCGAGAAAGTTCCGGAAAGATCTAATCATTGCTGGAAAATAATCTGCCAGTTCCTTTGGGAATTTTCAAAATATATTCATGTGAAAGAGTTTAATTGAATGTTTTCTATCCATGTTACACTGTGACCAAATATGTTTCAACCAAGTGCTATTAACAGGTGGTTATCGAGTCAGCATTAACCACTGGTGGGCTTCCAGTATCGAGGAAAATGTGGAAATATCTAATCGTTACTGAAAATAATCTGCCAGTTCCTCTGGGAATTTTCAAAATATATTCATGTGAAAGAGTTTAATTTAATGTTTTCTATCCATGTAACACTGTGACCAAATATGTTTCAATCAAGTGCTATTAACAGGTGGTTATCGAGTTGGCATTAACCACTGGTGGGCTTCCAGTATCGAGGAAAATGTGGAAATAACTAATCGTTACTGAAAATAATCTGCCAGTTCCTCTGGGAATTTTCAAAATATATTCATGTGAAAGAGTTTAATTGAATGTTTTCTATCCATGTTACACTGTGACCAAATATGTTTCAATCAAGTGCTATTAACAGGTGGTTATCGAGTTGGCATAAACCACTGGTGGGCTTCCAGTATCGAGGAAAATGTGGAAATATCTAATCGTTACTGAAAATAATCTGCCATTTCCTTTGGGAATTTTCAAAATATATTCATGTGAAAGAGTTTAATTGAATGTTTTCTATCCATGTAACACTGTGACCAAATACATTTGGTTTTGTGGTTTTTCAATCAATCGCAATTAACAGGATAGCTTCAGAAGATTATTCTTCCCCATCAGTAGGATATTTCCGTATCCAATATTGTATGCGCCCGCAATCGATTATTGCTCAGTCGCCGAAAGTTCCGAGCTCAGAGAGTTCATTCTCCTACATTTTGCCTTCCAAATTGCCATTGTAAACCACACCTGCTCTCGATTCAATCACACACAAAAAGCATACTTAAGCGATATTCTGGTGGTGAGACACATTCATTTTTCGTGAGGACATCGACAAGACAACATCGTTGCCTAACGTGCTGGAGGAGGTGGACGGCGAAGGATCGACACATACACGCGTAGAACTCTTTTCGTTAGGATGCCATTCAGCATCGAGAAAGTTCCGGAAAGATCTAATCATTGCTGGAAAATAATCTGCCAGTTCCTTTGGGAATTTTCAAAATATATTCATGTGAAAGAGTTTAATTGAATGTTTTCTATCCATGTAACACTGTGACCAAATATGTTTCAATCAAGTGCTATTAACAGGTGGTTATCGAGTTGGTATTAACCACTGGTGGGCTTCCAGTATCGAGGAAAATGTGGAAATAACTAATCGTTACTGAAAATAATCTGCCAGTTCCTCTGGGAATTTTCAAAATATATTCATGTGAAAGAGTTTAATTGAATGTTTTCTATCCATGTAACACTGTGACCAAATATGTTTCAATCAAGTGCTATTAACAGGTGGTTATCGAGTTGGCATTAACCACTGGTGGGCTTCCAGTATCGAGGAAAATGTGGAAATATCTAATCGTTATTGAAAATAATCTGCCAGTTCCTCTGGGAATTTTCAAAATATATTCATGTGAAAGAGTTTAATTGAATGTTTTCTATCCATGTTACACTGTGACCAAATATGTTTCAATCAAGTGCTATTAACAGGTGGTTATCGAGTTGGCATTAACCACTGGTGGGCTTCCAGTATCGAGGAAAATGTGGAAATAACTAATCGTTACTGAAAATAATCTGCCAGTTCCTCTGGGAATTTTCAAAATATATTCATGTGAAAGAGTTTAATTGAATGTTTTCTATCCATGTTACACTGTGACCAAATATGTTTCAATCAAGTGCTATTAACAGGAGGTTATCGAGTTGGCATTAACCACTGGTGGGCTTCCAGTATCGAGGAAAATGTGGAAATATCTAATCGTTACTGAAAATAATCTGCCATTTCCTTTGGGAATTTTCAAAATATATTCATGTGAAAGAGTTTAATTGAATGTTTTCTATCCATGTAACACTGTGACCAAATACATTTGGTTTTGTGGTTTTTCAATCAATCGCAATTAACAGGATAGCTTCAGAAGATTATTCTTCCCCATCAGTAGGATATTTCCGTATCCAATATTGTATGCGCCCGCAATCGATTATTGCTCAGTCGCCGAAAGTTCCGAGCTCAGAGAGTTCATTCTCCTCTATTTTGCCTTCCAAATTGCCATTGTAAACCACACCTGCTCTCGATTCAATCACACACAAAAAGCATACTTAAGCGATATTCTGGTGGTGAGACACATTCATTTTTCGTGAGGACATCGACAAGACAACATCGTTGCCTAACGTGCTGGAGGAGGTGGACGGCGAAGGATCGACACATACACGCGCAGAACTCTTTTCGTTAGGATGCCATGCAGCATCGAGAAAGTTCCGGAAAGATCTAATCATTGCTGGAACATAATCTGCCAGTTCCTTTGGGAATTTTCAAAATATATTCATGTGAAAGAGTTTAATTGAATGTTTTCTATCCATGTAACACTGTGACCAAATATGTTTCAATCAAGTGCTATTAACAGGTGGTTATCGAGTTGGCATTAACCACTGGTGGGCTTCCAGTATCGAGGAAAATGTGGAAATAACTAATCGTTACTGAAAATAATCTGCCAGTTCCTCTGGGAATTTTCAAAATATATTCATGTGAAAGAGTTTAATTGAATGTTTTCTATCCATGTAACACTGTGACCAAATATGTTTCAATCAAGTGCTATTAACAGGTGGTTATCGAGTTGGCATTAACCACTGGTGGGCTTCCAGTATCGAGGAAAATGTGGAAATAACTAATCGTTACTGAAAATAATCTGCCAGTTCCTCTGGGAATTTTCAAAATATATTCATGTGAAAGAGTTTAATTGAATGTTTTCTATCCATGTAACACTGTGACCAAATATGTTTCAATCAAGTGCTATTAACAGGTGGTTATCGAGTTGGCATTAACCACTGGTGGGCTTCCAGTATCGAGGAAAATGTGGAAATAACTAATCGTTACTGAAAATAATCTGCCAGTTCCTCTGGGAATTTTCAAAATATATTCATGTGAAAGAGTTTAATTGAATGTTTTCTATCCATGTAACACTGTGACCAAATATGTTTCAATCAAGTGCTATTAACAGGTGGTTATCGAGTTTGCATTAACCACTGGTGGGCTTCCAGTATCGAGGAAAATGTGGAAATATCTAATCGTTACTGAAAATAATCTGCCAGTTCCTTTGGGAATTTTCAAAATATATTCATGTGAAAGAGTTTAATTGAATGTTTTCTATCCATGTAACACTGTGACCAAATACATTTGGTTTTGTGGTTTTTCAATCAATCGCAATCAACAGGATAGCTTCTGAAGATTATTCTTCCCCATCAGTAGGATATTTCCGTATCCAATATTGGATGCATAAAACCTTGTGCCTCCAACGTAACGCTCTCGTTTTCGAAGTTCTCCAAATATTCATTCATTCAGAATGAATTCAGATTCAACTTCATACAAATGATCTCTATATCAACGAGAGTCCTACGTCACCCTTGCGGTTATACCATAGATATAACCCACTTCCTGTTTTTTTTATTAATTTGTTTATTTTTACAGGCTCAGTTACTTAAGTTTACAGGAGCCGAATTCTTAAATATAATTTTAAAACTATATATATATAAACAATTTTCTTACATCTATGGTTAGTAAGGTGGAAAACCGATTACTCGCGGTGTACTCGAGTTTAGGAGAGTGACATATTTTTAGGAGAAGGATGAGATATATGGAAATTGTAACAATGTTGATGAACACTCATTTCATAAATCTATTCGTATATCTATAGTGTATTTACATTTCAACTTATTCTACTATTTATAGCAAGGGGACGAATTACCCGCAAAGGAAGGAAAGGAGGGTATAAGGATGTAGGGACAATCACACACGAAGATCTATAGCTTTAAGGAAAACATATATATGGGACATGTAATCAAGGTCTAACCGAGCCAACACATCTCTCACCGGCACATTGGGCTGTCTTCCTCGGGCCCGAAGGGAGTTTTCTAAATTCGATCTGGCGACCAGATACACCTCGCACGACCAAACAATGTGCTCGATGTCGTGATAACCTTGGCCACAAACGCAGAGATTGCTGCTGGCAAGATTGAAACGAAAGAGTAGTGCATCTAACGAACAGTGATTGGACATGAGTCGGGAGAAGGTGCGAATAAAGTCCCGACTGAAGTCTAGACTTTTGAACCACGGTTTGGGGCTAACCTTAGGGATAATCGAGTGAAACCACCGGCCCAATTCATCTTCATTCCACTTGCGTTGCCAGTTAGCGATGGTATTTTTGCGGACTAAAGAATAAAATTCATTGAAGGCGATTTGACGCTGATAAATATCGCCTTCAATTGCACCTACCTTTGCTAATGAGTCAGCCCTCTCATTACTCGGAATGGAGCAATGTGAAGGGACCCAGACAAAGGTAATGACATAACAGCGTTTGGATAAAGCACTCAAAATTTCTCGTATTCTCTCAAGGAAGTACGGCGAGTGCTTTTCCGGCTTCACTGAACGGATAGCTTCGACAGAGCTAAGACTATCCGTTACAATGTAATAGTGTTCAACAGGTCGTGAGGCGACGCTGTCCAGCGCCCAATGAATTGCTGCCAATTCAGCAATATACACTGAGCAAGGATTCTGAAGACGGTGTGAGGTGCTAAAAAATACGTTGAACACTCCAAATCCTGTGGACTCATTCATAGAGGACCCATCAGTAAAGTACATATTATTACAATTGATACGCTCATACTTTGCATTGAAGATCGTAGGAACGATCCCCGATCGATGATAATCTGGAATTCCACGGATTTTCTCCTTCATGAACAGATCAACATATACAGAGGAATTGAAGTAGTCAGGAAAACACGGTTGGGAATATACGAAGAAGGATCAACCTGCATGGAGATGAATTCATGATATGAAGCCATGAATCCAGAATGAAAATTTAGCCCGATCAGCTGCTCAAAGTTTCCGATCACCAATGGATTCATAACCTTACACCGGATGAGGAACCGAAGAGATAATAAATTGAAGCGATCTTTTAGTGGGAGTAGGCCTGCCAAAACCTCGAGACTCATGGTATGCGTTGAGGGCATACATCCCAACGCAATACGGAGACAAAGATACTGAATTCGCTCGAGTTTAATGAGGTGTGTTTTGGCAGCTGATTGAAAACAGAAACTGCCATACTCCATCACTGAGAGAAACGTTGTTCGATACAACATTATAAGATCTTCGGGATGGGCTCCCCACCAGGTGCCGGTAATTGTACGGAGAAAGTTTATTCTTTGTTGGCATTTTTTACTCAGATACCTAATATGGGCCCCCCAAGTACATTTGGAGTCGAACCAGACCCCAAGATACTTGAATGATATACCATAAGTGATCGGTTTACCCAAAAGTTGAAGCTTTGGTTTTGCTGGTCTATGCTTCCTAGAAAAAACCACCATCTCTGTTTTCTCCGTGGAGAATTCGATCCCTAGCCCAATGGCCCAGGTTGAAAAATTGTTCAAAGTATCTTGTAAGGGTCCTTGCAGGTCGGATTCGTTTGATCCTACGACAGACACCACTCCATCATCTGCAAGTTGTCTTAGGCTGCAATTTTGTGTAAGGCAATTGTCGATGTCGCTTACATAGAAGTTGTACAAAAGGGGGCTTAAACATGAACCCTGGAGGAGGCCCATGTAAGAGACCCGACTTACTGCCGAATCTCCGTGAGAAAAGCTCAAATGTTTCTCACAAAGCAAGTTATATAACATTATTCAATAGAGGCGGCAGACCCCGAGAGTGGAATTTGTCTGACAAAACCTCTATTGAAACAGAATCGAAGGCCCCCTTTATGTCCAAGAATACTGAAGCCATTTTTTTTTTCGGCGTAAGCCATTTGAATTTCTGAAGAAAGCAACGCAAGACAATCATTCGTCCCCTTGCCCCTGCGGAACCCATATTGTGTATCTGAGAGTAAGCCATTCGTTTCAACCCATCGATCAAGGCGAAACAAGATGATTTTCTCCAACAATTTCCGTATACAAGACAGCATTGCTATTGGGCGGTACGAATTGAAGTCGGACGCGGGTTTTCCGGGTTTTTGAATAGCTATAACTCGTACTTGTCTCCAATCATCTGGAACAATATTATTCTCCAGAAACCGATTGAATAAATTCAACAAGCGATGTTTCGCCACATCAGGGAGGTTTTTCAGCTAGTTGAACTTAATTCTATCCGATCCCGGAGCAAAATTGTTACATGAGAGCAGAGCAAGAGAGAATTCTACCATCGAAAACTCGGAATCAAGATCGCACCTACCTTGTGGTATATCTCGAACAATTTTTTGCACAGGAGCGGAATCAGGACAAACCTTCCGTGCAAAATTAAAAATCCATCGATGTGAATATTCTTCGCTTTCATTCGATGGAGAGCGATTTCTCATGTTTCGAGCCACTTTCCATAATTTTTTCATTGACGTTTCTCGTGACAAACCTCCCACGAAATTTCGCCAATAAGCACGTTTTTTCCCTTTGATCAAGTTTTTAAATTGATTTTCAAGGTCCAAATACGATTGAAAATTTTCAATGGTTCCACGTTTCCGAAAAGCTTTGAATGCGTTCGATTTATCCTGATAAAGCTTGGAACATTGGCTATCCCACCATGGATTGGGAGGCCTTTGACGAAAAGTGGAGCCTGGGATGGGTTTCGTTTGAGCGCGAACCGCGCTGTCATAGATCAAACGAGAAAGGAAGTTATACTCCTCCAATGGAGGTAAACCATCTCTGGAATTGATGGCTAGAGCAATCGCGTCCGAATATTTATTCCAGTCAATGTGTCTTGTGAGGTCAAATGCCATGTTTATAGATTCAGAAGAATTTGACCCATTGGTGATGGAAATTTTGATTGGCATGTGATCACTACCGTTGGGGTTCTGGATTACATTCCACTTGCAATCTAACGATAGTGAATTCGAGCAAAGCGAGAGGTCAAGAGCACTTGGGTTAGCAGGAGGTTTAGGTACACGTGTTGTTTCCCCAGTGTTCAAAACGGTCATATTGAAGTTGTTACAAAGGTCATATATCAACAATGAACGATTGTCGTCGTACTGTTCCCCCCAGGCAGTTCCGTGAGAGTTGAAGTCTCCCAAGATCAATCGTGGCTCAGGAAGGAGTGAGCACATGTCATCAAGTTGTTTGCGGCTAACCGCAGCTCTCGGAGGCCAATACAAGCTGACAATACAGAGGTCTTTGCCTCTGATGTTTGCATGACAAGCAACAGCTTCGATCCCTCCAATAGGTGGAAGGTCAATTCTAAAAAATGAGTGGCAGAGATATCATCTCGCGAAGAAAGCCAAGTTTCGGACAGAGCAAAAACATCACAATTGTAGTTATGAATTAAAATTTTGAATGTATCCAATTTAGGGATAAGACTACGACAATTCCACTGTAAAACAGTGATATCTCCGACCTCTCTATTTGAATTAGACATCAAGAGAGATAATCATTGCAAGGAGGGGCCATGTTTGCATCAATTGTTGCAAAATTGTCTTTAATACTGGAAGCATTGAGATGACAAGGGTTCTGATGGAGTCGGAAACATGAAAACACTTGAAGATTTGGTCCAAAAGGTCAGACAACTTTATAAATCCCGATTGGGAAGTTGAACTGGACGGAATAACAGGGACAGTTGGGGTTTTTGATGTCCCCTCGAGTGCTGGGCCATTCGAAGGTGAATTATTCCCACGGAAACCAGGAGGAACCTGGTTTTGCTTGTCCGCTGCACTCGATTTTTTAGGCAAGCTAACAGAGGATATAACCGTGGGGACTTGTTCTTGAACTTTGGGAGTGGTCACATGTTCGCGCCGGGGATTCCCTTTGAAAATAAACGGTGTGCCCCCGCTAGCTGCGTCCGCTTCCATTTCATCAACGTGGAAAAGGTATTGTGTGTTGAGATTGGTTGTTCTTGTTGTTGGGTCAGTGGCGAAGCGCCCTTTAAAATTTCCGCAAATGTGCGCTTCGAGCGTTCCTTTAAAGAGCGCTTCTGTTTCTCCCAGCGACTCTTGTAATTTTCACAAACTGAGAGCTCGTGTGGGGATCCCCCGCAGTATGGACATTTATGCTCAGTCGCACTGCAGGATTTCCCCTCATGTTGCTCTCCGCAAGTGGCACAGCGCTCCTTGTTGGCACAATAATCCGAAGTGTGACCAACTGACTTGCATTTGTTGCAAGTCATGGGCTTTGGCACGAAGAGTCGCACAGGTAGTCTCAATTTGTCCACCATAACTCGAAACGAGTCGGACGGCGTAAATTTAGTTTGGTCCCCATCATGGGAAAGTTTCCCGAGTTGGCGACAGTCCAAGATTTTCACTTCCATTGAGGGGAGCTTCTTGAACTTGCCTTTTCCTTCTGCTTTTATTTGTTCGCTCGTCAGACCCGTTTCAGTTATCACCCCCTCAATTTCTACGTTATGGGAGGGTATAAATGAAGCCATTTCAATCTCTGCTGAATATATTGCTGAATATCTCTGCTGAATATATTGCTGAATATTCGAGAGTGAAATGTTGATCAGCAACAATCTCGTTTGCGTGTTTCCGTTCATTCACGACAACTCGCAATTTGATCGGTCTAACCCTGCGAATTTCAGATACAGAAGTGTATCTGGTCAGATCTTTCATGATCTGAATCACGTTAAGGTTTTTTCCTTTCGGTTTTGGCCGGAGGAAAACAACCCAAGGGCCAGTTCCAGGTGCATCTTCTGGATAAACTCTGACACGTGGAGCGGAGACAACAGAGGGGGAAGACGAGGACGAGGACGAGGATGAGGATGAGGACGAGGACGAGGATTGGGTTGGATCGGAAGCATCTGAAGGGGGAAGCGAAATCGATGATGGGAGAGGGGGAGTGGAAGTAACAGTGGGTTGAGAAGGGAGGCTTGCAATTCCAAGCCCCCCTGGTAGGATGAGCGGATTCGTCCCCAGAAGAATTATCTTCCTTATGAGGGACTCATTTATGTTTTTTCCCAGATCTTGTATGAGATTCATTATCGGAGATCTCCATCTCTGGAGATCCTCCACTATACTCCATTTTACAAAGATTTCTGTCTTATTTTTAATTTATTATTGATTTTAACAATAATCTCAACAACAAAAAATAGCAAAAAAAAATATGATAATAATTGATCTGAGTTCTCAAATGGGGATCAACATAGGGTAGGAGCCTGCCTGTTGGTCTCAAATGTTCCTATCTCACGCCTCCACGAAGATCATATGACGACATTTTTAGATCGGGCGTGAACTGGAAACACACACCTGGTCTTGGCTCCGAGAACGGGTGTCGAAAGTGGCTAAGTGAGGGGGTGCGAGCGAGTCAGAGCGCTATATCTCTCCCGGGGAAGGCCTCCCGGGTCATGGAGGCCTTGCCAACCCGCTGTCTCCCGGGCAAAGGAGATACACCCACTAAAATGGAGCTACGATCACGAAGATTAATTAGAATGCGATCGCCCGAGGAGGGTCCCCGAACTGGAGCTGGTCCTGGAACAGGTGTAAGAGCGAGCGGCCAGCGGCTGGAGGGCGATGTGCAAGAGCGGGCCACCAGCCGGGTTCAACCCGAAGAGCTACCGCCACACGGAAACAGCAGCCATCGACATCACCCAAGAAACGCTGCGCCTACGAGACGTGTTGCGACTGCCAGACGACAGTCGTCCACACTTGTGGGTACCACTAGGCGCCGGATCATGTGGACACACGAAATGAATGAATTCGTGATCCGCGCCTATTACATCTGCACTGCTTTGGAGACGGACATGAGCGGTCGCCCTCGAATACTAACAATGTTCGAGGAAGCGTATCCAGAGTTCGTCGGGAGGCTTGATCAGAACGCGATGAACGCGAGGCGTAGAGATAATAATATTAAACAATGAACAAATGAATTGAATAATAATATTAATAATAAATATGTGTACCTTAATATAAAAAGTTGTTCCAATAATGCGCTCTACTGCCCTAATCAGGGAGAGACAGAGGCTACGCGCTACGGAGACAACACAATAGCGCAAGAATAGCTTACGGAGCCACGTGGTGATGAATCCCGTTTGCGACAGTCACGCGATGTCGATCCCGTTATGCCGAATCAGTTCAACAGCCGCAATCCGGCTCGCTGCAAGAGCGCTGGTTCCTTTGTTCCTTCGTTCCACTTAACAAAAGGTCAGGTCGAAAGCGGACAGCAATGACCTTCACTCGTACACGATTCACTCGTACCAATAGCACAATAGCAAAAGTGGCAACGCACAATACCGACACTGAACTTCACTCGTCAAGAGTTGGATAGCGAATGCTCGAGTGGTTGGCGTCCCACATTATCATACCGGGGGTTCGGGTTCGATTCCCTTTCTGGCCGAGAGATTTTTCGTCAAAAAAAATCTTCCGACTTGCACTGTGATTACGCGTATTCTAAAGCTTGCCACTCCAGAATACATTCAAGGCGTGTTATCCGGCAAAGGAATCTCAACTACAGTAGAACCCCCATTATCCGCGAGCGGATGATCCGTGGTGCGGTTTATCCGCGAAAGCGAGTTCCATAGTAATTCTATGAACCTACCCTAAATTTGTCAATGAGTGGTAAGTTTTTGTTCTTTTGTTTTGGTCATGATTTTCACATTACTTGACAACTGGTACACACAACCTTACAGATGGATAGTTCAATGATTCCTGTATTGATAAAACATTGTTTTCATGCGGAAAAATCTGTTTTTTGTGTTTGCACCTAATTTTTAGTCCTTTGTTGTGTTATCCGCGATTTTCGTGATCCGAGGTGAGTTAGTCCTGTACAACCAAACTTGCGCTTGCAGAAAACATTTCATCTTTGGCAGAAATGATACCATTTCGTGTGCAGGAGAGTCAAATGCGCAAATAATGAGCTGCTTTAAAAGATTAAAAATGGTTCGTATGTATACGAGCAGACATCTCTTTCTGTTTTCTTTTCTCATTTCATTTGGGATTGTGCCAAAAAAAGTCCATACGACGTCAATGGGGATCAAACCAAGGCCGGCTGGAATGCGAAGCTATTTTAAACGACCACGCTATCCACATGGCTAATGATGCTTCAGCAGTTGTTCAGTAAATACTTGATAATATTGCACCTGATTATATATTGAAGTTGGAAAGTGTTTTCTAAGAGTAAAAAAGGAGCGCATGAAGGAGAACAATATCTATCTCGGTCTGGGCCGTGTATGTGGAAAAGTATGCGGAAAGCTTATTTGTCTTTTGTTTCGCTCGCTCATATTAATCTTATACTGCTGTACCATGTTTATTAACAAATGCTTACCAATATTTGTGAGTCATGACATTTTTCTGTTATGTTATGTCGATAACTGGGCTACCTTCCTCACCCAGTTAGTGAACGACTACTGTAGTAGATTTTTTTTTGATTATTTCTATGTCTCTGAACGTTGACTATAATCCAACAAAAATACCATTACTGAAGGCATTTGTACCCAAAAAAAGGATATCAATTCTTAGTTGGGGCTTCATTACACACCTTCGCTTGTTTCATTTTACAGTCACCTTTCATGTACTATATCGCCACTTTTACATTCATATATCTGATCTTTCCTGGTGCATGATTTACCCTATCTCTTCGGAGGGGATGTAGTTTAAATCTCGACAGACCTGAAATACACAAGTGCAAAATCTCATATTTAATTTTTTCTTTCTTTCATTTTTCTACCGTCGTTGCTCGTTTTCGTCATACCACAGATGCTGAAGATGAAGAAACACGAAGAACTGGAAACGCCAACGTTCACCACATCGATCCCGATTGACCTAAACGACCACTAAATTAGCATTGGATCAAAAGTTTTCAGATTCAATTCTTCAGCAGGAGGAATCATCGGATTCAACGGAAAATCAACAACAATGGCAGCAGCAACAGCAGTCAGCATAAGGAACATCAAAACTATAAAAAAAATCATTTTTGATAACCATTTACATGTAGAACCACACTCACACACAAACACAAGACCCTCTTCCTTGCATTGTTGACTTGATAATTCGCCTACTATACATTATATAATGTAAAACCGTTGGCAGCAGTGCTGCCAACCGCAATACGAATTCGTTCTAAACTATGCCTATTGTTTATTATTACAACTACTATTATTATTATTACTATGATTCGATCAATTTCGCGACGGCCATCATCTTGTTGAAAGCAGTAGTCGTGAGGTGACGTGTGTGTGAGAGGGACAAAGAAAGAGACAGAGGGCGTGGCGATGTAACGGAGAAGAGAGTAACAAATGTAAAGTTTAATCTAAGTAGTAGAAGCTAATCGTAAAGAAAGCCAGCCTTGTTTATGCGACCGTGTTTCCGCGAAAAAGACAAGCCTCTAATGTCGATGCAAAAAAAATAATAATCAAACAAACAAAAAACATTGAATTTAAAGATGATTTCTATTTCGCTTTTAATGTATAGGGGAAAGATAATAGGAACGTATAAAAAAATATGCCTTACCATTCTTGGTTTCATTTTTAAATTTGTTAAACGATGCGCGCTTGCGTTTTATGGGTTTTGTTTTAAAGATGGTACAAAAACTTTTCGTTTCTAGCCAAATTATGAAAAATGTACACTTTCCTCTTCGATCGGTCTTACTTGTTTCCTAAAACTCCCAAAACAGAAATAGGTTAATACAAATCGAAAATATTTGCACGGTTTTGTATTGGAGCTAATCCTTCCTGGGTCTCATGCGGCCCTGTCATCCAATCAAATACATATAATTTGCGATTTTGTAAATACAAAATAGTAATCAGAACGGATAGATTTTTTTTATACAGAGTTTGTAACCTAGCTTAGGGACCAGAGTGGGTCAACAACTGGTTGTGCTTCATCCAGATCACTTGGTTGTGGCAGTCCAGAGTGAACGGACCTGTGCGGATCAGATTTTAAACGAAACAAATTCAACTTTATTTGCGAGAAAAAAGAGAAGTTATTTTTTTGGTTGTAAATTATTTACTACAACTTGTTTTATATTTGCTCTAGAAAAGGCAGGAGACAGCAGTAATAAAAGGGAAACTTTTTCGAACGCGATTTTGCAGTGTGCTGCAATGATTCAACTATATTACTAGAGAACGCCTAATCGAGTATCTTCAGCACCACCAATAGTCATCAACTAGTGTACTTTTTCAGGAAAGGTAACCTTCGCGGGTAAAGCTCCCTTGGTAACAGCGCCGACAGGAACAGATGTGTGATGATTCCTGTCATTCCCCACACCACTTCTTCGCCACCGAGATAAACCGGAACGGTGTAACCGGACCGAGACTGTGTGTGCCGTCGATTACCCTCAGCTAGGAAGGTTTCTATCGGTACCGTGAACACTTTCTGTACCTCATCGGGATTGGGCCTAAGGTGTGTTTTCGGGTCGACACCGAGCTCGATCGTTGCCACGACTGGGGTTATGGCGGGACCAAAATTTGGAACCAGTTCATTGCCGTGGCCCCATACTTGGAGCTTCTCGCGAGCGATGCCAATTTCCTCCTCCGTTTCACGGAGGGCACATGCTTCCAAGTCGACGTCGGAGGGGTCCTTGATGCCACCTGTTGGGGAGAGAGTTTTGGGATTAAAGAAAAATAATGGAATGTGCTGAAATCATCGATCATCGAGGAGACCAATCTTGCCCTTTTTATTCTAGAGGTCACCTTATGTTTAGTTCCGATTTCATACCGCAGTCAATAGCAGAAGGGAGTTCGGGTTGAGCAGCGATGGAAGACAGACGCGCGCGTTTGCGCTCTGAGCATTTCTTCACAATTTTAATACGTTTAAAAAGTGTTCAGTCTATCGGGAAAACAATTTGAAATTTGAAACGAAGTGTTAGTGCAATGTAATGAAATTCTCTGTACGAATGAAGTGATTAATTAGCCCATCCACTTGGCGGAGCCCGTTTGATTTTCGCGAAACGCTTAACACGCAAAGACATATTTTCTCTCCATCCGCTTTGTTATAGTAGAGTGGACTTTCTCTACGCGGCTGTGTTTGTGTATGTGGGAAATAAAAAATGCTGTCGTGCTTCAAGTTTCAGTGTTTGTGATTTATCGATGAAATAATATAACCAAAGTGATGCAAGAAGAAGATCCAGTGGCTGCCAGAAATTCAATATTTTATTATTGCAGTGATTTTATCACCATGATTAGGTGTATCGTAATTGTGTACCAGCCTAATAGATAAACCAAAATATTTTGCTATGTTTACTTTTCTTTTCATTCTCTAAAAATCGAACTTATAATTTATTATTTTACAACACACTTACAACAAGTAATTTGGTTTAAAAGCGTATAGTGTACGGAGAAGTTCCCTTCTATTTAGCTATTTTATTACCCTCATTATTTCTATGACAATTCAATTGGATTTATGTATCATTAATAATCTTCGGCGTCGCGATTAAAAATACGATACAGTATTGGCGTTAGGCACAGAACAAGTCTCCGATTCGAATCATAATAGAGAAGTTCTTTCAGTTACCTTCTTAGGTAGTGATTTGAGTATTCAATAGAGTATTACGTGTGAAAAGTCCCACAATTTATACCCGATTCGAACTGTCTCTCGGAGTCTGTTTGGTTACCTTCTCAGGTAGCAATTTCATAACCGCCGGCGTCGTGATTTGACATTAAAATAGAGTACTTGACGTGAAAAGTCAAAGTATGTATGACCGATGCGATTTATACTAGAAGATCTTTCGGTTACCTTGTTAGGCAACTGAATAAAAATCTCCTGCGTCACGATCAAAGATTGCAATAGAGTACTACATTTAAAGTCCGCGTTAACATAATCACATCACTTACCACAGTGAATCCTGATTCTTACCTTCCCCACTAACAACTATCCCTTCCATGATAAACGCTAGGGAACCACGCTATAGAGGCGACCCTTCTGGCTTTCGGGCGGCGAATATCATACTAACATTCCTTCCCCTCCCCTGGTGACTGTAAGGACGTGGCCGGCGTCGTTATTGACCATTTAAAGCTCGAATCACCGAAAATTGCACAACGAGAATGATTTGCTAGTCCCAAGCGTCATTCAGTGTGTTCTTTGTGCAATTTGGTTGGTTCAGGTCAATCACGGAGAGCAACTACGAATTGTACAGTCTACCCAAGCTCAAGCTCAAGCTCATACCGCAGTCAATAGCAGAAGAAGACACGACTTCAAATTACATCTGAAGATAACTATAGGGTCGCCATTCGCCCTCGGGAATACTGTAACTTAAGCATCTCTCGTCATTCGCCAAGCAGAATAAGAATAGGGGAGAATATCTCCTCAATACTGAATGTTTTCAACATCAAGGAAATTAAATTATTATCCTCGCAATTGGCAATGTGAGGTTTCCGGATGCGCTTTCGCTTATTCAGCTAAATTCAAATTAGCCTTTTATTTTAAATGTTTCTTTTCTATTAATTTTCCTTTTTGGTCAATTTTTCTATATTTTTTTGTATATGTCAAAAATTTCCAAACTTACTGATTCTTTTTGATTTTTATTTTCTGAACTTTCCTAAATGTTACAGTTTGTTCTGATTATTCTGAAATTTTTCAAACTTTCCCCTTCTTTTTTTGTATTTTTATGAATTTCTCTGATTTTTTTTTGATATTTTGTTTTCTATTTTTTCGGAATTTTTCTGGTTGTTTATGAATTTTACTGTTTTGTTCAGATTCTTTTTGTGTTTTTAGAATTTTTAGATTTATTTTCTATTTGTTTCTAAATTTTTGATAGATTTTCTTGATTTGTCTTATTGAGGCTTTGTACATAAACATTTCATTTTTTCATTACATTCAGTGCAACTTATTATTTTTTACCCTTTATAAGGCTGTGTCACCCAGGCCACCCAGTGTATTTGAAAACATTTTTTTTTCTTTGTAAGTCTATAAAAAAATTCTCGCTGCACAAGAAACATTGTTCTGATTCTAGCAGAATCGAAAGCGTATATGTCTCGGACGAAAACATAGATATATTGAAATATTGAAAGGTCAGACGTAGTCCCACTCGAAAAAGAATATCAGTTTTTCTGTATTTTTCCAAATTTATCCTAATTGATTTGTATTTTGCTGTATATTTGTTTTTTTATTTTTATGTATTTTTGTCCTTATTTTTTTTAATTTTCTTTTTTTGACGTAGGACTACGTCTAACCGGAAGATATAGGGGGTGAAATGGAAATCTAGGCACTGAACAAGTAGGAAAAAATGCAAGATTTGGAACGCTTATAACTTGAGCATTTCTCAATAGATCGCAAAGGTTTTTGCATCAATTGATAGGAAATATATCTACGCATCTATCATAACGAATAACATTTCATTTTTCTTGAGATAAATAATTCAATAATTGTGAAATATCAAGCATTGTCAAAATGCACTATGTGCCCATTTTTGATTGGTCCATTTTGTGCTACTCAAATCGTACCGACCAAAACGGGCAACCAGAGCAGCAGCGAAATAGAATGAAGCACGATTGGAAAGGAAAAAGGAAAAAAAGAAAGAAACATTGGTCGCAGTCTCACACATGCGTAATTCTCGAGCCAGCCAGTCAGCTTAAAAATCCCCGCACCGCTGCCGTAACGATCATTCTCATTCGAACCGTACACCACATCGGTTCGCATCACAACACATCAACAAACCAACCCAAGCAGCCATGTCTGGTCATGGTAAAGGAGGAAAAGTGAAGGGAAAGGCAAAATCCCGCTCGAACCGTGTTGATCTGGAGTTCCCCGCAAGGGTAGCTAGGCCGAGCGCGTTAGTATCAGTGCATCAGTCCACCTAGCCGGCGTTATATAGTTTCGGCCGCCGAAGTGGAAAAGCTGCTCGCGACGATAAGAAAACTCGCATTCAGAACAGACCACATTCGGTTCGGTGGACATCAAGACAACAACAGGCAGTTGCAGCGAGTGGCAAACGCAATCGCAAAACGACAGCAGGTAGCGGAAGAAAAAAGTTTGTTCTTTATACAATCTGCTTTGGTGGCAAAACCAGAACAAGGCGGCATCGAGGGCGTTCGAAATGGTTTTTCTTAAAACCACGAGTACTAAGTTTTCTAAATTGGAACCATTCCATAAAACAAGGCGCTTTTCAGGGCCAATAAACCTTCCAAAAAAGAGTTTAGGAAATACAGTTCAATGCTTTCTAAAACATTATCCAAAATAATAATAAAACACAAATTGATTTTTTCATAATTTGTTTGCCAGGATCTGATGAGTATGTAAATTTGGCAGTTGTTCTGAGCTTATTGATTTTCACCAATTCTTAAATTGTTTCTAGATTGAAAGTACAGTAATTTACACTTATCTCGACATTTAGCTAATTGGACGGACCTGTAATGCGACATATTTAGTTGGACATTTTTGTAAACATAGAGTTCGGGGTCCATATTATGACCCCACGTTGAAAGTCGACACTGTATCACTGTCATCGCAAATGATCAATTACAGGTTAAAATTACCTCCAATCCGATACTGAGTGGTGGTAATGCGACGTGCCATTGAATGTAATTTACTGTAAAATATGTCACAAGTTGGATGGGAAGAAATTTTCCAACTGTGAAAGCTGTGGCGAGTGGAAAATGCAATCGCTAAACAGAAAGGTTTAGCCGAACAAGATGGGGATATCGAGTAATAACAAAACAATAAACTCTTTAGATTGAAGATAATTTTGTGATCCGGAAAAGGACCCTTTTTAGCCTGCATGTGAATCCAACGAGCGAACAAATCGTAATGAATGTATTTTTTGCCATCGCTCCCTTTTAATGCTCATTCGTTCGTCTCGTTGGACTCGCCCCTCTGGCTAAGTCTGCCGATTTGTCTCTATCCTGTGAGTGTGTACCGCTAGAGTATAAAACACGCGGACCCCAAAAAAATATCTTATTTTCTTTCAAACCGTAAACCCGTGTGGTTGTACGGCAACGGCATCGTGGACGTAACAAAGGAGGACAAGTTAAGGGAAAGGCAAAGTCTCACTCGAACCGTGCAGGTCTCCAGTTCCCTGTTGGTCGCATTCACTGATTGCTCCGCAAGGGTAACTAGACCGAACGGATTGGTGCCGGAGCACCAGTATACCTAACAGCGATTATAGAGTTTCGGCCGTCGGAGTGCTCGAGTTGGCTTGCAAAGCTGCTCACGACAAACAGAAAACCCGCATCAAGAACAGAGCAGCTTCGGTTCGGCGCTCATCAAGGCAACAATTAGTTTCAGTGAGTGGCAAAGTGTTTCTCCGGCACGTCGCATTAAATGTAATTTACTAAACAACATGTCACAAGCTGGATGGGAAGAAATTTTCCAACTGTGAAAGCTGTGGCGGGTGGCAAACGCAATAGCTAAACAGGAATGTTTAACCGAACAAGATGGGAATATCGAGTGATAACAAAAACACAACAACAAAGGTTCTTTTCAGAACCATCAACATATTCATAAAGAGTAAAAAGTAAACTAATCCATTTTTCAGGTAGATAGGTAGGTATTCACGTAGGAGAAGAAAATAAAACAATATATTTAAAATATATATTTAACAAAAGCTGTCCCCTTTGTATAGTCCTACGTCACTCCGGTTATGTCCCCGACATTACCCACCCGTCTTTTTTATTTCAAAGTTTTATACAGTCAACTCTCCCTAACTCGATATCGAAGGGACCATCGAGTTATGGAGAGAAGAACCCATGTAAAATCAATCGAAAGTGCCATGAAGTTCATCGAGTTAGGGATACAGAACATCGAGTAAGGGAGAGTTTCTGTTGGTTTACAAATTTCTCGGAATTAATCTAAATTATTTTGATTTCATTTGACGTTTTCTGTAAACTCTGAATTCCGATTTTTTATGTTTCTTTGTTTTGTTTTATTTTTCTGTGCTTATCGAATGTTGGACTTTTCTTTGAATTTTTATGTATTTTCTTGAATTTTTCCGATTGTTTTCAAATACTCCATAATTTTTCATAGTTTTTCTTCACTGTCGTATTCAATTTGTATATGGATATCGTACTTATGGGAATCAATTTCCCTCGAAAGAGCATGTATCACTGCATGCATCATATAAAAATATAAATATATAAATTGGGTTGGGGAGAAAGAAATGTCGTATATTGTCGATATATGGCAACACTTAAACATATCTTGTGTTGTACTTATCGCATCGGGTCATACTATGCGGCTATTTAAAGACGACAATCTGTGCTACAAGTGCCGTTTTGACAGTGTTGTGATTGTCTTTTTCAGTCTCAAGTTATAGCGCGTCAAAGATGGAGTCCACCAAGCAAGAAATTCGCCATATTTTACGTTTTTACTACCTGCGAGGTAAAACTGCAACGAAGGCGGCCGAAAAAAATCGTGTAGTTTATGGACCCTAAAACGATTCGTACAGCACAGCATTGGTTTGATCGATTTCGTTCTGGTGTAGTGACTGTCGAAGATACACCCCGTACTGGTAGGCCAATCGTCGTGGAAACCGATAAAATCGTTGAAATCATCCAAGTAGACCGGCATGTGAGCACTCGTTCGATTGGTCAGGAACGGGGTATAGACCATAAAATCGTTTGAAACCATTTGCAGAAGATTGGATTCCAAAAGAAGCTGGATATATGGGTGCCACACGAGTTGACGCAAAAAAAATCTTTTAGACCGAATCAACGCCTGCGATGCACTGCTGAAACGGAACGAACTCGACCCATTTTTGAAGAAGATGGTGACTGGTGATGAAAAGTGGATCACGTACGACAACCTAAAGCGAAAAAAGTCGTGGTCGAAGCGCGGTAAGCCGACCCAAACCATCGCCAAGCCCGGATTGACGGCCAGGAAGGTTTTACTGTGTGTTTGGTGGGATTGGAAGGGAGTCATCCACTATGAGCTGTTCAACTATGGTCAGACTCACAACTCGGTTCTCTACTGTGAGCAGCTTGATCGTTGGAAGCAGGCGATTGACCAGAAGCGGTCAGAAATGATCAATAGGAATGGTGTTGTCTTCCACCAGGACAACGCTCGGACTCACACATCTTTTATGACCCGCCAGAAGCTACGGGAGCTCGGATGGGATGTCCTATTGCACCCACCGTATAGTCCGGACCTGGCTCCAAGTGATTATCATCTCTTCCGGTCCATGCGAAACGCTATTGGTGATACTAAGTTGGCCTCAAAAGAGGCTCGCGAAAACTGGCTGTCTGAGTTTTTTGCAAATAAAGAGAGGGGGTTTTTATAAGGGGGGATAATGAAATTGCCTTCTAAATGGCAACAAGTTGGCGAACAAAACGGCGCATATTTGACTTAAATTGGATAATTTTAAGTATGTTAAATAAAGCGTCAAATTTCGATCAGAAATACGACATTTCTTTTTCCCCAACCCTATACAACTTATTGAATAACTTGGTATTCCCAAAATAATTTTTTGGTGCACAACCTTAACACCTGCTTCACCATAGCGTCATGATGACAGAAAGCAAACAATTTCAATTGCTTGGAAAAAGGCTGAATATTTGCTTCAGCAGAGAATCATTATCAATACCCTAGCGAAAATATTTCCCTCCCGCTATCTCCCCTACTTGTTTATATTTATCATTACGACTGTAATGATAATTTGCAACACCAAACAATTATCAATCATAGCATAAAAAGTTAGGCGATTGTTGCATCGTTACAAGACCAATGTAATGTAATAAATGGGGTTTCAGCCTAGCGAAGATGCACTATTTTTACGTACGGGTTATGAAGCACGCACGTACGCATAAAAATATCCATATACGATGGCTTGAAGCTTATAAATATACACACACTTATCTCCGTTTTGCGCTCTTCTCAACAGAAGCCCTTTCTATTAATATTGCCAGTCTAGATTAGCTTATCTGTCATCCTTGGTGTTTCCTGGTTGTCCTATCGTCATACGAAACCAAATCACTGACAAAATTTCAGAACATTTATTTTCTTGGTGAGCTGACAATAGCCTAGCTTGATGATTCCCCACACAATTGTGTAGCTCAGAACTTTAATGTAATGGCATCAGTTTGGTGCAATGATTGCAATATCAGAGAAATCAGCGAGTGAGTAATTTGGTCGCGTCCACAGTTCAATCCGAAACGAAGACATGTGATGACGCAAAACAAGAAAGAACAAGCGATGCTTTGAATACAGAACGATATTGAAAGTTTGCCAAGGAAAGACCTTGCTTGATACTTCAAACTTCTTCAGTTCATTCGTCTCTAACCTTCAAAAAGGCCCTTGGAAAACTGTACTTTATCCATAATATTATTCCTTCACTCCCATTCGATCCCTCGTCGTCCAGCTTGCCCAGAAACGATGTTGTTCAGTCGATTTCCTCACGAAGAATGAAAGTTTGCCTCAGTGAGATCCACCGTTTATACTCTAGGCAAATATTCCCCTTCGCTCTTCTTCTTTTCTTTTGTTCACGGAGACTTTACATCTTACGATTTCTCGATAAGTTGCTCGTTATAGACAGCTCTGTTCGGGAAAGCACACAAACGGACAGAACAAATGTATGAGGAAATGGGAATGCTTCTAATTTTCATTAATTTAAACCACATACAGACTATGGGATTATAATGTATAGCATATCAAACAAATCTTAGCGAATTTCTGATGTTCGCGGCAAAAATAGTTATTAACGTTAACTTTATTTCATAAAAACGTGACCTGTTTTCTGATTTGGCATCCTTAATGAAAGTTCTATGTCAAAAATTTGCGCCTCATTTCATCAATATTTCTCATCTTATCTCATCAACTTATTCAATCAACATTTCACACGAAGTTCCATATGAAAAATCGAGATGATCATTTTCACCCTCAACCATACGTTTTCGTATTCCGAAAAAAAAGACAGTCCCAGGGTGTCGATTTTTGACACATTTATTTTCGATAGGACAGTAGATCTAGGCGTAGAATTTTGAAACATTTGACATCAAAAAATGAAGAAAAAAAAATCATAAAAAGTAAATTTTTTTTCGTTTTTTTCTGAATTTTCTGTTTTTTTTCCAATTTTTTCTTCTTTTTTTAGGATTTCTCCAAATTTGGAGAATTTTCAGAACTTGTTTTTTTTTTGAATTTCCTGTATTTCCTGAATTTTCTTGACTTTCTGATTTTTATTTTTCTTTAAGCTAATTTTTGTCTATTTCTTCGAATTTTTCCGATTTTTTATATTAATTTTTTTTCTGATTTGAGAAAAATATTTTTTTTTTAATTTACAAACTTTTTTGAATTTTTCTGATTTTTTTTTAAACTGCTTTGATTTTGAAGGATTTTTTTTTTATTTTTGTTTTTTATTTCGGAACCGTTATTTACGTTCTAGTTATCATTTCACATTCCGTATTTCGAACGTTTTGTCTATTTAATGCTCGAAGAGAAACAGATCGAACGAAATGCAAGAACAACTCGAACGGAACGTTATCAAATCATTCGAAATATTTCGGATCGACCGAAATACAGAATGTGGGTGACTAACGTCCCACCAACCCAGAACGATAATATGGATAAAGCACAGAAAAAATCGATTCAAATCTATGCTTCTCACCTGGAAACGACACCTGCCCCCGGTGGGTGCTCACTTTGGCCGACCGGAGGGTATATAGTAGGCTAACTTTGCCGTCCACCAGACAGAGCGGAATCAGGACAGCGGCCTGTTTCCCAGCCGAATGCTTTGCGTTGAGACGTATCGCTGGAAGAGCTCGAAAGTTTTCGATTACTCGGCGCTGTTCGGCCCGACCGGAGAGAATGGAAGGACTCAGCCTGTAAGAGCCGGATGGTGGCGGTTTGGTGCTGTAAGTACGAAGAATCCGACCAGTGACACCCATGCTCGGTGAGTTTGTTTATGTTTACTTTTGCTACAGCTGATTGAGGTGCACAGAGGAAAAAAATCGCTACGGAGGGTACATCGATTATTTTTCATCATTTTAATGTGTAATAATTCATTTCGTGATTTCTGTTGGTGTTAACTGCACATTGGGCCAGGACCTTTTTTTTAATTATTTAACGTATAGAGCAATTCCACACCAATCAGCCGATCAATGTCTCGACTCTCTCCGAATAATAGTGTAAAACTTTGTACACATAGTGACAGATACAGAAAATCATATTTTTCATAATCAGATAACCAATTTGAATTACGACAGATTTTTTTGAAAGTAAGGTAAATGATTTCGGTTTGTCCAGTCGAAAATACGATCATGGTTTATCCACTTTTTTGAATGCTCTTATTCAGCAAACCTTTGTAAAATCAAGTATTCGAATGTTTCAAATTATATAAATTGTCTTTTTCATGATTTACAGTAGTTTTATAGTGTATTCTTTCGGATTCACATGTTTTAAAGGACCTTCTTATTGGTGTCAACTTGCCCCTCATTCGAGCTAACTTTTAATCAATCACCAGATGATTATTTGGAACGTATTCAGACCTTACAAATATTGTAAACATCATGCTTGCACACCATTTGTATTAGATTTACATAGCTAAACCATGTATTTAACGCATTTCGATGACCTCAATTCTGATCATGAGTTGTCCAATTCACCAATGTTGGTTTGTCCACATGATTTCTATGTCAACCACTTGGCGCGCTGTAGTTTGTTTATGGTGTCCTTCGCGCATAGCAGAAATAAAGTTTCACTGTGTTTTTTTTCCCAAAATATATTTTTTATTAAGGCACATGTGGCGTTAGCCTGACGGGACCGGGAGTCCAATATTTTGACAATTTTTGTCTTACAACTATGTTAGTAATATGTAACCGATTACTCGCGGTTGGCTCGAGGTTAGTATTACAAGTGTTCTCATAATTGGTATGTTGCAGTCTTCGATGCTCTGTACGTGTGCCCGACACGGGTTACTTCCTATTGGGATGCAGCTGACCATTAACCTGTCTAGTCTGTACCCCATATCTAGCGTGGTGCGTCTTTCTCGACTCGAGGAATCCAGGATAGAATTGTCGCTAGCCGGCTCGTGTCATCAGCTCGTGTAGAGTTGTCATGAGCGGTACAACCTTTGGCTCTTGTTGAATGATCAGTGGACTGCACAACCTTCGGCCCGTGCATCTGTAAAGAGTGTGTGTGTGTGTATTGCCGCGACTAATAAAAATTTATCGATCGGATAGGAGGGATATGAAACGGGGACACAACGAAGGAAACATCATTAAACGTTGACATCGGCGTTTCTGAGGAACAGGTATAGATGAAGCAGAAGATCAGGATCCCGGCTACCTAAGATATCCCGGACGGGGATATCCGATTGTCTGCCTTGTGCTCTCAGTGCTCTAGAGAGCTGAGAGCGAGCAGCATGGAACCGGATACACGACCAGACAACATGCTCGATGTCGTGGTAGCCATCGCCACAATCACAAAGATTGTTTGCTGCGAGCCCAATGCGATAGAGATGCGCGTTTAGGTTGTAGTGATTGGACATAAGCCGAGATATCACGCGAATGAAATCACGACCTACATTCAATCCCTTGAACCATGCACTCGTCGAGACCTTAGGGATAATCGTGTGTAACCAACGACCGAACTCATCTTCACTACACATGCGCTGCCAACTAACGAGTGTGTCCTGACGAGGAATGTGAAAAAAATCATTATAGCTGTGTTGAGGGTAACAATTTTAAAATGCCCAAGAAAAGGCGATATTCTGAAGAAAGCCCAAATTATGAATGGATCAATATGATGACAGTAAACTAAAACAATGATAAATGCAACATCTACTTGAGAATTCGAATGTTTTCATTCAAAATGGTGATTTCTAAAACCGTACAAACCATGATCATTTTTGGACAAACCATGATCAGAGGTGACCAAACCATGATCATAATTCCTCTTTGAGGAAAATCGTTAAAAAAACATGAAAATTTGAATAATTTCAACACCTTATGGTAGTATTAGTAATTAGAGACTTGGGGCTTTTCAAGAAACCCAAACTCGTATCGATTATATGTGATTTTCATGAAGAACAATCGATTTGCATTTACTAGTTGTGTAAAAACATCCCAAATCGGACAAACCAAAATCATTTACCCTAATTGATCCTTTACAATTTCCTTATATTATGAATTTCCTGTCACTTCTATTGAAACTCATCAGCACAATATAAATTTCTTTTCAGACACAATTTTTACTCAAGATTCAAGATTGCAAATAACATCATTCCACCTGATAATCTATTGCGCTTTACACCAAGGGAACACGAACCATAATTCCGCAAATCCAACTGGGCTAACTACGATTTCATTGTAGAACATATGGGAATTAAGTTTTGACGTAGAACTACGTCTTTCATTAAGGGCGCCCAATCAGAAAACAGGTGACGTTTTTATGAAATAAAGTTAACGTTTATAACTATTTTTGCCGTGAACGGATTCTGGCAATTTACATACCAAACGAATCGGAAATTCCCTAAGATTTGTTTGATATGCTATACTAAACTGACCAGACGTCTCGCGTTACGCGGGACAGTCCCGCATTTCAACGTAAGATTCCGTCCCGCGAAACGTCCCGCATTTGGCAAAAGAAACAAAAATGTCCCGCGATATCAATATATTTCAATATCACAATTTGATCATTGTAAAAGTTGCCCAATACGCAAACTCGGTTGAGCGAAGGAATCAACCTTTCTGAGTCTGGATTGGCAATTTACAAAGTTGAAGTAGAAGAAAAGCGTCACGAGAAATAACCTATTCCTGGAATAAACTGAATTGTCTGCCTTCGCACTAATTCCGTACGGAACGAGCCACGAACGGAAGCTAATCAGACTTATTCCTTTCAATAAATTGAACTGACTGCCTTCGCACTAATTCCGTACGGAACGAGCAACGAACGGGAGCTGATCAAAATATCGAACATCAACTAAGCGGGAGGATCAACGAGTACAAGATCTTCACGAACTCCGAGCGCAAATTATACAACTATTGCTGCGAACGTTGGAAGACTTGAATCTGAAGAACTCTCGTCAGTCGATTCAATGGAGGTGGTTTCGGACTACTTAATCGTAAGACACGATTCCAAAGACTACTTGCTTTATTCAGAGAACCTTGGGTTTTTATACAATTTTAGTTTATCCTAAATCTACCCTAAATTTAAGTCTAACGTGCGAAAGAAAGAGAAGACTATAAACGTCCTTGCTTCTTTTCATACAAGTCCTTTACCTATCGCTATCTGTATTTCAAAACATACGATATCCATAACTGCATTCTAAGAGCAACGGAGCCTAACGCGATAAGAAATGTGTGCGATTGTTTTCGGTTCCTTTCCTTTCTACTAGGTTTTATTGCACCAGGTTTTATTGCACCCGCTCCCGATAGGATTGTTATTTTAGGATCTTACACACGGTTCGCTCTTATCGTATAGTGTTTTTCTTCTGTCCTTCTTTCGATCGTTTACGATATTGAAATTAAATTGCTAAATTCTTTCGATTTCTTACATTTCCCCTTCCGTAAATCTACCTGCTCGAATTTACACTTCAAAGAATTAGCAATTGTATAAGTATTCAGTTGTTTTTTTTTTTTTATAAATTTTTGTTAGCTATTATCTAATTCACTTTTAATTATTTTAATTCACTAATTCACATTATTTATACTCTTGGTAAAATTCGTCCACAAATGGGTTGTGTTGTCGTATCTTCCATAGGTATTGCCGTCTCCCTAGTCGTAGCAATATTGATGTCATCAGATGGTTCAGTCTTCCTTGAATTGATTGATGTTTCACGTAAATGTCGTACTGCATTCCGGTGAGAAAGAAACGTTGTGAGTGAATCCCAGCAAGATGCCATCAATTGCCAGCCGAATCCATATATGTCGTATAGAATTCTGCCGTGCATGATTGTATCGACGATAAACTTTATCATCCTGCCCATCATATATAGACCAATCGCCGTTGATGTGATGTTTCCGAGCCATGTAGACCAAGACATAAGCCGCATCCAATACCTTGTTATTGCATCGTCGATTACATCTCCAGATACTAAGGCTCCGAAGTTGAATCCTTGATCATTGGGTCGTTGTCCAATCAGCACCTTGTGTATTACATTCGTTGCCACTCTACGATCTCCTTGTTCATAAATCATATCCCTCATCTTTTTAAGATTGTCTGCATCATAGACACCACTTTGCATTAGATTTGGAAGAGGTGTGTAGGACCATGTTGTAACTATGTCCGACACTAATTTCTCTGGTGGAGTTGTTTCACGTAATCGTCCATCAGTTGTATACCATTTTCCTCCGAACATGAATTTTGCTGGTATTAAAGGTGTGCAATCTATTTCAATCCCGCGGTTCTGGAGTATTCTTGTCACAGGTGCCAAAAACATCGACCTGTTGTTAAATTCAACTGGAATTTCTTGGAAGCATCGCGCTTCGGATCTTGGCGTAACAAATACTGGTTTGCATTCAATAACATGAAGCACTTCCCCAGCAACAACTGCTGTATATCCTGACCTCTTCATTATGCTCGATACAAACTCCGTTGGATTGATTCTTGCTAATGTCAATTTAGTTTCCAGTAGAGCCTTATCTAGTTTGCACATCTCTGTCATAACCGAATTGTATACGTCGTCTAATTTCTGACCAATGTAGTTTTCGACGAATGTTATTTTCGAATTGAAGTAAGTAAATAGATCATTATTTGAACCTGACGTAGGTTTTCTAACAAATGGCGATCTCATGTTGGATAACTCCAAAACTAATATTCTGGGATGGTCTGTTTTAAACCCAACGTGTCCACATATATATGTCCTTGCTGTAGTTTTTATCGAAAATAAATGTCGTTCCGATATTGTGCTGTACACTACAACCTCTCCAATGGTTTTCATTTGGTTATTCGTTGTTTTGTTGACAACTCCTTCAAAAATAACTTCAAACTCGCTTTCTTCACATCTACGGTTCATGTCGATGTCCCAAGTTAGATAGCCTTCTTCAGCGTCCAAACAACGTCCATGTGTGTATGTACACGTTAAACCTCCTTTCAACATTATCTGGCTACTTTCAATGTCTACAGAGGCGACATAATCTTGAAGTGTAATCGTATATTCATAATATACTAAGGCGTTTGTCCACGTGTATAACGGCGTTTTGTACACTCCTCCACTGCAGGAACTGCCAGTTATTGATCCTACCACCAATACTTGACCTCTATTTGTGCTGTTGAGATTCAATTCCTGAATAACAGTGTTATCGGCTAGTGTAACTGCTCCACTATAGTGAGCTTTTCGACATTCCTCGGATGAAAACTCCTTCACGATGTAGGCAAAGCCGTGTTGATAATCAGAAGTGTGGGAGTGCATACCACAGTGTCGAATCGACCTCTTGATGATGACTTTACATTGAAATACCTTTGTTTGAATTTTCGAATTTCTTTGTAACATTTGTATCCGAAGTTCCGTTGTTGTCAGGTTAGTTGTTGGCGGTAAGCAAGATGCCACATCCAACAAAGAATATGAAGTCATATTTACATCTGCATTGGCACAGTCGTATGCGATCAATCCATGAGATGTTGAGCCTAGTACACTGCATCCCACGAATAACATTGCAGCAATCAACAGTTGCATGAGCGTTAACCGGTTAACTGTATCTGATTTCCATCTTATTTTCCTTCTAGATTCGCCTTTTTGAGAGTAATCCGATTGTACCAAAACTTTTGAAGTTTCCGCTGTTAATACAGTTGTAGTACAAGGATTGATTCGTCGTTTCTTTTTCTTCGGCTCAAATTTCTCACAATTCACACTGCTGTTTCTTTCAATAACTTGATGGAGTGCGGTAAATGAGGTGTTCATTTTGTTTACTTCTTTAGACGTTATGTCTTTCAGAGCGGCATCCTTGCGTATATTCAATACTGCTAGCTTATGTGCTGCTCGTTTAAAGGTCCCTTTGGGTGTTTTAACGAACGCTGTACGTACTTGGCCGTCTTTTCCTTTTATAACTCCAGTTACTCGTCCTCTCAACCATAGGCCCCAACGTATAGTACTGTCTGTTATCAATACTATGTCGTCTATTTCAATGGGCTGAACTTTATGCGTCCATTTTTGTCGCGATATTAATGTTGGTATATATTGTTTCTTGAATCGATCCCAAAACTGTTGACTGTAGTGGTTCACTAGTTCCCATTGAACTCGAGTGAGGTTGTTGCTGTCCAAATTTTGAGGTGGAACGTATTCACCTGCCCGTCCAATTAGGAAATGGAACGGTGTTAGAGCCTCTTCCACATCATTATTGCACGGTATGTGTGTTAGTGGGCGACAGTTTAAGATAAACTCTACTTGTATTAGAGCTGCTCGTAACGTTTCAGGATAAGGTGTCCGACTACAACCTATCATATAATATAAATTGTCTTTAATAGTTCTGATGAGTCGCTCCCAAACTCCTCCAAAGTGCGGTGATGCTGGTGGGTTAAAGGTCCATTCTATCTTCAGTTTTACAGCTTCAGATTTCGACATCCTTTCGTCGATTTCGTGGATTAGTTTGTTTAGTTGTTTTTCAGCTCCAACAAAATTTGTGCCATTATCGCTGTATACATGTTTGATCTTTCCACGGCGGTTTTGAAAGTTTTTAAAACACATTAGGAAGTGATCTGTATCTAACTTCTCAGCCATTTCAATATGCACGGCTCTCGTAGTCATGCATGTAAAGAGCACGCCCCATCTTTTCTCTATTGATCGTCTTACCAATACTTCAAAAGGACCGAAGTAGTCCACTCCAGTATTCGTGAATGGATGAGCATACAAATCTACTCTAGCTGCCGGTAATGGTGCCATTTGAGGTGGCAAAGGTTTAGCTTTCATTATAATGCATTTAGAGCAGTCCGTTTTTATTTTGTTGAGAACTGTACGCATGTGTGGTATATAATACCGTAATTGTAATGCTCCAAGTACTACGTTATCCGAACGATGAAAGTATTTTTGATGATATTCAGCAACGATCAAACGTGTTCCATGGTCTTCAGCAGGTAAAATCACAGGATGTATTGTATTCATTTGCAATTTAGTTGCATTTTCGAGACGACCTCCAACTCTCATTACGTTATATTCATCTAGTATTGGAGTAACCGCTGATAACTGTTTATTTCTAATATCAACATAACCGTTTAATTCAATGTCATGAATTTCCTTAGCGAAATGTGTCATTTGTATTTTACGAAACACAACTCTTTCTGCAATTTTTCGATCCTCATATGTTATATTGCGATTAAAATTAGATTGTATATTCAATCGTTGGTTTTTCTTGTATTGCAGCCAATCAACATATTTTTTCACAACACATACATGGTGTATCAACACATTCCAACTGGAGTATCGTTTGATTCCGATGAATATAGAACTTGTTTGGTGCAATCCCACTACTTGTCTCAACTCTTCCGTTGACTCCTTAATCTTCCTGTTAGGATATTCGATCACTGGCTTCTTAAGGAATTGAGGTCCTTTTGTCCATATAGATTGCCCTTTGAAATCTTTTGTAGCTTCGTCGGCGGGATTTAATTCAGACGGTATATAACGCCATTGCTGTATATTGGTTGTATCTAAAACCTCAGCAACTCGATGAGTGACGAATATTTTATATCTTCTATTCTTCGGTTGTAACCATGACAAAACATTTTCCGAGTCTGTCCAGTAGGTAATACTATCTATTTTAATTCGTTGCTCGTTCTGAATGGTATTTGTCAATCTGGTTCCTAGTAAGGCTGCTTGTAGTTCCATTTTTGGAATAGACAACTGATGAATAGGTCCGACTTTTGCCTTTGCTGCCAATAATCGTATATAAACCGAGCCGTTTGCAATACAACGTAAGTATATAACTGCAGCGTATGCTCGTTCAGATGCATCTACGAATGTATGTAGCTCCAATTTTCCTGCTCCATCCGGTATTATACACCTGGGTATTTTTACGTTAGAGGCTTGTTGAATTTTCGCAAGCCAATTTTGCCACTGTTTGCTCAAATGTTTGGGTACTTCATCATCCCAGTCTAACTCGTCTTTGTGCAGCTCTTGAAGCAAAATCTTTCCCATTATCGTATAATTTGATATCAATCCTAATGGATCATACAAACTCATAACAAATGCTAACACCTCTCTTTTCGTGGGTAATCGTAGCGTTTGTCTTACTTCATTGCTCAGCTTCTTCAACGATAATCGATACCCGATCAAATCCAGTTTCGTGTTCCAATAGACACCAAGAACTTTTTCAGCACATGAATCCTTATCCTCTATTACCTTAATGTCGGTAGATTGGATCCGATCGCTGGATAAATTGCTCAGTAATTCCTTACTGTTCGATATAAAGTTTCGAATGAAGAATCCGCCATGTTGGTGTATATCGATGACGTCTTTGGTAATAGCGGTTGCCTCTCGAATGTTTGTAAAACTATCCAGATAGTCATCCACATAGTGTTGTTTTTCAATTGCCAGGGCTGCTTTCGGTTTCGATTCCATAAATGCTGCAGCGTTTTTATTTTTCACTGCTTGCGCGCATGATGGTGAACATGTCGATCCAAAAATTATTACCTCCATAATGTATACATCAGGTTCTCGATTGTTTTCACAATCTCGCCATAAAAATCGTTGAGCATGCTGATCCTCCGGTTTTATTTTGACTTGGTGGAACATCTCTTGAATATCTCCACAAACTGCAATACGTCCCTCTCTGAATCGCAGCAATACTCCAACGAGTGATGTAGTAGCATCAGGTCCAGACAAAAGATTAGAGTTAAACGATACGCCATTTATTTTTGAAGCTGCATCAAATACCAATCTTGGTTTTGGAGGTATTTTATTCTGGTTGTGAACTATAAAATGCGGGAGATAGTATGTTCTCGGAACCGCGTTAATTAGCTCTGAATGTGCTAGTTTTCTAGCATATCCCTTTTTCACATAATCAGCGAAGGTATTGATAGCCCAATCCTTCAATTTTTCATCTTGTTTCAATTTATTCTCCATAATCACCAATCTCCGTAAGGCTGTATGATAGCTGTCCGGAAATTGTACATCTTTGGTTTTCCATAGCAGACCGACCTCATAACGGTTGTCTTTTAGCTTGATGGTGTTGTCGAGAATCTGTTGTGCTCTTTCTTCCTCTGGTGATCTTGGCAGTTTTTCCACTAATTTCACTCCAAAATCGTCGATTGAGAAGTATCGCTGCATCATTTTGCTCATCTCCTGTTCTTCCTGGATGACCATTGTATAATCTTGACGGTTTATGTTATACTCCTTTCCGTATATCACCCATCCGAGTCGCGTTTTTACTGCCATAGGACCATTTCCTTTTACCGTTTTGATGGCACTCAGTAATTCGCTGTTGTCCAATCCAATTAACAATGTAGGCTGAGCTTCCTTATAATCTTGAAGCGGAATGTCCTTCAAGTAGGGATAATTCTTGGCAATTTGTTCCATGTCAACTGTTTGGATAGGAAGATTTAGATCATGCATAGTCCGGGCCATCACTGGTTTTCCTATGCCCTTTATCCAGAATTTTACCCTCTTGCTTGAGCAGGATTTTAAACAATCCTGTGTCCATTTTAATGTAAGCGGGTCAACTTTTCCTTCCAACTCTAACATGTTAGCCATTCTCTCGTCCAATAGTGTTACTGATGATCCTGTGTCCAGGAAGGCGTAGGTGTCTATCATTCTTTCGCCGTTTTGGACTGTTATAGGAACTATTTGATAGTAAAGGTGTTCCTTGCGTTGTCGATGAATATTCGTGGTTTCTTCGGGACCTCGTCGTACGTCAGCAGCCGTATCCTGATTTCTTTTATACTCCGATCTTTGATGAAGTAAGCGATTGTGCTCCTTGTTGCACCCATCGATTCCACATATTCCTTTCATGCTACAATTTCTCATAATGTGGTCATTGGAGTTTAGGCACTTGAAACAAATTCCTTTTTTAGCCAAAAACTCTCTACGTTCCAATGTTTTCATTTGTTTGAAATTCTTACATTGGAATAGCCTATGACTGGCTGAACAAAGTGCACATTTCATAGTTTGATGAACATTAACTCGAGGTTTCCTTTCCGTAGTCGACACACTGTTATTAGACTTTTGCATCATACGGGCTATTCTTGAATGTGGCAATAACCACTTATTCAAATCGTTGAGTGTTGGGATCGAAGTGTTGCTTTGGATCACTTCAACCCATTTCACTTGTATCGTGTATGGCAGCTTCTCTATGATTTCCTCTATTAAACGATGATCACGTAGATATTCCTTTTGGCCCAGCGCCTCCATATTCACCACCATGTTATCTAGTGCGTCTGATATATCCGGAACTACGGTTCGGCTGTCCTTTTTGATACGTCTCAGGTCGTTCAGAAGTTCTTTATATACAAGATCCTTCCTTCCAAAGCATTCTTCCAGCTTTTCGATTATTTTCGGAACATTCTCTGAGTTAATCATCAATTGTTGGACGGTTTTATACGCGTCCCCTTTCAGAACTTGTTCCAGGCGGTTGAGGTTCTCTAAATTTGAGAAACCTCCCTCTGCCGTTGTATCATGGAATGTTTTCTTAAATTTTGGCCAATCCTTTGATGCGCCAGAAAATCTGGGTAGGGTCGTCAATGATTGCCTCTTTAAATATATAGTCCAGTCACTAGACATACTCACTGTTTGGGTAAATGATCGATCCGTGGGCTGATTTGTTACTTGGCCCGAGGATGACGTTGAGCATTGGCCTTTCATAGTCGCCATTAATTTGTCCATTGCATCCAGTTGTTGTTTTATCTGCTCATCTTTCTTCCGAGCAGATATTTCCAATGATGCTAATCTTTGTTGGATCTGCACGCATTTCGGGCAGATCCATTTTTCTTCCGCTGTCGGCGCGACCGTTAAGTTAACACAACCGATGTGGAACCATCGGTCACAATCGTCGCATTCAACCATATCCTGTTTATGGTCTGGTTCCGAGCACAAACGGCAATTTCCGTTTTGATTTTCCACGAAACGTATCATGGTGTTGCTTTCAAGATACTCAGCCGTTGAAATAATGTATAATTCTCAGGATCCGTTTCCAGTTGTTTGTAATTACACTTTGCTCACTTTTCAAGGCGTTGAGCCTTTTTAAGCTTTCTTAAGCTTGAGAGATTTATTTTCTCGCTTTCAGGTTAGCACACTTTCAGAAAGCTTTTTAAACTTTTAGTCCTGTTGGAATTCTTTATCCAACTTATTCACTTCAAGGTGATTTGCACTTTCACAAGGCCTTTTAAACTTTTAGTCCTGTTGGATTTGTTTATCCAACTTGCTCACTCTTATGGCGTTGAGCACGCGCATAAGCTTCTATTAAGCTTTTAATCCTGTTGGGTTCTCAATCCAACTGGCCCTTTGCTCATTCTTATGGCGATGAGCACGCACTTATGAGTTCGTTGGTAATGAAAGGCTCCTCCTCTCTGGAGCCACCAAATGTAAAAGTTGCCCAATACGCAAACTCGGTTGAGCGAAGGAATCAACCTTTCTGAGTCTGGATTGGCAATTTACAAAGTTGAAGTAGAAGAAAAGCGTCACGAGAAATAACCTATTCCTGGAATAAACTGAATTGTCTGCCTTCGCACTAATTCCGTACGGAACGAGCCACGAACGGAAGCTAATCAGACTTATTCCTTTCAATAAATTGAACTGACTGCCTTCGCACTAATTCCGTACGGAACGAGCAACGAACGGGAGCTGATCAAAATATCGAACATCAACTAAGCGGGAGGATCAACGAGTACAAGATCTTCACGAACTCCGAGCGCAAATTATACAACTATTGCTGCGAACGTTGGAAGACTTGAATCTGAAGAACTCTCGTCAGTCGATTCAATGGAGGTGGTTTCGGACTACTTAATCGTAAGACACGATTCCAAAGACTACTTGCTTTATTCAGAGAACCTTGGGTTTTTATACAATTTTAGTTTATCCTAAATCTACCCTAAATTTAAGTCTAACGTGCGAAAGAAAGAGAAGACTATAAACGTCCTTGCTTCTTTTCATACAAGTCCTTTACCTATCGCTATCTGTATTTCAAAACATACGATATCCATAACTGCATTCTAAGAGCAACGGAGCCTAACGCGATAAGAAATGTGTGCGATTGTTTTCGGTTCCTTTCCTTTCTACTAGGTTTTATTGCACCAGGTTTTATTGCACCCGCTCCCGATAGGATTGTTATTTTAGGATCTTACACACGGTTCGCTCTTATCGTATAGTGTTTTTCTTCTGTCCTTCTTTCGATCGTTTACGATATTGAAATTAAATTGCTAAATTCTTTCGATTTCTTACAATCATGTTGATTTTCTTAAATGGATAAACCTCAAAAAAAACTTTTATTTGGCAGACTGTTCAAGAGCGCTTCTGGTGCATTCAAAGATTAATACGTTGAGCTGGTTTCATCGCACCGACATTGGGCTTTTTGTTTAGAGAGTGTCAACTGGAAGCGACAGCAACAAAATTGGAAAATGATTTTTTGAATTTTTCTGATTTTTTTTTTAAACTGCTTTGATTTTGAAGGATTTTTTTTTATTTTTGTTTTTTATTTCGGAACCGTTATTTACGTTCTAGTTATCATTTCACATTCCGTATTTCGAACGTTTTGTCTATTTAATGCTCGAAGAGAAACAGATCGAACGAAATGCAAGAACAACTCGAAAGGAACGTTATCAAATCATTCGAAATATTTCGGATCGACCGAAATACAGAATGTGGGTGACTAATGTCCCACCAACCCAGAACGATAATATGGATAAAGCACAGAAAAAATCGATTCAAATCTATGCTTCTCACCTGGAAACGACACCTGCCCCCGGTGGGTGCTCACTTTGGCCGACCGGAGGGTATATAGTAGGCTAACTTTGCCGTCCACCAGACAGAGCGGAATCAGGACAGCGGCCTGTTTCCCAGCCGAATGCTTTGCGTTGAGACGTATCGCTGGAAGAGCTCGAAAGTTTTCGATTACTCGGCGCTGTTTCTGGCAATTTACATACCAAACGAATCGGAAATTCCCTAAGATTTGTTTGATATGCTATACTAAACTGACCAGACGTCCCGCGTTACGCGGGACAGTCCCGCATTTCAACGTAAGATTCCGTCCCGCGAAACGTCCCGCATTTGGCAAAAGAAACAAAAATGTCCCGCGATATCAATATATTTCAATATCACAATTTGATCATGTTGATTTTCTTAAATGGATAAACCTCAAAAAAAACTTTTATTTGGCAGACTGTTCAAGAGCGCTTCTGGTGCATTCAAAGATTAATACGTTGAGCTGGTTTCATCGCACCGACATTGGGCTTTTTGTTTAGAGAGTGTCAACTGGAAGCGACAGCAACAAAATTGGAAAATGATTTTTATGAAAGTCCCCTATTGATCGGCAGGGACCAACGTGAATCAGACGAAAAGTTCATCTTTGGTCCCCTAGCTCGGTCAGGGCTTAACGTTTTCAATAAGCCGGAAGAACTAGTGTATACTCGATAGGAAAAGGCAGAGTTGTTCGATGAAGTATCGTAAATGAAGCGCTGGGCGGTCTTACGGAAGTTGGCCGAAACCTGAACCATGGCCGATGAAAATATGTATATCGGCGTGTTATTTTACCTTTTCGTGGCTTTGGTGGCCGTCTGTCACTCTATTTTGGCCTTTCGCCCAAAAGTTTTCTATCAGGCTAAGCTGGGAAATGTTGGGAAGGTTGGTGGTCTTCGCGACAATGTTTATCCCCAACCGATCCATTCTCCGGTGATCTTTTGGCATAATAGGCTTATCCCAGGTTCGGCATAAAGACCACATCACCTTCCCAACTCCGGCAAGCACTTCGTACAATATATCTCCCCGTGCACCATATGACTCGAAAGATCCGGAAAGAGCGGCTTGGGCATTCCCTTCACGTCTGTCAGAGAAGGACCTTCTTCGAGAACTTGATGTGAATGACATATTCAAGCAATTCAAGCATCAAGTACGTCTCGTCTTTCATTATGAGTACGAAAAGAAGTTTTTAACTTCTTTCGCCGGAAAGAAGTTTTTTAACAGAACCTCAAGCTACTCCTTCTGGGTAATTGCCTGCTGCTCAGATGTAAGGTGGAGCTTACAGTATGGAAAAATCATCAAGTTGCTTGACAGTGCTAGTGCTGCTGCTGCTGCTGCGAATCAACATCCTTGAAGACTTAATAAACGTAAGATTTAAAGAAAATTTGTTCCTATAAATTATCTTTCATCGCCATCCGAAATAAGTCATTTTTTTTTGAATGCATACGTTAACATTAAAATCGATTAAAAATCAATTGGAATTTTCGAGCATTCCATTCGATAATTCGAAGAAAATTGTAGAATTTGAATCGTGCTTGCCAGGCGTAAATGCTCTGATTGAGCGAGTGATTTTCGGGCGTAAACAAAATCTAAACCACTGAAAAATCACAACTGAGTGCCGATACTCAGAAAAAAATAATACTGATCAGTTTAGAATCGCTAAACTATGGTTTATGTTCACATAACATATATACATAACGTTTTGTTTTTTGTGTCCCGCGTTAGACCTCTGACCATCTGGTCACTTTATGCTATACATTACAATCCCATAGTCTGTATATGGTTTAAATTGATGACAATTGGAAGCCTTCTCGTTTCCTCATACATTTGTTCTGTCCACTTGTGTACTTTCCCGAACAGAGCTTTGAATAACGAGCATCTTATCGATGAACAATGAAGGGGAAATCGTAAGATGTAAAGTCTCCGTGAATAAAGGTAAAGAAGGAGAAGAACGGAAAAGGAAAAGGAAGAAGAACGAAGGGGAATATTTGCCTAGAGTATAAACAGTGAATCTTGCTGAGGCAAACTTCATTCTTCGTGAGGACACCGACTGGACAACACCGTTGCTGGGCGAGCTGGACGGCGAGGTATCGAATGGTTTTCTCACGGCAATGGGGATTTACTAAGGGCCTTTCTGAAGGCTAGAGACGAATGAACTGAAGAAGTTCAAAGTGTCTCTTTAATTCAACAAGGAAAGGAATGAAAGGCCAACTTTCTGTATCGTCCCAGATATGAAACAATGAACATCGCTTGTTCTTCCTTGTTTTGCGCCATCACATGTTTCGGACTGAGCTGTGGACGCGACCAAATTACTCACTCGCTGATGTCTCTGGCATTGTCAGCTCTCCAAAAAACAGGAAGTGGGTTATATCTATGGTATAACCGCAACGGTGACGTAGGACTTTCGTTGATTTAGTGATCATTTGTTTGAAGTCAAATCTGAATCCATTCCGAATGAATGAATAAATGAATATTTGGGGGACTCCGAAAACGAGAGCTTTACGTTGGAGGTACAATGTTTTATGCATCCAATATTGGATATGAAAATATCCTACTGATGGGGAAGAATAATCTTCAGAAGCTTTCCTGCTAATTGCACTTGATTGAAAAATCACAGAACCAAATGTAATTGGTCACAGTGTTATATGGATAGAAAACGTTAAAATAAACTCTTTCGCTTGAATGTAATTTTCAATTCCAAGGGGATTATTTTGCAGCAACGATTACTTCTTTCCGGATACTTCTCGATAACCAGCAAACGTAAAGAGTTGCGCGCGTGTATGTGTGTGTGATGTCTCAAGTGGAACCAATTTTCGATGCTGGTATTCTCTCGGTCGTCTTCTCTTCTCTTTCTGATGGATCGGCTTTTCTGCGCTCCGTCACAGTCTCAAACAAACTGAATGCGTTTCAGGTTAGGTCAGGCCAGGTAATGAATCCCTTGATCCCTCACCATCCAGCTCGTTCAACTCGTTCAGTAACGATGTTGTCTTGTCGATGTCCTCACGAAAAATGATTCCGTTTCACCACCAGAAAATCGCTTAAGTATGCTTTTTGTCCGTGATTGAATAGAACGAAGGTGTGTTTACGATGGCAATTTGGAAGGCAAACTAGAGGGGAATGAACTCTCTGAGTTTGAAACTTTCAGCGACTGAGCAATAATTTTGAGGATTATGTTTTTCGCGATGCGAAACATTTTCCGTTGCGCGCGCATACAATATTGGATACGAAAATTTTCTGAAGCTTTCCTGTTAATTGCGATTGATTGAAAAACCACAAAACCAAATGTATTTGGTTGCAGTGTTATATGGATAGAAAACATTGGACAACAATTTGGCATCAATGTATTTTTCAATTCCCAGGGGAGCTGGCAGAGTATTTTTCAGTAACGATTAGTTCTTTCCAGATTTTCCTCGATACTCGAAGCCCACCAATGGTTAATGCTAACTCGATAACCAGCTGTTTTTTTTTATAAATCGTTTATTTTTACAGGCTCAGTTACATTAGTTTAAAGGAGCCGAATTCTTAAATATATTTTTTTAAACTATATATATACAATTTTCCTAACACTATGGTTAGTAAGATGGAAAACCGATTACTCGCGGTTTACTCGAGTTTAGAAGGGTGACATTCTTTCAGGAAAGGGATGGGATATAAGGGAATTGTTACAATGTTGATGATCACACTCAATTCTTAAATCTATTCCTATATCTATTGTATATTTACATTTCAACTTATTTTACTGTTTATACCAAGGGGGGCAATCGCTCGCAATGGATGAAAAGGAGGGTATAAAGACATAGGGACAATCACACACGAAGATCGATAGCTTTAAGGAAAACATATATTTGGGTCATGTAATCAAGATCTAACCGAGCCAACACATCTCTCACCGGCACATTGGGCTGTCTTCCTCGGGCCCGAAGGAAGTTTTCTAAATTCGATCTGGCGACAAGATACACCTCGCACGACCAAACAACATGCTCGATGTCGTGATAACCTTGATCACAGACGCAGAGATTGTTGCTGGCAAGATTGAAACGAAAGAGTAGCGCATCTAACGAACAGTGATAGGCCAACCACTTGTTAATAGCACTTAATTGAAAAATATTTGGTCGCAGTGTTACATGGATAGAAAACATTCAAATAAACTCTTTCACATGAATGTATTTTTCAATTCCCAGGGGAACTGGCAGATTATTTTTCAGCAACAATTGAATCTTTCCGGATTTTTCTCGATGCTGAATGGCATCCAAACGAAGAGTTCCACGCGTGTATGTGTGTGTGTGGCGGCTGCTCCGATCTCTTCCCGGGGAACCGTTTATGGCATCACTCTCCTCCTGATGGCCTAAGGTGCACAAACAGGCTCTTGGTGACACCGTTCATCCGCGCTTTCATGATAAACAAAGAGCTTCACCACAACAGCGACAACATGCTCCAATCGCTGTTCAATTAGAACTGAGTGGATTTCCGAGCGCCGCTCGCTTATATACCGATTGGTGATTTCAATAGCCTGTTTTGAAGGCAATTTTAAGACTATTGAAACAAGTTTTTGGATCAAAAAGTAACAAGTTTAGAACGCGTAGACATTTTATCTTTCGAATGAAGTGTTTATCATACCAATTCGTTCAGTTGTTTAGGAGCTATTAACGCTCAAAATCTCGGTCTCCGGCGTAACGCTTTCGTTTTAGAAGCCTTGATTTTACACCCCGGTATAGAAATGAAAGACGTAGTCCTACGTCAAAAATAAATGCTCTGGAATTTTGTTAGTGATTTGGTTTCGCATGACGGTAGGAAAACTCCCTCCACAAAGGATGGCAGCTAAGCTAATCTAGGCTGGCAATATTAATAGAAAGGGCTTCTGTTGAGGAGAGCGCAAAACAGCGATAAGTGTGTGTATATTTAGTTGCTTCAAGCCATCGATATATGGACATTTGTGTGCGTACGTGCGTGCTTCATAACCCGTATGCAAGAAATAGTGCATCTTCGCTACGCTGAAACCCAATTTGTAATGATAAATATAAACAAGGAGGGAAGATAGTGGGAGGGAAATATTTACGCTAGGGTATTAGCAATGAATCTCTGCTGAGACAAATATTCAGCCTTTTTCCGAGCAGATAACATTGTTTGTTTTCTGTCATCATAAAGGCTTCGTTGGTGCCTTTGATATTGCATCAATGCATTGAACTGACGCTATGGTGAAGCAGGTGTTAAGGTTGTGCACCAGAAAATTATTTGGCGAATACCAAGTTATTCAATAAGTTATAATAAGTCATTAATTTGTTTGGGTTCGAGTGCAGATAGAGTTTATTTCGCTTATTTAATCATCAAGAAAGTAAATGTAGTTCTGGAATTTTGTATGTGTTTAGGTTTGGTTTGCCATTAGCAAAACTTTCTCCACTGTGGATGACAGCTACGCTTATCTCGAGCATGTATTATTCTGCGAGCACAAGATTTAATCATCAAACAATTATCATCAAATGATTCAACAATTGAAAAAAACATTTCAGCGCGAAACAAACTGGTTATTTCAATTATAAAATAATATCCGCAGCTATAAACAAGCGACTTGAATTAAACTACAGTGTAGTTCTACGTCAACAATGCGGTCGCGTCTTGAGCACAACCTCCTATAATTTTTTTTTATTCGAATTTTCCCCCAAAGTTTTCCATAAATTTTATTTTTTTTCTCTACGGGCAGGAACGAACAAAACAAAATAAAGACCGCTCAAATTGGATGATTCCTCGGGCAAAAAATCTGTACCATCGAAAATATTTGAAATATTCCTCTGGCTTTGCGCTTATCAACACATTTGGCATTCCATTTTTATTTATACTGATAACAAAAATATATAGTTTATGGTCAATTGTATTACTTACATGATTCATATTTTTCCTAGAATTTATTAAAAGATCACTGAAGTATTGGACAGTTTTGAATAAATACCCAGTTGATTTCTGTTGTTGAAACATTACAGAGTCCTTCATCTTACAATGACAGGTTGATGTGGACTTTTGTCTCGTACAAGAGAAATTTAGAAGTTTTTTCATTAGCATACATTCGAATTT
Organism: Toxorhynchites rutilus septentrionalis; assembly: GCF_029784135.1. NCBI lineage: Eukaryota > Metazoa > Arthropoda > Insecta > Diptera > Culicidae > Toxorhynchites > Toxorhynchites rutilus. The sequence continues at coordinate 199,539,916 of NC_073744.1, forward strand.
CATTGCTATTTCTAGTATTATATGAGAAATGGAAGCCTTTCATTTGTATAATAGCGCCCTGAATTCTACAGTAGAAAAAAAACTTATCAAGCCTTTGCCACACCCAATTGGGGATTAGAATTGTTCCGCTAGATATATTTTTTGGGGATCATATTCGCTTCTCTTTGCTTTAGTTATCGGGTGATCCACCTAAACAATAAGAAGGAGACAAAAGTTAAAGAAAATTTTCAAATTCCTAATTCGTTTCAATATTTTAAGCCCGGCTACAATAGCTTAGTGAGACATGCAGATTCTTCAAACCGGATCGAGACATTTCACACACACACACACACACACACACACACACAAAAACAGTTACCACATATATTACAAAACTCTCTTATTCAATGGGACGCGCGCGCCCCGTTCTCACTTCCAGATGACGGTCACATTCGAGTCCACATCGATGTCCTCCTCGATCCGGCTCGGAGGCAGCCCCGTCTCGCAGCAAATCTCGTCCAAACTGTTCAGCCCGGTGTACAGTTTGTGCCTCGCGCTCGGATACGATCCGGTGAAAATCGGATACTTGTTGATGCAGCGTATCAGCGAGTGCTGAAGCCCGAAAGTGACCAACTTCCTCTCGTCAATCCCATGTTCCCGTGGGCAGAGTCTCTGACAGAGCGCCCGCAGCGTGACTCCATGCGTCATCTGCGAGTACATCAGCAGAATCTTGTGCAGCGAGGGTAACTTACGCGGAGGCTCCTTTTCGCCCTGAAGTTGGACACCGCGCCGACAGTCCTCGGCAAATGAGCGGTCCTTGCTGAGATTTTGCAGATTTCGGGTGCACATGTAAACGTTGCTGTACTTCAGCAACGGATACAGCTGAACGACTCCGTAGTAGACCAAATTTTGGATGCAAGATTTGACCAGTTGATTCTCGACATCCGCTTCGGCGGCGATTCGAGCCACATGATTTACCCCGTTGATAAACGGCACCACCTGCTGCGTGGTTAGATCCCACGATTCCAGCGAAATGTTTTCGAATCCTTTGCAAATCAGTGGCACCTGGTGATCCTGCACAAGCGACGGATCCGGCTTCAGCTTGGTTATCTTCAGATAAATGGTTGTCTCCCCCTCGACAATCGTCGCCACTTGCTTCCCATTGAGGTCATGTAAAATGCAGGTCAGTAGGTTCTGAATGCGTGTGTTATTGCTCGAATTCGAGAGGAACCCCGTTTCTTCCTCCATCATCAGCATATATTCGGAAAGCTTCTTCACCGCGGCCTCGTATTGCACGGTTTGTGCCCAACTGTCGCACACGAAGCAGAGATTAAAGTAGAACGCATTCCGTGGGTAGCGCTGGTGGTCGATTCGGACGGGATAACCAATCACTTTGTGGCCGAGTGCGTTGCTGGAAAAATTAGGATCGATATAAACTGAATTTGCGCGCATATTATGGGGAATGCCCTACACCGTCAGAGTGCACCGCTGCAGCTGGGGCTTCGGAATGATGAAGAAACGAATCGAGTCGAACACCTCCTTGGAAATGTAACCGTCCGGCACCTGGCAGCTGATTTTCGAACCTGCGACAGCATGGAACTCGCTGAGCAGAATGCACCGAATCGGACCCTCGCGGCCACAGCCCTCGTAGAATTGATCCGATTGATTTGACATTTTGCTACATTTATCTAACATTTTGCAACGAACACAAATTACATTTTACACTTCACAACACTTTAAAAAAATGAACCAGTCGGTCTCCGAGACGTTGATCGAGCTGTTTTGGGTTAAGAACGGAGAACAGCTGTTGAATGTTTACATTGTCCCAGTATCTCAACTGTTCCTCGTTTGGAGCATGTGAATGTTTGGTAAATGGAACAAAGGGAGAGAGAAATGTATTTTCACTCTTAAAATAATTTACCCAACTGATAGGTAAAAAATGGGTGGGTTATATCTATTACATAACCGCAAGGTTGACGTGGGACTACCTTAGCTTAGCAATCATTTGTTGGGATTGGTTTAATTTTTGATTGAATGAAACTATTTCTGAATTCAATTGACGTCAATATATTTGTTTTGTGAGTAAAAAGATTGTATAATGCCATGTAAGGTCAATTCATACATTGTGATATATTATGTTCTTCGTTACAAGTAAATTCAATGACAGTCCTTTTACGTTCGGTATGATGCCTAGGACAAAATATGTGAACGGAAGAATTATCAAACGATTATTTTATTTTCCTTCTGAAATTTGCATCTCTCAAGTGTATGTACTTCTCGAACATCGAATTTGCTTGATTTAATTAACTTCAGGCAATCAGTTTCAATTTTGATATGTGCGTTGAACACATATTGTTTAATCAAGCAAATGGTTATCAACATTTTTCCTAATCATCAAATGGTATGCGTAGAAATTCAGTGAGCAGAAGATATGAAGGCATATCCTTCAATGCAATCTTGAATAACCGACACAAAGTGTTGTGTTCGTACCAGCTTTTGTAATTCATGTTTGGAAAACACTTTTCGGAGAGCAAAAAAGTACCCCGGCTTGCATGAATCAACAACTTCATCTTCTTTTTTTTATACTATAAAGGATTTATACTTGAAAGTTCATTCGCCTCTAATGTGTGCACGATTTTCCCAGGTTCCTATGTTTAGGAGACCGTGTTGAGGAAACATTTCCTAGTTTGCACAAAGGCAAGCGAGTACAAAAATACTCGCAATTTGCATTTGTTTGCAAAGCCGATTTCCCCAGACATCTTGGTTCTGAAGTCTTTGTTGGGGAAACATATTTCAATCGGAACAAAATTACCCCCGACCTGCATGTATTTGCAATGCCAATTTCCCTACGCTCCATGGATTTGAAGTCTATGTTAGGGAAACACACTCAGTCAGAACAAAAATACCCTCAACTTTCATGTGTTTGCAATGCCGATATCCCCAAGGCTGCTTGGTTTTGATGGCTGTGTTAGGGAAATCGTAAATCGGGCCAATCAAAACGAGGCAGTTAGGGCGTTTAGATAACGCATAACATTTTAGAATTATTCAATTATTTATCTAATGAAAAATAATATTTTATTAATTGCGTTAGAAGCGTAGAAATATTCCCTATCAATTGATGCAAACATCTTTCCGATCCAGTAAGAAATGTTCGAGTTATGAGCTTTCGGAATCTTTCATTTTTTCCTGCATGTTCTGTGTTTAGGTTTTCATTTTACCCCCCATATACTCCGGTTAGACGTAGTCCCACGTCAAAACAATCAAGCCAAAAACAAGAAAACTAAATTGCACCAAGTGCTCCCGTGGCCGAGTGGTTAGCGTCAAACCTAACATGCCGGGGGTTCGGGTTCGATTCCCGTTCTGGTCGGGGAAATTTTTCTTCAAAGAAATTTCCTCTGACTTGCACTGTGGTCACGCGTATTCTAGAGCTTGCCACTCAGAATGCATTCAAGGCGTGTTATTTGGCATAGAAATCTCAACTAAGTACTAATGAAAATGACGCAAGTAATGCTACGTTGAGACGGCGGAGTTCCTCTAGGAACGTTAGTGCCATATAAGAAGAAGAAATTGCACCAAACATAAAATTTATGGACATTTTTTCCAATATGGGTCTCACATTTTCTGTATATTTATAAGAGTGCCAATGCACAATGGTCCAGGAGATGCATTTAAGTGGAAATTAGCATTTAGAGCTTGACAGTTATTCTCTAGACAAAAGATTTAGAGGCGAATGAACTGAAAAGTTTAAAGCCTCTTTAATCCAACATCATCATCATCATCTAGACAAAAACTATCTTCGACAAAGTTGTTACACATAATAGAGCGCTCTTTTTCATGTTATCAAAAATAGGGTGACTTAAATTGTCGATGAAATAAAGAATATAACTATTTTATCTTTATAGATAGAGGTAAATATAGTTCGACAATATTGTAGTCCCAGTTATTTGAGATATCTTTGTACAACAAAGTTTTTTTTTCTATCTTTTGAAATAACCAATATAGCGCCTTTTTTCGAAGTTGCGTTAGGGTCACCATGAACAAAACTGTTGTTTTTGCTCTAACTTTTATCTCAAATTCTACATACAAACTGTCTTCGAAAGACTTTTAGAACATACTAATACAAAGATTTTTCGGTGCAGAACTTGTCAATATCTCAAGTTCACTCAAAGTTATTGATATTTCTTTCCAAAAAATACGCTCTCTTCAATTGCTTCTGGGGCAAACATAAAAAATGTTTGTTGACGGAATTTGAAAGAACAAATTTCACTCTTGTAAAGGGCCAAATGTATCATAGATTAAACGGAACTTTGAATTTTAAACCGACGTTTTATTCCTCAACCAAAACTTTTAATTTTACAGACCGAAGTTTTCCCGTCCGCGCGGTGGCTTGTCTAAAATCGAATGATGCAATCTGGGTTTTTTCACCGGTGACGTTTCGAAAGAGCGGCAACCACACTGAACGAAAACAACACGAAAACACACGGAATACACACTCATCGGAAAGGTGTTGTAAACGGAATAAGTCGGAATACACACGGAACACAAATTGGTAATCTGGCCATAAAAATCATATTACACTCTATATAATATGTGATTTTCAAAGATATGTTATTTTTTGTATTTGACTAAATTAAAATTGAAATCATGAGTTTTTGGGTGAAAACCCATCAATAACTTTTGGCAGGATTACGACATTGATAAATTCTGCATCGCAAAATGTTGGTATTGATAAGCTCTAAAAGTCGTACAAAGACAATTTTGATGTAGAATTTTAAATATAAAAGTTATAGTAAAAACTGTTTTTTTCATGATTACCCTAATGCAACTTAGTTAAAAAACAACTTTGTGGGAGATATTTATTCTTTAGACAAAAACTGTCTTCAACAAAGTTGTTTCTTATGATGAAGCGCTCATTTTTATTTTATCAAAAATAGGGTGACCAAAATTTTCGATGAAATAAAAAAATCTAACTTTCTTATATTTATAGATGGAGATACACATAGTTCGACAATGTTATAGCCTCAATTATTTGAAACAACATTGTAGAACAAAACTTTTTTCTATCTTTTAATATAATCGATTTAGCGCTTTTTTTTCTTAGTTTGCATTAGGGTGACCATGAAAAAGCGGGTTTTTTTGCTCTAACTTTTATATTTCAAATTCTGCATCAAGCCAGTCTTCGTACGACTTTTAGAGCTTATCAAGACCAACATTTTGCGATGCAGAACTGGCGATGCAGAACTGGCGATGCAGAACTGGCGCTTTATTAGCATTGATACCTGCAATGTTTGCACGAGACCGCTGAACTCAGGTAGGGCAATAACCTGCAGCGGAACATGCGGTACGGCATTTCATCATACTTGCGTAGGACTTACTAAGGTCCAATATTCATCTTGGACTGCCAGTGTTGGGCTGTTCTGGTTCTGTAATGCTTGTCGCTTGAATTTTGAGCCAGCCGTCTACGACCGAGAAAAAACCATCATGAAAGCTCTACGTGAGCTAATGATTCGGACTGATTCAATGGATACTCGTTTAGGAGTCTACGGAGAAAATCTTCGAAAACATAATTCAATAATTTATGGAAAACAGCAACAAAATCAACAAAATAAACCAACACATCAATCAACGTTTTTGCATGACCTGAATCGCCTTACTCTAGATGAGACTTTAGATGATCGCACAAATAATACAAGGTCCTGTTGCGATACATCGTTCTTCGAGGTTATTGATGAAATCAACGGCACAATTGCACGACCAACAGAAAAGTTTGTAGTTGGTCCCAACAAGCGGGTGCGGATATTACCATTTCAAACCACCAATATATCCCGTCCCACGAGCAGCATTCCACCACGTAATAACCTTTCGTGCCAATCCACTCCAACACAAACTCTGAATCGTTCGACTATTGTCGATAATATTACCACCCAAGATGCAGGTAATCGGTCTCGCATCGACTCTGATGCTGCATCGCGTGTTAATACGGGATGCACTACAAGGCCCAACACCGCATTCCTGAAAGTGGCAAAAAAAGGATCAAGCTGACAGCGATATGGTGTCTTTCTATGTTACCCCCTTCGCACCGGAACAGAACGAAAACGACTTGAAGAAGCATATTCATGATATTGTTAACATTGACTCATCTTTATTAAAAATCACCAAGCTAGTACCGCGAGGGAAGAGTCTAGAAGATCTCTCTTTCGTATCCTTCAAAGTTGTCATATCAAAAGCCGTATCTGAAATTGTTGGTGACTCATGGTACTGGCCTGATGGGGTAACTGTACGTATGTTTGAGCCTAACCAAAAAAAACGGATCATCCATCCGTCACCTAACTGCAACTTAGATCATCGCATCACAGGACGCACAGAAATAAGCACTATGGAAGACTCCTCTCCGTCTGACACAGTCGTGCTGCATCCTGAGTCTAACCAGCAGTGTCCTAGTCGTCCTGGCTCTGTGTTCAGTTCTGGAGACGGGGTCTTCCGTGCTACCCCCTCTGGCAAGTACACTCTAAATACGAACATTTCATACGTTGAAAATCCTTCACATCGCAGCTTCTCCAACTCTGATAGTCTTCATCACCTGGGACGCAAACCGTTCAGTATTATGGGAGACTCTGAGCCCCCCAGCACAGTCGAGCATTTCCTGCCTGCGTTCAACAGTCGTCCCAGGCCTGTGCTTGGGTCTGGTGGAGGAGTCGTCCAGCCTGTAATATCAGGAAAGTATCCATTGTTTTCATCTTGTTCTCCACATAATGGATCTTCGCGTTACAGCGACCGTGTCCCGTGTAACTATAACACACTACTGGAAGATAACGTACTCATCTATTACCAGAATGTTGGAGGCATCAACACGTCAGTGGCTCAATACAGATTGGCTTGTTCAGACGCCTGTTACGACATCTATGCATTCACGGAGACATGGTTAAAAAGCAGCACACTCTCTAGGCAAATATTCAGCACGGAGTTCACAGTATATCGCACTGATCGGTCACGAGACACGAGCCCCAAAAGTAATGGTGGTGGAGTTTTACTTGCCATTCGGTCAACTTTTCAATCTCGACAGCTCCATCCACCGAATTGCACTGGTGTTGAACAACTGTGGATGTCCTTCACTCTACAATCAAAATCTGTATTCATCTGTGTAGTATATCTGCCTCCCGACCGAGTAAGAGATTCTGAATTGATAAATCAACACATAAATTCTCTCTTCTGGATTGTATCGAAGATGAGTACAAACGACGACATTCTTGTTATTGGTGATTTCAATCTATCTTCACTCAAATGGTGTGTAAACGATGCCGGATACCTCTATACTCAATCCAGTTGCTCAAACATTGGACCCTTAGCGGCTGCCCTTCTGGATAGTTATAGTACTGCAGGTCTCCGTCAACTGAATAGTGTATCCAATGCGAATCATAGACTGCTCGATCTATGTTTTCTCAGTCAGGAACTAATTTCCAACTGCTCAATTTTTGAGGCACCTGAGCCACTAGTGAAACATTGCATCCACCACCCACCTCTACAAGTATCGCTAAAATTGTGCCAGGCTTTTCCTTACCGAAACGCCACAGGAAGCATCTCATACGACTTTTGGAAAGCTGACTTCGTTAGAATGATCGCTTTTCTCGACAACATTAAATGGGATGAAGAAATGCGAGGTTGTGACGTGAATGTTGCATCGAATATATTTACAAGTATTGTTGGTTACGCAATCGACCAGTTCGTACCAAAGAAAATTTCGCTCTCACTAATTCACCCTCCATGGTCCAGTCATCGTTTGAAGCGCCTAAAAACCTCTAAGCGGGCTGCTCTGAAGAAGTTTTGCAAACTGCGAACAGAAGAATCGAGAAAGAAATACATACGAATCAACAAACAGTATAAGGCGCTCAACAAACATCTCTATCGCAATCATCAGTATCGTCTTCAACATAAGCTTAGATCTAATCCCAAAAGTTTCTGGAATCACGTGAAAGATCAACGTAAGGAATCCGGCCTTCCTTCCACGATGTCCAATGGAGATCGGGAAATGTCTACCGTTGATGGAATCGCCGATTTGTTCATGGCACATTTTCGCAGTGTTTTCGTTAGCGAAGTGGTTTCTGATGAACTCGTTTCAAATGCTGCAAGAGAAGTTCCCATGCACTTAGCCATTGAACCCCTTCCACATTTATCGATAGATGACGTCCGTAAAGCTGGTCTTCGTTTGAAAAACGGGTGGGTAATGTCGGGGACATAACCGGAGTGACGTAGGACTATACAAAGGGGACAGCTTTTGTTAAATATATATTTTAAATATATTGTTTTTTTTCTTCTCCTACGTGAATACCTACCTATCTACCTGAAAAATGGATTAGTTTACTGTTTACTTTTTATGAATATGTTGATGGTTCTGAAAAGAACCTTTGGTGTTGTGTTTCTGTTATCACTCGATATTCCCATCTTGTTCAGTTAAACCTTCCTGTTTAGCTATTGCGTTTGCCACTCGCCACAGCTTTCACAGTTGGAAAATTTCTTCCCATCCAGCTTGTGACATGTTGTTCAGTAAATTACGTTTAATGCGACGTGCCGGAGAAACACTTTGCCACTCACTGAAACTAATTGTTGCCTTGAAGAGCGCCGAACCGAAGCTGCTCTGTTCTTGATGCGGGTTTTCTGATTGTCGTGAGCAGCGTTGCAAGCCAACTCGAGCACTCCGACGGCCGAAACTCTATAATCGCTGTTAGGTATACTGGTGCTCCGGCACCAATCCGTTCGGCCTAGTTACCCTTGCGGAGCAATCAGTGAATGCGACCAACAGGGAACTGGAGACCTGCACGGTTCGAGTGAGACTTTGCCTTTCCCTTAACTTGTCCTCCTTTGTTACGTCTACGATGCCGATGCCGTACACGGGTTTACGGTTTGAAAGAAAATAAGATATTTTTTGGGGTCCGCGTGTTTTATACTCTAGCGGTACACACTCACAGGATAGAGGCAAATCGGCAGACTCAGCCAAAGGGGCGAGTCCAACGAGACGAACGAATGAGCGTTAAAAGGGAGCGATGGCAAAAAAATACATTTTAGAGGCGAATGAACTGCAAAGTTTAAAGCCTCTTAAAAACAAAGAAAGAAAGAAGAAAGAAAAAATACATTCATTACGATTTGTTCGCTCGTTGGATTCACATGCAGGCTAAAAAGGGTCCTTTTCAGGATCACAAAATTATCTTCAATCTAAAGAGTTTATTGTTTTGTTATCACTCGATATCTCCATCTTGTTCGGCTAAACCTTCCTGTTTAGCGATTCGTTGCCACTCGCCACAGCTTTCACAGTTGGAAAATTTCATCCCATCCAGCTTGTGACATATTTTACACTAAATAACATTCAATGGCACGTCGCATTACCACCACTCAGTATCGGATTGGAGGTAATTTTAACCTGTAATTGAACATTTGCGATGACAGTGGTACAGTGTCGACTTTCAATGTGGGGTCATAATTTGGACCCCGAACTCTATGTTAACAAAAATGTCCAACTAAATATGTCGCATTGCAGGTCCGTCCAATTAGCTAAATGTCGAGATAAGTGTAAATTACTGTACTTTCAATCTAGAAGCAATTTAAGAATTGGTGAAAATCAATAAGCTCAGAACAACTGCCAAATTCACATACTCATCATATCCTGGCAAACAAATTATGAAAAAATCAATTTGTGTTTTATTATTATTTTGGATATTGTTTTAGAAAGCATTGAACTGTATTTCCTAAACTCTTTTTTGGAAGGTTTAATGGCCCTGAAAAGCGCCTTGTTTTATGGAATGGTTCCAATTTAGAAAACTTAGTACTCGTGGTTTAGAAAAAAAACCATTTCGAACGCCCTCGATGCCGCCTTGTTCTGGATTTGCCACCAAAGCAGTTTGTATAAAGAACAAACTTTTTTCTTCTGCTACCTGATGCCGTTTTGCGATTGCGTTTGCTACCCGCCACTCGCTGCAACTGCCTGTTGTCTTGATGTCCACCGAACCGAATGTGTTCTGTTCTGAATGCGGGTTTTCTTATCGTCGCGAGCAGCTTTGCCTGCTAACTCGATCACTTCGGGGGCCGAAACTATAAAACGCCGGCTAGGTGGACTGGTGCTCTGGTACTAACGCGCTCGGCCTAGCTACCCATGCTGAGCAATTGGCGGATACACCTACGGAGAACTGCACACCTGCACGGTTCGAGTGAGACTTTGCCTTTCCCTTAACTTGTCCTCCTTTGTTACGTCCACGATGCCGATGCCGTACAACCACACGGGTTTACGGTTCGAAAGAAAATAAGATATTTTTTTGGGGTCCGCGTGTTTTATACTCTAGCGGTACACACTCACAGGATAGAGACAAATCGGCAGACTCAGCCAAAGGGGAGAGTCCAACGAGACGAACGAATGAGCGTTAAAAGGGAGCGATGGCAAAAAAATACATTCATTACGATTTGTTCGCTCGTTGGATTCACATGCAGGCTAAAAAGGGTCCTTTTCAGGATCACAAAATTATCTTCAATATAAAGAGTTTATTATTTTATTATCACTCGATATCCCCATCTTGTTCGGCTCAACCTTCCTGTTTAGCGATTGCGTTTGCCACTCGCCACAGCTGTACAGTTGGAAAATTTCTTCCCATCCAGCTTGTGACATGTTGTACAGTAAATTATATTTAATGCAACGTGCCGAAGCGCCACTCAGTGTCGCATTGGAGGCGATTTTAACCTGTAATTGAACATTTGCGATGACAGTGGTACAGTGTCGACTTTCAATGTGGGGTCATAATTTGGATCTCCATGTTTACAAAAATGTCCAACTAAATAAGTCGCATTACATGTCCGTCCAATTAGCTAAATGTCGAACTAATTGTAAATTACTGTATTTCTTTCAATCTGGAAACAATTTAAGAATTGGTGAAAATTGAATAATCAGGAAAGTCCCCAACTATCAATAAGCTCAGAACAACTGCCAAATTCACATACTCATTAGATCCTGGCAAACAAATTATGAAAAAATCAATTTGTGTTTTATTATTATTGGATAATGTTTTAGAAAGCATTGAACTGTATTTCCTAAACTCTTTTTTGGAAGGTTTAATGGCCCTGAGAAGCGCCTTGTTTTATGGAATGGTTCCAATTTAGAAAACTTAGTACTCGTGGTTTTGAAAAAAACCATTTCGAACGCCCTCGATGCCGCCTTGTTCTAGATTTGCCACCAAAGCAGATTGTGTAAAGAACAAACTTTTTTCTTCTGCTACCTGATTCCGTTTTGCGATTGCGTTTGCCACTCGCCACTCGCTGCAACTGCCTGTTGTCTTGATGTCCACCGAACCGAATGTGTTCTGTTCCGAATGCGGGTTTTTCTTATCGTCGCGAGCAGCTTTGCCAGCTAACTCGATAACATCGGCGGCCGAAACTATATGTCGCCTGCTAGGTGGACTGGTGCACTGGTACTAACGCGCTCGGCCTAGCTACCCTTGCGGAGAACTCCAGATCAACACGGTTCGAGCGGGATTTTGCCTTTCCCTTCACTTTTCCTCCTTTACCATGTCCTGACATGGCTGCTTGGGTTGGTTTGTTGATGTGTTGTGATGCGAACCGATGTGGTGTACGGTTTGAATGAGAATGATCGTTACGGCAGCGGAGGGGGGATTTTTAAGCTGACTGGCTGGCTCGAGAATTACGCATGTGTGAGACTGCGACCAATGTTTCGTCATTTTTTTTCTTTTTCCTTTCCAATCGTGTTTCATTCTATTTCGCTGCTGCTCTGGTTGCCCGTTTTGGTCGGTACGATTTGAGGAGCACAAAATGGACCAATCAAAAATGGGCACATAGTGCATTTTGACAATGCTTGATATTTCACAATTATTCAATTATTTATCTCAAGAAAAATGAAATGTTATTCGTTATGATAGATGCGTAGATATATTTCCTATCAATTGATGCAAAAACCTTTGCGATCTATTGAGAAATGCTCGAGTTATAAGCGTTCCAAATCTTGCATTTTTTCCTACTTGTTCAGTGCCTAGATTTCCATTTCACCCCCTATATCTTCCGGTTAGACGTAGTCCTACGTCAAAACTCCACCTGCATTGGTCCTGATGGAATCCCCGCCTTGGTGATTAAATACTATATAGACGTCTTGAGTACACCACTTGCAGCCATATTCAACCTCTCATTAAAATCTGGAATTTTCCCTAACGGTTGGAAGGATTCTTTCATTTTTCCTGTTTTTAAGAAAGGCGACAAGCATTCTGTTACGAACTATCGAGGCATTGCCGCATTGTGTGCTGTGTCCAAACTTTTCGAGTTAATCGTCCTAGACTACGTTAAACACAGTTGTTCCAGTTATATAGCTGCTGAACAACATGGATTCATGAAGAAAAGATCAACATCAACAAATCTAGTGCAATACACATCATTTATAATCCGCGAGCTTGATAACGGGAAACAGGTTGATGCTGTCTATACTGACTTCTCGGCTGCGTTTGACAAAATCAACCATAAGATTGCTGTTGCCAAACTAGAGCGGTTTGGCTTCCATGGTGCACTCCTCAACTGGCTTCGATCTTATCTCACGGGTCGTCAAATGTCCGTCAAAATAGGTGATCATGTTTCTCAATCTTTTCCTGTGTCATCTGGTGTACCACAAGGCAGCCATCTCGGTCCATTCGTATTTCTGCTGTATTTGAATGACATTCACTTCTCAATCAAATGCCAGAAGCTGTCTTATGCGGATGATTTCAAGCTGTACTTTGTCATAAACGATCGTACTGACGCAGTTTTCCTTCAACAACAGTTGGACATATTTGCTGAGTGGTGTCAAAACAATATGATGATACTGAATGCTTCGAAATGCTCTGTCATCAGTTTCTGTAGGAAGAAATCACCCATCTGCTTCACATACTCTCTTCGTGGGCAGTCACTAAACCGAGAGTCTATTGTGAAGGATTTGGGAGTAATGCTTGACTCTCATCTCACCTTTAAACAGCATGTGTCATATGTCGCCAGCAAAGCATCTTCTCTGCTTGGATTTATCTTTCGCTATGCAAAGGGTTTCAGAGACATTGCATGTTTGAAAACCTTGTACTGTTCAATAGTCCGCTCAACTTTAGAATACTGTTCAGTAATTTGGGCGCCGTTCTACAATAATGCAGTCAATCGTATTGAGTCCATACAGAGAAGATTTGTACGCTTTGCTCTTCGAAAACTACCCTGGAGGGATCCCGTTAACCTGCCAAGTTACGAAAGTCGATGTAATTTGTTGAGCCTGCAACTTCTAAATGTGCGTCGAGACCTGTCTAAGGCAATGTTTATTGCTGATCTATTACGGTCAGATATAGACTGCGTTGCACTTCTCCAACAGTTAAATATACACATAAGACGAATAAATTTACGTTCCCACCCGTTTCTGAATATTCCGGCATCTCGTACAAACTATGGTGCAAATGAACCTCTGACCAGCATGTGTAAAATATTCAACAAATGTTATCATATATTTGACTTTAATCATTCTCGTGCTAGTCTTAAGTTTATGTTTTACAATATTTTATCACCATGACTATTGAATGTATAACTTGTTTGTAATAATGTAATAATGTTAGTGTTATGTATAAGATAGTTTAAGTAAGTTGTATCTGTTGGTTTGAATGTAATCTGTTGATACTTACCTTGTGCAAATAAATAAATAAATAAATAAAAATGCAATCCTAGTTGAAGGCAGTTTTGCGACTGGCACGCGAGCCCAAATAACTAATAACATCCCAGTAAGACATTCAAGATGCTTGGTATTCCCCAAATATTTTTTTTGGAGCATAACCTTAACGCCTGCTTCGCCATAACGTCAGTGTAATGCATTGATGCATTCTCAAAGGCACCAAGAAGCCGTTTACATTTTCGACCGACGCGCCGAAATCGCCTATTTTGCTGTTGTTCGATGCGGTGTCACACTTGCGAAGGCTAGGTTCTGTGCGAGCGCTTTTAACTACACCAACATCGAGTGCATCATTAGATAACGCTTGCCACGAAATTTCATTGCCCCTAGCAATGCGTTCGTTTTTTGCAGGGCCTGCCTTCCTCTTCTTCTTGCTCATCACACAATACGCGAAGCGTCCAATTTATGACGCGGAAAGAAAAACACATGATACGAATAACGCGAAAAACGAACAGAAAAATCAAACGACGATTTCCAAGTTGGATTACCACTGGTGGGGTCCAATCTTAGATCGAAGCGCAGCGAATGCAAAGTGAACTGGATTGCTCAACAGTCCGATGCCGAATGAAAGTTTGCCTCAACGAGATCCACTGTTTATACTCTAGACAAGTATTTCCCTTCATTTTTCCTCTTTTCCTTTGTTCACGGAGACTTTAAATCCTACGATTTCCCCTCCGTTGGGCGTCGATAAGTTGCTCGTTATTGACAGCTCGGGAAAGCACACAAATGGACAGAACAAATGTATGGGAAAATGGAAACGCCTAAAGTTTTCATGAATTTTAACCATTTACAAACCAGGGGATTCTAATGTATAGCATATTAAACAAATTAAATTAGGGAATTTCCGATTCGTTTTGTATGTAAATCGCTAGAATCCGTTCGCGGCAAAAATAGTTATTAACGTTAACTTTATTTTATAAAAACGTGACCTGTTTTCTGATTTGGCACCCTTAATGAAAGACGTAGTTCTACGTCAAAAAATTTTTTCGAGATAACAGTAAATCTCGACGTTTCATGCAATTCTAAGACATTTGACATCAAAACATTTTTCTTGAAAACCCCGATTTCCTTTACTCCCCTTGGCTTCTTGGAGGATTTTTTGATTTTCAGAAAACTTAAATTTTGACATCTGCGACAATAGTAAATAAAGTCCGAATGAGCTAATATTTTGCAGAGGGTATTTTATCGTGCCAATCAACATTTCGCAGGGAGTCCCACATGAAAAATCGATATGACGGTTTTCATTGGCATCCTAAACTATACGTTTTGCGTCGCATTCAAAAAAACAATTATAGGAGGTTGTGGTGAAGACACGACCGCATTGTTGACGTAGAACTACGCTGTGGTTCAATTGAAGTCGCTTGTTTATAACTGCGGATATTATTTTATAATGGAACGAAAAGTTTTAAAAAACCATTCTACCAGTTTGATCGCCCTGAAATATTTTTTTTATTTTAGAATCATTTGACGATAATTGTTTGATGATTTATTCTTGTGCTCGCAGAACAATACTTGCAAGCGAAACCAAATCACATACAAAACAGAACGACATTTACTTTATTGGTGACTAAATAAACGAAATAAACTCTATCTGTTAATCTCAACAACCTCGAAAAGAGTAGCAATGCTTCATTATGATCGAGATTAGCGCAAATGAAATCCTAGTTGGAAGCAGTTTTGCGACTGGCACGCGAGCCCGAATAAATTAATAACTTAATATAACTCATTGAATAACTTGGTATTCCCCAAATAATTTTTTGGTGCACAACCTTATCATCTGCTTCACCATAGCTGTTTTCTGTCAGTTCAATGCATTGATGACAGAAAACAAACAATGTTAACTGCTTGGAAAAAGGCTGAATATTTGCCTCAGCAGAGATTCATTGCTAATACCCTAGCGTAAATTTTTCCCTCCCGCTCTCTCCCCTCCTTGTTTATATTTATCATTACAAATCGGGTTTCAGCGTAGCGAAGATGCACTATTTCTTGCATACGGGTAATGAAGCACGCACGTACGCACACAAATATCCATATATCGATGGTTTGAAGCAACTAAATATACACACACTTATCTCCGTTTTGCGCTCTACTCAACAGAAGGCCTTTCTGTTAATATTGCCAGTCTAGATTAGCTTAGCCGTCATCCTTTGTGGAGAGAATTTTCCTACCGTCATGCGAAACCATATCAATGACAAAATTCCAGAACATTTATTTTCTTGGTGAGCTGACAATAGCCTAGCTTGATGATTCCCCACACAATTGTGTGGCTCAGAACCTTAATGCAGTGGCGTCATCTTAATGCAATGATTGCAATGCCAGAGAAATCAGCGAGTGAGTTATTTGGTCGCGTCCTCAGCTCAATCCGAAACGAAGACATGTGATGACGCAAAACAAGGAATAAAAAGCGATATTCATTGCTTTGAATACAGAACGATATTGAAAGTCTGCCTTTCTTCCTTACTTGAGGCTTTAAACTTCTTCAGTTCATTCGTCTCTAACCTTCAAAAAGGCCCTTGGAAAACTTTGCTTTATCCATCATATAAATCCTCCACCTCCGTTGCCTTGAGAAAGGCATTCGATCCCTCGCCGTCCAGCTCGCCCCCCAACGATGTTGTTCAGTCGATTTCCTCACGAGGAATGGAAGTTTTCCTCAGCGAGATCCACTGTTTATACTCTAGGCAAATATTCCCCT
The DNA here is from genome assembly GCF_029784135.1 of Toxorhynchites rutilus septentrionalis. Classification (NCBI taxonomy): domain Eukaryota; kingdom Metazoa; phylum Arthropoda; class Insecta; order Diptera; family Culicidae; genus Toxorhynchites; species Toxorhynchites rutilus. Next base: position 199,556,295 of record NC_073744.1, read on the forward strand.
TCGTTCTTCTGCTTTTCCTTTGTTCACGGAGACTTTACATCTTACGATTTCCCCTTCGTTGCTCGTCGATAAGTTGTTCGTTATTGACAGCTCTGTTCGGGAAAGCACACAAATGGACAGAACAAATGTATGAGGAAATGGGAATGCTTTTCTTCAATTTAAACTATAATGTATAGCATATCAAACAAATCTTAGGAAATTTCCGATTCGTTTAGGATATAAGGCATTCGTTCGCGGCAAAAATAGTTATTAACGTTAACTTTATTTCATAAAAACGTGACCTGTTTTCTGATTTGGCACCCTTAATGAAAGACGTAGTTCTACGTCAAAAAACAACAAAGTCCCAGAGCGTCGATTTTTGACAAAAAAAAAACAATTTTTTGAGATGACAGTAGATCTTGACGTTTTATGCAATTTGAAGACATTTGGCATCATTTTTTTTTCAAAAACCCCGATTTCCCCAAGGTGGGAGGGTGATTTTTCGATTTTCAAAAAACTAGAAGAGGGTTATATCTATGGTATAACCGCAACGGTGACGTAGGACTTTCGTTGATTTAGTGATCATTTGTTTGAAGTCAAATCTGAATCCATTCCGAATGAATGAATAAATGAATATTTGGGGGACTCCGAAAACGAGAGCTTTACGTTGGAGGTACAATGTTTTATGCATCCAATATTGGATATGAAAATATCCTACTGATGGGGAAGAATAATCTTCAGAAGCTTTCCTGCTAATTGCACTTGATTGAAAAATCACAAAACCAAATGTAATTGGTCACAGTGTTACATGGATAGAAAACGTTAAAATAAACTCTTTCGCTTGAATGTAATTTTCAATTCCAAGGGGATTATTTTGCAGCAACGATTACTTCTTTCCGGATTCTTCTCGATAACCAGCAAACGTAAAGAGTTGCGCGCGTGTATGTGTGTGTGATGTCTCAAGTGGAACCAATTTTCGATGCTGGTATTCTCTCGGTCGTCTTCTCTTCTCTTTCTGATGGATCGGCTTTTCTGCGCTCCGTCACAGTCTCAAACAAACTGAATGCGTTTCAGGTTAGGTCAGGCCAGGTAATGAATCCCTTGATCCCTCACCATCCAGCTCGTTCAACTCGTTCAGTAACGATGTTGTCTTGTCGATGTCCTCACGAAAAATGATTCCGTTTCACCACCAGAAAATCGCTTAAGTATGCTTTTTGTCCGTGATTGAATAGAACGAAGGTGTGTTTACGATGGCAATTTGGAAGGCAAACTAGAGGGGAATGAACTCTCTGAGTTTGAAACTTTCAGCGACTGAGCAATAATTTTGAGGATTATGTTTTTCGCGATGCGAAACATTTTCCGTTGCGCGCGCATACAATATTGGATACGAAAATTTTCTGAAGCTTTCCTGTTAATTGCGATTGATTGAAAAACCACAAAACCAAATGTATTTGGTTGCAGTGTTATATGGATAGAAAACATTGGACAACAATTTGGCATCAATGAATTTTTCAATTCCCAGGGGAGCTGGCAGAGTATTTTTCAGTAACGATTAGTTCTTTCCAGATTTTCCTCGATACTCGAAGCCCACCAGTGGTTAATGCTAACTCGATAACCAGCTGTTTTTTTTATAAATCGTTTATTTTTACAGGCTCAGTTACATTAGTTTAAAGGAGCCGAATTCTTAAATATATTTTTTAAAACTATATACAATTTTCCTAACACTATGGTTAGTAAGATGGAAAACCGATTACTCGCGGTTTACTCGAGTTTAGAAGGGTGACATATTCTTTCAGGAAAGGGATGGGATATAAGGGAATTGTTACAATGTTGATGATCACACTCAATTCTTAAATCTATTCCTATATCTATTGTATATTTACATTTCAACTTATTTTACTGTTTATACCAAGGGGGGCAATCGCTCGCAATGGATGAAAAGGAGGGTATAAAGACATAGGGACAATCACACACGAAGATCGATAGCTTTAAGGAAAACATATATTTGGGTCATGTAATCAAGATCTAACCGAGCCAACACATCTCTCACCGGCACATTGGGCTGTCTTCCTCGGGCCCGAAGGGAGTTTTCTAAATTCGATCTGGCGACAAGATACACCTCGCACGACCAAACAACATGCTCGATGTCGTGATAACCTTGACCACAGACGCAGAGATTGTTGCTGGCAAGATTGAAACGAAAGAGTAGCGCATCTAACGAACAGTGATAGGCCAACCACTTGTTAATAGCACTTAATTGAAAAATATTTGGTCGCAGTGTTACATGGATAGAAAACATTCAAATAAACTCTTTCACATGAATGTATTTTTCAATTCCCAGGGGAACTGGCAGATTATTTTTCAGCAATAATTGAATCTTTCCGGATTTTTCTCGATGCTGAATGGCATCCAAACGAAGAGTTCCACGCGTGTATGTGTGTGTGTGTGGCGGCTGCTCCGATCTCTTCCCGGGGAACCGTTTATGGCATCGCTCTCCTCCTGATGGCCTAAGGTGCACAAACAGGCTCTTGGTGACACCGTTCATCCGCGCTTTCATGATAAACGAAGAGCTTCACCACAACAGCGACAACATGCTCCAATCGCTGTTCAATTAGAACTGAGTGGGTTTCCGAGCGGCGCTCGCTTATATACCGATTGGTGATTTCAATAGCCTGTTTTGAAGGCAATTTTAAGACTATTGAAACAAGTTTTTGGATCAAAAAGTAACAAGTATAGAACGCGTAGACATTTTATCTTTCGAATGAAGTGTTTATCATACCAATTCGTTCAGTTGTTTAGGAGCTATTAACGCTCAAAATCTCGGTCTCCGGCGTAACGCTTTCGTTTTAGAAGCTTTGATTTTACACCCCGGTATAGAAATGAAAGACGTAGTCCTACGTCAAAAACTCAAACTTTGACCGCTATACGACACTAGTAAATGAAGTCCGATAGAGGTGATATTTTGCATAGGGTAGTTTTTCGTTTCGAAATTGTCATTTTTATTGACACTCTAATATATATATATATATATATATATATATATATATATATATATATATATATATATATATATATATATATATATATATATATATATATATATATATATATATATATATATATGTATATACTTGTAACTATACAGATAGGAGTTTGGCTCCTTTAAACTTATGTAACTGAGCCTGTAAAAATAAACGATTTAATAAAAAAAAAGACGGGTGCGTAATGTCGGGGACATAACCAGAGTGACGTAGGACTATACAATATATATATCTACCTGAAAAATTAATTAGTTTACTGTTTACTCTTTATGAACATGTTGGTGGTTCTGAAAAGAACCTTTGGTGTTGTGTTTTGTTTTTATGATGTGATGCGATGCGATGTTAAACGATGCCATACAACCACACGGGTTTACGGTTTGAAAGAAAATAAGATATTTTTTTGGGATCCGCGTGTTTTATACTCTAGCGGTACACACTCACAGGATAGAGACAAATCGGCAGACTCAGCCAAAGGGGCGAGTCCAACGAGTCGAACGAATGAGCGTTAAAAGGGAGCGATGGCAAAAAAATATATTCATTACGATTTGTTCGCTCGTTGGATCACATGCAGTTGTTTCTAACGAACACGAAGGCACCGAAGACTAGTGGAATAGTGGAAAAGCCGCCAAAAAGTTCGGCACGGCGCAGATGAATATTTCGGTAACCGACAAGAAGAAGGAGAAGGAATCATATGCTATCTACATCATAAGGTGCTGAATCAGGATCATTCCGACACCGGTTTCTCATCAAAGGCGATGAGCTTCAATGCATCTTTGAGCGTATCGTAGCGGAAGCTCCGCGTCTGATCCACTACAATAAGCAGTCAACCATTACGGCGTGGGAAATTCAGATCGTAATCAGTCTGTTGCTGCCCGGTGAACTTGCATGCGGTTTCCGAAGGTACCAAAGCGGTGACGAAGTATATCTGCTCCAAGTAAAGAGCGTTTTCCGACTGCTGATCCGGAAGCAAACCCTAAAAAGGGTCCTTTTCAGGACCACAAAATCATCTTTAATCTAAAGAGTTTATTGTTTTGTTTATTGAGTTTATTGTTTTGTTTATCACTCGATATAGGACACATAGCAAATACCATCTCAAAAACATAGGTTTAGTGCAAGATGATATTTGTCGTTTTTGTAATATCGAAAGCGAAACCTCGGAACATTTGCTCTGTAATTGTGGAGCTCTAACTAGACGCAGACTTCAATACCTTGATAAGGCTATTCTGGAGCCCAAGGAAATTTGGTCTGCGTCGCCGATCAGGATTATAAAATTTATCAAACAGAGTATTCCTGATTGTCACCTATCTTGCTATAGCTTTCAGTCTACTTCTTCATCAATAAGCAGTAGGTAAGCTTGAAGCGGAGTACAAAAAAATGGGATATACCACAATAGTTCAGAATAATGGACGCAGTGGTTCACATCCAACAGGGGAAAAAAAATCACTCGATATACCTATCTTGTTCGGCTAAACCTTCCTGTTTAGCGATTACGTTTGCCACTCGCCACAGCTTTCACAGTTAGAAAATTTCTTCCCATCCAGATTGTGACATGTTGTACAGTAAATTACACTTAATGCGACGTGCCGAAGCACCACTCAGTGTCGCATTGGAGGCGATTTTAACCTGTAATTGAACATCTGCGATGACAGTGGTACAGTGTCGACTTTCAATGTGGGGTCATAATTTGGACCCCGATTTCTATGTTTACAAAAATGTCCAACTAAATATGTTGCATTACATGTCCGTTCAATTAGCTAAATGTCGAAATAAATGTAAATTACTATACTTTCAATCTAGAGGCAATTTAAGAATTGGTGAAAATTGAATAATTGCGAAAGTCCACAACCATCCATTTCGAACGCCCTCGATGCCGCCTTGTTCTGGATTTGCCACCAAAGCAGTTTGTATAAAGAACAAACTTTTGACGTAGGACTACGTCTTTCATTTCTATACCGGGGTGTAAAATCAAAGTTTCGAAAACGAAAGCGTTACGCCGGAGACCGAGATTTTGAGCGTTAATAGCTCCTAAACAACTGAACGAAATGGTATGATAAACACTTCATTCGAAAGATAAAATGTCTACGCGTTATATACTTGTTACTTTTTGATCCAAAAACTTGTTTCAATAGTCTTAAAATTGCTTTCAAAACAGGCTATTGAAATCACCAATCGGTATATAAGCGAGCGCCGCTCGGAAATCCACTCAGTTCTAATTGAACAGCGATTGGAGCATGTTGTCGCTGTTGTGGTGAAGCTCTTCGTTTATCATGAAAGCGCTGATGAACGGTGTCACCAAGAGCCTGTTTGTGCACCTTAGGCCAGAAGGGAATCCATCAGAAGGAGAGTGAAGCCACAAACGGTTCCCTGGGAAGACATCGCTACACACACATACACGCGCGGCTATTAACAGGTGGTTATCGAGTTGGCATTAACCACTGGTGGGCTTCCAGTATCGAGGAAAATGTGGAAATATCTAATCGTTACTGAAAATAATCTGCCAGTTCCTTTGGGAATTTTCAAAATATATTCATGTGAAAGAGTTTAATTGAATGTTTTCTATCCATGTGACACTGTGACCAAATACATTTGGTTTTGTGGTTTTTCAATCAATCGCAATTAACAGGATAGCTTCTGAAGATTATTCTTCCCCATCAGTAGGATATTTTCGTATCCAATATTGGATGCATAAAACCTTGTGCCTCCAACGTAACGCTTTCGTTTTCGAAGTCCCCCAAATATTCATTCATTCAGAATGAATTCAGATTCAACTTCAAACAAATGATCTCTAAATCAACGATAGTCCTACGTCACCCTTGCGGTTATACCATAGATATAACCCACTTCCTGTTTTTTCTTCTGCTACCTGCTGCCGTTTTGCGATTGCGTTTGCCACTCGCTGCAACAGCCTGTTGTTGTCTTGGTGTCCACGGAACCGATTGTGGTCTGTTCTGAATGCGGGTTTTCTTATCGTCGCGATCCTTGGTTTGGTTTTGGGATCCTTGGTCCTTGGTTTGTTGATGTGATGTGATGCGAAACGATGTGGTGTTAGGTTTGGATGAGAATGATCGTTACGGAAGGAAGGAAGGTATTGTATTATAGAGACTTTAAACTTTTTCAGTTCATTCGTCTGTAGCCTTGAGAAAGGCCCTTTGAAAACTCTACTCTACTCTACTCCAGCGCTACCACCTCCACCCTCTTGTCTTGAGAAAGGCACTCGATCCCTCGCCGTCCAGCTCGTCCAGCAACGATGTTGTCCAGTCGGTGTCCACACAAAGAATGATCGTTACGGCAGCGGAGCGGGGATTTTTAAGCTGACTGGCTGACTCGAGAATTACGCATGTGTGAGACTGCGACCAATGTTCCGTTCATTTTTTTCTTTTTCCTCTTCAATCGTGCTTCATTGTATTTCGCTGCTGCTCTGGTTGCCCGTTTTGGTCGGTACGATTTGAGGAGAACAAAATAGACCAATCAAAAATGGGCACATAGTGTATTTGGACAATGCTTGATATTTCACAATTATTCAATTGTTTATCTCAAGAAAAATGAAATGTTATTCGTTATGATAGATGCGTAGATATATTTCCTATCAATTGATGCAAACACCTTTGCGATCTATTGAGAAATGCCCGAGTTATAAGCGTTCCAAATCTTGCATTTTTTCCTACTTGTTCAGTGCCTAGACTTTCATTTCACCCCCTATATCTTCCGGTTAGACGTAGTCCTACGTCAAAAAAAGTACCAATGATATCTATTTTCCGAATATTTGAGAGAATCGATTACGGACAATTGTTCACATTCAAAGGATGGCCTTCACGCGTAAAAAGAATCTTTTTGTGGAAATCTTTTGCTGACACATGGTACCAGTGAGAAAAGATAAATGTATGCCCACAACATGAAGGCCAGAAGACACATCACAGCATTCAACATGACAGGAATGAGATACTCAATCGAAACGATCTATGCGTCATCCAATCGCGCATGTGGAATCACCACCCCTAATGATATAATTGATAACACGAAACGAACGACTCATGACAGCCAATTGTTGCATCACATTGTTAGCTGAAATTGGCCAAAACAAACCCCCCTCCAACCCAACCAACCAAGTGCTACCGGACGATGGTTAGCAACTTTTACTTTCAGTCGGGAGCTCCTCCCCGGGATTGTACCGCGCTCAATTTCGGCTGGTCATGTTCCCAGGCACTGACACTGACCAAGCTTTTTAGTTGGAGGTACAGAAAAAAAAATATATGGTGGGAACTCACGACATGATTACCTCAGAGACTGCCTTACACAATGTTTATGTTCCCCGGCTCTCTTCCTCCTCCTCCTCCACCTCCCACGGAATAGGTCAAAACAATGGCATTTTGCTGTTTTGTGCCGTTCGACATTTCGGTCCAAACCGGATGAAGTTCGCGCGACGTCATTGTAAACTTTCCGCCAAGGTGAGATGGGGTTCGAATGATTCATAGAAAATGAAAGTCTTTCATCGTCATCGTATTGAAATGCTCGCCCTGCCATAAGCAATAAGCACGCGGCGCGCATTGGAATTTATCCGCGAGGACAAATCATTCAAAAGCGTTTGAACCGCAGAAGAAATCTGTCTTGCAGCCGCAGTTCAACAGTGAAAGATGAACGATGTCTGTTGATATCTCTCAGCTACGATCTACCCTGGATCAGGTACACCGAGCAGCTGTCATTTTTATGTTCCAACCCGTCACTAGTTTTTTTTTTTTAGTGAAATCGTCTAATTGATGAAACCTCCGCGGCTTTTGTTGACACTTCGTATCAATGCGCCTCCTCATGCTCAATTGATGCTCGTTGTATTAAAACTGAAAACGAAAAACTCGTAATCTAATCTCCGCACACCGCAAAGTGCTGAGTTGAATACCGGTAGTAATGAAGGAAAAACCTGCTCGCACATCCGCTCCGCTCTCTGCTTGGCGTTGTGATTTGAATATAAGTTTCGTGGCGGAAAGAAGCGCCAGTGGAAAAGGCAGAAGAGCCGGTCGTTAAGAAAAAGCCCCATTGCCGAGGGGTTGGAAAGTGTCAAATGCCATCGAAGCCGCTCCTATCGAATGGAAACCAAACGACCCGCGTCTCGAATGAGTGAAGTTATTTCAAGTTCTGGTGGAGTAACTCGTCTCCATGTTTTATTTGTCGTTCCTCAAATTTATTTTCATACTCCACTGCCTGGCGAAGGCTTGCCCACGCAACTTCCTACGAGCGGCTTCCGCCTTTTGGTCCATCCTTCCGCGTGTGTGTACTGACCGATATCGGCGGTGAATTTGTGTTACGAGTGAAATAATTAGCCAGGAAATTTGATTAACATATCGAACACTGGCGCTGATCGCGCCAATCGGAAGCGCAAATTATGTGGCTAACACGATGCTAGTAAAATGGACACCGTTACTTAGATGGTCGATTAGAAAATATATATGCACGATATTGATAGGCAATAGTAAAGTTCAGATTTGTTGGGTTGGATTGAAATGTTTATAAATTTATTAGAAATGCTTCAAATTAGTTTGACCACCTATACGGGGTCCTCCAATGCAGACCTAGTGTATTAGATACACATCGACCACATTTGAATAAAAATCCGATAATATGAGTAAAACTAGTTTAAAGTGTAATATTTTCATCTGTCAACACTTACTTCATAGCAGCAAGCCTTGAGAAAAAGGTGACGTATATTTCAAATCATCACGAATAAAGGCGATTTTTGACGGAATTTCGAAAAAAGCAGAAACGATATACTGGAAGGAAGGATTTTTCTTGAAGTCGGAATTATTTTCCAAGTGTTTTTGAAGTGTGAAGTTGTCATTGGACCCGCTTCAAGGATTTTAGAAGTTCTCTAACATACATCTAGATACATTGAAGATAAGTTTTCGTTTTTTTTTCTTTCACGCATACGTATACATATACACGTACATACACATATAAAATTTTATTGTTTTTTTTTAATTTTATCATTTAATACAGGTCGGACTCGATTATCCGGAGTATTGATTTTTTTTCATTCCGGATAATCGAGTCAAAACAATTTTTTTTTCGTTATTTGTTTTTTTTTGCATGTATTTTTCGTTTTTTGAAAATAAAAGAGGAATTTGATTTCTGATTCATCCCCTTAAAGTCAGAAAATACCTTTCTCACATGAAAAAAAAAAATTATTCAGATTCTCTCAGGAGGTAATAGACGATCATATTTGATGAAAAAAATCGTCCTACGCATATGTTCGAATTTCAACAATGACAGAGTTACAGAACTTTTTTTTTGTTTCGGGCTCTGTTGCTGTTGCTTCATACTGGCTTTACATCAAAAAGTACGCTACGGAAGACGATTCTGATGCTTTCATTTGAAAGATGAGAAAATCTAGTACAGGATATAGTAGTGGAACAACTAAATTAGTGAATTTTAATAACATTTTGGAAGTGAAACACTTAAAAGTCAATAATTTTTAATGTGTTATCATTAATTTTATCCTAAAAATTTATATTAAACTTGATTGTTTCTATCAATTAAAATGAAGTTCTTTAACCGCTTCACAATTTGTTCTTTGACGCACAACTTCTATCTTTCTTAATTTGGCTGCAATACCGATATTAACAATTCCTGGTGAAAATTCAAGAAAAATCTTCGAAAATCACGATTTTTACCCCACTGTACATGTAATAGCCACTTAAACTTCACCTGAACGTTGAAAGGTTAAATTTCTTCATGAAATAAGTCATATTTGAAATATAAACAAAATATTTTTTTCCAAGCTGAATGTAATCGAGACCAAAATTGTATATAATAGAATCACATATAATCGAGTCTGACCTGTACTGTATTCTATTAGTCAAATCATTTCATTTGATACCAATATTGAAGGTATTGCAAAAAATCAAAAAATGTTGTTCATAGTGTAGTGTATTCTCCAAATCAAGCCATTCAGCCATTTTTTTGCGGCGGCCAAATTGAATTTTTCAAGATCATGGAATACGCAGTTTTATAATGACAGTAGAGTTAAATGTATGTTCCAGTAATGTATGTCGAGCTCTTTCATTTGATACCCATACAGGGAAACTTCGATATAACGTACCCTCGTTATAATGTACGTTATATCGAGTGACGTTATATCGAGGGTACGCGATTTAACGTCACTCGATATAACGTACATTTTACCTCGATATAACGTAAACATTTCCAAAGTGTAAAGGAAATTTTTTTACAATATTTTTTTTCTGATAGAATAATGAATTATCTGTATTGTGATGCTAAAACAAGTTTTGTACCTTCAACCAATCCCGAAATACAGCTGGTTTTGTGATTCCGGATTCTAAATGAATCAAGTTTTAATCAACAGTACGAAGGGAAACATCATGAGAAAGGCTGGCTTCGTCTTCTGATTGAAGTTATTCATCAACTGTACTAAAACAGCAACACAATAATGTATTATAGACTACGTTTGTGAGTACTTCATTGTGCTTCGATATAGCGTACAATTCGATACAACGTACAATTTTGAAAGTGAAATTTACGTTATATCGAAGATTACCTGTATTGATGGGGTTGTGAAAAAAATATATATGGCGCCATCTTGCGGTGGTGGCCGTTTTGGGTTTAAATTTTTCATAAATAACTGTATTCTACTAGTCAAGCCCTTTCATGAGATACCCATATTTATGGGGTTCTAAGAAAATATATAATCCGCCATTTTGTAGTAACCGCCGTCTTAGATTTGCTTTTTTCATAAATAACTGTATTCTACTAGTCAAGCCCTTTCGTTTGATACCCATATTGATGGGGTTGTGAAAAAAAAATATATGGCGCCATCTTGCGGTGGCGACCATTTTGGATTTGCATTTTTTATAAATAACTATGTTCTATTAGCCAAGCCCTTTCATTTGATACCCATATTGATGGGGTTCTGAAAAAATATGTAATCCGCCATTTTGTAGTGGCCGCCATCTTGGATTTGCATTTTTCATAAATAACTGCATTCTACTGGTCAAGCCCTTTCTTTTGATACCCATATTAGCTATTCAATATAGAATTGTTATACAAATTATTCAAAATTTCCGAAAATCAAAAATAAAATACTTCGGATAATCGAGTCTCAAATTCCGGATAATCGAATCCCGGATAATCGAGTCTCCAGATAATCGAGTCCGACCTGTATTTGCGTGTTCTAAAGAGTCTCCTCTCTCAATTTTGTGACTTTTCATTCTTTTTTTTTCCGCGATATACTTATTGATGCCGGAAATATTAGAAGCACGCGATTGCTTCTGACACTATATTATATTTTGTAAAGAATATGCGATGATTTATTATAACGTATTTATTATCTTGTCTTTACTCTTCAAACGTACATATCAAACTGATGGCGGGCTCTCATTGTTCTTCTATCGCACTCTACTGCTCTATTCATGCTAGCGCACACACACTACTAAACGATAGTTACGAGGGGTGCATACATATTGCAACACATTCTGTCGTTGAATCCAAGCGAATTACAAATAAATATACGTTCTCTGATGCAAAAAGCTCACTTTCTCGCGAAATTTATACGCTTCCCGCTATATAAACGACTCGAAACAAGGACACTTGTAGGAATTGAAACACACACGTCTAGTCTGCACGAACGCCAAACCCGAACTCTTAATGAAAGACGTAGTTCTACGTCAAAAACCTATTTCAAAGGTAGTGAAATATATCCAACTAATTGAAGTGATTGCCCACAATGCTCGAATGCACCCTTCCCGAGGCAACATGTTAACGCTGAAAGTGCTATCATTACGCATATTTCGAGTAATCGCCATTTTCCGTCATCACTCATATCGTACCCAAGTGCGGTAGTGATCCAAATGGCTCTTTTACTACCGCCAATCCCGAGCGAAAGACTCTGTAGTGTGGAATTGTGTTAGCGGCAGTGGCTCGTAAAACGCACTTCCGGTGTCGATGGGAGTTGTTATGTGAGCGCAATGAAGCAGAAAACGAGGTGCAAATACAAAATCAGCGCAACTTATCAGTAGCTGGCTATCGCACACTCAGTTATAGCTGATTTACACATTGACCGGTAATTGGCGTCAGTTACTTGAACGTCAACGGCACGCCATATTTAGATCACCAGTTGACTGGTGCTGTGCGTTCATACACATTTTCAGCAACTGGACAGCTTGGCTGTCACTTTATCCTCGATGACGAATGACAGTGTCGACGTCTGGTGGCGATAACCATTTTGGGAGGCAAATTAATCTTTATCGGTTTTGTAGGCCCGGAGGCAGTTTTAAATTGTAAAAATTTGAATGAAAAATTTTACTTCTTGTTAATTTACTAATTAAAACACGTCGTACTGAACCTTCATCAGCTGTTTTTATATAAATTTCCTGATATTTCCATGATTTCATTGTCTATTATCATTTTCGCTTCACAAATCGAACACATGAAGCACAATGCCGTCAACGCGAATGGAGATTCTTCCATGTATACGTTGAGGGAATTGAATTTGATGTTCCTTGTACCATCGAACCATCCAGTGTTGGCAAATGTACAAATTTATCCGGAAAGGTATATTTTTTCAGTTTTGTTTGTTTTGTTCTGTACGGTAAGAACACAGATTTTTCTCATAAAGCACCGATAGGAACTGTTTTTAAACGGTTTTATTTAGCTTACCCTGTAATTTGTATGTTTGTATGTTTGTACGTTTATATGTTTGCTACATGTTTGTCGCTTTACCACATGAATAGAAATTTGAGCCTCTTCCTGTTGACCGATTGATCTGAAATTTGGAACACACCTTTATCTCTGCAGTCATTATTAAACTGGGTATTTCATTATTTTAAAATTCAAGATCCTCCTTCAATATGGGTATTAAATGAAAGGGTTTGGCTAGTAGAACACAATTATTCATGTGGAATGCAAATCCAAAATGCCATTTTTTAGCGGCGGCCAAATCAAATTTTCCATGAACATGGAATACGCAGTTTTATAATGACAGTAGAATTAAAAGTATGTTTCGATATTTGTTGGGATTTTTCATGATCTATTGTGTTCTACCAGTCGAGACCTTCATTTGATACCCATATTGATTGGCTTTGAAAAAACATGGCGCCATTTTATGATGACGGTCATTTTCGATTTACATTTTTCATAGTTTTCCATAAATTTCTGAAAATTTTGTAGTGGCCGCCATTTTAGATTTGCATTTTTCGTAAATAACTGTATTCTACTAGTCAAGCCCTTTCATTTGATACCCATATTAAAAGGGTTTTGAGAAAATATGTGAACGACCGTTTTGGTTGGATTTGCATTTCTCTTGAATAACTGCGTTCTACTAGTCAAGCCCTTTCAATTGATACCCATATTGATAGGGTTTTGAGAAAATATGTGATCCGCCATTTTATGGTGGCGGCCATTTTGGATTTGCATTTCTCTCGAATAACTGTGTTCTACTAGTCAAGCCCTTTCATTTGATACCAATATTGACCGGGTATTGAGAAAATATGTGAACCACCGTTTTGTGGAGGCGGCCATTTTGGATTTGCATCCCTCATGCATAACTGTGTTCTACTAGTCAAGCCCTTTGATTTGATACCCATGTTGATGGGGTTTTGAGAAAATATGTAATCCGCCATTTTGTAGCGGCCGCCATCTTGGATTTTTGACGTAGGACTACGTCTAACCGGAAGATATAGGGGGTGAAATGGAAATCTAGGCACTGAACAAGTAGGAAAAAATGCAAGATTTGGAACGCTTATAACTCGAGCATTTCTCAACAGATCGCAAAGGTTTTTGCATCAATTGATAGGAAATATATCTACGCATCTATCATAATGAATAAAATTTCATTTTTCTTGAGATAAATAATTGAATAATTGTGAAATATCAAGCATTGTCCAAATGCACTATGTGCCCATTTTTGATTGGTCCATTCTGTGCTCCTCAAATCGTACCGACCAAAACGGGCAACCAGAGCAGCAGCGAAATAGAATGAAGCACGATTGGAAAGGAAAAAGAAAAAAATGAACGAAACATTGGTCGCAGTCTCACACATGCGTAATTCTCGAGCCAGCCAGTCAGCTTAAAAATCCCCGCTCCGCTGCCGTACCGATCATTCTCATTCAAACCGTACACCACATCGGTTCGCATCACAACACATCAACAAACCAACCCAAGCAGCCATGTCTGGACATGGTAAAGGAGGAAAAGTGAAGGGAAAGGCAAAATCCCGCTCGAACCGTGTTGATCTGGAGTTCCCCGCAAGGGTAGCTAGGTCGAGCGCGATAGTACCAGAGCACCAGTCCACCTAGCCGGCGTTTTATAGTTTCGGCCCCCGAAGTGATCGAGTTAGCAGGCAAAGCTGCTCGCGACGATAAGAAAACCCGCATTCAGAACAGAACACATTCGGTTCGGTGGACATCAAGACAACAGGCAGTTGCAGCGAGTGGCGAGTGGCAAACGCAATCGCAAAACGGCATCAGGTAGCAGAAGAAAAAAGTTTGTTCTTTATACAAACTGCTTTGGTGGCAAATCCAGAACAAGGCGGCATCGAGGGCGTTCGGAATGGTTTTTTTCAAAACCACGAGTACTAAGTTTTCTAAATTGGAACCATTCCATAAAACAAGGCGCTTTTCAGGGCCATTAAACCTTCCAAAAAAGAGTTTAGGAAATAAAATTCAATGCTTTCTAAAACATTATCCAAAATAATAATAAAACACAAATTGATGTTTTCATAATTTGTTTGCCAGGATCTGATGAGTATGTGAATTTGGCAGTTGTTCTGAGCTTATTGATAGTTGGGGACTTTCCTGATTATTCAATTTTCACCAATTCTTAAATTGTTACCAGATTTAAAGTACAGTAATTTACAATTAGTTCGACATTTAGCTAATTGGACGGACATGTAATGCGACTTATTTAGTTGGACATTTTTGTAAACATAGAGATCCAAATTATGACCTCACATTGAAAGTCGACACTGTACCACTGTCATCGCAAATGTTCAATTACAGGTTAAAATTACCTCCAATCCGGCACTGAGTGGTGGTAATGCGACGTGCCATTGAATGTAATTTACTGTAAAATATGTCACAAGCTGGATGGGAAGAAATTTTCCAACTGTGAAAGCTGTGGCGAGTGACAACAAATCGCTAAACAGGAAGGTTTAGCCGAACAAGATGGGGATATCGAGTGATAACAAAACAATAAACTCTTTAGACTTTTTGTGATCCTGAAAAGGACCCTTTTTAGTCTGTATGTGAATCCAACGAGCGAACAAATCGTAATGAATGTATTTTTTTGCCATCGCTCCCTTTTAACGCTCATTCGTTCGTCTCGTTGGACCCGCCCCTTTGGCTGAGTCTGCCGATTTGTCTCTATCCTGTGAGTGTGTACCGCTAGAGTATAAAACACGCGGACCCCAAAAAAATATCTTATTTTCTTTCAAACCGTAAACCCGTGTGGTTGTACGGCATCGGCATCGTGTACTCAACAAAGGAGGAAAAGAGAAGGGAAAGGCAAAATCCCGCTCGAACCGCGGTGGTCTGCAATTTCCCGTAGGTGTATCCGCCAATTGCACCGGAAAAGGTTGCTAGGTCGAGTGCGTTAGTACCTGTGTACCAGTCCACCTAGCCGGCGTTATATAGTTTCGGCCCCCGAAGTGATCGAGTTAGCAGGCAAAGCTGCTCGCGACGATAAGAAAACCCGCATTCAGAACAGAACACATTCGGTTCGGTGGACTTCAAGACAACAACAGGCAGTTGCAGCGAGTGGCGAGTGGCAAACGCAATCGCAAAACGGCAGCAGGTAGCAGAAGAAAAAAGTTTGTTCTTTATACAAACTGCTTTGGTGGCAAATCCAGAACAAGGCGGCATCGAGGGCGTTCGGAATGGTTTTTTTCAAAACCACGAGTACTAAGTTTTCTAAATTGGAACCATTCCATAAAACAAGGCGCTTTTCAGGGCCATTAAACCTTCCAAAAAAGAGTTTAGGAAATAAAATTCAATGCTTTCTAAAACATTATCCAAAATAATAATAAAACACAAATTGATGTTTTCATAATTTGTTTGCCAGGATCTGATGAGTATGTGAATTTGGCAGTTGTTCTGAGCTTATTGATAGTTGGGGACTTTCCTGATTATTCAATTTTCACCAATTCTTAAATTGTTTCCAGATTGAAAGTACAGTAATTTACAATTAGTTCGACATTTAGCTAATTGGACGGACAAGTAATGCGACTTATTTAGTTGGACATTTTTGTAAACATAGAGATCCAAATTATGACCCCACATTGAAAGTCGACACTGTACCACTGTCATCGCAAATGTTCAATTACAGGTTAAAATCGCCTCCAATGCGACACTGAGTGGCGCTTCGGCATGTCGCATTGAATGTAATTTACTGTACAACATGTCACAAAGCTGGATGAGAAGAAATTTTCCAACTGTGAAAGCTGTGGCGAGTGGCAAACGCAATAACTAAACAGGAAGGTTTAACCGAACAAGATTGGAATATCGAGTGATAACAAAAACACAACACCAAAGGTTCTTTTCAGAACCATCAACATATTCATAAAGAGTAAACAGTAAACTAATCCATTTTTCAGGTAGATAGGTAGGTATTCACGTAGGTGAAGAAAATAAAACAATATATTTAAAATATATATTTAGCAAAAGCTGTCCCCTTTGTATAGTCCTACGTCACTCCGGTTATGTCCCCGACATTACCCACCCGTCTTTTTAAATAATGAAATACCCAGTTTTATAATGACTGCAGAGATAAAGGTGTGTTCCAAATTTCAGACCTATCGGTCAACAGGAAGAGATAAATTTCTTTAAATGCGGTAAAGCCCTACAAACAAACATGTTACAAACAGACAAATATACAAATTACAGAGCAAGCCAAATAACACCGTTTAATAATTGTCTTCACCATAGCCGAAAAAGATTTTTCCCCTTCCAGTACAAATAAATATCTGGCAACACTGAAACTACCTGGCATTTCGATTTCACACAAATGTCTAATATGACGCACTGTTTGGAAGCAATTGTCATTTATCTATTGGCGCCAGTATCTAGAAAATTTTCTATTCGCTGGCGTGGCCAATTACTTGTGCGATACTTGCGCAAGTAACTGGAGCCGGGTGTTTACATGGCTCTAATTACTAGACTCTAGTGATTGCATTCTTCTACTAGCGCGTTGACTGGCACCGTCTAAATCAGCCTTTAGGACCCAGCGCTTGACGCGCTGAGGTTGTTATCTAATCGAAGAAAGTTGCCCCCCTCGGGGGGACTGACGGCAAAACATCCTGTGAGTTTATTAGACTACTAATGAGGAACTTTAATTTGCAAAGCCCTTAATAACTATAATCCACACAAACCAGTGCTGATTATCCCCGTTTATGTCTGCAATTATTCCTCCTACATATCAGTGACTTGTGGCTTTCGGTGTCTCAGCTCCGGTTCATCGAATCGCATAAAGTTTCGGTTATCCTCGAGCTGCTAAATTTCTCCAGATTTCACCTCTAATTGCCACCGCCAGGAAATGCAACAAATTTCACTTGAAAACAAGAAAATTAAAGCATTGACACGCATTTTAGCCTCCCCAACATCAAACATGTGTACGACAAAGGGGACTCACTGGAGCATGATCGAATGTTATCCGCCGCCGCCGAGGCTCTGGAAAATGATAATAATAAATCACTTTTCTCCGACGGGTTACAAATTTTCTTCGCCTCCCCAGAAAATTGGATCTGCTCTGCTCACCTACCTGCTTGAACCGAACGCACGACCCGGTCTGTCTGTATGTATTATTTATTTGGGCTACCGGTCATGGTCATGGGCTCTGCGCGGTGGTCTGATTATCGCAGCTATCTCAGTCCGAATTTGCGTCCTTCTGCTTCATTGGAAGTCCAAACAAATGTTGGGTGATCTGTGTTTGGATTTCTGGTTTGGATGCAAAAACTTTTAGCAATTGGCGATCTAACGCAAAACGTAAACGATCGGTGAGACATCTGGATTTTGTTTTTGAACTAAGAAAATGATGCTAATGTAACCTAAAACTCAAAAAACAAATCACGTATATTTTACTTCCGGGCTTTCCAAGGTAGTTCTCACATGCAGGAATCGTGCATTTTTCTACTTGTGTTTGATTTGTGCTCTCGAATTTCCTTCTTTAATTCAACCATTGTCAACATTTTTATAGTTTTCCCTACTGAAAGAGGTTAATAAATAACATGTTATATATAAAATTGCGCAGAATTAAATTTCTTACAATCTCATCGCAATCAAATGTTCTTTTTTGATTATAACATTGTAATTTCATTCTTCGCCGATTGCCCGAAGTAACCAGACGAAGGAAAGTCGCGTCCAAGTTCCGTTATCGGTTATCGCGTGATTGTTGTTTTTTTTGCCACTGAAGAGTTCATTTCGCTATCTGAATAGTGAGTGAAGTGCCCTGCCTGCAAGTGGATAGAGGCTTTCATCCTCGGAAAGCCAAGCATTGGTTTTTGTTTTGTCGCTGCTTCGCCGACATTGGAGATTTCGCCGAGTCATCGTGCCAACAGTGACAGTGCGGGTAAGCTTTCACCGACGACTGTGTGTAGTGGTGTCGTAGGCACATTTCCACCACCAACGAGCTTTCAGCACGCTCCCGTTCATCTGCACTGGAGTGCGTTCATAGGTGAATAAGATTGAATATAGTGAGAGAAAATATTTATTAATTATAAGTTTTTTTTTTGTTTGTTTTTGTGAATTATTATTATTGTGAAATATTATTTTAAAACAGATACTTAGAATATAAGTGCCAATTTTAAAATGGCAGAGGGTGGGGGACCTTCGGATATGGAGGTCTCTGACTCTAGTTCCCTCCTAAGTGATAAAAAAAAGTCACTCAAACGCGTAGTAAGTACGGAAGATACTTCTTCTGGGGACGAGTCAGCTAACCCTACCAAGCCTCCCTCCAAAAAACTAGCAAATCTCCCATCTGCCCTTAACGATCCCACTCTACCTTCAACCTCGTCTTCTCCCTCTGTTCTTCCCGCTCCTTCTCAACCTTCGTCTTCCCACTCTCAATCCCCGTCCTCGCCTTCCCCCCCTGTTATTCCCACTCCCCGTGTAAAGGTCTATCCAGAAGATGCGCCCGGAACTGGTCCCTGGGTTGTTTTCTTCAGGCCTAAGCCAAATGGAAAGGCGTTGAGAGTCATGCAGATCGCGAAAGATCTGGCAAGGTATACCTCCGTTTCGGAAATTTCGAAGGTTAGACCAAACAAATTGCGAGTTGTCGTGACTGACCGGAAAGACGCAAACAAGATTGTTGTCGATCAGCATTTTACAATTGATTATCGGGTTTACATTCCCTCTCACATAGTCGAAATTGAGGGTGTGATAACCGAAACGGGCTTGACGTGCGAATACATTACGAGTGAAGGTACCGGCCGTTTTAAAAAACTGCCCTCGACGACTGTTAAGATCTTGGGTTGCCGCCAGCTCGGAACAGTCTCCCATGAAGGAGAAGAAAAGAAATTTACGCCGTCCAACTCGTTTCGAGTCACCTTCGCTGGTTCAGCTCTCCCTGACTACGTGATGGTAGATAAATTGAGGTTAGCCGTGCGACTTTTTATTCCAAAGCCAATGACTTGTCTAAAGTGCAAGTCAGTTGGTCACACGGCTGCTTATTGTGCCAATAAAGAACGATGTGCCACTTGCGGAGAACAACATGAGGGGAAATCCTGCAGTGCGACTGAGCATAAGTGTCCATATTGCGGGGGATCCCCACACGTGCTCTCAGCTTGTGAAACATACAAGGCTCGCTGGGAGAAACAGAAGCGCTCTTTGAGGGAACGCTCTAAACGCACTTTCGCAGAAATTTTGAAGGGCGCTTCTCCACTGGCTCAAGAACAACAACCAATCAATACACACAATGTCTTCGCTACGTTGCCAGTTGACGAAATGGAAGCGGATACAGCTAACGGGGGCACGCCGTTTATTTCTCAAGGGAATCCCCGGCGCAAAAATGTGACCACTCCCAAAGTTCAAGGACAAGTCCCTCCGGTGATACCCCCTGTTAGCTTGCCCAAAAAATCGAGTGCAGCGGATAAGCAAAATCAGGTTCCTCCTGGCCTTCGTGGTAATAGTTCACCTTCGAACGACCCAGCACTCGAGGGGACATCAAAAACCCCAACTGTCCCTGTTTTTCCGTCAAGTTCAACTTCCCAATCGGGATTTATAAAGTTGTCTGACCTTGTGGATCAAATCTTCACGTGTTTTAATGTTTCCGACTCCATCAGAACCATTGTCACCGCAATGCTTCCAGTACTAAAGACAATTTTGCAGCAATTGATGCAAACATGGCCCCTCCTTGCAATGATTATCTCTCTTGATGTCTAATTTAAATAGAGGGGTCGGAGATATCACTGTTTTACAGTGGAATTGTCGTAGCCTAATTGGATACATTCAAATTTCTAATTCATAAACTCAATTGTGATGTTTTTGCTCTATCCGAAACCTGGCTCTCTTCTCAAAATGATCTCTCTTTCCACGATTTTAATATAATACGCTTGGACCGCGATGACAGATACGGAGGGGTACTATTGGGGATCAATAAGTGTCACTCATTTTTTAGAATTGACCTTCCACCTATTGGAGGGATCGAAGCTGTTGCTTGTCATGCAAACATCAGAGGCAAAGACCTCTGTATAGTCAGCTTGTATTGGCCTCCGAGAGCTGCGGTTAGCCGCAAGCAACTTGTTGACATGTGCTCACTCCTTCCTGAGCCACGATTGATCTTGGGAGACTTCAACTCTCACGGAACTGCCTGGGGGGAACCGTACGACGATAATCGTTCATCGTTGATATATGACCTTTGTAACAGCTTCAATATGACCGTTTTGAACACTGGGGAAACAACACGTGTACCTAAACCTCCTGCTAAACCAAGTGCTCTTGACCTCTCGCTTTGCTCGAATTCACTATCGTTAGATTGCAAGTGGAATGTAATCCAGGATCCCAACGGTAGTGATCACTTGCCAATCAAAATTTCTATCACCAATGGGTTGAATTCTTCTGAATCAATAAACATGGCATACGACCTCACAAGACACATTGACTGGAAAAAATATGCGGACGCGATTGCTCTAGCCATCAATTCCAGAGATGGTTTGCCTCCATTGGAGGAGTATAACTTCATTTCTCGTTTGATCTATGACAGCGCGGTTCGCGCTCAAACGAAACCCATCCCAGGCTCCACTATTCGTCGAAGGCCTCCCAATCCATGGTGGGATGGCCAGTGTTCCAAGCTTTATGGAGATAAATCGAATGCATTTAAAGCTTTTCGGAAACGTGGAACCATTGAGAATTTTCAAACGTATTTGGACCTTGAAAATCAATTTAAAAACTTGATCAAAGGGAAAAAACGTGCTTATTGGCGAAATTTCGTGGGTGGTTTGTCACGAGAAACGTCAATGAAAAAATTATGGAAAGTGGCTCGAAACATGAGAAATCGCTCTTCAACGAATGAAAGCGAAGAATATTCACATCGATGGATTTTGAATTTTGCACGGAAGGTTTGTCCTGATTCCGCTCCTGTGCAAAAAATTGTTCGAGATATACCACAAGATAGGTGCGATCTTGATTCCGAGTTTTCGATGGTAGAATTCTCTCTTGCTCTCCTTTCATGTAACAATTCTGCTCCGGGATCGGATAGAATTAAGTTCAACTTGCTGAAAAATCTCCCTGATGTGGCGAAACATCGCTTGTTGAACTTATTCAATCGGTTTCTGGAGCATAATATTGTTCCAGATGATTGGAGACAAGTACGAGTTATAGCTATTCAAAAACCCGGAAAACCCGCGTCCGACTTCAATTCGTACCGCCCAATAGCAATGCTGTCTTGTATACGGAAATTGTTGGAGAAAATGATCTTGTTTCGCCTTGATCGATGGGTTGAAACGAATGGCCTACTCTCAGATACACAATATGGGTTCCGCAGGGGCAAGGGGACGAATGATTGTCTTGCGTTGCTTTCTTCAGAAATTCAAATGGCTTACGCCGAAAAAAAACAAATGGCTTCAGTATTCTTGGACATAAAGGGGGCCTTTGATTCTGTTTCAATAGAGGTTTTGTCAGACAAATTACAATCTCGGGGTCTGCCGCCTCTATTGAATAATATGTTATATAACTTGCTTTGTGAGAAACATTTGAACTTTTCTCACGGAGATTCGGCAGTAAGTCGGGTCTCTTACATGGGCCTCCCCCAGGGCTCATGTTTAAGCCCCCTTTTGTACAACTTCTACGTAAGCGACATTGACAATTGCCTTACACAAAATTGCAGCCTAAGACAACTTGCAGATGATGGAGTGGTGTCTGTCGTAGGATCAAACGAATCCGACCTGCAAGGTCCCTTACAAGATACTTTGAACAATTTTTCAACCTGGGCCATTGGGCTAGGGATCGAATTCTCCACGGAGAAAACAGAGATGGTGGTTTTTTCTAGGAAGCATAAACCAGCAAAACCAAAGCTTCAACTTTTGGGTAAACCGATCACTCATGCTATGTCATTCAAGTATCTTGGGGTCTGGTTCGACTCTAAATGTACTTGGGGGGCCCATATTAGGTATCTGAGTAAAAAATGTCAACAAAGAATAAACTTTCTCCGTACAATTACCGGCACCTGGTGGGGAGCCCATCCCGAAGATCTTATAATGTTGTATCGAACAACTATTCTCTCAGTGATGGAGTATGGCAGTTTCTGTTTTCAATCAGCTGCCAAAACACACCTCATTAAACTCGAGCGAATTCAGTATCTTTGTCTCCGTATCGCGTTGGGATGTATGCCCTCAACGCATACCATGAGTCTCGAGGTTTTGGCAGGCCTATCCCCACTAAAAGATCGCTTCAATTTATTATCTCTTCGGTTCCTCATCCGGTGTAAGGTTATGAACCCATTGGTGATCGGAAATTTTGAGCAGCTGATCGAGCTAAATTTTCATTCTGGATTCATGAGCTCATATCATGAATTCGTCTCCATGCAGGTTAATCCTTCTTCGTATATTCCCAACCGTGTTTGTTTTCCTGACTACATCAATTCCTCTGTGCATTTTGATCTGTCCATGAAGCAGGATATCCATGGAACATCAGACTATCTTCGATCGAGGATCGCTCCAACGATCTTCGATGAAAAGTATGGGGGTATTAATTGTGATAATATGTACTTTACTGATGGGTCCACTATAAACGAGTCCACAGGATTTGGAGTGTTCAACGAATTTTTTAGCACCTCACACAGTCTTCAGAATCCTTGCTCAGTGTATATTGCTGAATTGGCAGCAATTCATTGGGCGCTGGACAGCGTCGCCTCACGACCTGTTGAACACTATTACATTGTAACGGATAGTCTTAGCTCTGTCGAAGTTCAGTCTGTTTAGTGAGGCCGGAAAAGCACTCGCCGTACTTCCTTGAGAATACGAGAAATTTTGAGTGCTTTATCCAGACGCTGTTATGTCATTACCTTTATCTGGGTCCCTTCACATTGCTCCATTCCGGGTAATGAGAGGGCTGACTCATTAGCAAAGGTAGGTGCAATTGAAGGCGATATTTATCAGCGTCAAATCGCCTTCAATGAATTTTATTCTTTAGTCCGCAAAAATACCATCGCTAACTGGCAACGCAAGTGGAATGAAGATGAATTGGGCCGGTGGTTTCACTCGATTATCCCAAAGGTTAGCCTCAAACCGTGGTTCAAAAGTCTGGATTTGAGTCGGGACTTTATTCGCACCTTCTCCCGACTCATGTCCAATCACTGTTCGTTAGATGCACTACTCTTTCGTTTCAATCTTGCCAGCAGCAATCTCTGCGTTTGTGGCCAAGGTTATCACGACATCGAGCACATTGTTTGGTCGTGCGAGGTGTATCTGGTCGCCAGATCGAATTTAGAAAACTCCCTTCGGGCCCGAGGAAGACAGCCCAATGTGCCGGTGAGAGATGTGTTGGCTCGGTTAGACCTTGATTACATGTCCCATATATATGTTTTCCTTAAAGCTACAGATCTTCGTGTGTGATTGTCCCTACATCCTTATACCCTCATTTCCTTCCTTTGCGGGTAATTCGTCCCCTTGCTATAAATAGTAGAATAAGTTGAAATGTAAATACACTATAGATATACGAATAGATTTATAAATTGAGTGTTCATCAACATTGTTACAATTTCCTTATATCCCATCCTTCTCCTAAAAATATGTCACCCTCCTAAACTCGAGTACACCGCGAGTAATCGGTTTTCCACCTTACTAACCATAGATGTAAGAAAATTGTTTATATATATAGTTTTAAAATTATATTTAAGAATTCGGCTCCTTTAAACTTAAGTAACTGAGCCTGTAAAAATAAACGAATTAAAAAAAAAAAAAAAATACAACCCGTGACGATCGCGGAAGATATGTTGTCAAGTTACCGAAAAGACTCGAATTAATTTCCCAGTTGCGGGACAATAAGTATAACGCTCAACGTCGTTTCCTTGCACTTGCACCTTGCACAAATTGGAAGCAAATCTTGAACTCAAAACCATGTATCACGAGTTCATTCATGAATATATATCGATGGGCCACATGCGGGAAATATCGGCGGAAAATGATCAGTCGCCTCAATATTTTTTACCCCACCACGCGGTGTTACGCCCCGAAAGTTCGACGACGAAGCTTCGTACTGTTTTCGACGCGTCATGCAAATCGCAATCCGGACTGTCGCTCAACGATGTGTTATTGACCGGACCCACAATACAACAATCGCTCATCGCTCTAGTAATGCGATTCCGCATGCATGCGTACGTGGTAACCGCCGATATCGCCAAAATGTACCGCCAAATAATGGTACATCCTACCGATCAGCCACTACAGCGGATTTATTGGCGAGATGATAAAAACACAACGCTCAAAATATTCCAGTTACAGACGGTTACTTATGGCACCAATTTTTACATGGACGATCTTCTTACTGGCTGCGAAGATCTCAACAAGCTGAAAGAAACATGCTCGCAACTCGTTTCCATGTTAGACTCGGCTGGATTTCAGCTACGTAAATTTTCGTCAAACTCCCAGGATGTCCTCAACATGATCCCAGAGCATCTGAGGGAGTCAAAAACCATTCTCGAGTTTGAATCTGGTTCCTCAATCAAAACCTTGGGATTGCTGTGGGAACCAGCATCAGACTTTATCAGTTATAATGTTCCTGATTGGTCACCTATTGAAAGATATACAAAACGAATTATGTTGTCGCGGATGTCGAGTCTATTTGACTCACTTGGATTGTTGGGTCCTCTCGTTGTGACTGCAAAAATCACAATGCAGCTCGTATGGAAGGAACAAATTCCATGGGACAGTACCTTGCCCCCTGTCATTCGTCAAATGTGGGAAGAATATCAAGTACAAGTAGCCCAAATCAGAAACATACGCATTCCACGATTTGTATTGTCCCTCTGCAAAAATAGTGCATTGCAGATGCACGGATTCTGCGATGCTTCCATGCAGGCCTACGGAGCATGCATATACGTACGATCTATTGCTCCTGACGAATATTGTACTGTTCGCCTGATCGCCACCAAATCTCGTGTCGCTCCCCTAGAAGTGAAGTCGATCGCTCGACTAGAGCTGTGCGCAGCTCTTTTGCTTTCGCAACTAACCAATACCGTTTTGGATAGCATTGGTCGCGTCTAAGAGAT
This sequence comes from Toxorhynchites rutilus septentrionalis, assembly GCF_029784135.1. Taxonomy (NCBI): domain Eukaryota; kingdom Metazoa; phylum Arthropoda; class Insecta; order Diptera; family Culicidae; genus Toxorhynchites; species Toxorhynchites rutilus. The sequence goes on from NC_073744.1 coordinate 199,582,010, forward strand.
ATTTCTGTGGACCGACTCTACTATAGTCTTACACTGGCTAGCGGCGACACCGTCAACTTGGCAGACCTTTGTCGCGAACAGAGTCGCCGAAATACAACGACTTACACCCAATGTAGTTTGGAGACACGTTCCCAGTTTGGAAAATCCCGCCGATCTGCTTTCGAGAGGGATGATCTCAAAGGATCTAATGGACAGCTCGTTGTGGTGGAATGGGCCGGAATGGTTAGCTACAACCAACCACCCTTGGCCTGATAACATTCGTCCTTCCCAGCAAGTTGCAGATCAATTTTTGGAATCTCGCAAAATATCACTCCATTCATCGTGTTCACCGTCTGAGTTAATTGAACAATATTCCTCATTGACAAAATTACTCCGCATAGCATCTCTCTGTCGTCGTTTTGCACACAACAGTGGTTCTGGCAATGTACGTCGTCTGGGTCCACTCACGAAGCTAGAAATAAGACAAACATTATTGTCACTGATACGACTAGTCCAGAAACAGCATTTTCCTGCAGAAATAAGCGCTCTCGCTGCGGGAAGATCTGTATCTCGTTCATCGCGTCTACGTTACCTCCACCCCATGCTACAGAATGGCCTCATTCAAGTTGGTGGCCGGTTACATTTTGCCAAGATTTCGCCTGACAGGAAGTTTCCTTTCGTGTTACCGGATAAAAATCCGTTAACTTCTTTAATTGCAGACACAATACATCAACAAACGCTGCACGGAGGATCACAACTGCTCCTGTCGACCATTCGTCACGAATTTTGGCCGTTAGGAGGTCGAAATCTGGCCAGAAAGACCGTCCACAATTGCGTGACATGTGCGAAGGCAAAGCCTCGAACCATTGAGCAACTTATGGGTCAACTCCCACCGGAAAGAGTTTCACCAGCATATCCATTCCAGTTTGTAGGAATAGATTACGCCGGACCCATTTACCTACGACAAAACACACGGAAAGGAGCACCTATTAAGGCTTACGTAGCGGTGTTTGTTTGCCTGGTGGTGAAGGCATCACATCTCGAACTAGTAACCGACTTAACTTCAGCTGCTATCATCGCCGCACTTCGCCGGTTCATAGCCCGACGCGGGGTGCCAACTACCGTGTACTGTGATAACGCCACTAATTTCACAGCAGCGCAACGTGAGCTAAAAGAGCTACGCCAACAGTTTCTTTCACAGAAACACAAGGAAGCAGTACACAACGAAGCCAGCACACTCAAGATCGAGTTTCACTTCATCCCGCCACATGCCCCAACGTTCGGTGGCCTGTGGGAGGCGTGCGTGAAGTCTTTCAAACACCACCTCCGCAGAATAGTGGGGAATAGTCTACTCTCAGCTGAAGCCGTTTCCACAGTGTTGGCTCAAATCGAAGGCGTTTTAAACTCTCGGCCAATAACTCCCCTCTCGTCTGACCCAAGCGAACTACAGGCCTTAACGCCAGGTCATTTTTTGATTGGCCGTCCGATTCTGACATTACCAGAACCTGACCTCTCGGAGATACCGACGTCTCGGCTTGATATGTGGCAGAAGATGCAGCTTTTAACTCAGCACTTTTGGAGACGTTGGCAGGACGAATACTTGTCCACGTTGCAGACTCGCTACAGGTGGACAACAGTCAACCAAAACCTCCTCATTGGATCAATCGTGCTTATACGGGATGATAATCAACCAATAGGGAAATGGTCCATGGGGAGGGTTACGGATGTTCACCCAGGAGAGGGTGGACTCGTACGGGTTGCCACCCTCAGGATACCCAGCGGAAAATTAATAAAGCGTCCGATAACCAAAATCTGTCGACTACCAGTGGAAGTGGATGCTGTCACCGTAGCCGAGCGTCCACAATCAACGACCGAACCTCCAGCACAAACCGTATAAAAAAAATATATTTGAATTATAAAATGAATAATGTTGAAATGACTTTCAAGGTGGCCGGCATGTAAAATACAATTTAAAGCCAATTAATTTGTTGTTGAACCCTATCGAATACATAAGACAGATATGCCATCAGAACAAAATATTTCATGTCTATTGATTAAATCGGCTGGTCACCACACAGATGTAATTACAATCAGTGTCAATAAAGATCTCGAAGCATCAGCATCGTCTTTCGTCTCGATCTCGTTCGGCTTATTTTTCCATTATTGGAAGAAATTAAAATTTCGTCGTTTTTCGAATTAATCTCCTCTCGTACATCGCAATTCGCGAATTATACTTAGTGTCGTCTCGAACAGCGACCAAACTGGCAGAATGGTTATTTAAAAAAAAAAATTCGTTGCATTATAAAATTATATCCGCAGTTATAAACAAGCGACTTGAATTAAACTACAGCGTAGTTCTACGTCAACAATGCGGTCGTGTCTTGAACACAACCTCCTATATATTTTTTTTTCTCTAGCAGATGACACGAAACATACACTCAAAAAAATAATCATGTCAAAGTTACGTGAAAATATACATGAATATTATCCATTGATCAATTCATGCCAAAATTACAGGATTGACATATGGATGCATAGCAGACGATAGCAATATATAAATATAGTGATCCGTATGTGACATTCCAGTAATATATACTGCTAGACGCATAACATTCACATGGCAAAACGTATAGTGGTTATCCAGGTCATTGCAGATGAATCACACATATTTCATATTTTTTAGTATCATTTCAGAAAAAAGAAAGATGTGGTGCAGTGGTGATTTGAATTTATGTTTACATTTTTGTGTTATCAAAACGAATTCCTAATTCTAAATAACATAATTTTTCTATTAATTCCGGCATTTATTATATGTATTATTAATGGTGGGATGGTAGAATTATCGATATTCAAAATGTCAACTTTTGGTGAACATCCAAATAGGCAGTAATATTAAATAATTTCTATTCATTTCTTCATCGGCTAAATCCTGAATCGAGGAGACAATTCTCCTATCTCTTTCCACTGTTATAATTGAAGGGAGTTTTAAACCGGTTGTTATACTTAAGTACTTGAATAGTTTGAAATCAGAGTTCATGTCTTAAAATAAGGATTTCATTTTATACATTGTACTTTGGAACATAAAAGCAGTTTCTGAATCCGGTATAACTAAATTTAAACTTTCAATGTAGGTAGAAATTTCAGTTAACATTGCTGTAACATCTTTGTGACAATGGTACACATCTTTTCTTGTAAGATTGGTTTTCGCGTGTAGACCTAACGTAAAATCTAGAGTATATTTATCAAATATATTTAAACTATTTACTGATAATATTTCCGATGCTGTGTTATTATCTGCTTTATTTATTTCTGAAGCTGGTCCTTCCTCAGCACTTGTCACTTGCTGCGGTTCACCGTGATGTGTAATTGATGTTGAATGGTTTCTAAAGGGTGTGTCACATCAAATTGCATCACGGAAAAAACGCGGTAGAATTTCGCCCAGTGGACCGATTCTTTTGAAAATTTTAGACAGTAAAATAAAAACTATTAAACAACTTTTGGCATTTTCTTTTTATTCATACTTCGAGCCCAAGCCCGTATGTTCGCACCTTCCTCTTTACCTCGTCCATAAGGTTCTGTACAACGTCAGGTTGTAGTTTTTTTTGAACAGAAATCCATTTTCTCTTGATGTCCGCCTCCGATTTGACAACTTTTGGGTTCTTCCGGAGGGCCTGCTTCATAATCGCCCAATATTTCTCTATTGGGCGAAGCTCCGGCGCGTTGGGCGGGTTCATTTCCTTTGGCACGAAGGTGACCCCGTTGGCTTCATACCACTCCAACACGTCCTTTGAATAGTGGCACGAAGCGAGATCCGGCCAGAAGATGGTCGGGCCCTCGTGCTGCTTCAATAGTGGTAGTAAGCGCTTCTGTAGGAACTCCTTAAGGTAAACCTGCCCGTTTACCGTGCCGGTCGTCACGAAGGGGGCGCTCCGCTTTCCGCAAGAGCAGATCGCTTGCCACACCATGTACTTTTTGGCAAACTTGGATAGTTTCTGCTCGCGAATCTCCTCCGGAACGCTGAATTTGTCCTCTGCGGAGAAGAACAACAGGCCCGGCAGCTGACGAAAGTCCGCTTTGACGTAGGTTTCGTCGTCCATTACCAGGCAATGCGGCTTCGTCAGCATTTCGGTGTACAGCTTCCGGGCTCGCGTCTTCCCCACCATGTTTTGCCTTTCGTCGCGGTTAGGAGCCTTCTGAACCTTGTATGTACGCAGGCCCTCCCGCTGCTTGGTCCGCTGGACGAATGAACTTGACAAATTCAGCTTATTGGCGACATCCCGGACTGAACTTCTCGGATCACGTCTAAACTGCTTAACTACGCGCTTGTGATCTATTTCACTGACGGAGCATCCATTTTTGCCGTTCTTCACCTTCCCGTCGATGGTTAGGTTCTCGAAGTATCGTTTTAGTACTCTGCTGACCGTGGATTGGACGATTCCCAGCATCTTACCGATGTCCCGATGTGACAACTCCGGATTCTCGAAATGAGTGCACAGGATTAATTCACGACGCTCTTTTTCATTCGACGACATTTTTCCAAATTTACGAAAAATGGACAGTGAAGCATGGCCAACGTGATCTATACACTCTGATCTGATTATAAGCGAAAGCTTAAGATATAATTCCTAAAAATTAAATTTCTACAGCGTTTTTTCCGTGATGCAATTTGATGTGACACACCCTTTATGTATGTTGGATAGTTCTGCCATGAAGTGGTTATTTTTGTGTTTTTTGAAAGGATAGAATTTCGAGAAAATCTGATCGTAAGATATTATTGTGCATCGATATCTGAATTCCGTTGGTATCGAATGAAATACTTTGAGGTGATGGAGATATGCATGACCAGTTGTAAATGATTGGTTACAATCCGTCATCATACAACTAATCATTTTGTTGATTCGACAGATGTCGTTGGCAGCTTATTAGCTCTCATAAAATTGCGTAGTTTGTTCACACTTGCGTAGGAGTCGCGCTGCGGAATCTTATAGATTTCACTACTTATAAAGTGCCATACGAATTTGGACAGGTGTTCCCAGGACAGTAGAAAATTTAATAAGCACATCTGTAGGGAAACTAACGCAATTCGACTGGTTCACCGGATTGTGGACGGGACACTGTTGGCGCGGATAAGTAATGGAAAAAAACTATTCAATTCCTTTGCTCGAAATTGTATTTGACCGACGATATAATTTTTGATGCGTACTCTGTGAACTATCTACGTAGAAAGAGGCTGAAGCTATCGGTGTATCTAGTTTTATCTGTCTTTCGTTTCGTTCTGTGACAAAAGGGATTATAAAACTATTATGTGCTTTGTGCGTATGCAGATTAGATTTTTGAGATAATAATGATCTGCGCGATAAAGTGTGAGCGTAGGCAAATCATTTAGGGTACCGAGTCTATTATTGACCTAAGCTTGAACAACATCAACTGTTCGCGCTGCCGATGAAAGTTCATATCGCAAATCACCGTACTGCACAAAATACCGATGACCGAGATCTTTCAAGCTACTCCCTAGGAAAACCAACTTTGGTTCGATTGGAAATCCTCGTTTGCTGTATCTTGTGTAGACTTTTGTAGTATTAGAAAGTATCTCGTTCTCGTCCTTAGCAAAAATAATTGTGTCTTCCTGGGCAACATAGATGGTTGGCTTATATATAACACCAGCAGATATAGGAGTTAACACGGTGTTCAGAAGAGAAGTAAGGCACATACTATGGTATCTAAAATAAACGAAACCGTTAGAATAAAATTTAAGTATTCAACGTTGATATAATGATATATTATAACAGCCATTCCATGTTAAACCGATAAAGTGGTTCTCAGATTTCTGTGAAAAGCGGTAGTTTTGTTCCTTATCGCAAAATTTTAAGCCCGTATTTTTCTATTTCCCATTAGGGTGCCTATTTCCGTTTCAGAGTGGTCCAATAAATGGATTTTCCCCCTTTTTCCGAAAATCACTTTTTCCAAAAATTCATAACTTTTGAACTACTGGGCCGATTCGGATGATCAACATATCAAGTTGAAGCCAACTAGCCAGTTTTTCTTGAAAAACATAGCACTTGCGAATAAACTGGATTTTGCTTTTGAAGTTATAGATTGTTTTTGTTTTTCATAGTTTACATGGTCTCAGGATCAAGGGCGCTTTTTTATATTCTTTCTTGAAAGCTGAGGATTTTTTACATAACATATCTACAATCCAAAGATGCTTTATATGTCGTTCTTGAGTTACGCTTTTTTCAAAGTTAACTGATGGTACGAAAATCATTATTCTCCTTTTTTCCAAAAATGGCTTTATTTTTCAAAAATCCATAACTTTTGAACTACTGCGCTGATTCAGATAATCCACACATCAATTTGAAGCCAATGAAAAAAATACAACACTTGCGTAAAAACTAGTGGTTACATTAATGTAGTCTAGTCACCTAGGAATATAGAATGAAAAATTAAAACGTGTTAAATTTCATAACTCAAAAACAAAAAACACCCCTCTGACATTCGAATATGTTATGTGAAAAAACCTCAGCTTTCAAGAAGAAAAATAAAAAAATATGATGCCGTTGGTCCCGAAACCATGAAAACTATGGAAAACAATTACAGCCAATAATTACGGGAACAAAATTCTATTTTTTCCCAAGTATAATATTTTTCTTAACAAGAATAGCTCATTGGCTTTAATTTGATATGTCGGTCCAGTAGTTCAAAAGTTATGAATTTTTGTGGTGGAAAAAAGAGGTCAAAAGGATTTTTCGAACAATCGGTTAATTTTGAAAAATCGTAACTCAAGAACAAGAATAACGCCTCCCTGATTTCTGGATATTTTATGTAAAAAAACCTCAGCTTTCAAGAAAAATTATAAAATATATAGCGCCCTTGGTCCCGAGACCATGTAAACCATAAAAAACAAATACAATCAATAATTTTGAAAACAAAATCATTTTTTTTTTGCAAATGTAATACTCTTTCAAAGAAGACTAGTTTATTGCCTTTAATTTGATATATTCATCATCGGAGTCAGTCTAGTACTTCACAAGTTTTGAATTTTTGGAAAAAAGGAGAAAAAGTTGATTATTCGTACCACCCCAAAATGGAAATGGTCACCTTAATGAAAAAATACGGGTCTAATGTTTTGCGGTAAAGAACAAAATTACCACTTTTCACGAAAAGCTGAAAACCACTATATCGATTTCACATGGAATGGCTGATAAACTTTCTTTACATAACTAGATAGAACATTTATGTTACGCAACCATTACTATTAATAGAATGCATTAGTTATAACTTGTCTAACAATTACAATAGGTTTAATAACACAACTTGTTTCTTGATATAGAAATAAAAAAATGTTGTGCTTGGTTTTGCCGGTAGCTTAAGTTGCTAGTTACATTGGACAGATTACACATTAATAATTTATAAAAGGAACATCAGATTCTGGAGAAGGTACACGGTAAATAAGAATATTTGAATATACCTTCATTCAAATCTTTTAGATATGGTAATAATTCTACCGCTGAAGGATCCTTCGAGGTGGTTTCGAAGTACGCTTCTAAATCAGCACCGACACTTTTGAGAGTGTTCAAACCTTTGATCACCGTTGGAAACAGTTCAATGAAATCAGAATCAATCTACAAACGAAACATAACATATAAATGTTCAATAAATTAAAATTTGCTAAATAGAATGAAATCAAGAATTTTCTCATGGGATTTCCTGCTTTTAAAGACTAGTATGCGATAGATGGATAAACTTACCAGTTGGTAACCAAAAGCGTTTTTGTAGTGCGGAAACTCCGCCAAAAGTTTCGGCAATGTTTTCACATTTCCAAGATATTGTTTTCTGAAGGAATAACTTGCTGCCCATTTATCCAGTACTGTAGACCAAGAATTTTGATTGAGCATCAACCACTCTACTGCTTCATTGATGCTTGGCTGATCGTCGTAAACTATACCTTTCGATCGCTTCTCGTGAATCGTTTCTTTTTTGTCACTCTTCCTCTTACTTTGTTTCAGATTGCCAATTTTATTCGCGATTTTGCCGTCCGGGTTTTATTTCATCTCTCCCTCGTGGTATATAGTAGTTGTCCTATGAAATATTGCATTAATTTCATTATTTGATCGTTATCGTATATTTCTTACCTTTTTTTCTGATCTAAACAACATTATTATTGTTCGATTGAATGTTTCCAAATCATCTGCCTTCAACTTCTTTTTCAACGTGAAATGATATTGAGCTACAATGCCAGCCAGTTGTAATTGTTTCGCTTCCGACAGCTCCCCTACATTTGCTCTATTAATAATTTCTTTTCTGATCTCAGTTTTCTCAAGCAGGGTTCTCAATACGTTTGTAGTCAGTACAGTTCGTTGAGGAGAACTGCTTAACTTGTCGGGAACATCATACTCGGAAGGTTCGCTTTCAACATTTCCTTAACCTATACATTCGCAACTTTTTTCTGTTGGACTGTTTTTTGATGAAACTTCCCAATCAATGACCGCTGGCAGTTCTAATGTCACTTGTTCAACACACTCTTCCGGATTACTCGCTTCCACCTCGGTTTTCACCAACACTGGATCCTGTTCCAATAGCTCCTCCGCTGATGTATCGAGCTGATCTACAACAGGCGCTGCATTTGAATGCAATGTTTTCCGTACCGCGTCGCTGTTCAAAAGAGCTGCTATTTGCTGTTTCTGAAATGTAAACGTATATAAAAATTTTCATAAACATGGGATATATGATACAAGTAATTACGTTTCGTTTTCTCCAAGCACTTATCCGTTCAGAAAGGTTTTTATAAGACCAATCTGTTCCACAAGGCTCTAAGATTCGACGGAAGTCCTCTAAATCGAATGTCAATAACTCGAATATTCCAAGTTCACAATCCGAAAAACCGTGAAAAAACAATAGAATAAATAAAATCCGGTTGTATTTAATATTTTACAGGTGTAAAATCGAAGTTATACTTACCATTCTGTGTAATTCGCCAGCACGGGAATCCACCATTTTGCTCCTATATTGCGAATCACGTCTTATCTGGGCTAATGCTTGAATGCGAAAGGGGCCGATCACGGAGCTTGGTGTCGCACGACCGTAATCGTTTGTTGATGCGTTGCCAGGGGAGATGCCATAACAGGGGTGTATATGCTGGGGCGGATGCCATAAAGCTATCGGTACTCTGCAGTGCTACCAGCATACATTCGAGCATCCACACATCTCCCCCCTTCTCCAAAGAGAAGAGAAAACAGAAAAAAAAACCTTGTAATAAACAAAATCGAACAAATATTTTCCCTTTCCATAGGATTTATTTTTATTTGCCATAGGATTTCTTTAATTAATTCTATTCAGTCTGATCGATTCTTCTTCTACACTATGAATGTAGTTCTCCAGGTAGCCTGGTTTACGTTTCTCCCGCGTCGGTCGCTGAATTCCGTCTGATTGCAATGTGGATCTTTGCACTGGGGACTGTTCTGCAGTAGATCCTATACCACTACCGTCAGCTGTGCTCATCACTCCTTCTGAATTCCTCCAATCGCTCACCTTTTTTGTCTGTGATACGTGCCTGTTCAAAATCTGTCCGTTTTCGTCACAAAGGACAAGCATACCATTTCGTTCTTTCATTACTGTGTACCTTCGGGGATCAAATCGAGACTCTGCTTTCGCACGAACATGACGTTCCACAACTACTGTGTCTCCTGGTCCAACCCGGCACATACGCGCACCACGTTTAGTGTCCTCTCGTCGCTTTGATTGTATTTTGGACTCTCGATCTCTTGAATTCAGTAGGTTATCGTCGAACGTAGCTTTTCCGCGACAGAGGAGAGGCAGTCCACGCTTTATTCTTCTTCCCGTCATTACCTCCTCTGGTGGTATCCCTGTGACGGAGTGTGCAGCAGCGTTGTAGGCATGGATCGCCGCTTTCAGTTCAGTTTTATAATTTGTCCCATTTGAAGCCGCCGCAGTCATCGCTTTATTTATCAGCTTCATGCAGCTCTCTGCCAGGCCGTTTTGTTGTGGGTACAGTGGTGTGGAGAAGATTGCGTGAATATCGTGCTCAAGGCAATATTCTTTATATCCTTCCCCGGTTAAAGGAGGATTTTATGTGTTTCGGGTAACCTTCTCTGTCGAAAATTTCATCCAAAACAGATCTTGTATGCTCAAAATTTGTGGATCTAACAGGTTTAGCAATCAGATATCTAGACCGGTAGTCCACTATTACCAAGATTGAGACATTATTGAACTTCAAATAGGGCCCGTTGAAGTCTACGGCGACCGTCTCCCACACCGAATCGGGAGTGAAAACTCTTGCCATGGGAGTAGGTCTTTCGGGTCTTCCGTTGGTTACGCACACCGCACATGAATTCGTCCATGCCTCCGCATCCTTCGACATACCAGGCCACCATACGCGTTGTCTTAAGATGCTTTTGAATTTTGCCGTTGATGGATGGCCTTCATGAGCAATTTGTAGCGTTTTCTGACGTAAAGCCTCTGGTATGACTGCTGTGCCGGTTTTAACCAACATTCCGTCACGCAGGGTTAAATCATCACGAAGTGCTTCATATCTCTTCAGTTCCCATGGCCAAATACCCGTCTCAAGAGCATCTGTTACCTATTGGGTTACAAATTCAAATTAAAGGATTATATCAAGACAAATATATATATATATACCTTTATAAGCTGTGAATCTATCGCCGTTGCCTGTTTAATTTCATTCTCTGTTAGGAATCCCACTTGGCTCACTTCAAGGGATGCGATTTCCCACGGGCTTGTTTCTTCTTCAAATGGACCGTCTGCACCTTCGTACAGCCTTGACGACGGATCCGCGATGTTCTCTTTCCCTCGCACATATTCCACATCAAAGCAATAAGGGCTAAGTCTAAGTGCCCATCCGTCAGCACGATTCAAAGCTCGTTTAGAGTCTTCGCGCAATCTGTTTAGGATGAACGTGAAGCCCTGAGCATCAGTTCGAAGCGTAAAGGGTCTTCCCAGCAGGAAATATGCGAAGTGCTCCACAGCCCACACCGCGGCCAACGCCTCTCGTTGGTTTTGTGGGTACTTCTTTTCGGTTGTTGTCAGAGCTTTCGATGCGAAGCTAATGACGCGGGGGGAATTTCTGCTATCGTCCTGAATCAGGACGGCACCAAGAGCATGTGGTGATGCGTCCGTATATAAAATAGTCCTGTCTGTTTCCGAGAAATATCCAAGTGAAGTAGTACACTGGACAATGCGGTTCTTCAATTGATCAAATGCTGCCGCCTGCTCCTTGCCCCAGGACCAAACATTCTGACTAGTGATCGCCCACAACGGCCCTGTTATATTAGCAAAGCCTTGAATGTAGGGGCTTAAGAAGGAAGCCAAACCCAGGAAGCTACGTAGCTCGGAAATGGTGTTCGGTTGCCTGAACCTTCGAATATCCTTCACTTTCGCTTCGTCGATGTTAAACCCTTTTTCATCCAACTCGTGTCCCAGAAATTTTATACGACTGCAATCGAATTCGCAATTACTGGTATTCACCGTCAAGTGATTCTCTTTCAGAATCTTCAATGTTGGGATGGCAACCACTGCGCGGTTTGCCCCTACTGTTAAACTACGACACTGCTAAAGAATACTGTCATCAGTATATTCATTCTGTAAACCATACGAGCAAATATAACACGTGTTTTACTTTTACATTAAAAGTGTGTTCTCTATTTTTTCTTATTCGGTCTTCCTCTTGACCCATCCGAAACCTCAAAAGGTTATGGGCCCAGGACGTTTAAGTGTCGAGCAATAGTTTATTCGATATAAGGATGGAGGAAGTGCAAAGTGATCGTTTTCATGTTGCCCTATTTGATGGATCAAATTATTCCGCTTGGAAGTTTCGAATACAAGTGCTTTTGGAAGAGCACGAACTGTGGGATTGTATTCAAACGGAGCTTGGTGATTTGATGGAATTAGTGGAACAGGAGGACGACGATGCGGCGCAGAGTGCGGAAAAGAAAAAGTTACGTGACCATCGTCTAAAAAGAGAACGAAAATGTAAATCGATATTGATTTCGAGGATTCACGATTCGCAGCTGGAGTACGTTCAGGAAAAATCCACACCGAAGCAAGTTTGGGATGCACTGAAGCGCGTTTTCGAAAGGAGGAGCATCGCTAGTCGAATGCATTTAAAGCGTCAAATGCTTAGTATGCGGTTCGACGGTGGCCGATTGCAAGAACACTTTCTTCGTTTTGACAAGCTGTTACGAGAGTATCGTGGAACTGGCGCGGACATGGAGGAGCTGGATGCGGTATGTCATTTACTGTTGACTCTCGGACCGTCGTATTCAACCGTCGTTACCGCCCTCGAAACAATGCCGGAAGACGCCCTGTCAATGGAATTTGTGAAATGTCGTTTGTTAGACGAGGAAACGAAGAAAAGAAGTGTCAATTCGGAGAAGTTTGATTCCAACAGTGATACAGCTGCATTTTCCGGAGCGAAGCAATCAAAGAAGATACGGTGTTTCAGGTGCCAGAAAGAAGGACACAAGTTGGTCGATTGTCCGGACAAAAAGAAGCCATCGAATCAGAAAGGGCAACGTAATTCGAAGGCGAATGTTGCTGATTCGACCGATCGGGATGGTGTAAGTTTTGTTAGTGTTAGTGGTCTTGGTGCTGAGCAGACACAACGAACAAAATGGTTCATCGATTCCGGAGCGTCAGACCATTTGGTTCGAGACAGAGAACTTTTCATAGACCTATATCGATTGAAGAAGCCGGTCGAAATTGCTGTCGCGAAAGACGGTGAGTCCATCGTCGCAGAACATAGTGGTACAGTGAAAGTGTTATCAATTGTGAACGGAAGAGGTATTGAATGCACTGTGAAAAATGTTCTCTTCATACCGCAATTGCCATATAACTTGTTTTCGGTGCTACGTGTCGAAAAAGCCGGTATGCGTGTGGTGTTTGAACACGGAAAAGCGTTGATCTATCGCGAATCCGAAATTGTTGTCAGTGGAACGCGTCGCGAATCACTGTATGAGCTGGATTTTCAACCGATCGGTAAAAGTGAAAACGAAAAATCGTTGTTGTCGTGCGGTAGGGTTCAGAAAGACTTCGAACTATGGCATCGTCGGTTTGGTCACATATCTGAGAAGAATATGGAAGTGCTTATTCGCAACGACATGGTATTGGGACTAAAAGTGGACGTTGACAAGAAGAGGTGTGACATGATCGTTTGTGAGCCGTGTATCGCTGGGAAGCAGACGAGAAACCCGTTCTCGCAGAATGAAAACAGACGTTCGTCGCGTGTCCTCGAGCTCGTTCACTCGGATGTGTGTGGTCCTGTGACGCCAGTCGGGCTGTTTAATTCGAAATTCTTCGTAACGTTTATCGATGATTGGACGCATTTCACAATGGTGTTTTTGATGGAATCGAAAAGTGAGGTACTCCGTTGTTTTGAACAATACGAAGCGTTGGTGACAGCGAAATTCGGGAAGAGAATTTCCCGATTACGGTGTGATAATGGAGGTGAGTACACCGGTAAATGTTTTAAGAAATTCTGTGCGGAAAAGGGGATTCAGTTGGAGCTGACAGTCCCATATACACCTGAACAAAACGGTGTCAGCGAGCGGATGAACCGCACACTAATTGAGAAGGCTAGAGCAATGTTGATCGATTCGGGTGTAAGCAAGGAGTTTTGGGGGCAAGCTGTGCAGACAGCAGCGTATTTGCTAAACAGAAGTCCTACATGTGCGGTACAGTCGCAGAAAACGCCATTCGAGTTGTGGGAAAACAAGAAACCAGACGTTTCAAAACTGAGAGTGTTTGGGTGTTCAGTATTTGTACATGTGCCATCACAGCTTAGAAAGAAACTGGATTCGAAATCGTGGCGTGGATTTTTTTCTCGGTTACTCTCCAAATGGCTACAGAGTATGGGATACAGTTAGCCGCAGAATTGTAACCGCTCGAGATGTCGACTTTGTGGAGACAGAGATCAAGGGAAAGCGAAAGCCGTTAACTGTTGACCAATATATTAGAGTTTCGTCGAACCATGTTACAGAGATTGATGAAGATACAGCTAGAAATAGTGATGATACTGCTTCGTCTGCCGACGAGTATAATAGCTTTGTGTATGATGAAGAGGAGGAATCTGTAAGACAAGTTCGTGAAGGTGAATGCGTTGATGAAGGAGATGACAACGGTGTGGTCGAAGCAAAGCCACAGCGAAACCGTGCTCCACCTGTTTGGCATAAAGACTTTGAAATGGACTATGTCGGATTCGCACTGAATGTGATGAGCTATGTTGACAATATTCCGAGTACGATTACGGAATTGAAGAAACGAGACGATTGGGACAACTGGAGAGCAGCTATAAAAGAAGAAATGGATTCACTTCGGCGAAATAATACATGGACTCTGACGGAGCTTCCGGCAGGTAGAAAGCCTGTTACTTGTAAGTGGGTGTTCCGCATCAAGCGAGGAGATGAAAATGTTCCGGATCGGTATAAGGCGAGGCTGGTTGCTAGAGGATTCAGTCAAAAGCAAGGCTTCGACTATACTGAAACCTACTCGCCAGTGGTGAAGCTGGACACGATACGCGCGGTATTAGCCTTGGCAAATCGAGATCGTTTACTCGTTCATCAGATGGACGTACGGACAGCGTTTTTGAACGGTAAACTTGATGAAGAGATTTATATGATGCAGCCTGATGGATTTCAGCAGGGGAAGCATCTGGTTTGCCATTTGAATCGTTCCATTTATGGACTCAAACAAGCGTCGCATGCATGGAATCAAAGATTTGACCAGTTTGTCAAGAAGCTGGGGTTCAAACAGAGTGCCAATGACCACTGTCTATACATCAAAGGAAAGGAAAAAGAAAGAATCATCGTTATAGTGTACGTGGATGATATCTTAATCGTTGGAGCGTCGCTGGCAATCGTGAAGGGCATCAAGCAGGAATTCAGCGAAGAATTTGAGATGACAGATGCTGGTGAAGTCAAGCAGTTCCTCGGGATGACGATTGACAGGAACATCGAAGCTGGAATCCTAAAGATTAGCCAGAGAGGATATCTCGAGAGCTTGCTGAGACGGTTTGAAATGATCGAGTGCAAATCAATATCTACGCCAATTGAGAATCGTCTGCGATTGCAAAAGGGAGTTGAGGAGGGAAGAATAGAGAAGCCTTACCGAGAACTAGTGGGGTGTTTAATGTATGCATCGCTTACGGCCCGACCGGACTTATCAGCAGCCGTGAACTACTACAGTCAGTTTCAGGCCTGCCCGAATGAGGAACACTGGACACACCTCAAACGGGTTCTTCGATACGTGAAAGGTACACTGGATTATGGACTAATATACAAGGCGCAGTTAGAAGCAAAATTGTTGGAGGTTTACTCAGATGCAGACTGGGCAAACGACCTCATTGATCGCCGTTCTGTTACGGGTTGTGTATACAAAGTTTACGGGTGTACAGTCAGTTGGACTACACGGAAGCAGAGCACGGTTTCATTGTCGTCTACCGAGGCAGAACTGGCAGCATTAGTTACAGCTGCATGCCATACGCTCTGGATGAAACGCTTTCTTCTAGATATAGGGCTGGAATCTGAGGACCCCATCACGATTTTTGAAGATAATCAGTCGACGATCAGGATAGTAGAAAATGAACGAGATCATGGACGCTTGAAACACGTCGACACGAAGTATCAGTTCATGAGAGAGCTTATACAACAAGCGGTGGTTGCAGTCAAGTTCGTTTGTTCATCAGAGCAGCAGGCGGATATTATGACGAAGGCTCTACCTTCGGCTTCTTTCGAAAAATTGCGATCGGCGTTGGGAATTAAACCTTGCTATGGTTGAGCAGGGGTGTTGGGATGGCAACCACTGCGCGGTTTGCCCCTACTGTTAAACTACGACACTGCTAAAGAATACTGTCATCAGTATATTCATTCTGTAAACCATACGAGCAAATATAACACGTGTTTTACTTTTACATTAAAAGTGTGTTCTCTATTTTTTCTTATTCGGTCTTCCTCTTGACCCATCCGAAACCTCAAAATTCAAAACTTGAGCTGTGGTCTTACGGAGCTCCTCCAGAGTTCTCGCAAAGATGAGGATATCATCTATGTAGACGATAATATTCTTAACACTTCCGAGAATCCTGGACATCTCACGCTGGAAGATCTCTGGGGCACAGTTGACCCCAAACATCAACCGAGTGAATCGGAACATGCCATGTTCCGACATGAAAGTTGTGAGATCCCTCGACGACTCATGTAATTCCAAATGGTAGAACGCGTTTTCCAGATCGAGCTTCGAAAAGAATTTCGCTCCGTGGAGCTGAATTCTCATCTCATCTAGCAACGGCAGGCGGTAGTATTCGCGTTTGATCGCACGATTAGGTGCCCGCATGTTCACGACTAAACGAAAGTCGTTCTTTCCTTTGGGCACCGCTGACATTCCGCTGATCCAGTCTGGAGCTGTTATTACGCGTTCTATGATGCCCTGCTGTTCCATTTCCGCTAGTCTGTTCCTCGCACTTTCTCTATAAGCCGCGGGTACATTGTAGAAAGCATTCTTCGTTGGAGGCACAGATTTGTCAACGCTGAACTTTACTTTTTTTTTTGACCATTATCAATATTGCTTTATTTACAGATTTTTATGTATACATATCAATGTAGCTTTTTAGTGTAACATTATTTTTACTTTCGTCAGGAGTTTCCAAAAAATACATAATATATCTTATGAATATTTTCATAATATTTGCTTTTTCTCCATTGTTTCTACCTCTAAGTATTGGATAGTGAAAATCTTTGAAATTAATTCCAGTTTGTTGAAATGTTCTTCCCATTACTATCTTGACGTGCTCCCATAATTGATTTATTCTTCGGCACGATGTAAATTTATGTTCCAAGGTTTCTCTCTCCCCGCAGAAGCCACAATTAGGATCTGGTCGCCGTTCTTGGTGGTACAGCTTATCGTTATGTGGTATTTTTCCATGCACTAGTAGGAAGTATGTGGATTTCTCGTCTGAGGTCAGCTTTTTGTGGTTGATATTTTTCCAAACATGTTTCCAACTTCTTGTCACCTGTTCTGTAATTTTCACCGGTGGCAACTGATCTAAAAGATGCTGATAGATCGTCATGGCCTCCGGATTATCTAAATGACTTTGTGGTAAACTACCCATTATTGTTCTAATTATTCCTATGTGGAGTAGATCTGCTGGAGTTTGTTGGGAATATGATTCCATGGACGGCAAAACTGATCTCGTTCTGATATAGCGATTAACCAAAAGGGCTTCAGTTTTTAGATTTGGTGAATGGAGTCCCAAACCAACTTGTTTCTTTGGTCGAACTACATCTGTCATCCTAACACGCTGAGCTGTAACGCCTGCCCACAAAAAATATCCAATTTTCTTCGTTATCATTCCAACATATCTGTTTGGGATAGGCAATATCGAAGCCATATACCACATTTTAGAGCAGATAAATGTGTTTAACAACACAACTTTCTGCTTGATGTTCACTATTCTCGGTTGATTCATCCATATAAGTGAATTTATATTGTGGTATATTTTATCCCAATTGAGGCAGACAGTGTCTTTTATGTTGTTTTTGAACCGTACTCCCAAAACTTTGATTTCATCTTTCTTCGCAAAACCTTCCCAGTGTTGTATCCCTGGTCCAATATCCATAGCCTCAGTTTTTCTCATATTTAGCTTTGCTCCTGCAGCCTTCTCGAACTGTTGAAAACATGTTAGGATACGATCAATTTTTGAAGGGCATCGAATAATTATAGTGATGTCATCTGCATAAGCTATCACACATTCTCTTGGAGCGCTACAAATCTCAGCAAGATTGTCCAGCAAAGGTTGCAGATAGATGACGAAAAGCAGCATACTCAAGGGGTCGCCTTGTCGTACCGATTTCTTTATCGAGAAAAGTTCGGTAACTTGACCGTTGATGATCAGCTGAGAGTTGGTTTTCATAGCTAAATTTTCTAACAGATCTACAAACTGTCTATTGAAGCCCATCATTCTCATATTTTTCAAAAGAAATGAACGGCTAACTCTGTCGAATGCATTACTCAGGTCACATGCAACTACGATTCCGCCGTTTCTTTCTTGTTTGGATAGAGCAATATGATCCCTGACTGTGCAGACCGCTTCGAATATCGTGTTTTTTCCGTTGCTGCACTTCTGGTGACTTGAAAGTACCGTTGTTGCAATTTTTTCCACCCGCTGCTTCAAAACTCTACTCAGTACTTTGTAGTCCACATTCAGTAAAGTGATCGGACGCAATGAGCTGATGCTATTATCTCCTCCTTTCTTTTTAACTAGAACTATTATTCCATCCTGTAAATCATCCCTCACGTAACCGTTTTTGATTTCATTTATTACAAGTGTTAATTCGTTCTTTATTATATCCCATTCTTTCAGATAAAACTCCCTGGTAAGACCATCCTTTCCTGGTGACTTGTTTGGTGCTGATCCTTTAATGACTGCATAAATTTCATCTTCTCCAAAATCTTCCATCAAGTGGTTATTTTCATTCAGATTCTCCATCATCGTCCTTGCCGGAAGAAAACGATCGTCATCCTCAATCTCGTCCTCATGAAATAAACTCTGATAGTGTTCCAAGATATAGCTGCGTATGTTATCTGTGTTGGTTATAGATTGCCCATCGATCGTCAAGGATGTTACGCTGGTTTCTCTTCTTCTGTTAGCTTGATCTGCCAGTTGAAATATGGAAACGTCTTCTCCTCCAAGAAAACGAAGATTCGTGTTCTTCCTGCTATTTGTGAATTTTTTCTGTTTTAGTAACATTATGGCTTTGATTTTATTTATTTCTGGTGTGCAGTCTTGATCCTTGTGCTTTTCGTATGCATTTTTCAGGCACGTGTGGTAAAAACCCATTGTGTTGTTGAATGTCCGAATAGCGATAGAATTTTTCCATTTGAAAAACGACGCAATTTTCCCTTTGGTATACGAAGACCACCAATCCGCCCATGTTGCGTAATGCCTCCTCTGTCGTGTCCAGTAAGCCCATTTATATCTGAGCTCATTCATATTTTGATCAGACAGTAAATGCTTATTCACCCTAAAGAATGGTCTATGAGTTCTTTGTATGCGTATAGGTAGTACAATGCGCATAACAACTTCTTTGTGATCGCTAAAACTGTTCGCTTGTAACTTGCAGTATCGTACGTTGGGTAAGCAGTTTGGAGTGACATAGATTCTATCGATCCTTGACATCGACCGACCACGCACAAAAGTGTAATCATTTTGCGTGTTGAATTCTCTCCACACATCTTTGAAGTTTAGCCTTTCACATAATCTTTTTAGAGCCGGACTCATATTTGATATTCCAGTGGCGTCAGCTGGATTAACTATGGAGTTGAAATCTCCCAGCAATATAGTGTATGGAGGGTAATCTTGCATGAATCTGGGCACGGTTTGATTGAAGAACTCTTCACGCGCCGATCGGTTATTTGATCCAGATGGGGCATAGATATTTAAAATTCGAACGTCATGCTCTAGATTGATGCATAATATACGAGAATCCAGGCTCCGGGACACACTGATTATTTTAATTCCATTTCGTATAGCAAAAGCCGTACCACGACAAGTTTCGCTTATATTGAATGTAATATTATAGCCGGGAATACAGAGATTTTCATTGATAACTTCCTGCATGCAAAGTATATCTAGGTCTAGTGTATATATAAGTGACTTGAGAGAGTTTATTTTGTTTTCGTTACTGATACCGTTCAGATTGATAGTTGCGAGAGTATAAGAGAAGGTTTGTCTACTGTTTATTTCTTGCATGATCGATTACGAGTTTACTTGCCGCTTGGTGCGAAGTTCTTGTTGAGCGCCGTAGCCTTTCCGAGGATTCATCATCGGAAATCTCCATAACGCCTCTCTCGGATAGTCGGGTAAGTGAGTTTGATCGGCTGCTTGTTGGTGTAGCCCTTGAGTGGCCTAAGTTGTCACTTACATTTGTTGGTATGTCGTATTCTTTCGTTGCCTTGTATTTGCTGGATATTGCTTCAGTTGTGATTTTTGCATTCGTGGTATCGGTTGAAATCTTCGGTGCTTTGTCTCGATTGTTGTGGTCTTCAAGCGATGATGCTGGTCGTTTCTGAGCTTCGTTTGCGCTAGCCTTTCCCGGGCCAGCGACAACGTCGGAGTAGAGTGATGACGATTTGTTTTGAATTTGTAAAAGTGTTCGATTTTGTGCACAACTTGATCCGAAGTGAACCTCTTGATTGCAGTGTCGGCATGTTTGGATTTGATGTGTATAGGTGACGTGTGTGTTGTATCCTCTTACGTTCACGAAGGAAGGAATAGAATGGTTTATTCGTATACGGACTATTCGTATCCCACTTGGTATCTGCGAGAAGAACTCCGAACGGCACATCTCGTGCTTTACGCTGATGATCTCACCGTATGTAGAGAAGTATTCAGAGATCCATTGGTCAGGCATTTTTGGAGGTAAGTGGTGCAGCTTTACGTCCGTTCCCCCATCCTCAACGTACAATCTGATACGATGGATGGTACCATTGTTGTTCAGCTCAAATTTGCCATCGTACTGTTCCACGACCTCTTCCACTCTTTCCTGTGTCTGCATCTCTACGAATACCTTTCCTTCGACTTTGTCGATTTGTATGGCAGTAACATCTTGAGGGGTCAGCTTCAATTGTTTTGCGATAAACGCAAAGATGGTCTCATCCCTCAACTTTCGTATGCTACGGATATCAATGTAGAACGTGTGGGCTCTTAGCGTATCCATATTAATAGATGGGGGCCTGATTTTTCAAGCTTTAAACCCCTACTACGCAAATAACTTCTTATTCCTTTCAAAGCGATCTCTCTGTGAATGCGTCTACTCAACACAAGTGTTCAGTGATAACTATCTTTACTAGGACGCTTGGTACTTTAGGGAATGTGGCCGTATTTTCTGGTCCTTCACAGCTGTTAACAGATACACCAACTTTTAACAGCTTCAAATCACTCGCCGTGGAACGTCCTAAAAGTGAACGGGTGCCTTGGTCGATGACTAAGAACTCAGCATTGATCAATGGTTTATCATGACCCACAACCTCTATTATGGCCCTGAATGCGCGCGTTACTGAGAGGGGTTTGCTCGAAGCGTATGGTCGCAAGTCACTATCCTTCGATAACTCAAATGGCTCTAACTTGGCTGTACCAACGTGGAATTCATGCTTGAGCCTTTTCCAGTCATCGCCACCGATAGTATTGACATCCGCCCCCGAGTCTATCAGAAAACAAATTGGGTTTGAAGATCCCACCCGACAATCGATTAAGGCGTCCGTTAAACAAATTGCATTTATGTGCTGGAAAGGATTAGTTAAGAAAACTATTTTTAGGTTTCTCTAAATTAACATTGTATTTTTTTTATTCAAAGAACATTATTATCAATTCAAGTTGTATTCATTTAATAAAACAAGAAAATTAAATGAAATGTATGAACTCATTCGTTTACCTTTATATTTTCGTCTTCCTCTTTCGACCATCCTTGGGGAAGATTGCGTTCGGTTTGAACGGCGTTGGCGACCTTCTTCCAGCACACAGCCTCGAAGTGGCCACGCTTGCCGCAAGATCTGCAACTATTCTTTTCCGCCGGGCAGGCTCCGAATCTGTGGTGCTGCATGTTACATTTTGAGCAACGGGAGCGACGTCCTAGTCCACGATCCCTGCTATCGTCTGCATTCCGCTTCTTCCGTTGATTCACATCGTCGTCAGTTTGTTCACGCTTTCGCTTCCACTGTGACTCTTTAGAAGCCTGTCGTCGATTCCGTTGAACTGCAAACGCTTGCGATGATCCTAATTGCTCGGTTTCTGCTGTATAGGCTTCTTCACGGGTGGCACATTGTACGACGAAGGAGGCTGAATATCCGAAGGTTCTCGCTGCCTTAACCAGTTCCTTATTTCTCATTCCTCTCAACAGCTGGGTATAAACGGATTGATCCTGGTCAGCGATCGTATATCCGACAAGGCGAATCTTCTCCTTTAAGCGGGCGTGGAAAGCCAAGGTTGACTCAGCTGGTTCTTGTTTCATGTTGGTAAATGCCGCATGCTCCGCTGTTACGTCCACCATTGAACGTAGGTAATTCTCCAGATTCTTTACGAAGACGGCGTAGCAGTTGGGATTCTTCAAGCTTGGGCGAAGGTTAGCTGCTCTGGCTATTCCTTGTAATTTTTCGCCGAGTGACAAGAACAAAGTATGTGTGCGCTTTACCGGGTCGTTGATGTTGGCGAGAGACACAGCGATCTCAAAACGATCTATGAATCGGTGCCATTGCTCCCACATTTTACTTGCGGCGACGTCATCCGGGAATGGTTGGATATTCTGCCAACGGACACTAGCTGAGCTTGACGATGGCCCTGGAAATTCGCTGTCGAGGTTCCAGCTCCGGTCAACCTCATCGAGCCGCTGGTCCAACTGGTTGGTCGTTGGTTCATTAGGCCGATTGATTGGTCGGTTGAACTCCATGGTGCGCATAATATGATTCAGGGTATCCTGCAATTGCCTCATCTGTTGGATATATTTTTGATTTTCGCCATTTGTTGCCGAATGTGCCGCGTTGTTGGTTTCCTCGTCGCCATCATGAGAGCTCCCTTCTCCACATTCCTTAACGCCGTCTTTTTCAGGGATAGGATGCTCAGTTTCTCCTTGTTCATCCTCGGTGCCAGCATTATCATTGCCCGAAACGTGTCCCTCGTCATTCAATTCTTCGATGTATGGTTCATCAGAGATGCTTTCGTCGGAATCTTCCGTGTCGCTTTGGTACTCGGGAGCGCAAACATATTTCCCTCCTGACGACATTTTTTTTTTTTGCCTGAGTCTGTAACAAAGTGTCAGAAAACGCTACAATTAGGAAAACTGTTTCCATTAGGAAAAATAAATTATGGCCTGACTGCGTTTAGGACATAATCGAAACGTAATTCTAATGATTATCAAGCACAGTCGTCCTGAACCGAAATAAAAGTGAACAAAATGTGGTCGCCTCGCGCCACTACTAACTAAGTCAAACACGGTCGTTTCGATCCGTTACTGTTCAAAATAATCGCGGTCGTCTCGATCCGCTACTAATTTGGCCAAGTGCGGTCGTCTCGATCCGCTACTAATTTGGCCAAACGCGGTCGTCTCGATCCGCTAGTAATTTGGCCAAACACGGTCGTCTCGATCCGCTACTAATTTGGCCAAACGCGGTCGTCTCGATCCGCTACTAATTTAGCCAAGTGCGGTCGTCTCGATCCGCTACTAATTTAGCCAACTGCGGTCGTCTCGATCCGCTACTAATTTAGCCAACTGCGGTCGTCTCGATCCGCTACTAACTTGGCCACACTATTCACCTTTTTGAATGGAAAAGGAAAAGGTAACGATTTTTCACTATTCTAGCATTTTGTATGCTAACGACGGACGATTTCCACATAGCAACCCGCGGTGGGTTGCTAAAGTCTAAAATAGAAAAGCAGGCTGTGGTTTTCACTTGCACTTCTTTTCAAATCACTCCTCCGTAATATTTCGATATGAAATATATGTTAAAATTAATTCTCCCTACTGCGAAATGATTGATTCCCGGACAACTACAACAAAGAGATTCGTCAAGCTACTGGAAAATCCAGCCTCCTGGCAGGATCGCCAATGTGTAATTCGCCAGCACGGGAATCCACCATTTTGCTCCTATGTTGCGAATCACGTCTTACCTGGGCTAATGCTTGAATGCGAAAGGGGCCGATCACGGAGCTTGGTGTCGCACGTAATCGTTTGTTGATGCGTTGCCAGGGGAGATGCCATAACAGGGGTGTATATGCTGGGGCGGATGCCATAAAGCTATCGGTACTCTGCAGTGCTACCAGCATACATTCGAGCATCCACACACATTCATCAAAATATTAATAAAATTGATTGGGAACTCTAAATCTGCAAGCAGTCGAGACGCCATTGTGAATTCTTAACATTTTCACGCAGGAAATTCACATAGCTCGCCCAAATAATGAAATGTCAAATACGTTGTGTTTTCAAGACATTCCTATAAGAATCACTACAGTCACGTAATTCATCCAGAATGAACCCCGTTTTCAATGTATAGGAGTTTTCACATAAATTCAAGGTGAATATTTTTTTGAGTGTACGATCATGTGAAAATGTCAAAAAGTCCACAAGTACAAACCGATAAACTTTTTCGTCGCACACTTTATGCAGTCTGCCAAAGTCAATGGCCGTGAGCGGAATTACACCCCAAAATTTCAGGTTCAACTCAATTTCTTTTCTCCCCGGGGTAACGCACAAGTGCGAGGAAAGTTTTTGTTTTTTTCCTTCCATCCACATCCATTTTATTAACCTTCCAAATAAGGTGTTTATGAAAAAGGCGAGAGATTTAATCGGTTCATAATTTAATTATGCCTCCCGACCTAGATGCTAACTGTGGTGTGGTCAGGCAGACCGAAAGTACCGCCACATACGTGAGTTAGGTTTCTAACTTTTTCATCTTTTTCTGACTCTAATTTGGTGATGCACACGATGTGTACGATCGTATCGTTCCGGCTTGATCCCGTGGTACAGGTTTTTCCCCAGCGACAGATTTATAGCAATGACTCACAGTGGCCGACAATTGACAAAAATATGACCATATAGCGGAATCGTTGCGCCTCGACACCATTCAATCCAATAAACCAATGGACTCTTACTTTCAGCCGCACCGCCAAGATCGCCAGATGTGTGCCATTTCTTCTCAGGCACCTTATCGAATCACTCAATCCGGCATATTTCGTTACACTTTCGGATGGAAAATGCACAGAAATTTAAATCCACAGATGCCCACAGAAGCAGGTTAAAATGGAGACCCAATCAGTGCTCAATCGGAGCCAAATTATAAGTCGAAAAAAAAAATTATGATCAAAACAGAATGCAATCAGGTGGAACAAACAGGGCAGAAGCTTCCACCGCCGGTGGAAATCGTCTTCGTTTGCAGCCTGAAAACGTTGCAAATTGAGGCAAAGCTGGGAAAGGCCGATACCGTTGCGCTTCGGAGGTGCGATTCCATAGGAGCATTCCACAAAGTCTTCCTATCTTTCATCTTTCATCCACTTGTTGGTTTTTGTTTGTTCAATTCGGCGGATGAAATATTTGGAAGCACACACGTAACTTTTGAAAATGGCGTATCGATTTTAGTAGGAGAAATTTTTGATAATTGATATCTCAAAAACTATGAGTCGCACCGAAATAGTGTCTTAAGGTGGACGTACACTGTTTGACCAGAGGTCAAATAAAGGGTGTGTCACATCAAATTGCATCACGGAAAAAACGCTGTAGAAATTTAATTTTTAGGAATTATATCTTCAACTTTCGCTTATAATCAGATAAGAGTGTATAGATCACGTTGGCCATGCTTCACTGTCACAAATCACAATGTCACAATTTTTCGTAAATTTGGAAAAATGTCGTCGAACGAAAAAGAGCGTCGTGAATTAATCCTGCGCACTCATTTCGAGAATCCGGAGTTGTCACATGGGGACATCGGTAAGATGCTGGAAATCGTCCAATCCACGGTCAGCAGAGTACTAAAACGATACTTCGAGAACCTAACCATCGACCGGAAGGTGAAGAACGGCAAAAACGGATGCTCCGTCAGTGAAAAACGATCACAAGCGCGTAGTTAAGCAGTTTAGACGTGATCCGAGAAGTTCGGTCCGGGATGTCGCCAATAAGCTGAATTTGTCAAGTTCATTCGTCCAGCGGACCAAGCAGCGGGAGGGCCTGCGTACATACAAGGTTCAGAAGGCTCCTAACCGCGACGAAAGGCAAAACATGGTGGGGAAGACGCGAGCCCGGAAGCTGTACACCGAAATGCTGACGAAGCCGCATTGCCTGGTAATCAGTGCCGAAAATATTCACGTTCACGGCATTCAAATACGGCGAATTTCAGCCTGCCTTGTATTGACAACCTACTGCTCAAGCGAGAGTCGATAAATATGGAACAACAAGAGGAATGAACACCAGTGCAATGAACATCAACATCAGCTTGCCATAAAGTTCATTTTTCATTTGCATATTCATTTTCACCGTGATATTCGTAACGTCGAAATTGAATATCATTGCGTGTTAGTGAAAATCAAAGCATAAAATTCAACGTCAACTAATTGAGAGTAAAATCGATTAATGGTAAAGGATAGCCATTTATTATACAAAATTCTTGTTTTTGGCGACATTGGCAATGAAATGTATGGTATAACTCTAGCTATATTTTATGAATCTACTCCCGATTGGCCAGAAATGGCGTACACCCCAATTATATGGGCAATGGGTGACAATAACAGACGAGCGAAAAACGAACATAATCTTGTTTTGATTTTCGGTTTAATGATACTGGCTATAAATGACTAGCAATCATATAAAACCCCTACGATATGGGTATTGGATGGAAGGGCTTAAACAGCGGAAGTCGAATATCGTATTCCGGTGGCTTCCGGTGCATTGAAAACCGCCCTAGGAGACCGAAAATGGAGTTAGTGAAATGGAGTTAGATAAAGAAAGTGTTAGAAACTAAGATCGTGTTAGAGCGAAATGGCGATAGTAAAAGATCATATAAAGTGGAAACGCAAACGGGAACGGACCGTACCCTTCACGGTAAAGATCGCGAGTTGAATTCTCACTCCCGACATTCTTCCAAAAATGGAAGTGACAAGCCAGCCAAAAAAAGCCAGTTGAAAGTCATTA
Source organism: Toxorhynchites rutilus septentrionalis (assembly GCF_029784135.1). NCBI lineage: Eukaryota > Metazoa > Arthropoda > Insecta > Diptera > Culicidae > Toxorhynchites > Toxorhynchites rutilus. The sequence continues at coordinate 199,608,685 of NC_073744.1, forward strand.
TAATACAGTATAAATAAGAAAAAGTCGGGTGGGTAATGTCGGGGACATAACCGGAGTGACGTAGGACTATACAAAGGGGACAGCTTTTGTTAAATATATATTTTAAATATATTGTTTTATTTTCTTCTCCTACGTGAATACCTACCTATCTACCTGAAAAATTGATTAGTTTACTGTTTACTCTTTATGAATATGTTGATGGTTCTGAAAAAAACCTTTGGTGTTGTGTTTTTGTTATCACTTGATATTCCCATCTTCTTCGGTTAAACCTTCCTGTTTAGCTATTGCGTTTGCCACTCGCCACAGCTTTCACAGTTGGAAAATTTATTCCCATCCAGCTTGTGACATATTGTTCAGTAAATTACATTTAATGCGACGTGCCGGAGAAACACTTTGCCACTCACTGAAACTAATTGTTGCCTTGATGAGCGCCAAACCGAAGCTGCTCTGTTCTTGATGCGGGTTTTCTGATTGTCGTGAGCAGCTTTGCAAGCCAACTCGAGCACTCCGACGGCCGAAAATCTATAATCGCTGTTAGGTATACTGGTGCTCCGGCACCAATCCGTTCGGCCTAGTTACCCTTGCGGAGCGATCAGTGAATGCGACCAACAGGGAACTGGAGACCTGCACGGTTCGAGTGAGACTTTGCCTTTCCCTTAACTTGTCCTCCTTTGTTACGTCCACGATGCCGATGCCGTACAACCACACGGGTTTACGGTTTGAAAGAAAATAAGATATTTTTTTGGGGTCCGCGTGTTTTATACTCTAGCGGTACACACTCACAGGATAGAGACAAATCGGCAGACTCAGCCAGAGGGGCGAGTCCAACGAGACGAACGAATGAACGTTAAAAGGGAGCGATTGCAAAAAAAATACATTCATTACGATTTGTTCGCTCGTTGGATTCACATGCAGGCTAAAAAGGGTCCTTTCAGGATCACAAAATTATCTTCAATCTAAAGAGTTTATTGTTTTGTTATCACTCGATATACCTATCTTGTTCGGCTAAACCTTCCTGTTTAGCGATTACGTTTGCCACTCGCCACAGCTTTCACAGTTAGAAAATTTCTTCCCATCCAGATTGTGACATGTTGTACAGTAAATTACACTTAATGCGACGTGCCGAAGCACCACTCAGTGTCGCATTGGAGGCGATTTTAACCTGTAATGGAACATTTGCGATGACAGTGGACAGTGTCGACTTTCAATGTGGGGTCATAATTTGGATCTCTATGTTCACAAATGTCCAACTAAATAAGTCGCATTACATGTCCGTCCAATTAGCTAAATGTCGAACTAATTGTAAATTACTGTACTTTCAATCTGGAAACAATTTAAGAATTGGTGAAAATTGAATAATCAGGAAAGTCCCCAACTATCAATAAGCTCAGAACAACTGCCAAATTCACATACTCATCAGATCCTGGCAAACAAATTAAGAAAAAATCAATTTATGTTTTATTATTATTTCGGATAATGTTTTAGAAAGCATTGAACTGTATTTCCTAAACTCTTTTTTGGAAGGTTTAATGGCCCTGAAAAGCGCCTTGTTTTATGGAATGGTTCCAATTTAGAAAACTTTGTACTCGTGGTTTTGAAAAAAAACCATTTCGAACGCCCTCGATGCCGCCTTGTTCTGGATTTGCCACCAAAGCAGTTTGTATAAAGAACAAACTTTTTTCTTCTGCTACCTGATGCCGTTTTGCGATTGCGTTTGCCACTCGCCACTCGCTGCAACTGCCTGTTGTCTTGATGTCCACCGAACCGAATGTGTTCTGTTCCGAATGCGGGTTTTCTTATCGTCGCGAGCAGCTTTGCCAGCTAACTCGATCACTTCGGCGGCCGAAACTATATAACGCCGACTAGGTGGACTGGTGCACTGGTACTAACGCGCTCGGCCTAGCTACCCTTGCGGGGAACTCCAGATCAACACGGTTCGAGCGGGATTTTGCCTTTCCCTTCACTTTTCCTCCTTTACCATGTCCAGGGTTGGGTTGGTTTGTTGATGTGTTGTGATGCGAACCGATGTGGTGTACGGTTTGAATGAGAATGATCGTTACGGCAGCGGAGCGGGGATTTTTAAGCTGACTGGCTGGCTCGAGAATTACGCATGTGTGAGACTGCGACCAATGTTTCGTTCTTTTTTTTCTTTTTCCTTTCCAATCGTGCTTCATTCTATTTCGCTGCTGCTCTGGCTGCCCGTTTTGGTCGGTACGATTTGAGGAGCACAAAATGGACCAATCAAAAATGGGCACATAGTGCATTTTGACAATGCTTGATATTTCACAATTATTCAATTATTTATCTCAAGAAAAATGAAATGTTATTCGTTATGATAGATGCGTAGATATATTTCCTATCAATTGATGCAAAAACCTTTGCGATCTATTGAGAAATGCTCGAGTAATAAGCGTTCCAAATCTTGCATTTTTTCCTACTTGTTCAGTGCCTAGATTTCCATTTCACCCCCTATATCTTCCGGTTAGACGTAGTCCTACGTCAAAAGAAACGGAAATGGAAACGGAACGCTCAACGCCGTTCAACGCAAGATGTCGCTCAACCGCTCAACACCGCACAACGGTCAACGCTCAACGAAAGCTAATGTTGCCTTCTCCGGATTCCTTTGTTTCTAAATATGATATCAAACACGTTTTCAATAAAAATTCACTGCAAGCGATGAGGATCAACTTAACGTTCGTGATAATCACCTGAAATTATTGACAGTAATGGAAGTGCCTGAATACAGGCTTTCCGAAATTCGTTCATGCTCTATTCGTTCAATATACCAGACAAAGTTCACGCGTCTCGACTCTTGTGTTATACTCATTATGACAGATATGGCGTTGAGTTTCAACAGAAGAAAATTCATCCGACACTGGGAAAAAGCTAATGTCTTCATTCGTGAACAGATTTTGATAATTTGTGGCACTGCTGGAGTGCCTACAGAAGCGCTTACTACCACTATTGAAGCAGCACGAGGGCCCGACCATCTTCTGGCCGGATCTCGCTTCGTGCCACTATTCAAAGGACGTGTTGGAGTGGTATGAAGCCAACGGGGTCACCTTCGTGCCAAAGGAAATGAAAAATCATTACTAACTGAATACGGATATAGTCAGTCAGATAGTCAACTAACTATCCTCAGTTGACTATGACTATGCCGAGCCCTGATTTTAACTACAGATGTTATAATTTTCATCGAACAATCCAAATAAAATATTATAAATCGATTGAAGCACTGAATTGGATTATTTTTACTCAAAGTTTTTTCACTTTTTTTTGGAGCAGTGGTTTTAATGTTTTTTCCGACACTGTATGCACCTGGTAGAGGCTTGATGGTGTGCGGAAATGGAAACAGCCCATTTCTCGTCACCAGTGATGGATTCAACAAGCAAACAACATTTTGTATGGTTTCAATGTGATTAAATCTTTTGTGAGAACTGTCGGAATGAGGAATGGCCAGAGCAGAGATATGACCACAGGGAATTTTCATGAATCACTGTAGCTTCTTGCTGCGTCTCGCCCAATTCTTCCAACAACCTGCGTAGCCAAACAGCTTCTGATGCCGCTTCCGAGAGTGCGACATACTCGGCTTCCATGGTAGACGTCGCCACGCAATTCTGTTTACGGCTCGCCCAACTAATCGTCGCTAGACCAACTTGAAACACAAATCCGCTGGTTGACTTCCTATCCTGTGAATCACCTGCCCAATCTGCGTCACTGAAACCAGTGAGCTTCAATTGTTTTGCTGTTCCACCGTCCAATCGTAGTTCGTAGTTCTCTGTTCCAATGATGTACTATGCACTATGCGCTTCAGCTCGATCCAATCATGCTGTGCTGGACAGCTACTTTTGCGACTCAGTATTGACACTGCAGCCGCGATATCCGGTCTCGTATTTGTTGACACATACAGAAGTGTACCGACTAGACTGTGGTACTGAGCCTGGTTAGGAAACGCTTCACTTTCTTGTTTCCAATATCCGGTATCTAAGGGGTACCTTGATTGCTTTGCATCCTCAAGCCCAAAACGACAACTAATCTCACGTATGAACGCTTGCTGACTGAGACAGAATACACCTGTTTCATCTTTCCTCACTTTTATACCGAGGAAATGACTAACTTCGCCCAGAGACGTAATCTCGATTTTCTCCCGCAACGCATTCTCCAACCGTGTTATATCCCGATCGTTCTTGGTCGCTACTAGCATGTCATCTACATACATGAGAATATACATCCAATCTCCACTTGTCAACTGCTTCGAGTATAAGCAAGCATCCTACTCCGACTGACGAAAGTCTAGCTCCTGCAAAATGTCCTTAGCCGTTTCATTCCATACTCTTGCCGCTTGTTTCAGCCCGTAGAGACTCCGTTTCAGCTTACATACGAGCTCCTCCTTGCCCGCTTCCGCATACCCGGGCGGTTGTCGCATAAAAATTTCTTCCTGAAGATTCCCGTTTAAATAAGCATTTTTCACATCAATGTGACGCACGTGGAACTTTCTATGTCCCGCTACCGTGAGGAGAACTCTAAACGTCGACTGCATAGCCACTGGCGCGAATACCTGACCGTAATCCACATCAAACCGCTGTGCGAATCCCTGTGCAACTAACCTGGCTTTGAACCTAACCGTCTGCCCACGCGAATCTTTCTTTTCTTTAAATACCCATTTTGTCTGTCCAGCATTTCTCGAGAGACCATGTGCCACGCGACAGAAGAGATTGATATTCTTCGTCCATAGCTTTAATCCACTCCTTTTTGTTAACACTTCCGATCGCTTCCAGATAGTTTTCCGGTTCACTCTCACTCAATCGTGTAACACCAACAATATAATTCTCCATGCGCTTTGGTAACTCACCAATGTTGGATCGTCTCGATCTTCGTTGTGATTCAGCGTTGTCATCTAAATCATCCGGATCAAAAAACTCTTCAAGCTCTTCAGCTTCGTCCTCTGGCGGTGCAACCACATCTGCAGGCAATGATGAAATGTCTAATTCCACTTCCGATGGCTCCTGCTTCTTCTCAACCGAAGGTTTCTCTGCCTGTTTCAGAGTTGGCTCCTCCTGAAACAGAGAACCTATCTCCAAGAATCTGGCATCTCGGCTGATAGTTATCCTGTGTGTCTGCTGGTTCAGGAAACGATAAGCTTTAGATCCACACTCATAACCGACGAATATGAGCTTTTCAGCTTTACTTTCCATCTTTCCTCGCTTCACGGTGGGTGTTGAATAACAGACACGCGATCTAGATAACTAGATAAGTTTTTCATTTCGACATATCCTTTACGATGCTCTTGAGTAGTAGGCTCTTTATTTTTCTGTAGCTATAAAAACACTGTCATTAAATTGTATCTTTCTCTTTATCAAATAAACCATTGCTGCGCTAACAACTCTGTACCTCATCAGGTTATGGGCCCAGCGAGCAGGTTACCATAGTAACGGAAGTTTGTTTGAAAGTGTGCGCGTCGCGAGTAGTTTCGTTTGCGAGTGAAAATTTTTTTTCGGATCGTATCAAATGGAAGACGACCGCGTCCAAAGAGTGTATCTTTTCGACGGGAGAAATTTCTCGAATTGGAGCTTCAGGATGGAAGCGTACCTGGAAGAAATGGGTATACGTCATTGCGTCGAGAAGAAGCTGGAAGAGGAAGATTTTTTCGGAGAAAATGAAGCGGACACGGTTGCTGTGAAAGCGGAGAAGGAGGCGAAGCGAAATCGACGGAAGCAGGAGGACGCCAAGTGTAAATCAATACTGATCCACAAGATTGCCGATTCACAGCTGGAATACATCCGCGGAAAAACATCCCCACGAGACATCTGGTTGACGCTGCAGAACACGTTCGAGCGGAAAGGAGTTTCGGGAATTTTCTTTCTCCTGAAACAGTTGGCCGGGACGAAGTACGACGATCGTCGGCCAATGGAAGAGCACATTTTGGAGTTCGAGAAGATTGTTCGCGAATTGGAGTCAGCGGACATCAAATTCAACGAATCCGTTATAGTGTTCTTTTTGCTGCAGTCGATGCCGAAATCCTACGAGCAGCTCATCACCGTGCTGGAAACGTTGCCCGTGGAACAATGTTCGTTGGAGTTCGTCAAAACGAGGCTGCTAAGCGAAAATGTTAAGAGACAGCATTTCGTCGTGAAGCAGGAAGTTGGCACTGCGTTTGCGGGAAAGAGCAGGAACTTCAATTTTAAGTGTCACTCTTGCGGAAAACCAGGACACAAGCGTGCGAACTGCCCAGAACAAGTGAAGCAGGAACGATCGTCTAAGAAACCGGAAAAGCAGCAAAAGAAGCAGAGTAAAGCCCATTCAGCGGAAACCGACAGTGACATCGCCTTCATGACGAGCGAATCAAAGTCGGGTAGCGGTGATTTCCAGTGGGTACTGGACAGCGGGGCGTCCGAACACATGATGAGTACCAGAAGCTATCTTAAAAATGTTCGGCCGCTCGACACGCCTGTGACGATAAACGTGGCAAAAAGTGGGGTTAAACTCACTAGTGCTCTAGCTGGTGAAGTTGAAATGTTCTCGACTGTTGGAAGCAAAAAGCTGAGCTGTACGGTGCACAACGTTCTCTACGTGCCGGGACTGTATACAAACTTATTCTCGGTGAAACGGATTACGGAACGTGGCATGGAGGTAACTTTCGGAAGCAATAGTGCGCGGATTATGAAGCAGTCGGAAGTGGTCTGTACAGCCAGTCGCAGAGGGCGCCTGTACGAGCTGGACGTGGAACTGAAGCATCCGGAATCGGCGATGACAGGAAGTGTGGAAAACAGCCTACCGTTGTGGCACCGGCGTTTCGGGCACATCGGGAATACGAATCTGCTGAAGCTCATCCGAAGTGGAATGGTCGAAGGCATCGACGTGGACAGAAGCGTGAAACCGGAATCCGAAATTTGCGGCTCGTGCATGGTGGGAAAGCAAAACAGGTTGCCGTTTGAAGAAGCCGATTCGCCTCGTTCGTCTCGTCCGTTGGAGCTGATCCATACGGATGTTTGCGGTCCATTCACACCATGCTCATGGGATGATCAGAAGCTGTTTGTGACGTTCATCGATGACTACACACACTTCACCGTGGTGTACACGCTGAAGGCGAAAAGTGACGTGCTAGACGCATTCCGGAAGTTTGCTGCCATGGCCACGGCGAGATTCGGAAGCAGGATTGCCAGACTTCGCAGTGACAACGGTGGTGAGTACATCAACGCCGAATTCATTGATTTTTGTGAGCACACCGGAATCGTCATGGAACCCACCGTTCCATACACACCGCAGCAGAACGGTGTTGCCGAACGAATGAATAGGACGATTATGGAGAGAGCGAGGGCGATGCTGGACGATGCAGGTTTTAAGCGTTTGATGTGGAGCGAAGCGGTGTTGGCTGCGGTATATCTGATCAACCGAAGTCCTACGTCCGCCTTGCAGGAATCGAAAACGCCGTACGAGATGTGGTTCGGGCACAAACCAAATGTGTCCAAGCTGCGAGTCTTCGGAAGCAAAGTCTACAGTCATGTGCCGAAAGAGAAGAGAACCAAGCTGGATGCTAAAAGCCAAGTGTGCTTCTTGGTAGGCTACGCAGTCAACGGCTATCGTTTGTGGGATCCTGTTCGTCGCAAGGTCATTGTGTCTCGAGATGTGGCTGTGGAAGAAACTAAACGGAAACGTGAGTATACGGAAGTCTACACCGAAGATCATTTAGTATCGGACCAGCTACCCGAGCAGCTGCCTGAACCAGTTGCGGTGGAAGTTCCAGTCGTTGAAGATGTTCGAGTGCGACGAAGCGATCGTGAACGGAATCTACCAACCCGATTCGGTGACTACGACATGTGCGTTGCGTTTGCATTGAATGCGCAGAGCTATGTAGGAGAGCTGCCTGGTACGGTTGAGGAATTGCGGAAGCGGGACGATTGGCCGGAATGGGAACGTGCAATTAACCACGAGATGGCAGCGATGAATAAAAACCACACCTGGGATCTGGTGGAACTCCCTCCTGGCTGTAGGACGGTTGCAAGCAAGTGGGTGTTTAAAATTAAGGAAAATGAAGACGGATCGAACGGCAGGTACAAGGCGCGTCTGGTGGCAAAGGAGTGCTCTCAGCGGGAGAGCTACGACTACCAGGAAACTTACGCTCCGGTGGTCCGGATGTCGACTGTGCGGACCTTACTGGCGGTTGCGGTGCAGCGGAATCTACATCTGCACCAGATGGACGTGCGCACTGCCTTCTTAAACGGACGACTGAAAGAAACGGTCTACATGCGGCTGCCTCCCGGATTTGAGAGGGGAAGTTTGGTCTGCCGACTGAACAAATCTCTATACGGCTTGAAGCAGGCACCACGCAGCTGGAACGAGCGGTTCAACGAGTTCATACTGAAGCTGGGATTCCGTCGTTCTCAGTACGATAGTTGCCTGTACACGAAGAACGAGAACGGCGTGCAGGTCTATCTGGTGCTTTATGTGGACGATATAATCCTGGCGTCGAATTGTCTGGAAGAGATTGGAAAAGTTAAGCAGAAACTGTCGGAGGAATTCGAGATGGATGACATGAACGAGCTTCACAGCTTTCTCGGAATCAAGTTCGAACGAGATCATCAAACGGGTAAATTAATAATTAATCAGTCTAAATACGTTTTTGATCTCTTGAAGCGATTCGGCATGGAAGGATGCAAGCCTGCATCAACCCCAATGGAGTCGAATCTGAAGCTGGAAAAGATGAAAGATTGCGACGTCTCGACTAAGCATCCGTACCGAGAGTTAATAGGATGTCTGACCTACTTGATGGTATCCACGCGGCCTGATATCAGTGTGGCCGTGAATTATCTGAGTCGCTTCCAAAACGGCGCCACCGAAGTCCACTGGGTCCATCTGAAGCGGATTCTTCGGTACTTGCAAGGTACGAAGCACTTCAGCCTGGAGTATCAACGGAGTCCAGGAGCAGATCCTTTGGTTGGATTCGCCGACGCCGACTGGGGAAGCGATATCCTCGATCGCCGATCAACCTCGGGATACATTTTTCAAATGTTCGGTAACACTGTCTGTTGGACCACCCGGAAGCAAGACACCGTTTCACTGTCGTCGACCGAAGCAGAGTACATTGCTCTTAGCCAAGCAGCATGTGAAGCCATATGGTTGAGGAACTTGCTAGGAGAATTCGACGTTGTTCTGAGTGCACCGTTGGTAATACACGAAGACAATCAGTCATGCATTCGTATTGCCGAGGAACCACGCGACCAAAAGAGGATGAAGCATTTAGACATCAGGTACAACTTCATTCGCGAGTGTATCCAGAATCAGCACATCCAAGTGCGGTACATACCAACGGGGCAACAACTTGCGGACTTCTTCACCAAAGGCCTTCCGGTGTGTACGTTCAAGGAACATCGAGCAACGCTGCGTCTGAGAGGGGGTGTTGAATAACAGACACGCGATCTAGATAACTAGATAAGTTTTTCATTTCGACATATCCTTTACGATGCTCTTGAGTAGTAGGCTCTTTATTTTTCTGTAGCTATAAAAACACTGTCATTAAATTGTATCTTTCTCTTTATCAAATAAACCATTGCTGCGCTAACAACTCTGTACCTCATCAGTGGGAACGTGAACGAAAGCCTCACACCCAAACACCTTCAAATTACTTATATCCGGCTTCTGATTATGCCATAATTCGAATGGAGTTACCTCTGTTGCTCGAGATGGCAACCGATTCTGTGTATATGCAGCCGCTGCCATTGCCTCTCCCCAATACTGTTTTTCCAAACCAGCATCTAGAAGCATACAAAGCGCCATCTCCTGTAAGTAGCGATTTCGACGCTCAGCAACACCATTTTGTTCCGGCGAGTAACCTACTGTCAGCTGCATCTCGATCCCTTCATCCCGGTAGAATTGTTCGAGTTCCCGGTTGATGAATTCACGACCGCGATCAGAACGAATAATCCGTGGCTTCCTGCCGAACTTATTTTGCACCAAACGTACGTAATTCATTATGCAATTTTTAGCTTGAGCCTTATCGTTCAGCAAATATAAAACATACCTGCTGAAATCATCGATCATAGTCATGAAGTACTTTTTTCCTCCAACTGTCATGTTGCTCATAGGCCCGCACAAATCCGTGTGTATTAACTCCAGTGGCTGTGTAGTTTTCCGTGTCGCCTGCTGAGGGAATGGCAAGCGAGTCATCTTTCCTTCCATACAATGCTCGCACACGACCCTCGCACCGCAATCGATTAGCTTCATGCCGACGACGAGATTTTCCTTTTTAAACCTGCCAAACACCGCTGGGTCCCGATGTCCGAACCGCCGGTGCCACGTATGCTGGCAATTGATAGTATGCCCTTTTTCTTTCACCACCGCAACACACTCTGATTGGTTCAACTCGTATAAGTCTCCGCTACGTGTTCCAACAGCAATGATATTATTGGATTGGTCTATAACCTCAACACTTTCGCGCTTGAACAAAACATCGTATCCCTTATCTGCAATTTTGCTAACTGAGAGCAACCCGCTTTCTAAATCCGGAACGTAGAGTACCTTTCCGAGATCTATCTTAACTGATTTTCCCGCTCGGTTAACTAACACTTCCGCTGCCATAGCCGCCAGACTGCGCGCTATTCCCGTTTGCCATCGACACTCGAATGTTCTGCGATTTCATTAACTTGTCGAAAAATTTCTCATCGCACGTCATATGACACGATGCACCACTGTCAACAGTCCACACATTTTTCTTTTTTGCCAAACTAGTGGATTCACTTTTCTCATTCGCCGAAAAAGCAGCAGCACCATCAGTTGAATCAGTCGCTTGCTTCGCATCAGCTTTCTTGTTCTTCCCTGTCGTTTTGCTTCCCGAAGATTCCGCGTTACCAGCATTCTTTTGAGCCTGCCATTTCCTGCAGTCACGCTTGAAGTGACCAGGCTTCCCGCAGAAATAGCATGTTCTTTCCGTGTTCACTTTCTGCGTCTTGAGTACCTGCTCTTTCGACGATGACTTTCCGCTCCGCTCCAACCGCTTATGATACTCGTCCATGAGCTTCGAACGAACCAGCTCCATGGTAATATCAGCGTCCGGTCGAGCTTCCAAAGCCGATGCCAAAAAATGATATGACTCGGGCATGCTCCGCAACACCATGGCGATTTTTAGTTTACCTTCCAGATCCAGACCAGCATTTTGTAATTTGTCGAATAGCACATCCATTTCCAGTAAATGTTTCTCAACATTTCCCGATTCTTCCAGCTTCGAATCACAAAGTCGAATCAGTAACGCCAACTGAGATGTAATTGTTGTTTTCTCGTGATACGCATCCTTCGCTGATGTGCATTCCTTGATTAGAGGGTATTGACTCTGCTCGATACTCAATCCAATCGTTGCTTTCGCCTTTTTTTGTCCGCCTTCCGCCAAACATCTGTTTCAGGATCCGGCTTTGCTTCGTCTACAGTGTGCCATAGTTCCTCCCTGGTGAGAAACATTTCCATCTGGAATTTCCAGGTCGCATAGTTGCTATTCCCGAGCTTGACAATCGAGAATTTTCCAAGATCCGCCATCTTGCTCACATTCAGCAGCTCCTCGAGGTGAAAATTCCAACCTCACCGCAACAGCGACGCCGAATAACTTTTGTGAAAAAACGTTCTTTTCACCAACAAACCGAACCGATCCCGTAATTCCCGATATCTGGGCCCATAACCTGTCGGAATGAGGAATGGCCAGAGCAGAGATATGACCACAGGGAATTAACAACCGCGTGTAGGAATAAATATAATCGGACTCGTTTGTACGAAACGTGTTTACTCAACTGTACTTTATTACGGACTAACTGTACATAGGAAAGTATCGTATGACACAACAAAGGTGGTATACATAAGAAGGTGATACAATCTTTTCTCTGTCATAGTATGCGTGCAGTGATTTAGCGTACACTCCAACAAGAACAACTAAATATGGTTTCGCTTCCCAACAGAAGCGTTTCATGTAAACACGAACGACCGAATTCGATAAATTGAACTATTTACTAAATTGACAATTCAAAAGTTTCTTGAATATCAAAACTTCCCGAACAATATCCAGAGAAATAAAAAATATTTGTCGAAAAACACAATGCATATGTTTATGTTTGGAAGGTCAATAAACGTGAATAATTGAAACGAAATAAGGAAATTTCATATGGAAAGCCATGCTTTATTCTTTAAACAATACGACTAAAGTGTGAGTGTTGACAGTCAAACGTACAGCCTTTAGTAAAACCTTTGTGGAAAAAGGTATTTTTTGTTCTAAATAATTTCACATGTTCGCAGAACAACACGCCAATTTTGGCACAATGTTGGCCGCCAACATCTGTCAGATGGCTCGTAATCTAGGCAAACATTTTGTCACGTTTCTCTGGAGGTGAAATTTCGTGCCCAAAATAACAGAAAAAAACGAAACCAAAAGAAACTTGGAATTCAATTATCGTTTTCGCGCACCTTTTCTGTATACCACCAGCAAACAGGTTTTCCAAACATTGTCCGAATAATTTCTGACAGTGGACGGGGGTTAAAGTGAGGACTGCAACACTCGAGCCTCAACTGAGAGACACACCAAGAGTTGAATAATTGAAATTATCAATATTAATATTGATACCTTCCTGTGTGAGAGGCGTCTCCACGTCGCGTCTTGTGACATGAAAGCATTTTCTTTTATTTTGCTAACCTAATTTTGTTCCCATTCGAAGAAGCGCGCGAGCGAAGGCGCAATGTGAATCAACAATGAGATCACTGTTTTGCTGGTCGCGTACGATGCGGTTAAGCGGACCATCGGAATGTCCCCGCCGAAACGAACCCACCACCTCCTGCATTCACAGTCTGGTCACGTCACCGCAGGCGTGAATGATATGGTTGAGTGAAAGTTTGCTAGAATTTCACGTGATAATTGACACGATCGGCATCGATTTCGGTGGCATGTGAGGCGGCAACATTTCTCCGATTAACTTTCGTGATTATTGTGAGAAGCGTTTGGTATTCTTCGATAGCGATCAGGCAGGTTGTTGACACACGGGAACGACGCGACCGATTAGCAGAAACATCTGACGCGTTGCGTCATCCGAAACATTCTTTTGTCGAACAATTTTTTTCTCGATTCCCAAACGTTGACTTTCGCTTTCATTGTTTACCTTTTCTGTGCGACCTTTTCTCTTTGGCTTATTTCTCCCCTTCGCGGGTCTCTCATCGCGCGGGTCGCAGCCACACAAAAGCCCAATTAATGATGGTTGGCAGTGATCGCGTAATCGGCAAACTCGCCAATGGTATGTTAATTATCCGCGCGCAAAACCACCGATCAACGATTTCCGCGCGAGTCCGAAGAATCGGGCGCGAGGGTCGTACCCTCTGAACCCCAGCAGAGAAGATTATAGTTTACGGTACATCCGTGAGCCGGCCGGAATGACAGCCTTCAAGCGTTGCCACACCTTTGCATTCGGGTTGGGTCGTGGCGGAACCATCGGAATTAGATATTCGCTTGTCATAGTTTAGACAACAACAAAAAAAAACACAAATCGTTGTGCCGCGAAACACGGCAGCAGAGTAAACACATCAAGATCGGAACTTATTTTTCCATAATCCATGAGGCAAACGAAGCCACGCTCTTAATCATAACTAACTACCCACCATAATGGTGATGTTTTGGATATGCAGGAGGAACCTCGATGTGCAGATAGCAGGAACGAACGAGATTGGCTTTGCCGCTCTCCATCCATCGCGCTGCTCCCCGGATGGCTATTTTCGACCGAAAGCTGCTGCGCAAGCGCAAGCGCAGTCAGAATCCACCTCCGGGAAAGCGCAGCGGCGCACGCCATTTTGCACGATCCCGTTATCGAAAGCGTCAAAGTAGCCTGTGGCTCATTTTGTGTGGATACTATTTCTGCCTGTGTGACTCATTCGCGCATAATCGTGTGCGGGGAGTGCATGCGCAATAGCAATAGTAGGCGATTTATATGCGCGGGTAAACGAACCGTTTCGCGGAGATCGCGCACGCGGTGCTGTTCGAAACAATAATAATTTCAAAAAAAATTAAATGCACGGAAGACAAGACAAAATTTCTAGTCGTGCACCAAAAACAAAAAAGAACGCTGAGGAAACCGAACGACCTTAGACGGAGTGACATGAATTTATACACACGCACGCGGTTTGCTCAACGACAATTGCGGATGGGTGGCGATCACCTTCTTTTCCTTCCGGAAAGTCGTCAAAATTTGCGCAGGGAAAGAAAACGGGGAAAGAAAAACTTTCACCCCCAGGGCAACAACATTTCACGCTCAATTATTTTACATTTATGCGCAAACTGGTTGTTTATGGGATCCCGTCGCTGAATTCCCTACTCGGGAGGGTGAGCACTGTAAAACTGAATTATTATAATTTAACATGTAATTACATTCATTTATTTAACACAAACATATATTTTTGGCTTTGTTTAATTCATTATTAAGTTCGCTTAAGGGGGGACCCCTGTTTGGAAGGCCGTGAAATAATTAATTTTCGTGATTATTTTTCGGATATTGTGAAGTGTTCGGGTATTTTGGTTAATGTTTATGGTATATTCGAAGATGTTTTTTTTTCATTTTTTGAGTGCACGAATAATGATTATTACGCCGATTTGGGGTGTTTTTACGCAACTAGTAAATGCAAATCGATTTTTCTTCATGAAAATCACATATAATCGATACGAGTTTGGGTTTGTTGAAAAGCCCCAAGTCTCTAGTTGCTAATACTACCATAAGGCGTTGAAATTATTCAAATTTTTCTGTTTTTTAACGATTTTCCTCAAAAAGGAATTATTATCATGGTTTGAGCACCTCTGATCAGGGTTTGTCCAAAAAATGATCATAGTTTGTCCGGCTTTAGAAATCACAATTTTTGAATGAAAACATTCGAATTTTCAAGTAGATGTTGCATTTATTATTGTTTAAGAATACTATTGTTCCGGATCTTAGCTGAGGAAACTATCCTGAAGCGGACAGGAAGTTTGCACGTGTCCTCGATGATTGAATTTGAGGAAATTGCGAGGATACTGCTCCAATTTTGCAGCCTTCCGAATGGACGCCAACTTGTAGTAAGAAAAAGGCTGACTGCGCAAACTACGTCTTATTTCAAAGATGACTTTTATTAACTGAATGCTGAATGCTCGTTATCTGCTTCAATAGAGTCTAGTGTTCTTGCTGAGATCAGCCATTTATATCAGGAGAAATAATACTTAGAGAGAATGAGGTATACTATAATTTTACTGTAATTTTCAATATTGAAATATTTCCCTCGCATGTTGCAATCTATTACCACAATGTAACTTGGGTTAGTAGTAGGGTTCACAATGTATTTATCTTCTAATGAGCTGCTGCAACAACTATCATTGTATTAATCCATTCATAATTTAGGTTTTCTTCAGAATATTGCCTTTTCTTGGGCATTTTAAAAGTGTTCACCTCAACACACTCAACACAGAAAAAATTATTTCTGCTCTGCGTGAAGGACACTATAAAGAAACTGCAGCGCGCCAAGCGGTTGCCATGAAAATCATGTGCACAAAACAACATTAGTGAATTGGACAACTCATGATCAGAATTGAGTTTATCAAAATGCGTTAATTTAATAGTTTAGCTATGTAAATCTGATACAAATGGTGTGCAAGCATGATGTTTACAATATTTGTAAGTGTTATAATCTAGAAAAGGTCTGAATACGTGCGAAATAATCATCTGGTGATTGATTGAAAGTTAGCTCAAATGAGGGGCGCATTGAGAAGGTGTATTTAATAATCCTTGAAAACATATGATTCCGAAAAAACTAAGAGTGGGTTATGTCTTTGATATAACCGCAAGGTGGACGTAGAACTAACATTGACTCAACAATCGATAAGTAACAAGCATATAAATCTTAGACGTTTCATCTTTCGAATAAAGTGTTTATCATACCACTTTGTTTAGCCGGAAAAGAATTATCAACGTTCAAAGGAGGAATCGATTTCTCCTCGGAAATTCCAAGTGCAAATAGAACCCACTCCCCAAACCCCGACAATTGGAATCATCGTTGATCCGGAGCAGGATAATTAACGCTTGAGAAAGAATGGATTCCTCCTCGGAATTACACAGCGAAAATAAGACCCCCTTCCCATCAATTCCACCTTCCCAATAACCACGATCGGTTTCAGCATTCGTGAACAAATAATTTTATAATGCTGCTTTTATAAATGTGATTTCTTCGATATGTAATATAATATCCACTTCGATCATATCCACTACATCGTACCATATCAAATCTATAGTCAATCCAAGTACAGTAGTACCCGCTGCTGGCATCTAATTTGCTATGCCAATTTCCTCTGGCTGCATGGTTTTGAAGTCTGTGTTGAGGAAACATTCCGATTTGCAGAAGCGCAAGCGAGTACAAAAGTACCCGCAGCTCGCATCTATTTTGCAATGCCGATATCCCCAAGCTTCATGGGTTTGAAGTCTGTGTTAGGGAAATATTCCCATTTCCAGAAACGCAAGCGAATACAAAAATACCCACTGCTTACCTATATTTTGCAATACCGATTTCCCCTGGCTCCATGGTTTTGAAGTGTGTGTTAGGGAAACATCCATCGATTCCATCGATCGTACCTCAATCGTTACGCAATTATAACTGAGTGGATTTCCGAGCGGCACTCGATTGGTGTGATTTCAATAGCCCGTTTTGAAAGCAATTTTAGGGCTATTGAAACTTTTTGGATCAAAAAGTAACAATCATATAACGCGTAGACATTTTATCTTTCGAATGAAGTGTTTATCTTACTATTTCGTTCAGTTGTTTAGGAGCTATTAACGCTTAAAATCTCGTTCTCCGGCGTAACGCTTTCGTTTTCGAAAGTTTGAACTCACACCCCAGTATAGAAATGAAAGACGTAGTTCTACGTCAAAATATACTATAAAACTATTGTAAATCATAAAAAAGACAATTTTATTTCTATATTTTGAAACGTTCGAATATCTGATTTGACAAAGGTGTGTTAAATTAGAGCATTCAAAAAAGTGGACAAACCATGATCATATTTTCGACTGGACAAACCAAAATCATTTACCTTACCTTGCTGGCGGTATCGGTTCTGAAGCAACGGGGTTGTGAAGCATTCATATATTTACTGTACAGGTTCCTCAATGTAGTCGGTATAAACCTACAGTGAAATCACCCGACACAGGGAATAAATATTGAGTATGACTTACCGGCTCGACAGTTGTCTGATGTGAGAGGAAATGATGCCCAATGCATGGCTAACTAGTGTTGCCAGTATATAATATCAACATCACTGTTATACTGTCAACTGCGAGGGATAGGACGTTGTGTCTTTCATGCACCTCACATCTTCCTTCTCCCTTATTCTTTTTATGTTATTTTACTTTTTTGTGTCATGATTTGTCATTTCAATTTATTTTAATTTCTTCAATCAACGCTATAGAATACTTGAAATAGTGTGAACGGATTAAAAAAATGTACAGCTGCGTGCATTTTGTCTGATTACAATCCCAACGGTCTATACTGATCTGCATACTCTATCTATTCTTACAATTTGCGTAACAGTTGTAGAACGGTTTATAATTCAGAAAGGTGTTTTGTAACTAGCATGATTTTTTAAAGGAACGAAAAATGGCGGCAAATTCTCTGGGTGAAATGCAGTTCGATAATGCTGACGTAATATGTTTACATCCAAATTGGATGTCTACTTGCGGGAATGGACTGCCTTGTTTTGTATACTTTGGCTAGTGCCTATATATACCAGATGAAGCAATCATGTGGCATTCTCGAATTTATGTGAAAGAGAAGGAAGGATTTTGTAGAATTTCATTCTCACACAGTTCATCTCTCGTATCTCGTTCTCGCATGTGAAAATGCGAAAATGGCATACCCTAGCAATAACAAAACAAACAACCCCCGCTCGACAAACCGTAATCCTCTTCCTATTGAAGTAATGATGTTGCTTCACTTGTATATATAATCATGGGCTAGATCTAAGTAAGTACTGCACGCACTCAATAGATATAAGCAAGTACTGTACGCACTCAATAACACGCAACTGTCAAAATTGTTCATTGCTTGTGTTTTTTTATTCTTTTCTTGTTCCTGTATCATCTAAATTTCCACAGAGTCAAATTATAGATACTCGCATACAGAAAAACCTACCAGGAAATGGCAACGAAAATATCCGTAGTTTCTCCATACGCTGCACACCGGAACAAATATCCACGTTATTAACGGGAGAAGATACATACATTCCAACTATCTTAATAAGAAATGGAAACAGAATTGAAACCTTTCTTGGTGCAGGCATGTCAGTTGTGGATACATGATTTAAAAATATATATACTGCTCGCTAAAACCTCTACTTTAGGTTATCCAGCTGATTATCATTAATGAAACGGTGTACAATGCTCTTCTCAATGTAACGTTCGGTGTCAAATCCGGAACTTCCCCTAGTTTCAGACTGTCACTCGACCATTACACTGACTATGTGCTCCTCCACGGTCTAATAGGGGCGAAAACCTTTGGATTTTCCTTCCCGCATTACTTTCTCTGGAGAAAACCCTGCTGATTGAGTTGGAGGCTAATATGCTATCAACCCAACTCGCATTATCACTTCTGCGGCCATTCCAACTCGCCGACATTGGGTGGCTGTTCCGCCACCATTCTTTTGCTGAAGCGGTTGTCCCAACACGCAGCTTTCTTAGACGGTTGTCCCGACACGTCTCTTCCAAGCGGTTTCTCAACACGCGGTTTTCAGGCGGTTGACAATGTTTTCCACTCACATTGAATACCAGTTTGATACGAAGAAGTTAATTTTCAATCTTCAATTTTTTATTTGAAAAGTGCTCATTCTGCCTGAAAACTCATTATTATCTTCGACACTTCACTAACTCGTAAAACGTAGTTCAATGGCGTGCCGTTTATTTCGTTTCCACCGTGAAGTGTATTCGAGAATCAGGCCCATAGATACCACCAGCTGAAAAAAGATGGTTTCGAGAAAAACGCGTTTGAAGTTTCGTACAGCAATGCTACTTCCCTTGAGGTGACCCTATATTTTTTGCTGTAACTTTTCAACGAGATGAAATATCAAAAAAACTTTTCAACACAACATTACTGAGGGCATTGGCTTCCCAAAAAGGCAAAAAGAAAAAATCGATTTTTCGATCATAAAATTTTCTTGTAGCGAAGAACATAATTTAATACATTCAATCAATAATTTAATCAATACAAACAAATGATTACTAAGCCAATGGTTGTCCCACGTCAGCCTTGCAGTTATATCATAGATAAAACCCATCCTGTGTTTTCATAGGAGCCATAAACACGTGTTAGTCATGATGTCGCGGGCCGCAAATAAATAAGTAAAGAAGAGTGGTCTCCAAGACACGACCGCATAGTTAACCTAACTGTTTCGCTGAAAAGTTTATAAGGTAACACAGTAAAACTATTTTTATCGCCAAATTCAATTTTACTATTCAACATAATTGCCTTCGAGGGCGATACAGCGATTATAGCGATCTTACAACTTCCCGATACTATTTTTATAGTACTCATTCAGTTTTTCCAAAGTAGGCCTCAGTTTCGGTAATCACTTCATCATCGGTCTTAAATTTCTTGGCAGCGAGCATTCTCTTCAGGTCTGCGAGAAGAAAATAGTCGCTGGGAGCTAGATCTGGAGAATACGATTGATGCGGAAGCAATTCGAAGCCCATGCAATTTTGCCATCGTTTTCATTGATTTTCCCATTTTTTTCACAATAACAAAAGTTGCTTCACTCTCAATGCTGTAACTCACGGACCAATCGACCGATTGCTGTCAAATTTTGACACGTATCCATTGAAAGATGGTGCTTTGTGACAGTCAAGTAGATTTTTGCAAGAGGCGCCATCTAGACGTCGACCGTATGAACTTTTCAGCCGAACTGTTAGAACTACGAAATCATTGCCGGCGGAAAGAAACATTAAAGAATTTTAATATGTAATAAAACTTTTTGATACAAATATTTGATAGCAATGGCAAGGGCCGATAAATGAATGCTTTCACGTTTCGCGAAGCAATTTGGGTAGATTGTCAAATTAATTCTAAGCATTAAAATGTACTTCTGATTGCTCGCTGTCTGGAGAACTGAAACTGAAATACTGATCTTCTTGAATATCCAAGTAATTTTTTAGTATCCCTTAGCAAACTTACATCTTCAACGCAGAACGAAACATCTCAGAAAACGCAAAACAGCAGTTTGATAAATTTCCCAGGGAAGGTAATAGTATTAGCTTACTTGCAAAAAAAAAATCTACGCTCTGGCGAGCGGCCAGGCGCCATGGCGGACGAAAACATTTGTGTAGGCATCTTTTTGAGTTCTTTCTTTGTTTTATTTATCAATTCCTTCTCAGTTTTCGCGACAAAATCGTTGGAGCAGATCTTTGGTTCCAGGTTTGCCCAGAAATTCTCGATGGGATGCAGCTGGGGGACGTTGGGTGGGTTCGCCGACTTGGATACCACATCGATATTCAGGCCGCTCCATCTCCTCTAACGATCGCTTCGAGTAGTGGGCCGACGCCAGATCCGGCCAGAACACCGCGTTTTCGACCTTATGGTATTTCTTGAGGGACGACGCAACTTCCAGCAGGCACTTCGTACTATAAATTTTCCCGTTTACGGTCAGTCCGGAGCCAAAGAAGAGCGGCTTTGACATCCTCTTCTCGCTGATTGTCAGCCACAGCAGCACCTTCTTGGGGAACTTGGTGTGTGAAATAAACTTCACTTCGGAGTTTACTTCCTTCGTGGGGGAAGTAGAATACGAAGTGCCCTACCAGTCGTTGCCATCCAGGGTGAGATAGACATCGTCGTCCATCACCACCGCTTTTGACGTAGGACTACGTCTAACCGGAAGATATAGGGGGTGAAATGGAAATCTAGGCACTGAACAAGTAGGAAAAAATGCAAGATTTGGAACGCTTATAACTCGATCATTTCTCAATAGATCGCAAAGGTTTTTGCATCAATTGATAGGAAATATATCTACGCACCTATCATAACGAATAACATTTCATTTTTCTTGAGATAAATAATTGAATAATTGTGAAATATCAAGCATTGTCAAAATGCACTATGTGCCCATTTTTGATTGGTCCATTTTGTGTTCCTCAAATCGTACCGACCAAAACGGGCAACCAGAGCAGCAGCGAAATAGAATGAAGCACGATTGGGAAGGAAAAAGAAAAAAATGAACGAAACATTGGTCGCAGTCTCACACATGCGTAACTCTCGAGCCAGCCAGTCAGCTTAAAAATTCCCGCTCCGCTGCCGTAACGATCATTCTCATTCAAACCGTACACCACATCGGTTCGCATCACAACACATCAACAAACCAACCCAAGCAGCCATGTCTGGACATGGTAAAGGAGGAAAAGTGAAGGGAAAGGCAAAATCCCGCTCGAACCGTGTTGATCTGGAGTTCCCCGCAAGGGTAGCTAAGCCGAGCGCGTTAGTACCAGGGCACCAGTCCACCTAGCCGGCGTTATATAGTTTCGGCCGCCGAAGTGATCGAGTTAGCTGGCAAAGCTGCTCGCGACGATAAAATTACCTCCAATCTGATACTGAGTGGTGGTAATGCGACGTGCCATTGAATGTAATTTACTGTAAAATATGTCACAAGCTGGATGGGAAGAAATTTTCCAACTGTGAAAGCTGTGGCGAGTGGCAAATGCAATCGCTAAACAGAAAGGTTTAGCCGAACAAGATGGGGATACCGAGTGATAACAAAACAATAAACTCTTTAGATTGAAGATAATTTTGTGATCCTAAAAGGACCCTTTTTAGCCTGCATGTGAATCCAACGAGCGAACAAATCGTAATGAATGTATTTTTTTGCCATCGCTCCCTTGTAACGCTCATTCATTCGTCTCGTTGGACTCGCCCCTTTGGCTGAATCTGCCGATTTGTCTCTATCCTGTGAGTGTGTACTGCTAGAGTATAATACACGCGGAACCCAAAAAAATATCTTATTTTCTTTCCAACCGTAAACCCGTGTGGTTGTACGGCATCGGCATCGTGGACGTAACAAAGGAGGACAAGTTAAGGGAAAGGCAAAGTCTCACTCGAACCGTGCAGGTCTCCAGTTCCCTGTTGGTCGCATTCACTGATTGCTCCGCAAGGGTAACTAGGCCGAACGGATTGGTGCCGGAGCACCAGTATACCTAACAGGGATTATAGAGTTTCGGCCGTCGGAGTGCTCGAGTTGGCTTGCAAAGCTGCTCACGACAATCAGAAAACCCGCATCAAGAACAGAGCAGCTTCGGTTCGGCGCTCATCAAGGCAACAATTAGTTTCAGCGAATGGCAAAGTTTTTCTCCGGCACGTCGCATTAAATGTAATTTACTGAACAATATGTCACAAGCTGGATGGGAAGAAATTTTCCAACTGTGAAAGCTGTGGCGAGTGGCAAACGCAATAGCTAAACAGGAAGGTTTAACCGAACAAGATGGGAATATCGAGTGATAACAAAAACACAACACCAAAGGTTCTTTTCAGAACCATCAACATATTCATAAAGAGTAAACAGTAAACTAATCAATTTTTCAGGTAGATAGGTAGGTATTCACGTAGGAGAAGAAAATAAAATAATATATTTAAAATATATATTTAACAAAAGCTGTCCCCTTTGTATAGTCCTACGTCACTCCGGTTATGTCCCCGACATTACCCACCCGTCTTTTTTTTTTTTTTTTTTGATGCGCTGATTTCTGTCCAAAAGTGCCAAAATGTTGTAGATGCCGGAACGGGCGTATCCGGCGTCCAAGAAGTGCCGCACGATGTCTGTTTTCGACGCGGCGGGGTACCTTTCTTTGAACGCGAACACTTCTGAACGGAGTAGTTTACTGTTTTCGCCATCACGGTTAGAGTTCGACTGATAGAGCTGTCATTTTTTTTTCTGCTGACTCGTGGGTTACTATGATTGATGCTGCATGGGTCGTTTCGTCAGTGCGTGTGAAGATAGACTGAAACAACATGAAAAATCAGCAATTTTGTCCATTTTTTAATGCAATACTGTGTGTTACGATATATGCTACTGTGTTATACGATTTGCTGGTTTGTTAGCTCAATATCCTTATTGAGTGTGAGTTCAAGTGTGAGTATTATAGGATCGATCAGTTCGACGAGCAATTTCTCTAAATCAAACTTTTCCATGGTGAAATGCGAAAACAAAACATAGTTTGCCAAATACACGGCACAGACAGAGAAGAATATCTATTCTCATTCATGCTTTTTTTTTTCCTCTTAGAAAACATTTCCAACTTAATGTTATGATCAAGTGTAATATTTATAATAATTTATATAACAGCACTAATAGCTATATGGATAGCGTGGTTGTATGAAACAGCTTTGTATTCCAGCCGGCCTTGGTTCGACCCCCATTGTCGTCGCATGGATTTTTTTTGCACAACTCCAAATGAAATGAAGAAAGGAAAAAGAAAAAGATAGCTGCTCTCATACATACAACCCTTTTTTAAGCTATTAAAACAGCTAATTATTTGCGCATTTGACCCACCAGCACACGAAATGGCATTATTTCTGCCAAAGACGAAATGTTTCCAACCAACGCTAGTTTGGGTGTAGAATGGAATAATAAATAACAGATTCTAGATTCATAACAGATAAATCAAGTGATGAATTGAACGCAAAACGGTTTACGTCAGTACGCATAATCTAATCACAGCCAGAAGAATTGGATGAAATGTCCTAAAAGGATACCTTCATTGATTTTCATTACTTCCATCTCTAGCACTGATCACTCATTCTTCGAAAATTTTACTGCACATAATCGCGAGATCATCCAAAAAAAAAACCCGAGCCCAAAGCTAGTTTCAGACAAGGCGGACCAGTTCCGCACCCGATTATCGCTTCTCCGGAACGGACGACGCTCGCGAGGCTGTGAGCGCGCATACATTTTAGCATGTTCACATATTCACACAAGTCGGGGAGGGGGGGCCATTTGCGGCGCGCCACCACACCAAGCGAAGTGCCAGTGAAAGTGGGAAGCAAACCTGTCCATGTTTTCTGCAACAACTTTCAAAAGCATGTGTATAAATTCCACCGGTCATCGCCGGGCGCTTGCTCGGAGGGATTAGAAATGCAAGCCGCGGTGCGATAGTCACTTATAGGACAGTGTTTGTCTTCCTTTTTGCGCAAGTTTTCGATTAATCTGCTCGAATTCGAATTCAGACTTCGGTCTGTAAGTACGATCTTCTTTAACCCGATCGCCTTCGATTGGGTTAAAATCGGGTTGAATTCCATCCGCCTCTCTGGTTCGGATCGATGACCACTTCCAAGCATGTCATATGACACCTTACTTGACGGCTTCATTCACCAAGACGGAAGGTTTGTACACGTTTGAGCCGCACGAGGAATTTCGGTTATTGACATTGAATCGACTCGACGCGCGGCACTGTTTCTGAATACTGATTAGCGAATAAAAATTTCACTTCTCGGTGACCCTTTTCCGGTGGCCATCATCACTGTTTGCTCAGGTATTCAGGCAAGTGCCGTTTCGGAAGAAGTAAAATCCAAAAACGAAAACAGCACAGGCAAACGAGTGCATGCGTCATTTGGGGGTAATCCGTTGCATGTTTTGTGTGTCACCCGAGATCTCGAGGGATAGTCTCGCTTCAGTGGGCGTCATAAATGACACCCCATCCTTTGGATGAATATGATCTCGATTTCGGCCACCACTAAGTAAACCTTCCCCGGCATCAACCCAGCAAACCGCTCAGCCATATCGCTCAGATCGCGCTCGCGAGTAGAAGTAGGCTTCGCACCTGGCTCGGAAATCGGCGAAAAACTGGGCCAATTAGAAACGCTGCACCAATCCCGGGTCCGGCCGACCGCGGACCGTCGAAATGAGTGGCGCTTTTGCTTGCGGTACTCTCGTTTCTCGCCTCGCTCGGCCTATTTGCTTTGTGCACTTGCCCGGCCATGCTTGAGCACTCAGAGGTAGGAATCATATCGTTTAATGGTATTAATTTGCTGTTTCTGTTGGTCGAAATTTCACTTTTAACCGAAGCTACCGGAGTGTGAGGATCACGTATCTGTGTCGACGGGAATCTGGTGACGAGTATTGCTTACTATCGTCTATTGAGAATCCATTGCGTAATTTGTCCGTGAAAACGTTCCGAGCCCTCCAAAGATGCATAAGGGAATCAATAACTAAATACAAATATTTTCACGTAGGACTACGATTAACAGCAAAACATGGGGTGCAAACTGAACTTTTACACACGTAAGGGGCTGTCCATATACCGCGTGGACAGAAAATGCACGATTGAAGACACCCGCTCCCCCTTCGTGGACAACCATGGACATTGACTATACTATTCCTCCTGTTGTCTACGAGAACATTCTTCCACTTTTTGGCAAAATATGAAGTAAATAATTGATTTAAAAAAAAAAAAATTATTTCTTTCAGGGCGTCTTCAGTCTAGGTTTTTGGTTCACCTTCCTAGACAGGGATCCTGTTCAGTCGTAGTATCTCAGCTTTACCGTTGTTGTCAACGTAATGGTCAATCTCGCAGAGCATTGAAAATATTTTTTTTTATTTCCAAATCCTTATCGTTCTGCATTGTGCACTTTTTCCAAAATGCTCGAGAGGTACACCCAAAATTGATTTTTAGCTCATGTTTTGTCATCCCGATTTATGACATTAAATGAGACATAACATAACAGAAAATGCCATGACTCACAAATACTGGTAAGCATTTGAATAATATACATGGTACAGTAATATAATATTAATACGAGCGAGTGAAACAAAAGACAAATAAGCTTTCCGCATACCTTACCACATACACGGCCCAGACCGAGATAGATATTGTTCTCCTTCATGCGCTCCTTTTTGACGTAGGACTACGTCTTTCATTTCTATACCGGGGTGTAAAATCAAAGTTTCGAAACCGAAAGCGTTACGCCGGAGACCGAGATTTTGAGCGTTAATAGCTCCTAAACAACTGAACGAAATGGTATGATAAACACTTCATTCGAAAGATAAAATGTCTACGCGTTTTATGCTTGTTACTTTTTGGTTCAAAAACTTGTTTCAATAGCCTTAAAATTGTTCTCAAAACAGGCTATTGAAATCACCAATCGGTATATAAGCGAGCGCCGCTCGGAAATCCACTCAGTTCTAATTGAACACCGATTGGAGCATGTTGTCGCTGTTGTGGTGAAGCTCTTCGTGTTTATCATGAAAGCGCGGATGAACGGTGTCACCAAGAGCCTGTTTGTGTACCTTAGGCCAGAAGGGAATCCATCAGGAGGAGAGTGATGCCACAAACGGTTCCCCGGGAAGACATCGCTACACACACACATACACGCGCGGAATTCTTTCCGTTTGGATGCCATTCAGCATCGAGAAAGTTCTGGAAAGATCTAATCATTTCTGGAATATAATCTGCCAGTTCCTCTGGGAATTTAAAAATACATTCATGTGAAAGAGTTTATTTTAATGTTTTTTAACCATATAACACAGCGACCAAATACATTTGATTTTGTAATTTTTCAACCAAGTGTAATTAGCAGGAAAGCTTCTGAAGATTATTCTTCCCCATCAGTAGGATATTTCCGTATCCAATATTGTATGCGCACGCAATCGATTACTACTCAGTCGCCGAAAGTTTCGAGCTCAGAGAGTTCATTCCCCTCTAATTTGCCTTCCAAATTGCCATCGTAAACCACACCTTCTCTCGATTCAATCACACACACAAAACATACTTAAGCTATATTCTGGTGGTGAGACGCATTCATTTTTCGTGAGGACATCGACAAGACAACATCGTTGCCTAACGTGCTGGACGAGGTGGACGGCGAAGGATCGACACATACACGCGCGGAATTCTTTCCGTTTGGGTGCCATTCAGCATCGAGAAAGTTCCGGAAAGATCTAATCATTACTGGAAAATAATCTGCCAGTTCCTCTGGGAATTTAAAAATACATTCATGTGAAAGAGTTTATTTCAATGTTTTCTATCCATGTAACACTGTGACCAAATATTTTTCAATCAAGTGCTATTAACTGGTGGTTATCGAGTTAGTATTAACTACTGGTGGGCTTCCAGTATCGAGGAAAATGTGGAAATATCTAATCGTTGCTGGAAAATAATCTGCCAGTTCCCCTTGGAATTGAAAATTACATTCAAGCGAAAGAGTTTATTTTAATGTTTTCTATCCATAAACTATCCATATAATACCTTTGGTTTTATGATTTTTCAATCAAGTGCAGTTAGCAGGAAAGCTTTTGAAGACTATTGTTCAGAACAAGGTTTTTCGTATCCTATATTGGATGCATAAAACCTTGTGCCTCCAACGTAACGCTCTCGTTTTCGAAGTCCCCCAAATATTCATTCATTCATTCATTCATTCATTCAGAATGGATTTAGATTCAACTTCAAACAAATGATCTCTAAATCAACGATAGTCCTACGTCACCCTTGCGGTTATACCATAGATATAACCCACTTCCTGTTTTTACTCTTAGAAAACACTTCCCAACTTCATTTTATAATCAGGTGCAATATTATCACGTATTTGCTGAACAACTGCTGAAGCATCATTAGCCATGTGGATAGCGTGGTCGTGCAAAATAGCTTTGCATTCCAGCCGACCTTGGTTCGATCCCCATTGACGTCGTATGGACTTTTCTTTTGCAATATCCCAAATGAAATGAGAAAAGAAAACAGAAAGAGATGTCTGCTCGCATACATACAAACCATTTTTAAGCTTTCAAAACAGCTCATTATTTGCGCATTTGACTCTCCAGCAAACTAAATGACATCATTTCTGCCAAAGATTAAATGTTTTCTGCCAACGCTAGTTTGGGTGTAGAATAACCAGCTAACTCTCGGCAGTAAGTTCATCTAGTTTTATTTTGATCGGAATCTCGAATCAATTGGATTTCTTTGTAAGCATAGGAAAGAATGAATTATAAATCAACCGTCTCCAGCAGCATCTACAAAATCATAGCCCTTTCCAATGTCTTCAAAACATTCTACTAAAGAATCATTTCTGAAATTTAGATGCATTCTAGCCTAATACCTGAAGAGCAAGAGAATTGAATTAAATAATTTGGCAATTCTACGTTAGCAAATGCGGTCGTGTTTAGGACACAACTCGTTATATAATTATATATAACCAGCAAACATTCACGTTATCTTACTAAGCGAACGTTCGGGGGTCTTTTTGACTCTTTCCATTTTTCTTTTTCCTATAAATATACTATAAAATTTACTTCAAGCAAAACTCGTCATTATAATATAAAACTATTTTCGAACATAATTCTCGTTCAAGATTCTTCAATCACTTGCAAATAGTATTTTTTTGGATTACATTTTCATTCGCTTCATAAACGCAATGATAATGCCGTTTGGAAGCCAATCGCAAACATCGATCATTTGTAAGAAAGTTAAGCAGGAAAAAAAACTCGGAGTAAGCTTAATGAACCACCAATTGACAACCCAAAAGCCGGCCTTCACCAGTAGAATGTCTGTGAGATTGGAAAGGAGTTCTGTATTATGAGCTTCTACCAAGCATTTAGTCCATTCAGGACACCCATCCAGGACAAATGTTCAAAGCTTAATGTGATAGACGTCGTATTCCACCAGGGTAACGCCAAACCTTATGTCTCTCTGTCAATACCACAAATTATATTGGAGGCCGACTGGGGTTTGCTATTCCACCAGCTCAACTTACTTTTGACGTGGGACTACGTCTAACCGGAATATATGGGGGGTAAAATGAAAACCTAAACACAGAACATGCAGGAAAAAATGAAAGATTCCGAATGCTTATAACTCGAACATTTCTTACTGGATCGGAAAGACGTTTGCATCAATTGATAGGGAATATTTCTACGCATCCATCGCAATTAATAAAATGTTATTTTTCATTAGATAAACAATTGAATAACTGTAAAATGTTAAGCGTTATCTAAACGCCCTAGCTACCTCGTTTTGATTGGCCCGATTTACGGTTTCCCCAACACAGCCATCATAACCAAGCAGGCTTGTGGAAATCGGCAATGCAAACACATGAAAGTATGGGGATTTTTGTTCTCACCGCAAGGTGTTCCCTAACACAGACTTCAAAACCAAGCAGTGTTGGAGAAATCGACATTGCAAATACATGAAAGTCGGGGTATTTTTTGTTCCGACTGAAATGTGTTTCCCTAACACAAACTTCAAATCCATGGAGCGTGGAGAAATTGGCATTGCAAATTCATGCAGGTCTGGGGTATTTTTGTTTCGACTGAAATGTGTTTATCTAATACAGACATCTAAACCAAGGTGTCTGGGAAAATCGGCATTGCAAATAAATTCAAACTGCGAGTACTTTCGAACTCGCTTGCCTTTGTGCAGACTAGAATATGTTTCCTTAACATAGTCTTCTAAATTTAGGAACCTGGGAAAATCTTGCAGAGATTAGAGGCGAATGAACTTTCAAGTTTAAAGGCTCTATAATATAAAAAGTATAAGTTGAAGTTGTTGCTTCAGGCAAGCCGGGGGTACTTTTGGACTGAGCGCCTGAAGTTCATCAAATCAAGCAAATTCGCGGCTCGAGAAGTACGTACACTTGAGAGATGCAAACTTGAGATGGAAATGTAAAATAAAATAATCGTTTGATAATTCTTCCGTTCACATATTTTGTCCTAGGCATTGTGAGTGAGCTCAATATACCCCTCAATAAGAGTAGCTCATTTAGGAAGCAATGGTGTGCATTTATTATTGATACTGGCAACACGTCAACGTGGCGAGAAGCTCTGGAACATCGTTGCATAGTCCTCTTTCGATTACGGACCGACCTCGAGGTAAGACGTGTGGACTTACGCAATGAATAAGTGCTCTGATGCGCCGGGTGATTCCTGTCTGGATTAAGGGCCTCACATGCATCATAGCAGAACTTTCCTTAAATTTTATTTTTAACGGAGAACATAATCTATCCCAATGCATGAATTGACATGGCAAAATGAATTACATGGCATTTATTCAATCTCTTTACTCACAAAGCAAATATGTTGAATTCGATTGAAACCGGAAATTGTTTCATTCAATCAAAATTTAATCAATACAAACAAATGATTGCTAAGCTATGCTAGTCCCACGTCAACTTTGCGGTTGTATCATAAATATAACCCATCCATTTTTTGTACCTTTAGAGACTATTATAGGTTTAGTTCCCCGCCAAATTTTCCCAAGGGAAAAAACTTCGACTCTATGGACAGCATTCAAAATATATTGAACAGTTTTCGACGAGAATGTAAATTGTTTTGACTGCTTTTAATGCTTTTGAAGATTGTGGAACAAAACTGTGCGCATATAATTGAATTAATGCACATCTGTCTATAAAAACGATGGTTTGGTTTTCTCAAAAATCGGCACGAATTTTATGGAAAACCCATTACAAATTATCCTGAACTTATCCTGATTTTTTGATTTGTAACTCAAACCATATCTATAAAATTAAATATTGAAACGGTTTGTAACCGGAACCACTTCTATTTGTGAAGTGGTCGTGAAAACAGCGAGTGAATGACATCGAGACAAAAGTCTGAATTGATTACTTAGGATAAAATTAAACAGATGACACTGATAATAAAAATGCGAGCGAATGATATGAGACAAAAGCCTTACTTTTGTCTTTTGTTTTCGACGATATTTTCGGTCAATAGTAAGAATTTTATGGGAAAAGTATCCTCCAAAAATTCACATAAACTATCATACTGAAATGTCTTCACATACTTCATAATGTCTTCACAACTTCAAATGTCTTCACAGTAAGTCAAATGTCTTCAAACCTGTCATTCTTGATGCCAGTGCGAAACCAAGCGACGAGCACTTATACTAGTATGACAACTAGGCAAACCGCAAGTTCAAAACAATCAAAGCAACCTGTTTTAGCAAGACGCACTGATGACTATCAAAATTTAAAAAAAAACGGTTTCGAGTGTTGTTTCGACCGATTTTTGAAGAAAATTGATTGTTTCTCGGTGGTATTTTGTGTTTTTCGGATCCTGGAAAATATGTATCATATAAACAAGAAGTATGTAAGGATTTAATTCACGAATTCTAGTTGCAGTCAACGGAAAATAGATACTTGGGACGATCCAATACCTTTGCCCCCTACGACCACAAAAAATCCGAAACGACTGGACGCTCAAGGAAAACGACCACGAAGGTTGACTCTGCCGTGAAGCGAGCCTCCAAGAAAGGCCTCGAAAAAGATCCAGGACGAACTGAACTTGTCCGTGAGTTCCCGGACAGTTCAGCGGCGGTTTGTGGGCTAGCAAGGGCTAGGCGGTAAAAAGTCCAATGCTGACGCCGAAGCATCTGAAGGCGCGGCTGAAGTTCGCGAAAGACCTCGTCAGTTGGATCGGTTCGGAGAAGGAAAAGCTGTGGCGAAATATACTGATAAACTGCGGTCAGGTGAGAGGAAGGTAAACCCCATCGGCTCGGATGGAAAAACTTGGGTCCATCACCCCATCGGCTGCGCCTACATGCCACAGTATACCACGTTGAAGCATGGAGAAGGAAACATTATGATGTGAGGGTACTTCTCCTGGTACGGGGTTGACCTCCTGTATTGGATGGATATAATCATGGACCAGTACCTCTACGCCCAAATCCTAAGGTACGTTATACTATATAACGATCAGAAGCACACACAAGTTTAGAAATTTGTTCTAAAGAATTCATATCAAAACAAAAATTTTGGGCAGGACGAGGTTCGCCGGGTCAGCTAGTGTAATAAATGTTTGATTCAGCCAATACAAGAATAGACAGTCTCACAAAAATATACCTTGATGTAGAAAGATTGTGCTTTTTGATATATTTCAGTTTATTAGCCTGCACAAATTATATGGAGAAGCTGAAGTAATACAATGTTGTTTTGTTTGTATGGAACCGCTACGAATTTGCTACGAAAAAAAATTATAGGAGGTTGTGTCCAAGATACGACCGCATTGTTGACGTAGAACTACGCTGTTATTTTATATAAGTCGCTTGTTTATACCTTCGGATATTATTCTATAATGCTGTGAAACTTTAGAAACAACTGCTTAGGGGAATAATCTCTGAAATGGTTTTTTCATTGTAGAATCAGTTGACGATAAATGATTTATGATTCATTCTTGCCCTCGCAAAACAATACACTAGCTGATCGTATGTCGCAATTTATTTCTTGGTTTACATTGGTGGCTTGAAACTACTAGGAATATAAACACTTCTAGCATTTTGCGCTATTCTCAAAAGAAACGCTTCTGTTAATATTACTGGCCTCGAAAAGAGTTGCATAACTTTCTCGTGCTTGAGAGAAGCGCAGCTGTCATCCTTAGTGGAGGAAGTTTTGCTACTGGCAAGCGAAACCTAATCACATACAAAATTCCAGAACATTTACTTTCTTGGTGACTGAACAAGCAAAATAAACTCTTTTTGTTAATAACAACCTTGACAAATTCGCTGATGAGTTTGTCAAGAGTCACCGCCTTCACCACCAGCGGGGGGAGCTTGATTGCGTAACTGCCAGCGTAACGGCGTTTACATTTTCGACCGACTCGCCAAAATCGCCTACTTCGCTGTTGTTCGATGCGGTGTCACACTCACGAAGGCTCGGTTCAGTGTCACATCCGCGAAGGTTCGGTTCAGTGCGAGCGCTTTTCACTAAACCAACATCGCGTGCATCATTAGATGACGCTTGCCTCGAAATTTTATTGCCACTGGCAATGCGTTCGTTTTTGCAGGGCTCGAGCCTGTCTTCCTCTTCTTCTTGCTCATTACACACTACACGAAGCGTCCAATTTATGACGCGGAAAGAAAAACACACGATACGAATAACGCGAAAAACGAACAGAAAAATCAAACGACGATATCCAAGTTGGATTACCACTGGTGTGGTCCAATCTTAGATCGAAGCGCAGCGAAAGCAAAGTGAACTGGATTGCTCAACCGTCCGATGCCGAATGAAAGCTTGCCTCAGCGAGATCCACTGTTTATACTCTAGGCAAGTATTCCCCTTCATTCTTCTACTTTTCTCTTGTTCACGGAGACTTTAGATCCTACGATTTCCCCTCCGTTGGTCGTCGATGAGCTGCTCGCTATTGACAGGTCTGTTCGGGAAAGCACACAAATGGACAGAACAAATGTATGGGAAAATGGAAACACTTAAAGTTTTCATGAATTTTAACCATTTACAAACCAGGGGATTCTAATGTATAGCATAATAAACAAATCTTACGGAATTTCCGATTCGTTTAGTATGTAAATTGCCAAAATCCGTTCGTGGCAAAAATAGTTATTAACGTTAACTTTATTTCATAAAAACGTGACCTGTTTTCTGATTTGGCACCCTTAATGAAAGACGTAGTTCTACGTCAAAAAGTGGGATATTATAGCAGAGCGCCCACTTCAGTAGGCCTTAATCTGAATTGCTGCTGTGCTGAGAATTATGAAAATCTTTAAATTTCGAAACGATTTGTTTAACGGTTCACAAAAATTTTCGTTCGTTTCCAGTTGTGTATGTTTGTTGTCATCATTGGACACTACAGAGACGAGGCTAGTGCACATATAATTAATACTTCTGTTGTATTCTCGCTTGAAATAGACACAGACATTCACATTTTGAAAACATGTATTTACGTTTCACGTTTCAATCACGTTCAATGATCAGTTCTTTTCATGAGTTGTTGAACAAAAGCTTAGTTTTGGTCTGAACAATCTTTTATACAACGTATAGTTCGGCATATCGTTTTATCAGGCTCTCATTGCTATTGTTCGACCATTTTTCAGCTGACTAGTTTAATTACAGCTATTGCTTGTTTGTTCGGTCCTTTGCGAAAGATCATCCTGGACAACATTGCATGTAGAAAAACTTGAGAAGTGGTCTGATAAAATCACCTGGGAAGGTTATGTTTCCATTTATCATTTCGATGAATTGATTTGATTGACTTCAACGTCTGATGCCGAACTTCAACGTCTTCAAGACAAGGGAATAATCTCACCAGTGAAGTTTTCCGACTGGGCAACCTCGATAGTCATGATCCGGAAGTCAGACAACGTTTCCGTCCGTATCTGCGGCGACTATTCTACAGGGTTGAACAACGCACTAGATTCAGATGCCCATCCGCTTCCGCATCCAGATTATGTTTTTGCTGATCTGGCTGGTTGCCGGTATTTCTCCCAACTCGATCTATCTGATGCGTACCTGCAAGTCGAGGTTGAGGAGGAATCTCAGAAGTATCTAACGATCAACACTCACCGTGGACTGTTCAAATACAACCGTCTGCCGCCTGGAATCAAGTCCGCTCCTGGTGCGTTCCAAAGGATTATCGATAGCATGGTCGCTGGTATTCCTGGAGTGAAACCGTATCTGGATGACATCATGATTGCCGGTAGGACAAAGGAAGAACACGATCGCAGCCTCCATGAAGTTCTGGAACGGATCAAGACGTACGGTTTTCATCTGAGGATCGAAAAATGTCGATTTGGCCTATCGCAAATCAAGTTTCTAGGTCATATAATCGACAAAGGCGGCTTACGACCTGATCCAGCGAAGACTACCGCAATTTCGCAGATGCCAGCTCCAATGAACGTATCACAGCTTCGATCGTATCTTGGAGCTATCAATTATTATGGGCGTTTCGTCAAGCAGATGAAGGAGCTGAGAGCACCCATGGACTACTTGCTGAAACAAAACGTCAATTGGGAATGGACTGCAAGCTGCCAGAAGTCATTCGACAAGTTCAAAACGCTGCTCACTTCCGACTTGTTGCTGACGCACTTCGACCCGAACAAGGAAATCATTGTAGCAGATGATGCATCCAAAGACGGCTTGGGCGCTGTTATTATGCATCGCCTCCCGGATGGATCAGTGAAGGCAATTTCGCACATTTCAAGATCACTGACCCCTGCAGAGAAAAATTACGGCCAGATCGAGAAAGAAGCTTTGGCGCTGATTTTTGCTGTGACACGATTTCATAAAATGTTGTTCGGCCGGAAATTTACCTTGCAGACTGATCACCAACCACTTCTCAAGGTGTTCGGAAGCAAAAAAACAGGAAGTGGGTTATATCTATGGTATAACCGCAAGGGTGACGTAGGACTATCGTTGATTTAGAGATCATTTGTATGAAGTTGAATCTGAATTCATTCTGAATGAATGAATATTTGGAGAACTTCGAAAACGAGAGCGTTACGTTGGAGGCACAAGGTTTTATGCATCCAATATTGGATACGGAAATATCCTACTGATGGGGAAGAATAATCTTCAGAAGCTATCCTGTTAATTGCGATTGATTGAAAAACCACAAAACCAAATGTATTTGGTCACAGTGTTACATGGATAGAAAACATTCAATTAAACTCTTTCACATGAATATATTTTGAAAATTCCCAAAGGAACTGGCAGATTATTTTCCAGCAATGATTAGATCTTTCCGGAACTTTCTCGATGCTGAATGGCATCCTAACGGAAAGAGTTCTGCGCGTGTATGTGTCGATCCTTCGCCGTCCACCTCCTCCAGCACGTTAGGCAACGATGTTGTCTTGTCGATGTCCTCACGAAAAAAGAATGTGTCTCACCACCAGAATATCGCTTAAGTATGCTTTTTGTGTGTGATTGAATCGAGAGAAGGTGTGGTTTACGATGGCAATTTGGAAGGCAAACTAGAGGGGAATGAACTCTCTGAGCTCGAAACTTTCGGCGACTGAGCAATAATCGATTGCGGGCGCATACAATATTGGATACGGAAATATCCTACTGATGGGGAAGAATAATCTTCTGAAGCTATCCTGTTAATTGCGATTGATTGAAAAACCACAAAACCAAATGTATTTGGTCACAGTGTTACATGGATAGAAAACATTCAATTAAACTCTTTCACATGAATATATTTTGAAAATTCCCAGAGGAACTGGCAGATTATTTTCAGTAACGATTAGTTATTTCCACATTTTCCTCGATACTGGAAGCCCACCAGTGGTTAATGCCAACTCGATAACCACCTGTTAATAGCCGCGCGTGTATGTGTGTGTAGCGATGTCTTCCCAGGGAACCGTTTGTGGCATCACTCTCCTCCTGATAGATTCCCTTCTGGCCTAGGGTGCACAAACAGGCTCTTGGTGACACCGTTCATCCGCGCTTTCATGATAAATAAAGAGCTTCACCGCAACAGCGACAACATGCTCCAATCGCTGTTCAATTTGAACTGAGTGGATTTCCAAGCGCCGCTCGCTTATATACCGATTGGTGATTTCAATAGCCTGTTTTGAAAGCAATTTTAAGACTATTGAAACAAGTTTTTGGATCAAAAAGTAACAAGTATATAACGCGTAGACATTTTATCTTTCGAATGAAGTGTTTATCATACCATTTCGTTCAGTTGTTTAGGAGCTATTAACGCTCAAAATCTCGGTCTCCGGCGTAACGCTTTCGTTTTCGAAACTTTAATTTTACACCCCGGTATAGAAATGAAAGACGTAGTCCTACGTCAAAAAATTCCGGTATACACGGCTAACCGACTTCAACGCTGGGCGCTTACGCTGATGCTGTACGATTTCGACATCCAGTTCGTGCGCACTGAAGAATTTGGACACGCGGACCTCCTTTCAAGACTGATGAAATGCCATGCAACAGCCGATGAAGAATATGTCATTGCTTCTGTACAAATGGAAGCCGAAGTTTTAGATTCTTGCAAGCCGAGAGTACTTCTGCACCCGCATTTTTGTTGCACTCCGAAAAGTGTTTTCCTAGCACGGACTACAAAAGCGGATACGAACACAACGCTTTGGCTCGGTTATTAATTATTGCATTGAAGGATATGCCTTCATATCTTCTGCTCACTGAATTTCTACGCATACCATTTGATGATTAGGCAAAATGTTGTTATCCATTTGCTGCGATAACGCCTATTGATTAAACAACGTTCGACGTTTCAATATTCGTTCGACGTATATGTCAAAACCGGAACAGAGTGCCTGAAGTTCATCGAATCAATCAAATTCGCGGTTCGAGAAGTACGTACACTTGAGTGATGCAAACTTCAGAAGGAAATCGTTTAATCGTTTGATAATTCTTCCGGTCACATATGTTGTCCTAGGCATCATACCAAACGTAAAAGGACTGTCGTTAAATTTACCTGTAACGAAGAACATTATCTATCACAATGGATGAATGGATGACCTTACATGGCATTATACAATCTTTTTACTCACAATGCAAATATATTGAATTCAACTGAATTCCGGAATTGTTTCATTCCATCAAAAATTTAATCAATGCAAACGAATGATTGCTAAGCTAAGGTAGTCCCACGTCAACCTTGCGGTTATACCATAGATATAACCCACACATTTTTTTTTGCTTCAGATTTCATTTCAGAGTCCATTATTTCCAATATATCCATAAGGTAAACTTCCCTTCATCAATCCAAGGTAAACCCAAAGTACCAGATCTTCTCCGGATGGCAATTTTCATAATATGCAACAAAAAAGGGGAAACCCCAAAAGCCGCACCCTAAACGACCAACAACATTGCATTTCCAGTGCGACTCGGAGATTCAGAGCCGCAGCAGCCCAACAGTGATCGACGAGGAGGGGGTGGAAAGATGCCATCAAGCAAAGACCACCGTATCAAATCCCGCGCAAAGCGACACCGCAAAAACCTGTGCGTCCGATGACCGACGATGAGCTCATATGTTTGTGTCCCTTAAGCGTCGACTTAAGCGTGTGCGTACGATGATGAGTCAAAAAGAAAAACGCAAATTAAGAAATACAAAAATTTGACACAATTCCATCCGTGCACCGAAGGAGGATTTGACTTCGGACTTCGGACCGAAGCCGAGCCGAAACAAGGGAGAAGGAAAAGCTTTTTGACTCTTCGGCTGGAAAAGACTATAGCCGCGACGGAAAGCTTCGCGCTTGCCGAAGGCAGCGTGCGCGATACGCTTCGCCGATTCCACGCCGTATGGTCCGAAATACGAGGGGGGTTTCGCTTGCCGTCGGCGCGCAAGTCTCTGGGTCTTTGGCGTGAGTTGAAAGAAATGAAAAGAAACAAACAAAAAAAAAACATATGCAGAAAACGGTGGAAAGAAAGTTGCTTTTCTCCTCTGCGCATATTCGGAGACGAAGACGAAGCATAGCGAGCGAGAGAGAGAGAGAGAGAGCCCGAGGAGTGCGCAAAGTATCCGCAAACGGTAGCAACGCGTTTGGCTTGGTCTCCTCCGGTGGTGGTGCCGTTTTGTGGTCCGTTGGAGGTTTTCTTGCTGCAGTTCGGCAGTGACCGCGGTTCGAGCAAGACGGCTTTTGCTATCCCACGAAAAGAGTCGAGTCGAGTCGAGTGAAGTTGAAGAAACGCCAATTTCGCCTCGAACGACGATCTCGAGAGAAAGGAAAACCTAACGGACAGACAGGGGGAACCAACCCTTCGGAAGGCTCCTCAAACGCGCAGGCGCACATACACCCTGTCCGAAAGAAACGCAGGGATACAGCACTTCTTCGCGACCCAAACCGGATACTATTGGCATGCAGAGTCGACGCCAGCCAACGCGAGTGACAAGTGAGAGTGGCCACGCCAAATTGGATTAAGGTTTTTTTTTGCGCAGACTGACTCATAATGGAGTTCCAGTTGGGGAGAAAAACTGTTTGATCGTTGGAAAGTGACAAAACAGCCCAAAGCGCGCGCTGCGCATTGTGGTGAAAGAGAAAATCGTGTTTGAATTTTTAATAAAGCGGAAAATAGTAGAATAATCCACTGTGCGGAAGGAAGGAAACAGTTTTCGTTTCTCGGAAGAAAATGAAAATTTTGTGAGTGAGGAAGTACTGCTACCTAGAGTGTGACCCTTGGAAAATGAAATGTGAAATTTGCATGCTGTGAACAGCTATAAAAAAAAAACGAGAAACGTTGAATTTTGTGTGGTAACAGGTGACGAGTGACGAAAGTTAATTGCTCGAACAGACAACTTTACTTTGTGTGGTGTTATTTCTTCGATCGGATATTTGGGGCAACTCACAGACTGTTTGCGGAAGAGGAAGTGATCGACACTGGAAAGTGAACTACGGTGAAGCAATGATACGTCGTAAACACATCTACCAGCTGGCGCTGGTACTGCTAGGGGTTGTTATCAACGCGCAGGATATCGCAGAAGGTGAGTTCAGCGGTGCAGAGTTAATGCTGTGAAGAAAAATGAGCACAACATGAATTACACACTTATTAATTGCGAAATTGCACAGAGAACACACTGAATGGCACTTGGAAGTAGCAAATTATTCTCATTATGCAAGTTTCGGTGATTTGAGCTTTAAGTAGTCAACGACGCCGGTCACGTCCTTACAGTCACCGGGGGAAGGAAAGGAACGCCTCTATAACGTGGTCCCCTTGCGATTATCATGGAAGGAAAAATGTTAGTGGGAATCTAAGTGGTGCGGACTCAATCCACTTCATTTTCAAGCAAATTCATGTATGTTTTCAAGCGATTTCTTGCAATAAATTCTCAGACCACCAGAGATGCCAGATTCACATATATGTTTGTAAATTTACAGACATATCTGTAAAATACTTTCGACATAGGACTATGTCTTTGATTTCTATATAGGGGGATCACTCTACGAAAAATATAACGATTCATTAAGAGTTTTCAAACGCTTCTTCTTCTTGAATGGCGTTAACGTTCCCTGTGGAACTTTTGCCGTCTCAACGTATTCATTAACTAGCGTCGTTCATTAATACTTGGTTGAGATTTCTATGCCGAATAACACGCCTTGAATGTACTCTAAAGTGGCAAGCTCTAGAATACGCGTGACCACAGAGCAAGCCGGAAGAATTTTCTTTGACGAAAAATCCCCCAACCAGAACGGGAATCGAACCCGAACACCCGGCATGATAGTGTGGGACGCTAACCACTCGGCCACGGGTGCACATGTTTTCAAACGCATATTACTCAAAATCGTTATTGTGACATATGTTGTGTTATATACCATTAGACATTACATTACATAATTACTTTTGTCCTGACATCATTGCACATAAAAGAGACGATACGATTCTTCACGATAAATGAAAAATTGCATTCATTTACTACAATACTATACATTTACTATATTATAATTCGAAATTTCATGACAGTGAGGGAACAGAGTCGAGAGCCTATGAGAACTATCGAAGAGATTGTAATTTTCCGATAATGTCAAGAACGGCCGGCGACAAACCAAGTAAACCGAATGAGCGTTGCCGGCACCAAGTGAATCATTTTTTAGCAAACGTGCGGATGGCAACATGTGCGTCGCTAATTTACTCAAAACAGACTCCTAGAGGGGTATCTTTTGAGCAAACGGCAATGAGTTAATTCTCAAAGCCCTAACTGAACATCTTTGAGTAATATTAAGATTGACTACATCCAAGCGATAACGGAGACCGTTTCATTTTAGTCCTTAAGCATCCCTTCAACCTCGTACTGTTAGCCTATATCTATCTATATAAATAGAAATGGAGACCAAATCTGTTCGTAAGCGGAAAACCCGAAGAAGGGATGGTAGAGATACCTGTAATTTTTTTTAAAATTTCAATAATTAGTAAACATAAATAAATTAATTTACAAAAAAATTTCGAAACCCTGTTTACAAAACAGATTTAACGTGGGAAATACACATTCGCTTAAACTCTGCCATTGTTGCCGCTCGTTTTATTTCCCTGGGCATCGAATTGAAAAAATGTTTTCCTTTGTATAGCAACGAGTTCTGCGACCTACTGAATATAAAGTTAGGTGTTCTTGCATCATCCGCGTTTCTAGTATTGTATCTATGAACATCACTTCCTCTTTCAATTCGATCACACAAATATCGAGGCAGCATACCGTTTAAAATTTTAAAGATGAACACCATTGTCAAATAGTAAATTCTTTGCTTCACAGATAGCCACTGTAGCGCGTCCAACATCAAATTAGAGGAAGTGTATCTACTACATCTTAAAATCAAACGCATAATTTTATTTTGTAAACGCTGCAATCTCGTTAATTGTGTATTGTTTGCAAGGAATAGGATCGACGAGCAAAAGTCTATGTGCGGTGAGATCAATGATTTATACAATTTAATTTTACTGTTCACTTTTGTGAACAGTACTTTTGTGTTTTACTTTTGTGTTTTTTCAAACGACACAAAACGCCGTACTTGTTGGCAATCTTCTTGATGACATTATTAATGTGAAACTTGAATGTTAAATTGTCATCAATGATAACTCCTAGGTATTTGATTTCATTCACGCGTTCTAATGTCTCACCATCTATATCGAAATTTACGTCAATACTGGAGTTTGCTGAAGAAATTAGCATGTATTTTGTTTTGCCAATGCTAGTACTTGGGATGAAGTTCGCCGGGTCAGCTAGTATATATACAACCATTCCATGCCAAACCGATAAAGTGGTTCTCAATGGAAAAAAATGATTTTTCGGACCACCGGTTAACTTTGAAAAATCAAAAATGAAAAAAATAGTATCTCTGAAATCGAGATATGTCATGTAAAACAACCTCAGCTTTCTAGAAAAATATAAAAATATAGCACCATCTAGTCCAAAGCCATGAAAACAATAAAAAAAAACAACTACAATCGATAATTCTAAAATAAGATCCATTTTTGCAAGTTCAATATTTTTTAATAAAGAGCTAGATAATTGGCTTCAATTAAATATGTCGATAACCTAAATCGGTTCAGTGGTTCTAAAGTTTTTGAAAAAGTGGAAAAAAAGAGTTTTGGGAAAAAGTGGAAAAAAAAAGATTTTTCGGACCACACTATAATGGAAATGGTCACCCTAACGAAAAATTAACAACTACGGGTCTAATGTTTTGCGATAAAGAACAAAACTACCACTTTTCATCGAAATCTGAGAACCACTATATCGGTTTGGCAAGGAATGGCTGTATATATGCAAAATACACATAAACAAAATATACAATAATATACAAAAAACAATCTTACGTGCATCGCGATGTACAAAGTATTAATGAATCTGTGAAAATCAACGTTAAAAGACATTTCTATAGATCCGTAACTTTTACAGATATTTCCAAATTTTTAACATACTTTCACATATTTTTACAGATATTTTTTAAAAATCATCTGGCAACTCTTCGTTCCACTTTTCATCGAATGTTTTCAAATCGCAGGAGTAAACATTTACATGACTGTGACTTCGTTTGTTTTTATTTCGTTCGGAGAAATATTATATCAGGGAAAGTGGACATTAAAAAGCGTTACTCAGTGAAAGGCTGCCTTAATACGAGAGAAAATGTTCGCCTAAGCTTTTATCGTATACCCTCTGAAACACTGGGTCGATTTTTGCGGAAACGACAAACTAGTTCCGAATAAAGTGCGATTCACATACAACATACACGTCACGTTCACGTCCCGTCACGTCACGACACGTCAATGATTCTACCATGCAATTCTCATGAAAACATTCACATACACCAGCAACGTAACGACCCGTCAGCATACGTTCAACGAAAACGACCGGCAGGGTTTGTAGAAAAGAATAATTGACGGAGACGGACGGCTCGTTTGGTTTTTGTCTGGGCTTTGTGTCTCGGCTTTTGTTTTGATTTGGTTATACAGTAATTTACATCAACATCGACATTAAGCTAATTGAACAGATCTGTGATGCAACACGTTTAATTAGACATTTTTACCTCTAGTTGGACATTTTTGTAAACATTGAGTTCGGGGCCCAAATTATGGCCCCACATTGAAAGTCGCCACCAGTCGCAAATGTCCAATTACTGGTCAAAACCGACTTCAATGCGACACTGAGTGGTGCCTCAGCATATCGCTTTATAAGTAACTTACTGTACTTTTTATGCGAACATATCTCTTAGTTCCAAATTTCGGAGTGAAAATTATTCGCGACTAGTTGAAAGAATTATTCTATTTATTATTATTATTGCATAAGTGTCGGACTACGGGGTTTAAGCATATAAATAATTGAATTCAATGATTCTCATTGAATTTTTCAAAATTTAGAACTGATTCTAGGCATGCTGATTTGAAAGAGGGCATTGCATTCGTTTGGCAATTGACGTGACGCTGCTGGTGGAAGCATTGACTGCATGTGTGAATTGGTGGAGACGTTGACGGAACGTAGACGTTCTTCTCCGTAACGTGCTATGTGAATCGCACATAAGGGTTCCCGTATCTGTGGAGTAAGTACGATGTTTGAATTATTGGAAACCAAAAGTGTAGCAAACCTTTCATACACATTTTCAGGATTATTTTGATAGAAATACATCGTTACATTTCAACCGGATAGGAAACCTCGTGAGAAACCGTAATGCCTTCT
Organism: Toxorhynchites rutilus septentrionalis; assembly: GCF_029784135.1. Lineage (NCBI taxonomy): Eukaryota > Metazoa > Arthropoda > Insecta > Diptera > Culicidae > Toxorhynchites > Toxorhynchites rutilus. The sequence goes on from NC_073744.1 coordinate 199,652,039, forward strand.
CCACAATTAAGCCGGTAGTCCACACGAAGCGCAGATTGCTTTACCATTACATTTATCACCAGCTCTAGCGGATCATAATTACGTGGATTTCATTTGGCCAGCTTCATTATCAAAGTTGTTTTCACCGACGTTAGAAAATAAAACGTCCCCAAAAATTTCACTTTTGATATGTATGTACGTACCGAAATTCTTGGAGTGAACTAAGCGTTATTCGTAGTTTGTTTATGTAGGTGCAGGAAGGTTCTGTCAAGTTCTGATACCATGCAATGTGAGATGCTCTTTCAGAAAGCAATGGTCAATTGAACAATTGACGGAAAATGTAGTTCATTCATCTTATAAGTTTAATTTTTTTGCCTTTGATAACAATACCTTTTTTATAGTGTTGATTATCATAAGAAAAATAACAATCCTGATCGTTGGATCTTTTTTGACATTTCAATTGGATCTTTTTTGACAGCCGTTTTGATTCAGTCCGCACTACCTAGGTGGGAATAGGTGAGAAGAAACAGGATTCACTATGGTGAATGATATGATTTTGAAAACGCTGACTCTCAACTAATCGGCGAAACTAGATTTGTAAAAAATAATACTCATTCTGGCCTGAGAAAATCACTGAGAAAACCCCTTCAAAAACACTCGAACTATATATTTTTATTCTTCACTCGTATTACACATACATTTTTGCAATCGTCTCGACCAAGGTTATTCTTGGCAATCTGAGAAGGTCGCCGAGAAACTCTTTTAATCCTCTAACGGGCCGTGAGAACTAGGCATGTAAACCACTATACAACGATATGTTTACATGCTAAAAAGCACAACAAAAATTCAATACGCAAAACAGTTTAAAGCATTGAAAAATTGAATTCCCATCTATCGGTAAACATTTGATGGTAGAAATGATTTTTTTATATTAGGCTGTCAAAAAAGTCCTGCGGTATTTTTTTTTGAATTTTCATTTGTTCATAAAATTAGTTACAATCATCTGTTTTAAGTCAAATATGCGCCGTTTTGTTCGATGACTTGTTCCCAACGAGATGCCAACTTCATAATACCCTTGTTATAGAAGCTCGCTTCCTTATTGGCAAAAAAACTTGGATAGCCAATTTTCACAGGTCTCTTTTGTGGCTAACTTCTGACTACCTAGCTCGTTCGCCATGGACAAAAACAGGTGGTAGTCACTTGGTGCAAGGTCCGGACTATACGGCGGATGCAAAAGAACCTCCCATCCCAAAGAAAAGAAGTGTGTGGCCTGGCGTTGTCCTGATGGAAGACAATGCGGCTTCTGTTTATCAAAGATGGCCTCTTCTTCATGAGTGCTACCTTCAAGGGGTCCAGTTGTTGGCAGTACAGGCCCGAATTGAGCGTTTGGCCATAGGGAAGCAGCTCATAATAGCTTATTCCTTGACAATCCCACCAAACACACAGCAGAACCTTCCTGGCCGTTAATGAGGGCTTGGCCACCGTCTGAGCCGCTTCAGCGGGCTTCGACCACGACCGTTTGCGCTTCACGTTGTCGTAAGTGACCCACTTTTCATCGCCAGTCACCATCCGCTTCAGAAACGGGTCGATTTTGTTGCGATTCAGCAGCGATTCACATGCGTCGATACGGTCAAAGATGTTTTTTTTTTGCGTCAACCTGTGTGGCACCCATACATCGAGCTTCTTTGTGAATCCAAGCTTCTTCAAATGGTTAATAACGGTTTGATGACTTATCCCCAGCTCTTGGCCGATGCTACGGCTGCTACTATGCCGGTCGTTCTCGGCTAATTCAACGATTTTGTTGCAATTTTCGACGACAGGCCTTCCGGAGCGTGGCGCATCTTCGACGACCTCTACACCAGAACGAAAACGTTGAAACCATCGTTGTGCGGTGGAAATGGAAACTGTATCGAATCCATAAACTGCACAATTTTTATTGGCAGCTTGATGTGCATTTTTGCCTTTGTCATAGTAGTACTGTAAAATATGTCGGATTTTCTCTTTATTTTGCTCCATATTTGCGACACTATAACTCACGAACGACTTAACCAAACAAAACACTGTCAAGGACTATATTATACCTTTCCAACAAGCTATAGTATGACTCGATACAATGAATACAACTAGAACTACGCGCTTACAACGACACCTCGCGGAAATACCGCAGGACTTTTTTGACAGCCTAATATTTGAATTTTTGATGTTAGTTTCAAGAGAAACAACTAATAAAACTCATGTTCAGGTCCTAAACAGTCTAAAAAATTAAAAATTTAAGGCTAAATGTGTTGCTAAGCGCGGAACCTGAAACAGGAATCATCCGATTTGAGCCATTTTTATTTTGATGTATTCGTCTCTGCCCGTAGAGAAAAATCGGAAAATTTTCCGAAAACTCTGAAGGAAGGTCGGAAAATTGGTTGATGTTTTAAAATTACATCATGATATGCGTTGTCGGTCCATTCGATGTTTGCGCTATTGAAATTGATCTTTGTTTGAAAGTGGAAATGGATTTTCAGGTGAAATAACGCACTCCTATTTACATGTAAACTTCGATATAACGTACATTTCACTTTCAAAATTGTACGTTGTATCGAATTGTACGTTATATCGAAACATAATAAAGTACTCACAAACGTAGTCTATAATACATTATTGTGTTGCTGTTTTAGTAAAGTTAATGAATAACTTCAATCAGAAAACGAAGCCAGCCTTTCTCATGATGTTTCCCTTCGTACTGTTGATTAAAGCTCGATTCATTTAGAATCCGGAATCACAAAAACAGCTGTATTTCGGGATTGATTGAAGGTACAAAACTTGTTTTAGCATCACAATACAGATAACTCATTGTTCTATCAGAAAAAAAAATAATGAAAAAAATTTTCCTTTACACTTTGGAAATGTGTACGTTATATCGAGGTAAAATGTACGTTGTATCGAGTGACGTTATATCGAGGGTACGTTATATCGAAGTTTCCCTGTATTCTGTCTTCTATATCTTCTATAAATAAAAATGGAAGGCCAAATGTGTTGCTAATCGTAAAATCCGAAGAAGGAAAGGTCCCTTTTGAGCCGTCTTTATTTTGTTGTATTTGTCTTGGCCCATAGATCAATATAGCGGATAGAAAAATCGGAAAATTTTCGGAAACTCTGAAGGAAGTTCGGAAAATTAGGTAAATGGAATACCTATATGTTCGAAAATTACATCATGATAAGCGTTGTCAGTACATTCGATGTTTGCGTTAACGAAATTGATGAAGAAGGAAAGATCCCTTTTGAGCCGTCTTCATTTTGTTGTATTTGTTGTATTCTGAACAATGTTATGATGAGAAAAAGTTTTGAAATTTGTTCTAAAGAATTCATATCAAAACAATAATTTTGGATGAAAAGTTCGCCGGGTCATCTAGTATGTAATGAAACTTCAACAAATTCACTGTTTTTCAATAATTTTTCAGGAAATTTGCTCTTGCTACTTAACATTGGGAACTGTTAACACGAAAATGGCCCCAAAATGCATAGTTTTTTTGATTTTTTCCGCTAAAAAAAATCTGACATGTTGCTAGATATCATAACTAGTTACCACATAAAGCTAGTAGTGACAATTTATTATTGAAGAAGTGAAAAAAATAATAATAAAATAGTTGGTAGCAATATAGTTCCACAACCCGTTAAAGGGATAATATTATTGGCTTAGGGGTTTATTTCATTCCTTTTTGACGTAGGATTACGTCGTTCGGGAACATATTGGGGTACAAATCAAAAATCGAAAATCGAGCACATTGTGAAAATTGTCCAATTTCAAACGCTTATTGCTCAGTCATTTCATGATGGATTGATGAAATTTTTGCGTCAATCGATTTCGACACTCCATAAAATGTGTCAATATAAAACAAAAAAAGAAAATAAAATATGTCATGAAACTAAATATCGAACAATTGAAAAATCTCAACCCCCATCCTAATGGAAATACCCACTACTGATTGGTCGAAATTGACGATACATGCGGCGGGTCCCTAACAGAGACATCAAAACCACGCTGCATTGCAAATACATAAAAGTAGGGAGAGCTTTTGTTCCCACAGAAATATGTTCCCAGAGACATTAAAACCAAATCATTATCAAAGAGTTTAACGATGTAATTCATCAAACATATCTAAAATCAACAGATAGTCTAACGGAATCCTACGTCAACTATGCGGTCGTGTTTCGGACATAACCCTCCTGTGACTTTTTTGTATATCAACCATGGATAGTATGAAGCAAAATCCCTCAACGCTATGATGCGTCTTACCTGCATGAAGGTCCAAAGGGAAAAGAGGCCGAGTCATTATATTCGATGATTACCAAAGCATGGCTGGCTATGATCGATATGTCTACTTGAGTTCAGTTGACATTTCTACTAGATCGATAATATAGTATGACTGCGTACCACACAAATAGCAGATAATACAACCATCTTCCCTAGGGGCTTTGAACCCTCTGCTCTGGTTCTCAATAGTTGCAGGTTCCTATTTCAGACTCGCTTTATGTACTGAAAAAAGGGAATGAAGATGGTAGAGCTTCGAACGACATAGCATGCGCTGCCATAACTATTTCTCAAATAGTGACGTCAGTCGTTGTTTTATCTTTGATTGTCGACCGCATCATTGTGGAACATTTTCACGGAATAGGAAGTAATTTATCAATCTAAAAACATACATTTTTTCAGAGTTCCCGCTGAATATGAGGCTAATGTGATAGCGTGCAGTGAATAAAGGGTGTGTCACATCAAATTGCATCACGGAAAAAACGCTGTAGAAATTCGCCCAGTAGACCGATCCTTTTGAAAATTTTAGACAGTAAAATAAAAACTATTAAACAACTTTTGGCATTTTCTTTTTACTTATACTTCGAGCCCAAGCCCGTATGCTCGCACCTTCCTCTTTACCCCGTCCATAAGGTTCTGTACAACGTCAGGTTGTAGTTTTTTTTTAACAGAAATCCATTTTCTCTTGAAGTCCGCCTCCGATTTGACAACTTTTGGGATCTTCCGGAGGGCCTGCTTCATAATCGCCCAATATTTCTCTATTGGGCGAAGCTCCGGCGCGTTGGGCGGGTTCATTTCCTTTGGCACGAAGGTGACCCCGTTGGCTTCGTACCACTCCAACACGTCCTTTGAATAGTGGCACGAAGCGAGATCCGGCCAGAAGATGGTCGGGCCCTCGTGCTGCTTCAATAGTGGTAGTAAGCGCTTCTGTAGGCACTCCTTAAGGTAAACCTGCCCGTTTACCGTGCCGGTCATCACGAAGGGGGCGCTCCGCTTTCCGCAAGAGCAGATCGCTTGCCACACCATGTACTTGGATAGTTTCTGCTTGCGAATCTCCTCCGGAACGCTGAATTTGTCCTCTGCGTAGAAGAACAACAGGCCCGGCAGCTGACGAAAGTCCGCTTTGACGTAGGTTTCGTCGTCCATTACCAGGCAATGCGGCTTCGTCAGCATTTCGGTGTACAGCTTCCGGGCTCGCGTCTTCCCCACCATGTTTTGCCTTTCGTCGCGGTTAGGAGCCTTCTGAACGTTGTATGTACGCAGGCCCTCCCGCTGCTTGGTCCGCTGGACGAATGAACTTGACAAATTCAGCTTATTGGCGACATCCCGGACCGAACTTCTCGGATCACGTCTAAACTGCTTAACTACGCGCTTGTGATCTTTTTCACTGACGGAGCATCCATTTTTGCCGTATTTCACCTTCCGGTCGATGGTTAGGTTCTCGAAGTATCGTTTTAGTACTCTGCTGACCGTGGATTGGACGGTTCCCAACATCTTACCGATGTCCCGATGTGACAACTCCGGATTCTCGAAATGAGTGCACAGGATTAATTCACGACGCTCTTTTTCATTCGACGACATTTTCCCAAATTTACGAAAAATTGACAGTGAAGCATGGCCAACGTGATCTATACACTCTTATCTGATTATAAGCGAAAGCTGAAGATATAATTCCTAAAAATTAAATTTCTACAGCGTTTTTTCCGTGATGCAATTTGATGTGACACACCCTTTATTTGTAAAAACACGTCGAAAAAGACGGATAAAATTGATATTTCCATGTGCCATTTTCACTCCCCCACGTTCATAGAAACAAACGAAGTTTAATTATTCTAACGTTATGAAGTTGATGTTTCGAAGGCTCTCAGTCTCGGTGTGTATGATGTGAGAGAATAATCGCCAATTAATCAAAACAACACCGAAAATGTTACTGCTTTCAAGAACTAAGCATACGACTGCTCCTGGACCTTTTCACCACATGAATAATCGAAATAAGCCACGATATAATTGTCACCTGTTAAAAAACAAACCGTTGCATGATTTCATGAGAATTTTTGCTCGATATTGAATGCAAATAATTACGACACGATATTTTGCTTGCCAATACTTCGCCTACTGTTCCACCTCGATATGTATCTCATTGGGACTTACTACTCTAGAGATCCGTCATTCGCAGGCGGAGATAGGAACAATTTTAAAGCTTCATTGTTTACAAAGTGACTGAACTCATGGCTAACTAGATCCATCATACATAAAAAAAGTGAAGCAAAATTTGGAGAAGTCGGTGTCGTTTTTATAGTAAACAATATATTTGTAAGTTGACTAGTTGACCCGGCGAACTCCATCCCACCTGAAATTATTTTTTCATATATGAATTCTTTCGAGCATTCACGGTTTTTTTTTTATTAACACTCCTATACTCGCGCATTGGTCTGTCAGACCGAGAAATCAATAATTCGTTAATTTCTCAGAAAATATCAACACTACGACTTTGCGATTCTATTTAGCTTCGTTATTCGTCGTTCGTCATCGTTCAACGAATCGCATGTGTTGGTACAAAGGGGACGTGTGCCACTTTTTTAACACTTTCGGTCTGACACACCGACGCGAGTATAGGAGTGACTTTTTTGGACAAGTGCCATTTTTCATATTCTAGAATATTGTTGAATGAAATGTATAAATTAATGTTAGCGGCGTGGAATATTTATTGAGTATAATGCATAAGATCATTACAGGACTATTCTTATTTGATTTCAGTCCCTTTTGTAAGTGGATTGAACGGATCCATATATTGACTATTCGTCGATACATTCGTCGTTAGATTCATACGTTTAGAAGCAAAATATGAATGTTTGACTTTCGTATAGTTATTCGCTAAACATAATGGTCATACATATACACACTTGTGAAAGAATTTCACTTGTGGAAGAATTGTAAACAGTAAACTATAAACTAATCGGTGGCTTATGGAAATTTTTAACAGTTACAGTTTCGGAGATATTTTTTTATAATGGACAATATCTACAAGAAAACAAGAAAAAGAAAAGGAAGTTCCTAGTAATCCTTTTATATAATCTTTTTATGCCCCATCTAAAAAAAGGCATTAATTCTTAGTTTACCAAGAATACAGAGAAAAAGAATATTAGAAATATGCAAACTTTATATTCCAGAACCTTTATCATCTGGTAATTATCTAGAAGGTCGTTATATATTCTTCTCTTCGATAAAAGACCCGAAAAACACGCAAGAACTGCATGAAATGTAAAAAATATGTTTGCTTCAAGCATGCAGTTATGCTATGTTCCGATTCTTTCTCCAATGAAACCACAATCGATTAATACGTTTTTATGTCATTTTACAGCTCTTTATACTTCCATGAATCATATTCAGTTGCTTACTTTTAATTAATAACAGTGAAAAATTCGAATTTCGTTATTTGTGTTGGAGTATCGAAAATTACTCTATTTTGATGAGGCTGAATGAGATTACTATTAAAACATAATAAAGACGAAGGAAACATATTTTTTGTAGTTTTTTCATTCAATCATACCCTCTTCTTCAAATAAATGCCAATAAAGCCTGAAAAATACACAATGGCAACATTACAGGGAAGTCGGTCTGTGACACCGTGCGCGAGTATACGTGTTATGATTTTGCACGCGAGTACAGGAGGGTTAAACGAGTGCCCGTGGATTGAACCGCAGTACTCGACCTTTTCAAACATTTCCAAACAAAATGAAGACGGCTTAAATGTGATGATTACTTCCTCGGGTTTTGAACTTACCAACCCATTTCCTTCCATGTTTATTTACATAGATTGTTTTTTTGATAAACTGAAAAAAAAACTATATTCTAGAGCAATTGTATGGTTTTTTCCCCACTATTGAAAATTTCGATAGTAATAGTTTTGCTCAGTAACGGATTAGAAAGTGTCAATACATCTGTCACAAAAAACGCAAAGTGTGTGAGAAAATAAATCGATAAGACGGTCTCTTAAAATAATTGATTAGAATTCTCAAGCAAACTGTAAAAGTTCTCGAACAAAAGTTTGTTTCGCACAGATTGTTAAAATAAGCACGAAATCATCGCCATCTTTTTGCATACCGTCCTTAACACTTCAATATGAAATTTCTGCCTGCAGAATATGAGTGCAGTGTGCAGTGAATATGTGTGGAATCACTTCGGGCAAGACGAATAAAAGTGCTATTTCGGTGTGTTATTTTCACTCCCTTATCGTCATTGAAACGAACAAATTTTCATTAATTTAGCGATACCAAGATGCTATTTTCAAAGCTAACAGTGTAAATCGGTCTTTCTGAGATATGGGAGAATAGTCGGTAAACAAGAAGCATTTCACTGCAAATGCTACTTAAAAAAATGAGTGGGTTATATCTATGGTATAACCGCAAAGTTAACGTAGGACTATTCTTTGGCTTAGTAAGTCGTGGTGCACAAATTACGTAACGCTAAAAATGTGGTTTTTGGACCCCGGCTGTTGAATCATCTACGCGCCGCTATTTTTAGTCGACGGTCAGCGGTTTTTAAATGCCTACGGCCTCAGCTAATTGGCGAAACTTCACTTTACGATCGTTCAAAACGAGTCGATGCACTTGTTTTACGATTCCTCGATTCTTTTGGCCTTCCAAAACGAGGTGCATCTGCGGTGCTTGCACGGCCCATTTTAGTTTCATTAAACCACCGATAAGCTGTTGTTCTCGAAGGAGCAGAAGTGGAATATCACTTCGTGAATCACTGCATAAGCTAGTGACAGATGAACCTCTCGAAATGAATCTAGTTCATTTTCTAATGGCGCCATCTGTTGGAAAACCCCGGGATTTTTCAGTCCATGTAGTATTAGATCGTAATTGGGGCCATATTACATCATATTAGGAATTTGACATATCAAGATTCGCGATGTCGTCAACGTCTGGGCGTGATATGGTGATTTAGGGACACAAACTAATCTCTACCAGATCAGCAGGCTCGAAGGCAGTTTTAAATTTGTAAAATTGGAATGAAAATTTTGACTCCATGTTATTTGATTACTTAAAACAGGTAGCATCGATCCTTACTTAACCATTTCTATATAAATTTAATTACATTTCCATTTAAATACAATAGACCACCAGGAATGACGTATCCGATTGCATCTTTTTCGTATTGTATGTACAAGTTTAAGCTGCTCTAGAATTATATTCCAGATAACCGTGCGAGATACATCGGAGCAATTTTTCTTAACCAACACCACCAGTCATATTTAATATTTATATTCCACTCCCGCTAGTTATATGATTTTATGTATGCTGGGTACTAGGCGAAGTATATTTTGAATGGTAAATAAAATCGTAATTATTTACATTGAAAATGAAGCGTATATTGGAGAAACAAACAAATGTATAAAAATATGGATGAGCTATATATATGATATAACCGCAAAGATAACGTGGGACTACCGTCGGCTTAGTAATCATTTATTTGTACTGATTAAATTATTGATTGAATGAAACAATTTTCGAATTCAATAGAATTCAACATATTTGTTGTTTATGTAAAAAATTTGAACGACCGCAATGTAATGTAAGGCACCTTGGTTTTGATGACTGTGTTGGAGAAATCGTTGATCGGGCCAATCAAAACGGGGCAGTTAGGCCGTTTAGATAGCAGTTGACATTCTACAGTTATTCAATTGCTTATCTCAGGAAAAAAAAACATTTTATTAATTATGATAGATGCATAGAAATATTTCCTATCAATTGATGCAAACATCTTTCCGGTCTATTAAGAAATGTTCGAGTTATAAACATTCAAAATCTTTCATTTTTTCCTGAATGTTTTGTGTTTAGGTTTTCATTTTGCCATTTTCATTTCATCTCTTCTGGAAAGTGCTGAAGCAGAAGGATAGACTGCCGTTCTCTGTTCAGACTCCTAACGAAGAGTCCGTATAAAATATCCTTATTTGTAAATACATTTTCTATCAGAACTTCGAATTGTAAGAACTTGAATGAAAATTGTTACTCGACATTATTTGAATACTTAGAAGACATATTCCTGATTCTAATTAAAATATTTCATCCTAATTTAAATATTTTTATATAAATTCCCACCAACACTTTATCCATAATATAAAATCCTTATCACACACAATTTCAGCTTAAGTTTCTCCTCACTTGCAAAGAATGTGTTACGCTATTAGATAGAACACATATTTAATACGGAAGACCTGATTTTCATGTATAGGTTTTGTTTGAAAAGTGTGTTTATCTAACCCGAAAATCCAACCGAAGCTCCTTGGACTTGAGTCGAACGGATTATAGAATGTAAACTTGCGATCCGCCCGGACTCAGACTCAGACTCAGACTCAATCACACTTCAGAATAAGGGTGAGTAGTTGATATGTAGACGAATCTGGAATTTCCGAGAAAAATTACACCTCAGGGCGATTAACGGACGATTGACGATTAACCAAACTAAAATGTTTAAACCATTCAATTGCCATTCAACCGTGTAATATCGTAATAAAGTTCATTAAAGACTTTATTTGTTTGTTTGAACACACGCGCTAACATGACGATGCATTGTATTGTATGACGATGCAAAATATAATATTTTAGAGGTTCATGCGATAACGAGATGTCTGCAGATTGTATCCATATAAATTCGACATGAATCGGTTCAGCAGAACTTGAGATATCGTGTACGCCAGTTTGAAAAAAACGAGTTTCGAGAATAAAACCCGTTTGAAGTTCATTGTTATGGTTGTACCAGCTTAGATACCGCATCACTAAAATTGCTCTAACTCGGTAAATAATAGGATTTTCCATAAGTCCTGTATAGAGTATACTCTTGAATGCCTAAACTACAGAAATATGAAGGAAAATTTTTTAATTTTTTTCAAATTTCTAGTTCTAAACGTGGCAATAGCGAGCGAAGACTGTGCTGGCGTTGCTCATGATAGTATCTTGCAAGTGAATTTATTTTTTTCTCATGTCGCTTCTGTATATTTTGTCGTAGGAATTGCTGTCGTTCGCTCTTCACCTTCGTGAAGTGTAGACATAATCACGACATCGTAGAATGAAGTTGCCCTGACCGCATCGGATCATCATAGGATACACATAAAAATCCATCGAGCGCACTCTCTTGTTTGTTTCGTCTCCTCTAACCACATGTTCATGAACTCTTAGCCAAAATGAGCAATGATTATCTGTGGCGGGATCTCGTCGTTGTCTCTTCTTGTTCCTTCAGAATGGCCCTCCGGCACATACTCCCCACATACATCAGAATTGATGACAGTCGCATGATTGTCATTTTGTAGATTTTTAATAATTTATTATGGTTATCCAGTAAGGCGAACTTGCACATGTGTGGATGAAAGTTCGATTTAGTGGACCATTTGCCATTCAACAACGTAAGTAAATACGTTCTGTTTGAGAGACAAATGTAATTATTTGGATATTGTTTATACAAAAAAAAATCGGGATTTAAAAGTGGAGGGCGAGATAAGAGGATGAAAATTATAGGTTATATGTACATTTTGAAGCCAAAAAATATTCGGAAATTATAGAAAGTCACCCTAATCGATATTAAATATACAGTAATCGGTATCGTAGCGGTGTGTTATATAGTTTACAACCTATTCTCATTCTCATTTTATCAAAATTTGAAAGAGAAATAGAAAAAGGAATGCGTTTTTTCAACAATTTTCCTGATATGGTTATTAAAAATCCATGATTACCTTTTCTTTATCATTTACCCTCCATTATTTGCCAATTTTTCCTTCTTTTCGTTCTTTGACCTATCATTTTGACAATTCAATTTGAGAGGTTTGAAATTGCAAAAATTGCGACAAAATAGAAATTAATTTTGAAAAAACGAAATGTGAAAAATGAAGTGGTAAATTTTTTCAGCTTTATAATTTAAGTTTTTCTGTAGTGCTAAATTTCTGAGTTTGTTGAATGGCAGATGATTCATGGAAGAATGATATTTCATTTGATATGTCGATTTTTGAAATCGGCTCAATAGTTGAAAAGTTACGAATTTTTGGAAGACATCATGAGTTTTATGTGTTTTTTTAAATTCTAAACTTTCAAACCATTAAGCTTAATTCAAAGATCGACATATCAAATGGAATCTTATCTTTCCATGAATCCGCAAACATGTCCAGTAGTAAATTACAGAACCTAACTTAAAACGACAAAAAGTGTCTTCGATATGTAATGATAGAAAAATATTATATGATAAAATTTAATTATATAGAAAAAATATCACACTTGCGATGGTGATATCCGAAAAAATATAAATACGCATACAGTACACATTCGCTTATTGGCATTTTTTTATTTGGAGTGCTTTTTAATTGGCGGTTCGCTAGTTTGAGTTGAGCACGCGCCAATCAAATGATTTCCCGGACCACCAGTTAACTTCGGAAAATCATATCTCAAAAACGAAAACAGCCTTTCTGATATCTAGACATGTAAGGTAAAAAATCCTCAGCTATATAAAAAAATATAGCGCCCTCCAGTCAAAGCCATGAAAACAATAAAAAAAAAGACTACAATCAATAATTACGAAAATGAAATCCGTCTTCCTGCATGTTCAATATTTTCTACTAGCTTACTGGCTTCATTTTGATGTGTCGATTATCTTAATCGGTTCAGTGGCTCAAAAGTTATGAATTTGTAAAAAAAAGTCATTTTTGGGAAAAAATGGAAAATATGATTTTTCAGACCACCCTAAAATAGAAATTGGCACCCTAATAAAAAAAAAATACGAATCTAATATTTTTCTTGAAATAAAACCATTGAAACTGAACACAGCTTTCAACAAAACATATTTTCTTTTCCGTTTTTGTGATTTAATGAATCCCTTTCGACAATCCTGAAATACTACTATATACCAATTGTAATGTTTTCATTGTCAACATCACATATGTGAACACAAAACAAAATATAGATTGGTATCAATTTCACCGGCAACTAAGAAACTGATTACTGGAAACTCATTGATGCTAATGTTTCATAACATTGTAAATTCTAGATACAATATCACCAACAGAGGATATTTTCAGAAATAAAAATGGCTTTTCACGGAGTGTGTTAAAGGTTTATTCAGAAATCATATTTTTATGTTGTATTTTAAACGTACATACATTGTTCAGTCGTATAATTATTTAACCATTCTATTTATTCCGATGAAAATGCTTTAACATATTTTTTTCACAACTGATGCTCTTGCCACGTTTTGATTATTTTATTCAATGTCCAGCTTCTATGGTGAAGCTTTATTCGTAAATTACGACACATTTGTCATCATTGGTGGAATACGACCGTAAATGTTGCTACGAATAGCACAGCAAGTTAAGATTACAATACAGATGTGTTGATTTTGATAATGCAAATATTAACGACATTATACATAAATCGATAAAAATGCGTTATAATATTCGTCCACAGCTCTTTCAGCGTCTATATCTATATATTTTTTGCAATGTTCAATTTGTAAATTCTAACCCATTCGCCGTGTTTATCATGATTATGTTGACACTAATAACATTATATACGAACCTCCCACCTTATATATGATGTCTCCCACCGTTTTAGAGACATCTCAACATTCTGTTAAATTTTTAGAGCGTAAACCATCTGTCAATTTTTTCACTGTTCACAATTTCTTACCACACTAATTCTAGCTAGTTGCCACTTTTTTCTCTCGAGGTCCACTTCTCTTCTCTGCATATGGTTTTGTTGGCAACATTTTGCAGTCTGTTTTTGTATTTGTTTTTGTTTTCATTTCATATTTGTCCGACTACTGCGATCGAAGTTCGAAATTCGAAATTCACAGCCTGTTTGGATTTGGGACGAATGTGTAGCGGAATGCAAAACATTCGAACTCGATCGGGTTCCTGAATAGGGGTGAATATATCGGAATCATTAGTCGCTCTCTTGATGACTTTGACTTTGTGTAAGTTATTATTATACAACGAACCTGAAACATGATTTGAAAATGTTATGTTTTTTTAACACGATATTGTTACAGAGAAACTTCTCCGATCGTCTAGTTTGGATTTCCGTGTGTGTGATTATGGTTCTGATTGTGAAATTCTATATTAGATCACTCCAAGCGTTCGTATTTATTTTTGTTCGGATCGAAACCCCTTGCACAAAGAGGGGCCCAGCGAGGGTGACCGTAATCGCGATCTCGGAAAGTACTCACTCACTCGGCACTAATCCACCGCGAATCCGTCCCGGTGAGATTCAGGTCAAGGCTCTGTGAAGCAGGGAAAACTAGGGCATCCATGGGCGGCCATCAACCGTGCTAGCACGCGGTTTCCGAGCTTAATCCCCAACCAGTTTTCCGGCAGCCTCTGCCATGTGCGCGTTTTTCCGCCCCGCTGAGAGCTAACCTGTTCTAGCTAGGAGTGCTCCCCTGGATGTGATGTGTAATACCGGTGGCAGCTCGCAAACTCCTATTTCGCTCATGTTGACTTGTTGTGCCAATTTTGCACTTTCCTCAGAAACAAGAAATGTGCGGAGGGAGGCGGGTAACAGCGAGCAGAGCGGCCCGATTCGGTACGGAGTGATGCGTTATCTGTGCGACGACGGAGATTTCATCTCAGGTGCGCGTTTTAGAGCGCTGTAGGAGCTCTAAAAGCACAGAGGCGAAAAACTTTCGAAGTATTCCCGTTTGTTTTGCGCCGAGCTGAAGAAGAAAAATGATAGTAATCCTCGGTCGGACAACGCGATTACCGCCACTCGAACTAATAATCGTATGGCCAAGATAATCAAAAACAAAACACAAAAACTCGAACTCAATTAGCCTCCAGATGCTTCCGCGCAGCAGCACTTCCACGCGTTAGTGGAAGTGGAATGTGCATGCACATGATCTCCAGTAGATCCCCGTTTCGCGCAGCCCCAAATGGGCACATCGACAGGTAGATTGCACCGAGCGACCGATCGACTCTGTTGGGATGACTGCCGCCGCTTTCTCCAGACACTTTACACTCGAGATTCGAGTGGAGAGAAAATGAAAAAAAACAGGTCGAAGATGCAGTTCTTCATTTCACTGCACTGCACCGCGTTTCGCTGCAGCCTCAGATTGCGGGGAGGGAAAGCGAGAAATGGCCCATCACTGCAACGCTGCTGTCGGCGACGATGATGATGATGAGGAGGAGGTTCCTGGAGAAAATGTCAGTTTTTAGTCAACCATAAATGACTCTGACTGCAGAAGATCGGTCAGCGATGCAGAAAAAAAATAAAACACCCGAACTAACTGTACGATCGCACCTAGTTTTCCTCCGGCGATTGTTCCGTAGCAAAATTAAACACTGTCTTAATTTTAGGTTATGTGTCAAAACATAAACCTACCGTAAGCAGCGTTTCATCAACACACAAACGGTCCAAATTGCACTCATTTTTTCCGGCAGATCTATTTTTATCGGACTGCAATCCGTTCATGATTCATGATCTTCACACGTAGCGAATTTAATTTCAGGAACAGCTAGCCGCCCCATAATGGGCAGCTGTGAGAGTTGTGGCGGAGAGACGCCCATCACAACCAGACCGGCAAATGTAGCCCTGGCATGTGAGTCGAGTGCGAGAGCCCACGCCACAGCGATCGGATTCGATCAATCGCACCACAAACGTCCAAAGCGCGGAGCAAAATAATCGACTCATCCTCATCATCATCATCTTCAGCGGTTCGGGCGCGGGTGATCACGCAACGATCGCAGCAAGATCTCTGTGTGGAATGCATGGGCAGCCAATCAGATATCATGCAATAATTTCACCTGATTAGAGGAGCAGCAGCCCCCGTTTTGATGGGCTTTTCTGTCGTCTCTTTTTCGACACCCGGTGGGGGGAACGCTAGAGCCCTTTCGGGGTATAATTTATGTTGTGTAAACAATATTCGACGCGGGTTCAGCGGGTGGCTGATTGCTGCTAATGCTGCTCCGGATCTAACGGACCACACGTGGAACACTACACACCAACATCCACAAAACACACGAAGGAAAGGGATGACATCGATTCACTCGATCGAACTGTGTCCACAAAGTGCCCAAGCAAATCCTCAAGCCGAGTCTGAAATCGTAAATCGTGACTTCGAAATCCAGCGAAGCGAATTAGCGCGCGCGTTGTGATGTGATGGGAGCCGACGTGTCGACAGGCGTTTTGGCACCGAGTGGCTATTATAGGTAGCGATCAACCGGGATTCTCCGGGTTGATTGGCACCGATGATGGTTGTGTGAAGGTGCAGGGAGATTTTAATTAGGCTTTATGATTCTTAATGCGGTCCATAGCATTCGTTACGACGCTGCTGGAGCTTGAGTATATGAGTATAATCGGGCATTTAGGGAAGATCACACTTAGAACCTAAAAAGTTCTAAATCGTAAGCCTTTGTGGATTTTGATACCACGAGACTGAAATAATCTGGAAATGGAAACGAACGCTAAACATCATCTACAAAGCTGGCGTTATCAGAATGGTGTTGATGATCCAGCAATTATAAATTATACCTATAGATGGTGGATAAGTACATTCCTTAGATAGATACACGAAAGATTTCCATAACATCTTTTTAAGTTGAATTAATGTGACTGATAGTTAATATTGTATCACCTTAGCGTAGTGTCATACAAGGTATCTAACTGTTGACAAAAAATGTCAAAAATAAATCCAAATACACTCTATCCAACTTCTATAAGAACATATGATGATCTTGTGCTTTCAGCCGGGTGACGTCTTTAGAGAACCCCCATTGAACTGACAGGAGCCAACATATCGGGTATCCCACTGACATTTTCCCTTTGTTTTCATATGAATTGGGTATCCCACTGACAGTTCTGCTTGAGATTTTGCTAACGATCCTAGCATCAATCATAGCACCCGGCTGTGTGCTTTGAGTCATTGTAAACAAACAACGCTTCATTTTTTATTCTAGTTACCAATACCAATAACTATCATGCACTGCATGATTTTCATATGTGTGTGTGCAAGCGCTAAGCGTAAACAAGTGTTTTTATATTTTTCAAGTTCAAGTTGGTATAAAATCAGTATAAAATTTTTCGTTGTTTTAGTTGTTTTGATCAATAAATCTGGAAAATGTCGAAGGTAAAAATGCTCACGGAGAGAGAGAAAAAGACAAATCGATGCATTTCACCAAGAAAATGTTTTTTTTTATCGTTTATTTTTACAGGCTCAGTTACATAGGTTCAAAGTAGCCAAACTCATCACTGTATTGTTACAAGTATATATAAACATTTTTCCTTAATTCTAATGTTAGTGATGTAGTAAATCGATTACTCGCGGTCTACTCGAGTTTAGAAGGGTGACATATTTTCTTCAGGAAAATGAAGGGATATAAGCATATGTTGACAATGTCACATTCACACTCACATTCATCAATATGTATTCACAATTCACCTTATTCTATTGTTAGTAAGAAGGGATTTGATTTCTGGCGAAGGAAAAAGGAAAAGGAGAATATAAGGATATTAGGACAATCAGACACGAAGATCGATAACTTTTAGAAAGACATATATTTGGGACATGTAATCAAGGTCTAACCTAGCCAACACATCTCTCACCGGCACATTTGGCTGCCTTCCTCTAGTCCGAAGAGAGTTTTCTAAATTCGATCTGGCAACAAGATACTCCTCGCACGACCAAACAACGTGTTCGATGTCGTGGTAACCTTGGCCACTAGCACAGATACTGCTATCGACAAGATTAAAACGAAAGAGTAGCGCGTCTAACGAACAGTGATTGGACATGAGTCGGGAGAAGGTGCGAATAAAGTCCCGACTCAAGTCCAGACTTTTGAACCATGGTTTGTGGCTATCCTTAGGGATTATCGAGTGAAGCCACCGACCCAATTCATCTTCGTTCCACTTACGTTGCCAGTTAGCGATGGTATTCTTACGAACTAAAGAATAAAAATCATTGAAGGCGATTTCACGCTGATAAATGTCGCCTTCAATCGCACCCACCTTTGCTAATGAGTCAGCCCTCTCATTATCCGGAATTGAGCTAAGTAAAGGGACCCAGACAAAGGTTTCCCCGGGACTCGCGAACACATCTTACCTCTGCAATGGCTGTAACAATGAGGAGGCATATTATCCGTGTGTCGTGTTCATATGAGCTGTCAGACCTAGCTCAAGGGTTGCTATAAAAGGGGTAAACATAAAAGGTGGGATATCACGTATTGGTCGCTGTGCTTCGTTATGTTTTGAATTGTCTCTGTTTGTGATGACCGTTGTTTTAGAACCCCGCCATAGGTGAACATTTTTTCCGCCTGTGACACGTGTCTTCATCACGCGACCAAGCGTTGTCGTCGCGATTATATTCCTATTCTACATAGCGCGGTCGTCGTGACCCGCTTTGATTTAAACCAGCGCGGTTGTCTCGATCCGCTTTCAATATATACCAGCGCTGTCGTCTCGATCCGTTTTCAATTTATACCAACGCGGTCATCTCGATCCGCTTTCAATTTATACCAACGCGGTCATCTCGAACCGCCTTCATTTTAAACCTAGCGCGGTCGTCTCGATCCGCTTTCAATTAATACCAGCGCGGTCGTCTCGATCCGCTATCAATTTATACCAGCGCGTTCGTCTCGATCCGCTTTCATTGAAACCTAACGCGGTCGTCGCGATTCGCTTTCAACTTTTGCCAGCGCGGTCGTCTCGATGCGCTTTCAATTTATGCCATCGCGGTCGTCTCGATCCGCCTTCATTTTAAAACAAGCGTGGTCGTCTCGATCCGCTTTCAATTTATACATGCGCGGTCGTCTCGATCTGCTTTACATTTATACTAGCGCGGTCGTCTCGATCCGCTTTCAATTTTTACAGGCGCGGTCGTCTCGATCCACTTTCAATGTAACACGATTCCAATCCCTTCCACAAGCCCTTATAAAAAATTATAGGAGGTTGTGTTTAAGACACAACCGCATTGTTGACGTAGAACTACGCTGTAGTTTAATTCGATCACTTGTTTATAACTGCGGATATTATTTTATAATGCTACGAAAATTTTAAAATACCCATTCCACCAGTTTGGTCGCCCTGAGATGTTTTTTTTTATTGTAGAATCATTTGACGATAATTGTTTGATGATTCATTCTTGTGCTCGCAGAACAACTCATGCTCGAGATAAGCGCAGCTGTCATCCTTAGTGGAGAAAGTTTTGCTACTGGCAAGCGAAACCAAAACACGTACAACATTTCAGAATGGCATTTACTTTCTTGGTGACTAAATAAACGAAATAAACTCTATCTGTTAATCTCAACAACCTCGAAAAGAGTAGCACTGCATTATCATGATCAATATTAGCGCAAATGCAATCCAAGTTGAAAGCAGTTTTGCGACTGGCACTCGAACCCAAATAATTTAATAGCTTAATATTACTTGAATAACTTGGAATTCCCCAAATATTCGTTTGGTGCACAACCTTAACACTTGCTTCACCATAGCGTCAGTTCAATGCATTGATGATAGAGAACAAACAATGTTAACTGCTTAGAAAAAAAAGCTGAATATTTACCTCAGCAGAGATTCATTATCGATACTCTAGGCTAAATGTTTCCCTCCCGCTATCGTCAGTTCATTCGTCTGTAACCTTCAAAAAGGCCCTTGGAAAACTTTACTTTATCCATAATATTACTCCTTGAGAAAGCCTTGAGAATAAACGATTTAAATGAAAAAAAAAAGAAATCGGTGGGTTTTATCTATGATATAACCGCAAGGTTGACGTGGGACTACCTTAGCTTAGCAATCATTTGTTTGTATTGATTAAATTTTTGATTGAATGAAACAATTTCCGAATTCAATTGAATTCAATATATTTGCTTTGTGAGTAAAAGATTACATAATGCCATGTAAGGTCAATTCATGCATTGTGATAGATTATGTTCTTCGTTACAAGTAAAGTTATTGACAGTCATTTTACGTTTGGTATGATGCCCAGGACAAAATATGTAAACGGAAGAATTATCAAACGATTATTTTATTTTACGTTTCCTTCTGAAGTTTACATCTCTCAAGTGTACGTACTTCTCGAACCGCGATCTTGCTTGATTTAATGAACTTCAGACACTCAGTTTCGATTTTGACATGTACGTCGAACGTATTGTTTAATCAATAGGCGTTATCGCAGCATAGTATGCGTAGAAAATCAGTGAGCAAAGGATATGAAGGCATTTCTTTCAATGCAATCTTGAATAATCGAACCGAAGCGTTGTGTTCGTACCCGCTTATGTAATCCGTGTTAGACATTCCTTGGAGTGAAAAAAAAAAATGCGGATGCAGAAGTACCCCGGCTTGTTGATTCATGCAACATGCATTTTTATACTATAGAGGATTTAAACCTGAAAGTTCATTCGCCTCTAGTGTCTGCACGATTTTCCCAGGTTCCTAAGTTTAGGAGACCGTGTTAAAGAAACATATTCTAGTTTGCACAAAGGCAAGTGAGTACACAAGTACAGGTAAACTTCGATATAACGTACATTTTACTTTCAAAATTGTACGTTGTATCGAATTGTACGTTATATCGAAGCATAATAAAGTACTCACAAACGTAGTCTATAATACATTATTGTGTTGCTGTTTTTGTACAGTTAATGAATAATTTCAATCAGAAGACGAAGCCAGCCTTTCTCATGATGTTTCCCTTTGTACTGTTGATTTAAGCTTGATTCATTTAGAATCCGGAATCACAAAACCAGCTGTATTTCGGGATTGATTGAAGGTACAAAACTTGTTTTAGCATCACAATACAGATAATTCATTGTTCTATCAGAAAAAAAAATATTGAAAATTTTTTGAATCTTTCATTTTTTCTTGCATGTTCAGTGTTTAGGTTTTCATTTTACCCCCCCATATACTCCGGTTAGACGTAGTCCCACGTGAAAAAAGCCTTGAGAAAGGCACTCGATCCCTCGTCGTCCAGCTCGTCCAGCAACGATGTTGTCCAGTCGGTGTCCACACAAAGAATGAAAAGTTTGCCTCAGCGAGATCCACTGTTTATACTCTAGGCAAATATTCCCCTTCGTTCTTCTTCTTTTCCT
The DNA here is from genome assembly GCF_029784135.1 of Toxorhynchites rutilus septentrionalis. Classification (NCBI taxonomy): domain Eukaryota; kingdom Metazoa; phylum Arthropoda; class Insecta; order Diptera; family Culicidae; genus Toxorhynchites; species Toxorhynchites rutilus. The sequence continues at coordinate 199,673,374 of NC_073744.1, forward strand.
ATGTTCACGGAGAATTTACATCTTACGATTTCCCCTTCGCTGCTCGTTATTGACAGCTCTGTTCGAGAAAGCACACAAATGGACAGAACAAATATATGAGGAAATGGGAATGCTTCTAATTTTCATTAATTTAAACCACATACAGACTATGGGATTATAATGTATATTATATCAAACAAATCTTAGGGAATTTCCGATTTTGATATGCAAATCGCCAAAATCCATTCGCGGCAAAAATAGTTATTAACGTTAACTTTATTTCATAAAAACGTGACCTGTTTTCTGATTTGGCACCCTTAATGAAAGACGTCAAAAAAGTATTTCACTTCATATCTTCTTCTCCTACTTAAATGGCACTAACGTTCCTAGAGGAACATCGCCGTTTCAACGGAGTATAATTTTTATTAGTACTTAGTTGAGATTCCTATGCCAAATAATACGCTTTGTAGCATTTTGAGTGGCAAGCTCTAGAACACGCGTGACCCCAGTGCTCCAGTCGGATGAAATTTCTTTGACGAAAATTTCCCCCAACCAGAACGGGAATCGAACCCGAACTCCCGGCATGATTATGTGTGGCGCCAACACAAACAACACCAAACGAAAAGTGAAATAAAAAAAACACTCGCGTTCCGTCCTTCCAGCTACCGGCGACAATACACCAATCACAACTACTAAGCCAGAATGACAGCCATGTTTTTTTTCTCACTGCCACGTAGTTGTTTTTATTTTCGAAATTTATTAAGTTTTTTCACTTCACACCCTAAATAATCGGCCAAACAGTCAATTAGATGCGAGAAAAACTAGTAACCGTACTGCAGAAAACTCCAGCTCCTGGCAGGATCGCCAATGTGTGAATCACCGAGCTCCGTGGGGTATGCTACTTTTCCCCGGGACTCGCGAACACATCTTATCTCTGCAATGGCTGTAACAAGAAAGAGGCATATTATCTGTGTGCCGTGTTCATATGAGCTGTCAGACCGAGCTCAAGGGTTGCTATAAAAGGGGTAAACATAAAAGATGGGATGAACGAGTATGACGAGACAGTTATAGCTGGCAGTGCTGTCAATATGTTTTCTGCAGTCCACACACAAATGAAGTAATCTTTGAATTTCATTGTTTTCCGGAAGACAATTCGTCAAGTTCTGGTAAAAAGTCCTTGCATGAAGAAAGACTAAAAGGGTTGAAGCTCATAATCTTACACCATCTCACATCGAAAGATGTCTAAGTTTTGCCAAAGCTCACAAGAACCGACACATCCTTCAAAATGAATAGCAAGGAATACATACATGTTCTGGAATCCTCTCTCCGTTCATTTTTGTAAATATTCACATTCCAGCAAGACTATTCATACTGGACAGCTGAAATTATCATATTTAAGCCCAATAAATAAACAAACGACTATTTTGAGCGAAATTGACGTTAAATATACTTTATTCTAAGCATTCAACAATGTGAGAAAATATCTTGTTGAAATTTTAACTGTTTGTTTTACAACGAAATATATTCGAGGTGGTCTTATAGAAGTTGGACAGAGTGTATTTGTATTTTCCGGAATAAAGAATACATTCAGAAGATGATTTCAAATAAGGACGGATCAAAAGTTAACGATGAAATTTCTTATTGAAGGAGTTTCTCAAGGGTATGTTACAAATCATGTAAAATATAAAGCAAACATACTCGAACCTGAAAATCGCAAAATTCTTCGGTATACTGAAGAATACACTGGAAAATCGGAACGCTACTCATTCACAAAAAAATGAAGCAACATTCGTTCCAACGGAGGAACAAGAATTATCGTGGATTGGAAAAAAGAAAGAATGTTGGATACCCCCAAATCCATCATCTCAGCAGAATGGAGCAATGATTTTATGAAAAACACTAGAAATTTCCCAAGAGCGTTGCCAATAACATGGTCAGACGGCTAGCTACATGGTTATTATCGTCTATAAATAACCCTGAAATTAATTTCATAACTTTTGTTCATTATTGATGATTGTTTTAAGATTATAAGAGAATAACAGTGAGATAATAAGCTCTACAAAAATCAATAACTTATTTCTCTTAACGAAATACTGATGATGATATGTGTCCGGAATTCAAAGCAAAAGTGTCAAAATTCAAATCATGAAAATGACAGATGGCGCTACGCCCGCTTCATCGAACTTTCATCCACACATGCGCAAGTAACTTTAATTCATCTAAAGACAGGTGCATCGCTGGCGATCTGGAAACATTTTTGAATGAGCACAATAAATTATTTCAATACTTCAAATCACTCTTTGCGCGGATTACGGAATGACAATGACGCTGTTGCCATCAATACTGCTAAAACACCAGCTGAAGATCACGTGTGTAGATTCAATGCGCAAGCGTTGCTGAAATCATGGTAGGCGACTGCACAGTGACGCGAGAAATTGTGATTCGAAGAAAAAACAATAATCTGTAATTTATGTTCCATGTTCCATGTTCTTCTTCAATGCCACTAACGTTCCCAACGTTCGCCTTCTCAACGTAGTATTAGTTAAGTCATTTTTATTAATACTTAGTTGAGATTTGTATGCCAAGCAAGACGCCTTGAAGTATTTTGAGTAACAAGCTCTAGAATATTTGTGACCTTAAATATTTTTCCTGTTCTGAAACAACACAACAAATATTGCGTGAACATTAAACAACGAGATCCCACCACATGTACTTCAATCATTATACCTAGTATAGTCATAAATTCTGGTAAACGAAATATTAGCCACAAATCATATTGGCCATCCAATAATCTTATATGAAATTTCTTTCAAAGTTTTATTCAGTTACTCATCAGCTACAAATCACACAAACAACTTGTACTTGAGCGACTCAATATACGGGGGACGAGTAGAACAAACCACAGCCTCTAATCAGCACGATGTACGAAATTGCGGGTGATTCCAAGTGGTTGCAAAGTGCGATTGATATCACCATTATCTATGCCACATTTTCCGAGTCCAACTAACACAATACGATTTTCGACGTGTCCCCACATGATTGTGAATGACTGATACTACAAATTTATTGCGCAATAATAAACTAAAAGTAACAACTGTCAAATACCTGAGGAGAAGGATTAGATGCGCCTATTAATGTTTGCTTGTAGAATACGTTTACTCATGTACCACTATTCAAGACTATACTATGTAAACATCATTTCTCGATTTGAATGAAAAAAAATATGAACATGCAGTTAGAGAGGACAAAACAAATAGGGGAGTAGAGGGAGCTCGAAGAATACATTCACACTATCATGAGCAATGCCGACACAGCCTTTGCTATTGCCAGACCAAAACACAATGCACATGACATTACAGTACGTGCGTTCGAGCAAAAATTGAAGTCTTCAATGTCCTTTATTGCGACATTACACGTATTAAGTCCCACACGTTGCTGAATGTATTCGGTTGAATGCGGCCCAGGCGGAGAATACACAAAAGAAAAATACACATTAATTCCAACACAAAAAAAAACTTTATCCAAAAATATTTAACACTCCACACATGACAAAGGAAAACACTTTATTATACACTAAAAAAACATCCAGGCGGTAATCCGCACCTGTGGAAGAGGACAATTGGAGAAGATACATAAGAGAACATTATTCACTTACCTTTTCATCCAACAACAATTACCTGCAAAAGAATTAACAGTTATATCAATCACAACAAATACTACCTACCGATCACTTTTTTTTTTTTCATACATAAATTTATTGAATCTTCCATAATGTGGAAATAACAATAATTGGTTATACATTTAGTTCTAACATAATAAAGTATTACGTTTGTTGTTAATTCTTACAGTTAAAATTTCACATGTGTGCTGGAGCACAACACTAACGTTTGACCACGTTCAAATAATTAAAGTTTTTTTTCTTCAGACGTGTTTCCATAGGTTGACCGAGTCGCCTTGCTAGTGGATTAGGATGATTCTTCACCTTTTCCGCATATTTCCTCCTCGTTTTATGAAGTTCTTCTTTAACCGTCGCCATCCCTAAGTCTCGATGTATGACACTATTGCGGATGTACCAAGGGGCGCCAGTAATTTGTCTTAGCAGTTTATTTTGTACTCTTTCGATGATTTCGATATTGCTTGCTGAAGCTGTTTGCCATAGTTGACAGCCGTAATGCCAAATAGGTTTCAGCATGGATTTGTATAGAAGTAGTTTGAACTCTAGTTTTAATTTCGACTTCCTCCCGATTAGCCAATGTATTTGTTTTGCTCGCATCTTCAATTGCGTTTTCTTCGCATCTATGTGTTTCTTCCAGGTTAGACGACGATCTAGATGTACACCAAGATATTTAATTTCATTCGATTGAGGTACTGCAGATCTATTGAACTTAATTTGTGGGCATGTGTTCTTATTAAGCGTGAACGTAACGTCACGACACATTTTGTTTCATTTACTTTAATTCTCCATTTTTGAAGCCACTTTTCCACGACCGTTATGTGTTCCTGGAGATCCCGTGAAGCAATCGTTCTGTTTTTGTGACTGCTGAGAATAGCTGTGTCATCTGCGAATGTTGTAGTCATTAAGTTACGCGCGGTCGGGAGATCAGCTGTGTAGATGAGATAAAGGGTGTGTCACATCAAATTGCATCACGGAAAAAACGCTGTAGAAATTTAATTTTTAGGAATTATATCTTCAGCTTTCGCTTATAATCAGATAAGAGTGCATAGATCACGTTGGCCATGCTTCACTGTCCATTTTTCGTAAATTTGGAAAAATGTCGTCGAATGAAAAAGAGCGTCGTGAATTAATCCTGTGCACTCATTTCGAGAATCCGGAGTTGTCACATCGGGACATCGGTAAGATGCTGGGAATCGTCCAATCCACGGTCAGCAGAGTACTAAAACGATACTTCGAGAACCTAACCATCGACGGGAAGGTGAAGAACGGCAAAAATGGATGCTCCGTCAGTGAAAAAGATCACAAGCGCGTAGTTAAGCAGTTTAGACGTGATCCGAGAAGTTCAGTCCGGGATGTCGCCAATAAGCTGAATTTGTCAAGTTCATTCGTCCAGCGGACCAAGCAGCGGGAGGGCCTGCGTACATACAAGGTTCAGAAGGCTCCTAACCGCGACGAAAGGCAAAACATGGTGGGGAAGACGCGAGCCCGGAAGCTGTACACCGAAATGCTGACGAAGCCGCATTGCCATTGGTAATGGACGACGAAACCTACCGCAAAGCGGACTTTCGTCAGCTGCCGGGCCTGTTGTTCTTCCCCGCAGAGGACAAATTCAGCGTTCCGGAGGAGATTCGCAAGCAGAAACTATCCAAGTTTGCCAAAAAGTACATGGTGTGGCAAGCGATCTGCTCTTGCGGAAAGCGGAGCGCCCCCTTCGTGACGACCGGCACGGTAAACGGGCAGGTTTACCTTAAGGAGTGCCTACAGAAGCGCTTACTACCACTATTGAAGCAGCACGAGGGCCCGACCATCTTCTGGCCGGATCTCGCTTCGTGCCACTATTCAAAGGACGTGTTGGAGTGGTACGAAGCCAACGGGGTCACCTTCGTGCCAAAGGAAATGAACCCGCCCAACGCGCCGGAGCTTCGCCCAATAGAGAAATATTGGGCGATTATGAAGCAGGCCCTCCCGAAGAACCCAAAAGTTGTCAAATCGGAGGCGGACTTCAAGAGGAAATGGATTTCTGTTCAAAAAAAAACTACAACCTGACGTTGTACAGAACCTTATGGACGGGGTAAAGAGGAAGGTGCGAGCATACGGGCTTGGGCTCGAAGTATGAATAAAAAGAAAATGCCAAAAGTTGTTAAATAGTTTTTATTTTACTGTCTAAAATTTTCAAAAGAATCGGTCCACTGGGCGAAATTCTACCGCGTTTTTTCCGTGATGCAATTTGATGTGACACACCCTTTAGAGAACTGGTGCAAGAACACTGCCCTGAGGAACGCCAGCATAAATTTCTTGCTCTGGTGATAGAGTTTGGTTATACCGAACATGAAACTTTCTTCCCAGTAGATAAGAACGCATAATTTCATATACTTGTGGTAGCATATTTTTAATTTTATAGAGCAGTCCTTCGTGCCAGACTTTATCGAAAGCTTGAGCTACATCAAGAAAAAGCGCTGAGCAGTATCCGCGGCCTTCATATACTTTACGAATTTCTTCTATCAATCGGTGCACTTGTTCAATAGTGCCATGTTTTGCTCGGAATCCGAATTGATGATTCGGGATTAATCTTTCAATCTCGGGCGCTGATTTTATCAGGATAATTTTTTCGAACACTTTTGAGAAGATTGGAAGGATGCTGATAGGTCTATAAGATTCCACTTTCTGTGCGTCTTTCCCTGGCTTAGGAATCATAATGATGGTCGAAATGTTTCATGCTTGTGGGAAATATCCTTTATGGGTCATTGCGTTGAAAATTCTCGTGAGATGTTTAATTGCTAGGTCAGGTAGTTCCTTGATCATATATCCGTTGATATGGTCGATACCGGGTGACTTTTTCACATTGATATGATTATTGATAACATGTCTCACCAGCCGATGTTTGATTTTCATTTTGTTTTGGTTTATAGCACCAGAAAATTCGAGCGTTTCTTGATTAGGTCCGGATTGATTCGGAGTGAAAACTTTTTGAAGATGGTTTGCAAAAGTTGCTGCTTTTTCATCGTCACTTCTGGCCCAATTACCAGAGGGCATTCTAAACGGCGGGACCTGTAACTGAGGTCGTTTTAGATTCTTAGTTGCCTTCCATAGTGAGTAATTATTATTTTGATTTGGCGACAATTCAGTTAAGTAATTATGGAATTTTTCCTACCGATCACTAAACACAACACGACAGCACAACAAAACAACATCTGAACAATCATAACACTAATTGTGAATTGTCATGGAATAGGGAACGCATGAAAACGAACCCGCTATACAAAACTTATTGTTTATAGCGAACATTCGAGAAGGAACTCGACCAAAAGAATCAATCGCAATTATAGGCTATTCAGATGACTATGGGACCAATCATATAAATAGGGCATAAAATGTTAAGAACAGTCAGTTGCGAATAATCTCTAGATCAGTATAGATCAAGTATCTTGTCCATATTTCGATCAGTCTCTACTCTCAACTCTGGAACTCCGCTCAGATACCTCTCTGGGCGAAAACGTCACATTCAGCCTTCGTTTGTGGGTCTCAGCTTGCTGTTCCGACACGACCGGTCTTAACTTACGTTTCCGCATGATAATGGGTATTTGTTCACTGCCTGGCCCGGTGTTCGGACCTCCCGGCCCAAAGGACGATAAAATAACCATCCATTATTTCAATAAATCGCTCAAATATGTCGATTTGAGGTATCTAGTCAACTTTATTCAAAATTTGGTGAAAGTTGCTGAAGTATTCTTATTTGCTTTCCAATTTCTCCAATGCTCCACCAATTTTTGGACCTTAATATTTCATTCATTGTTTCGTTCGATATTCGATTTCTACTCTTATTCATGTTTTGGACTGACAATATCAGTACTGCTGCGCCAGAAGAATACCAGTTGGAGATAGAATATTCATTCTAAACCGCCGAAAAAAGTGGGAACTAATTCGTTGGATATTTGAACTTTTCAAAACTTTGATTTCATTATCGATGTACAATCCTGCAACATTAAAAATGTGGTTGAATGTCTCACAATGACACTAACGTGACCTGAAGTGTTGCTCAGAAGAATTCTTTTATATGAAATGTTGTTGGTTTCGAAGTTTGCTGTTATTATGATGCAAAGTTTGTGAGTTTTCTCCTTCTATAGAGGTAGAAGTCATGTCATGTTTTTGGAATTCGAAAATACATGTTTCGACATTGTGAAAACCAATTTTTCGAATGCTTTTATCATCTCTTGTTTTTGTTTTTCTTTTCAGGTGTGTACCACAATTCCAATGCGAAGGCTGCTCTTAAAAATGGAATAAACCAACATGTGGATATAGTCAAGTAAACATCTCGAGAAAATTGAACAGAGATATAGTGATACAAAAATCATTCCCGAAGCATGAAAGTTGAATCGGAAGAACCCCCATTTCTCAATAATGTTTCAGCTTTACTAACCTATTCATTTAAAACCACCAAACCAATGAAAGTTTCCAATGCAACCGCCAAACTGTAATGTAATATAATCGTAATAGCAACCATAACAGCGCTCAATCCAGAGTCTATAATCAAATTACAACACGTGTGTGTTGGCATTGTACTTAGCTTCCTCAAACTTTGCTGGCAAAACAGAGGGAGAGGAATAAAAAGCACTGCACAACCGAACACTGAGCTCCGTTAGACTTTTCCTTCTGCTCATGATTTCATCCCACTTGTTAAAATTGTTATTTTTTTTCGCGCCCGCCAACCTTTTTCGGCTACCTGGCTTATGGACCCCTCGTTTTGTCCATTACAAACCGCTTGCTTCGTTTCGTTCCCCCTGTTCCGTCTCAAGACCCAGCGATTATTGCTGTGGTGGGGTTTTAGTAGGCCATGAAGCAATGTTTTGCACTCGTTTTAATCTGAGAGTTTTAATTAGGGGGACATGGGTGTGTATGTTTGCGAATGTGTGTGTTGTGAAAATGGCTCGAATTGTGTGTACGAATTTCACTGCAAACCAAAACGGGTTTGAATGATTTCTAAACCAGAACGGATGAGGATGTTAATGAAAAGGTGCTGTGTACCGGTGCTACCTGCCGCGAATATGGCTTCATTCGAAAGATAATGTTTTGCCATTTTTTATTTTAATTTGATTTCCGGAGTGCGGCTACCTCGGTTTGCTCGGAGGAAGTCCAATTGGGAGTAAAAGCAGCAATGGAGGCGGTATATCAGTGATAAAATGCTGAATGGTATTCCAAAGCGCCAATCGTCTATAGCTTATCCATGTAGATCAAAGACTCAACATAGGCATACTCATTATTTGTTTACTGAACGTTAAATCAATTTAACGGTCGCAATGAAAATACGGATCTCTCGATAAGAAAACTTACTGAAACGCTTCGATTTCCTCCGAGCACTGTTCACAGTGTTTCAAAATCGTTCGATGTTCGCTTGACAATAGCTAGGAAGAAGGGAAATGGAGCCATCACAAGGATGCGAAGGTAAAACTAATACTACGGAGGAGTCCAGTTCACTGTTTGTAAAATCAAAAAGTCGCCAACTTTCGTGTACTCTTCTAAGCACCGACAAGGCATCAAGTCTTTCAAGGTGAAGACACGGCCAAAACACGTGCTCGTAAGCTTTATCACGAATATTTGACGAAGTTTCCATGTGTTATAATGGACGATGAAACGTACGTCCTAGAAGACTTCAAACAGCTTCCTGACTTTATTTTTGTTTTCTTTCACATTGTCATGAAAATGAATGGCGTCGCAGAGAGTCTCAGGACAAAGAAGAAGGCCAAGTTCCCCAAAAAAAAAATAGTATGGCAGGTCATCGGGAACGGTTAACAAGGAAATCTACTGTTCCTACACAGCCCGGATAATCCGCGGATGATCGAGGTTTTATTGTACCTCATGAAGACACCAACTTATTTACAAAAAAAGTCATAGGAGGGTTGTATCCAAGACACGACCGCATAGTTGACGTAGGATTCCGTTAGGCTATCTGCTGCATGCTGATTTTGGATAAATTGTAAAACTCTTCGATAATGATTTGGGTCCGTTTTGTCTGGTTGTTAGGAAATGTTTGTTCACTCCACCAGTGTCCATAACCGAGTGATAATGATAGAAGGATGGTGATTAGTCATTAGATAGTGCGTATCACGTACCAAAGCCGCCCTCTGTATTCCTGGACCAGATGGCTCCTGTGTAATGTATGGATGAAATAAAGAAAAAAAAAGCTCATCAATCATCATCGAACACAAATTTTATCACCAGAAAAAAAGTGTTACTTTAGTATAGAGAAAATATATTTGAAATGGAAAAGGTAATTTCATTTATAATTTTTTTTTCTGAGTGTTTATTCAACCCATTTACTTTTCGCTTTAAACCCAACGGAACACGATGCTACATGCCTCAAGGCGAATTTCAATTGAGCTAACAGCACCCAATACGATATATAGAGCATATGTGGAATCACTTTTTCGAATACTGCTTCATTTTTCCAATTTTGCTTGTCGCATGAACTTTAGTTGGGAGAAAAAAAAATTGTTTCATATTTCAAGTCATTTTAACACAATAGCTACCATATACAATTTTACGCTTACAGTTCTGCTAAAAGTTTCAAAATACATGATCGGTCATTGATATGAAATTTCACGAAGCAACCAACATAAAAGTTCCAAATTTTAATTTTATTTATATTCCATCTAGCATAAGTTCTATTCAGCTCAATGAAACATCATTCTTCAATCTAACTATCGATAGATTCTTATTGGAACGAAAATAACAAAAAAAAACTCGTTCATCACTCCCAACTTATCCGCCAGCACGTATGCAATCAGCAATGCCCACGCTAGTTACAATGAGCACTATCCATTTGTGCGCGTCGTTAGTTAAACTATCGACCACGAGGGTATTTACATGCTGATTTCCCCCAGACACCTTGGATTTGAAATCTCTGTTAGGGAATACATGTCGGTGAGAATAAAAGCTCCCCCTACTTTCATGTATCTGCGATGCCGATTTCCCCCAGGCAGCTTGGTTTCGATGTCACTGTTAGGGACCCGCCGCATGTGTCGTCAATTTCGACCTATCAGAAGTGGGTATTTCCGTTAGGATAGGGGTTGAGATTTTTCAATTGTTCGATAGTTAGTTTCATGACATATATTATTTTAGTCAATGTAAAAAATTGTTATGGAGTGCCGAAATTGAATGACGCAAAAATCTCATCAATCCATCATAAAATGACTGAGCAATAAGCATTTGAAATTGGACAATTTTCACGGTGCGCTCGATTTTCGATTTTCAATTTGTACCCCAATATGTTCCCGAAAGACGTAATCCTACGTCAAAAAACAATGCACAATTCCCAAGAATTTGCCAACAGACAGCATACGAACAAAAATATCCACCAATTTATAGCGGAACCATTTGAGGCTGCCTCACACTTTCACATTGCATTCAGGTCAGGCTCTTGAAACTAATTGAGAATTTACCGCAAGCGAACCTCTTCTATCGGTCTGAAGGTCCACAACTCTCATCGTAAGCCAAGCGCCACGGTGCGAACCGCAAATCATCGCTAATAATAAAAACAAACAAATAAACGGTAATGTGGGCCCCCATTAGCGGAACCGATCAAGCGAGAGATCACAGAGAACGCGATCGGTGTTTGTTTTTTTTTTGCCATATTTTTGTCCGAATCCGTGTCTCTTCGCACGTCGTAAGTGTCGAAAGACTCGAGTTTTGACGTTTAAGATCGGGAGGGAAGCAGGATAGCAAGAGCTGGAAGCCGGAAAAAAATACACCAAAAAACTCCGGCAGGTGTGTGGGATGGCTACCGTTTTGTAGTTTCGTAACCGGCAGCTGTTCGTTGCTTTTCTTGTGGCTCGTGTTTGCCGGTTCTTATAGTTTCTGTTGTGTTTTTGTGTTTTGATGCAAGACAAATTGGATGTCTAAAAAAAACAATAGAGATGTCAAAAAGGAATCAATAATCCGGAGGGGGAAAAAATGTTACTTTTCTTATAATCATTCACTGCATAGAGAAAACAATGTTATTGAAGGCAAAAACAATTCAATCAATAAAAATTAACGAACTACATTCTTTCATCAACTAATTCTACCGCTCTACGCATAGTTGTCCCATGTTCCAAAATCAGGAACTGAGAAAAAATGCAATCATAGTTTTGTACCATATTTGTCTACCAGAAGCTTTAAGCATTTCAGTTTATCAACGCACCGAGTTTTTTTATAAGCAGTAAACTATTGTCCAATGAAATGTGAAAAGTTTGAAAATTCATGGTGAGACAGTTATGCCTAGAATATCAACATGGGACGAATGAACTTGATGTAGTTTTCTGAAATACTGCGAACAAGCAGCGGGTACTTTTGTACTCGCTTGCGTTTCTGCAAATAGTAATGTTTCACTAACTCAGATTTAAAAAACATGGAGCCAGGGGAAATTGGCATGGCAAATTAGATGCAAGCAGCGGGTACTTTGTACTCGCCTGCATTTTTGCAAACTGGAGTGTGTTTTCCCAATACAGATTCCGGAACCAAGAAGTTGGGAAAATCGGCATTGCAGATACAGTCAAGTCGGCAATACTTTTGTACTCCCATGCATTTTTACACTCCGGAATTCGTTTTGGTAACACGGTCTGCAGAAACGGGTACAAATGGAACGCTTTGGCTCGATTATTCAAGACTGCATTGGAAGATATCTCTTCATGTCGCCAGCTCACTGAACTTCTACGCATACCGTTTGATGATTAGGCAAAATATTGCTAACTTTTTGCTGCGATAACTATTACCATAATGCATGAATTGACTTAAATTGGGATTCGTGAATAGTTTCATTCATTCACTAGTGCAATCAATAATTTAATCAATACACACAAAAGATAGCTCTGAGCAGCAGCGATATCGTACCCTATGAGGAACATCCGAGGTTGGATTATTGCTGATTGAAGAAATACAATTGATTACTAAGTCAACGGCAGTCCTACGTCAACCTTGCGGTTATATCATAGGTATAACTCATCCATAGTTTTTTGACGTGGGACTACGTCTAATCGGAGTATATGGGGGGGTAAAATGAAAACCTAAACACAGAACATGCAGGAAAAAATGCAAGATTTCGAATGCTTATAACTCGAACATTTCTTACTGGATCGGAAAGATGTTTGCATCAATTGATAGGGAATATTTCTACGCTTCTATCGCAATTAATAAAATGTTGTTTTTCACCAGATAAATAATTGAATAACTGTAAAATGTTAAGCGTTATCCAAACGCCCTAACTGTCTCGTTTTGATTGGCCCGATTTACGGTTTCCCCAACACAGACTTCAAAACCAAGCAGCCTTGGGGAAATCGGCATTGCAAATAGATGAAAGTATAGGAACTTTTGTTCTCACCGAAATGTGTTCCCTAACACAGACTTCAAAACCAAGCAGCATTGGGGAAATCTGCATTGCAAATACATGTAAGTCGGGGGCATTTTTGTTCCGACTGAAATGTGTTTCCCTAACACAGACTTCTAATCCATGGAGCGTAGGGAAATTGGCATTGCAAATAAATGTAAGTCGGCGGCATTTTTGTTTCGGCTGAAATGTGTTTCCCCAACACAGACTTCTGAACCATGGTATTTGAGGAAATTGGCATTGCAAATTAATGCAGGTTGGGGGTATTTTTGTTCCGACTGAAATGTGTTCACCTAATACTAAGGTGTCTGGGAAAATCGGCATTGCAAATACATGCAAGTCGGGGGTATTTTTGTTCCGACTGAAATGTGTTTGCCTAACACAGACTCCAAACCAAGATGTCTGGTTAGATGACGTTTGATTATTCTTTCGTTCACATATTTTGCCTTAGGCATCATACCAAACGTAAAATGACTGTCATTAAATTTACTTGTAACGAAAAACATAATCTATCACAATGCATGAATCGACCTTACATGGCATTATATCTTTTTACTACTATATTGAATTCAATTGAATTCGGAAATTGTTTCATTGAATTAAAAATTTAATCAATACAAACAAATGATTGCTAAGCTAAGGTAGTCCCACGTCAACCTTGCGGCTATATCATAGATATAACCCACTCATTTTTTTATGTTTAAAAACAACGTTTTATGAAGAAGGGAGCGATCCGCAACACCTTCGCAGGATATAAATCTCATTGTTATTAGGCATCCCCTAACAAGGTGTATGTTCTGTTAAACTTTTTTTTTGTTTTGTTTAAGAATTAGTTCGTTCTTCCAAACCAGAAATGAGCGCCTTAGTCCTGCTGAAGGAGTGGCAAAAAATTTTTGTTACTTGAACCGATTAAATTATTATGGATCCACAAAAAATACATGGTGGGACAGTTATGCTTAGAATTTCAACATCGGACGATCGAGCTTGTAATTTTTTAAAGCTGGGAACAAACATTAACTTTCTTGTGGTTTTCCGGAAGCTTGGGCATAAAAACATCGTTTTATAAAAAAAAGTGAAAATTGTCAAAAAGGAGCATGGGACAGCTATACGTGGAACGGCACTAATGCCAGCGTTTCCAATCATAAGGGCCCCACTGACATTTTGGCAGATACTGAAATTTAGTCTCATTGACTTCTAAACTCAATTATAATTCAATTTCGTTTCTCGCCAAATGTTAGATTTATATTATTCTAGACGCTAGAATTATATTATTTGAACTTTTTTCTTTTAAAAATACGAGTTACGTAAATTACAAAATTTGTTTCAATTGTGGTTCGACCAGAAAGGTAATTAAACAAAGTCTGAGTCACGAAAACGTTTGCTTCTTCTATAGGAGAAACATTGGACAGCATGGAAAAGAAAAAAAAATTTCACGCAAAATGCAAAATGAATTTTATTGACTCCTCATGACAGAGGGTAAAACGTATGGTTTGGACCAGTGGTTTTCAACCTTTTTTGCTCAATTCCCCCCTTTACGAAAATTAATTCCAGTGCTTCACCCCTATCAGTATTTTGCAAAAAAATCTGTAGTATATCAGTAAAGTAATGTAAGAATACAAACAGTGTTCAAGTTATATTCGCAACAAATTTGATTTTATACTTGTATCTGACTACAAAAAGGTATATAAGGTTTGGAAAGTCAGTATGGTACCTGAGCCTGAACGATTTCCACCAAAATCGTAATTCTTGAGAACTTTGTCGAAAAGCACACCTCATGTCTTCGATATTCACTCTGTTACTGTGTTATGTTCCCATCAGCAGCATAGTAGGTAATCCAGATTCACATAACTCGTACGCAAAAGATAACAACACTCGTAACCAGCGTTGCCAATGTTCCAGTTTAAACTGGATTCTTCCAATTTTTTTACTCGATCCAGTCAAACAGTTAAATCCTGAAATCTTCCAGTTTTTCATATATTATCCACTTTTATCCAGTTTTTTATATATGGTCTTCAGTTTTACCCATTTTATGTAAAATAAATTAACAATGTATTAATATTATCCCTTTCCACCCTTCCTATCCCCTGACGAATTTTGTTTTTTGACATTCATCATTCGTTAGATCCAAAGTATATTTGATCGGATTGATCTTTCTTTATTCAATGTTATTTCCTGCTTACACTTCTGAGCTCATAACGGTTAGCGCGCAGTGCTTTTTGAACTACCATTTCGACCACAACTGGTGTTATGTACATAGCAAGAAATCTTACCCAAAATAGTTCATTGAGCCCACGTTCTATGCTGGCTTTGAATTAATATAAACATCAGATGTTATAGGTCCTCCAAATTAGTTTAGAAAATTATAGAGTCGATGTGCTCCATTCGACCTTGCTTCCGTTTATTTCAAACGGATATTGGTTTCTCTTGGTCAGAATTTGTGTTTTTAAATAAAATAATTTATTTGTCATCTAAATTTATATTATCGCCTTCAAAACAAAACAACAATCCCACGAAGCGGTAATTTGAGTAAGTAAAAGTGACACGGGCCATATCGCCAGTAATTATGCGTTGGATGAACGTGGTATCACAATTGGATCATTTAAAGATGTCTTCAGCCACCTGATCGCGATGAAAATTGAGCTCTTTTGACACTAATCGTGCTGCGACTTTTCTCATGCCCAAAACATTAACCAAAATATGACGAACGGTCTCATGACAGATGTTTTATTCAAAAGCTAGCACTCTCAAACTTAAATGACGATTTCCGAGCACCATTCCTTCTATTTTGTCCTTGTTTTCTTCAGTTGCAAAGGAGGATGGTCGTCCTTGACGTGGAAAATCGTTTATCTCTTCTCGGTCGTCTTTGAATTCCTTATACCATTCATACACCCGTGTTTTCGACGTAGTTGAGTCACCAAATGTATTCCGCAAAATTTCCAACGTTTTGGCATAACACGAAATTTCACATGATATCTTTGACCAATAGAAATATTTATACCAAAAATTGCAGAGAAAAAAAAATGAAGGTGTAAACAAACTAAATGACAGATCATGCTCGAAATTGACATTAAGACCACTGACAGCAGTACCAACTTAAAAAATGAAAAAAAATCAGCGGGAAGATTTGAAATTACAAATACAAATATATTTGACAGAATGTATATTTTTTCAAAATACTTGGGGATACCTCCTTTTGATCTTGATACCAAAATTTTGTTTGAGCAAATCTGGTACAAAAAGTAAAATACCAAAAAGGTGGAGAGAACTAGTTTTTCAATACCAAAATTTGATAATTTCAATATCAAAGTAATACTTGAGCAATGTTGTTTAGATATTGGATGTGCTCATTTTAGTGATGAAATAATATTGTGGGACCCAATCAAATATTATTCCAGTATTTTTACACATAGATCACTGCATAAATCAGTACACGGAGGCGTCAGTTTGACAGTTTTGAGTATTTTGTTTCAGTTCCCATTCGTTGGAATTTTCATATGTCCTTATTCAAATGTTAACGGATGGGAGCTAAAGCAAACCACGCAAAAACTTCAAACGAAAGGTAAGGTTAGGCTCCGTATATAAATATATTTTTTTTGTACGTTTTTAGTGAGTGCGAAAAGCTAGCAACGAAAATGGTCAAAAGAAACACTACAGAAATGTCAAAATGTCGCCTCAGAAGAAAAAGAACAGAGGTATGGTTCGATGTAGTGATCTATAACCTGAAACCGTAGCCCCATGCACTTCAACCAATCACATTATCGAGTTTTGCGACGATTTTCTTTCATCTATAAGCATTTTTAGTGATTCTAGATGAAAAGATCTTCAAATATTGTTTCACAGTAATGCTCGAGTTGCTGGAAACGTTATTTTGATCTGCTTGAATTATATGATTGATTAATGGTTTATTTCGCTTTTTCAAGAACTACATATAAATATTCACTTAAGAAAAATTCTATTTTCCAAGCATTGGAAAGCATTTTTGATGAGCCAAAGCCGATCTTTTTTAAAATAAAACGATTCTACAGGATCCAGTTTTTTTTAAATATTATTGGCAACCCTGCTCGTAACGTTTATTCCGCATATCAGGATAAGAATCGACCATTTGTAGATCGATGAGTTTGTTCTGAAATTGATCCGAATCTTTCGTAACTGCCAGCAGGTAGGCATTTCAAACCATGTCCAAATTTGTTCTTTGATATAAGGAACATATGTTTCAAGTTTAACTTCTTGTAAAAGTCTTGACAAATGCTGTACAATTTCCTTTTTATGATCTTCTGTACTGTTTCGTCGTCTGTTTCATCATAATTCACTGACGAAAGTCTTTCAAACATTGAGAAGTTGCTCAACTGAATAATACGTTTCAGATTTGGAAATGTTTGCCGAGGATCGCAATGTTTTTCGTATCCAATAATGTTTTTGTTTTTGCTAATCACTGGCATCTTCAAAGTGAAGTAAATGTGCAATATTCCCTTGAACAATTCTCCCCTTTTAATGATCAAATTCCCCACTAGGGGGGAATTCCCCACCGGTTGAAAATCACTCGTTTAGACATTTGAAGACATGTGGGTTAATACAAAACGAAGCGATAATGTTCTCCAACGTAACTCCTGAACATATAGTTTTACCATAATGGTGTATTTGGAAAAGTTGTTAAAAATTATAAGCAAATTCATAAAATTTCATGAACATGGTGGCATAATAGACAAAAATATTAAATAAGCCTATTTACTATAATAAAGAAATATTTTTTTAAATATCTCGAGAATGGCTGCATCTAGAAGGAGATTGTTAAAGAACTTTTTTGTTTCAAATCACATCAGGCTTCATAATTTGTGCCTCAAAATTGTCATCATTCAAAAATCCCAAGTTTCGAAAATTCATAAAAAATCCTTAATGCTCTATTGCTATTGCACCAATTTTATTCCAAATACGTTGTTTGGATTTCTCATAACTAAGTTGAACAATTGCTTCAGAAGTTGATACGAAATCAAGAGGCAAAAAAGGAATATATTGTTAACTGCAATATTTTGAACGTAAATTGTTGGTGCCAGTTATTTATGCGTTCGTTGGTATTTTTCGTCAACATGCGTCATGCTCCGAATAAGTATACTTAGACACAATGGAGTAGATTTTGATTGAACGAAAACATATAAGTTTGTTGTGATTTTTTGTAGAAAAAACAAAACCTCTAATTTTGAACTTTAAAAAAAATTTATAAATTATTTATTTACAAGCAAATGCGAGGTTAGCTTACTTTTTTGATTCCGAACGAGTTTTAGACATACAGAGCCCAAAACTATAAAAGTTCAGGGATACCAGAGGAATTAATTATTTTTTTTAGAATTTAGACTTACGTTAATTTTGTTGCATGTTAAACGGAATGTGTTCGTATCAGCTGCTCTACGATACATGAGAACGACATCAATCACCATAAATTCGCTCGTTACCCTATAAAGAGCAAATCCAGGAAACGCATCGCAGGAGGCGATGTGTGAAAATTTTTGTTAGCCGTTGCTATAGTTTCGACCCTTGCAAAGACTAGACGTAGAAGTAAAATTGTGTTCATTTACAATAAAAGCTAGTTCAACTATACCCCAAAAAACTCGAAAACCAATTCACGACATAGAAGGTACGCTGTCACCATCTAGCGGATATTATGAATGTATGAAAAAGAAGTAAACCAACCGTGTGTTTTTCAACTGTCATTTGAGTGTTTTTTTCTCAAGTTCTTTTGTAGTTTATGAAAAAAAAAAACGAATACCTAATGATAGAGTGAAACTTAGTAAAGCAGTTTTTACTTCAGGGACCGTTTATTTATCGCGTTGACATACAATACAGACTCGAATAAGAGTACCTTCATTGAGACTAGTATGCTCAAATGCAGTTGTAAATTTTCATACATTGAATGAAAATTAATTAGCAATGTTTTTCGCATGATCAGGTTACATAGTCCGGATCCGTGTATAATCATCACTAGAAGAACTCCTAAATCTTTTCACCAGAACCTTTGAAAAATTGACCTCAAAAGTTGAACGAATTGCCTTTATAATAAGGAAATTGCTTTTGTTAGTAATACTGAAAAATATGATCATAACGCTGAACCTAACTGTCGCTCGATTTGTATAGTCGTTCCAGATTATAAACTAATATATTGGCCCAGAATAGTGTAACCTTTCATCGAAAACAGATGAAACCTGATACCTCGAATAGCTTTAACGGCTCAGGATGAAGATTGTGCCTTTGATAAACAACCGTACCTGAAATCTTCATATCGACGAGTTGCATTTCTTTCCACCAGGCATGTAAAATTACCCTCGACGACCAAACGACTTCCTCCGGCAGTGAAATTAAAAGTATCTCCCAGGCCCACAAATACATTGCATGTTGCGTTTTCTCCCAATAATGGCTCCTGAAAAAACGCGAAAAATCATTACTAAACACTGTTTTCGCTCACGATTTTTTTATTTTTTTATGTACAAAACTCTCTACACTTTTACTAAGAATATTCATTTGATACGGACAATTTGATTTTCATTGATAATTTTGTTCCCGAAGCTGTGTTCATTTTTCCCGCAGCAGAGAAAGCGTCATTTTCTACAGCAATAGAAAGATGTTTCTAATGTTGCTAGTGTATATATTTCAACCTAATTAGTTCTGTAGAACATTATTCTTCCATTCAACGCTCACCATTATCAAAATTAATTCATTACAGTTGTGAAACTACTTGTTAAAATCCACAACTTTTTGCTTTGCGTTTTGTTTATCTTTGCTTCATATAAACTGACTGTCAAACTCAGCTTCGATGTCCCGAATCATGACAATCAAGACGTTGAAGAACCTGCCTATACAGTGGCGGCGATTCTCCGCCATTTCACTCCAGCACCTAGCGAGCTGTCTAACAGAATGGGTATATTTGACAGCTTTGGTGTCTGAAGACGATTTGTTTGTAATATAAAAATAAATAATTTAAAACACAAAGTGCAGCTGGATGTTATGACTAAGTTGTCGAAATTGTTTAAAAATGCCTAAACCATGGCTTATAGAATCTCTCGAAAACGGCTAGTCTTAAGATCATAATCCTTATACAGTTTTTCATATAGAGTCGATTGTTTGTGTTACTTTCCTCGCAAAGTTAACATTTTGCAAAGTATTGACATTCAATAAATTTCTAAAAAATTATATCCACGTTCTCCTGATATTGTCTACGAAACACTAGCCGTCAAATTCAATTTTTGAGTTGAATAGATAATTTTTAATATTTTTTTAAATTTTTGTGATTTTCAAAAAGTTTATTTATTTTGCAAAAAAAAACATCGTCAAACATCGCATTTTGAACAGACAGCTGACTCTTGGTTTTCTGAAAATAAGGCCAATGATTGAAGATACGCTTTTATAAAAACAAAAATACAGTGAAACTTGTGATTCGGGTAGCCTACAATGTATGTACGGAATTTGAAACAAAAAACCGGGATGGACCAAGGTAGCGACCGGTTGATTTAGCGTGGAATTGCTCTAACGGGTGTTAAATAAAAAATGAAAATTTTTTCAATCACATATAAAAAAAATATATTTTTTTCATCGATTTCAGTATTTTTTATTAATAACATAATGTATTTTCTTCAAAAAAATGTCAATGAATGTTTGAGTAAGGGCCGTGGTCTGCTGTTCGACGCAACTTTGTCGCGATGCTCTCACAAAAACGTTGTACGGCACTTACGTCCATTTTCCGGATACAATTCCGGATTCTTGTAGTCAGTTGCTTCATGTCCTTGGCCCTCCAATTGTTTTTATACACTAGGGCACTGAGTGAGCCAAAGAAATCCTCTATTGGGCGGCACTGGGGCAAGTTTGTTGGGTTACGATCTTTCGTCACGAACGGTATATTTTTCTCCTCAAGATACGCCAGCGTCTTCTTGGCGTAATGGGAAGACGCCTTGTCCGGCCAGAAGACGTACTTCCCATCCGCGTGATGCTCGTTCAGGAACGGCAGCAGGATTTTATCGAGGCACTCTTCTCGATAGATTTGTTGGTTGATTGCCAGACCGCTCGGCTTAAACCAAGGCTTTGAAATGCCCCGGTCGGAAATGGCGATGTACAACATAACCTTTTCTTCAAACTTGTGCTTGAACTTGTATTTCACTTCAGGCAGTGTGGATGACTTATCGCTGGAGTAGTAATTATCATTTCCTGAAAAATGCGTTTTGGACAGCGGAAAATAGCTTTCGTCGTCCAGATCGAATTCCTTCCGTCTTGAGGGTCCGATGGATCAATACGTGGGAGCAACCATATTTCCGACCGGCTTCACGCAGGCTGGTTGCGTCCTTGTTGTCAAACAGCTTCTTTAACGATGTCTTCCTCTGCTTCGTCATTATCGTCACCGGACGATCACTTCCGACCTTCCGCTCTACGTTCAGGGAACCCAGGATACGATATACCGTACTGATAGGTACATTTTCTTCCTTAAAATGTGCCACCATGAACTTTTTTCCTTGCTGGAAATGCGTTTCGTAGAACCGTACAATGCGTTCGCGGAGCACGTGCTGTTTCGACGCCATCTTTGCTTTGACTAAATTCAAACTAGCAAAACCAAACACGCCTACTGTTTCTAGGGAACCCAAAGAGCAATTTTCTTGGAGAAAGAAAATTTTACGCTCTTTATTTGAGTTACTGAAAGGTATTGAAAAAATTCTCATTTTTTATTTAACACCCGTTATAGTAAACTGTGCGTGAAGTGAAGGTATTGTAATTAAACAAAATTTACGTTACAGGCTCCAAAAACGAAGCAATATTGAGTTACTTCTAAAGAATGAGGGCTCTATTGAGTTTTTATATCCTAAACATACAAATAGTTTACTTTTAGAAAACATAAAATTTGAGTGAAACAAATCTGAAATGCAATATAGGCGCAATACAATTATTTCCATAATTTAGAGTGGAAAAATTAAATAATGTCCACGTGGTCAACAGGGGAAGGAGTAGCGCAAAAATTGATTAATAATTTTTCTTTTTCGAATTCTTTTTCGTAACATCCACAAATTTCCAGATGAGAACGGCTATCGGTGGCAGATACTTTGAATAAAATAGTTTTTCATTTTATACAATAAACGTGTATCTTTTCAAAAGTTTCATGCTTGTATACCTGTTAACCAAATGTCGATTTGTGACTTCCTTTGGGCTGAGGTAAAATTTAGAAAACTATGGGTGGGTTGATATTACCTATGATATAACCGCAAGGTTGCCGTAGGACCATCGTTGGCTTAGTAATCATTTTAGTGTATTGATGATATTATTGATCAAACCAGTGATTGAAGGAAGCAATTTCTAAATTCGATTGCAGACAAATCACATTTAGGTCAATCCATGCATTGTTTTAGATTATGTTCTTCGTTGCAAATCTGACGTATGACATGGTGCCTTGTTCATTTCATTCATTTATCGTGAACCTCCAAAATATGTGGACGGGAGAATTGTCGAACGACCAATGTTTTTTACATTTCCCTCTGAAGTTATTGCATCCCCCAAGTGTGCGTACGTCTCGAACCGCAAATTTGCTTGCTTGATGAACTTCAGACACTTTGTTTTGATTTTGACCTGTAAGTTGAATGCACATTGTTCAATAACGTCGTTATCGACGTTATCGCAGCAAATTGTTATCAACATTTCTGAAGCTGAATACATGAATATCCTCCAATGCAGTCCCAAATAACCGGGCCAAAGCGTTGTGTTCATATCGCTTTTTGAATGTGGGTATCTTGCATATATTTGCAATGTCGATTTCCCCAAACTTCTTGGTTTTTAAGTCTGTGTTGGGGAAACTTATTCCGATCTGCAGAAATGCAAGTGAGTACAAAAGTAACACCGATTTGCATATATTTGCAATGTCGATTTCCCCAGGCTCATTAGTTTTAAAATCTTCTTTAGGGAAATACATTGCAATCCGCAGAAATGCCTGTGAATACAAAAGTACCCGCATATTCTGCAATGCCGATTTCCCCAGGTTCATTGGTTTTGAAGTCAGTATTGAGGAAACATACAGATTCCAGCGATCATACATCAACCGCTGCGCAATCATAACTGAGTGGATTTCCGAGCGGGCAGCCGCTTATATACAGATTCGTGTGGTTTCTATACCCTGTTTTGAAAACAATTTTGAAGCAATTGAATCATTTTTTTTTTATCAATAAGTAGCAAGGATATAAAGCGTAGACATTTCATCTTTCAAATGAAGTGTTTATCATACCATTTCGTTCAGTTGTTTAGGAGGTATTGACGCTCAAAATCTTGTTGCTCCAGCGTAACGCTCTCGTTTTCGAAACTTTGAACTCACATCTCAGTATAGAAATGAAAGACGTAATTCTACGTCATAAAAAAAACGTTTTATGCTTGTATACCTGGTAACCAAATTTCGATTTGCGAATTCCTTTCTACCGTGGGATAAAATTAAGAAAATGCGAATTTGACATCCAAGCAAATTGTCAAACAGCTGACCGGGATAAGTCAGCAAACAAGACAGTGCGAACAGCGAGCAACATTCCTGTTTTGTTCACGTGCTTGCGGAGGATTACAAAGTTTCACCAAAACGGGGCTAGATTTGCCTGCATATTCCCAGCGAGCGCAGATCAGCTTGATCCGCTAGCAGAAGGCCACAATCCGACGAGCAACGAGATATCAAGAACCAGTTTCCTTCGCACGCCGTCGTTTCGTGGTGTTGCGCGCCCGGACTCCTGAAGAAAGCAACCACAAATTATCATATTAACCCAAATAGAGAAACAAATCAGAGAGAATCAGGGAATCGGGAAAATGAACCTGACCCAACCACCACCGGGGCACACCACGAACAACGGGGCGGCTTGTGTTATCTCCGATTAAACGCAGTTTATCGCACCTCGTCGATTCGGCCGTCGTCATCCCGTTGAAAGGTGTGTAAAAGCGCTTGGCGCGCCGGCGAAAGCGATCCACCGCGGGATGCTGCTTTCGGAGGAGACAGAGACAAGGTGTGTTGACAGTTTCTGAGGTAGCAACTGGTTTTTTTGACTCTCGGAAGAAACAAAACCTCACAGAGGTTGAGCTGCTAGCCGCCCTGGAAAAATGATTGGAACCAATTAGGTGGGGTTAGTAAATCACCGCAGGGCCTGACGGCGGTCATTATCTTCGGCCCCAGATGTTGTGACCCATTTTCGGAGGAGCGGTCGCTCTGTTCGCATGTTACACGGTAACCGATTTGTTTGTTACACATATATTTCGACAGCGTAACGGTGATGTGCTAATTGTTTGCGTTCAGAGATTCCAATTCCAATTATTTCTGGGAGCACTTGTCGTGACCGGTGACAGGCGATGTTTCCGACCAAAGAAATAAACAAAACATCATACTGTCATAGTAGATCGATTGTAGGTCGCCGGATAAACCTCGAGACTTGAAAGAAAAAAAAATGTAATGGGTTGTAGCTAGGACACGACCGCAGTTTTCGACATAGAACTACGGAATTTTATTATTCAATCCACTTGTTTATCACTTCGGATATTATTTTAGAATGCGTCGAAATTTTTGTAATGTCTTTTTCGATATTAATTTTTTTTTTATTATTTCAGTAGACTCGAAAGAGTCGAGTAGAGTCGAAAGCTATCAGCACTTCTCTTTTATTTGGTTCAACTCGCATCAAACTTTCTCCTTCTCACTCAGATATCGATTACAAACTAGAACCCTTTTGCTCCTATATTCCGCTTGAGATGTGATCGAACCCTACAACATGCAACAGTAAGGTTACCCTGCTGGAATTTTAAAGCATACTTTCATGAAATATACGTTTGTTTAATAAATGCAGTGTATATCTATATTCCAAAATTCTGGATACTCTTCCATATCCGCACTAGCACAAAAAAATCTCGTATGCTGCTCTTCTTTAACGTAGCACACCTCGATGCAGAGGGCAAGAAAACAATCCTCTCCCGCTCGATGCGGCTTCGATGGCCACCAAACGAGAAGAGGTGTGGCTTCAAATCGCTCATGGCTTATTTAAACCAAATATGTTGAAAACGCAGAAACGAATGTATCAGTTGCTCGTTATTGACAACTCTGTTCGGGAATGCACACAAATCGGAAGAACAAATTTATGGGAAAATGAGAATGCTTCCAGTTTTCATTAATCTAAACTGTTTAGGAATTAGTGGATTGTACTGTATAGTATATCAAACGAATCTTGGAAAATTTTCGATTCCATTGGTATGCAAAGTGTCAGAATTTGTTCGCTGTGAAAATAGTTATTAACGTTAACTTTATTTCACAAAAACGTGACCGTTTTCTGATTTGGCACCCTTCCTGAAAGACGTAGTTCTACGTCAAAACAGAAGGATTAAGCACTGAAACGGGGAGAATGAAAGCGGAAAACGATTCGGTGCGTGCCGGCGCAGAAATAGAGAGCGATTATTCTGGTTTAATTGCGCGCAGAATCGGCAAATTTCCACGAAGCTCTCTGCTGGTCCGGTGATCACTTCGCGCATTCATTTTGACGTAGGATTACGTCTTTCGGGAACATATTGGGGTACAAATTGAAAATCGAAAATCGAGCACACCGTGAAAATTGTCCAATTTCAAACGCTCGTTGTTCAGTCATTTCATGATGGATTGATAAAATTTTTGCGTCAATCGATTTCGGTACTCCATAACAACTTTTTATATTGAAGAAAATAATATATGTCATGAAACTAACTATCGAACAATCGAAAAATCTCAACACCTATCCTAACGGAAATATTCACTTCTGATTGGTCGAAATTGACGACACATACGGCGGGTTCCTAAAAGAGACATCAAAACCAAGCTACCTGGGGGAGGTCGGCATTGCAAATACATAAAAGTAGGAGAGCTTTTGTTCCTACCGAAATGTGTTCCCTAACAGAGACATCGAAACCAAGCTGCCTAGGAGAAATCGGCATTTCAAATATATGAAAGGAGGGGGAACTTTTGTTCCTACCGAAATGTGTTCACTAACAGAGACATCAAAACCAAGCTGCCCGGGAGAAATCGACATTGCAAATATATGCAAGTCGGGGTCATTTTTAAATCGCAAGTAAGGTGAGTGATACGAATAATTCTAGCAAATAAAATTTAAATTTGGAACTTTAGTATTGGTTGCTTCATGAAATTTCATATCAATGACCGATCGTACATTGTGAAAAAAATAGCACAAGTGTAAGTGTGAAATTGTATATGGTAGCAGATGTGTTAAAAATGACTGAATATATGAAACGATTTATTTCAATTTTCATAAATAAAAACCAAGGTGTGTTCCCGCTCGAGAACGGGTTTAAGCTATCTGTTTTGTTATGTTCATTTTAATCCAGGGAAAGTTTCACGGTGAA
Source organism: Toxorhynchites rutilus septentrionalis (assembly GCF_029784135.1). NCBI lineage: Eukaryota > Metazoa > Arthropoda > Insecta > Diptera > Culicidae > Toxorhynchites > Toxorhynchites rutilus. The sequence goes on from NC_073744.1 coordinate 199,699,746, forward strand.
AACATTGGAAAAGTGAAGAAATATTCGAAAAAGTGATTTCCCATATGCTCGTCTAGAACCACAGAGGGCGGTTTTCATCATATCTCGTTTCACTTCGGGATCTTCTATCTGATACGCACCATCCAACAGTTGTTTGCCATCCTTCTGTCACCATCACTCGGTAAACACTGGTGGAGTGAACAAACAATACCCAACAACCAAACAAAACGACCCTCTTCAGGGCCACCAAATCATTTTCAAAGAGTTTAACGATATAATTCTTCAAACATATCCAAAATCAACAGATAGCCTAGCGGAATCCTGCGTTAACTATGCGGTCGTATCTCGGATACAACCCTCCTGTGACTTTTTAATGAAGAAAATGTGTTTTTTTAAAAGATGCGTGTTTGTCACGTCACTTTTCTCGCCTCTGCTGGGGACCGGTTGCCGGTAATAAAATAATAATCTGGAAATTAGATAGTGGTGTCGATGTTGGCTCCCTCCTATGGTTCGAACGGGTTCTGCTATCGGCAGATGATCTGGTTCTTGATATTCCTTCCCATTTATTACTTCTGTGGTGAAGGTTTATTGTTTCAAACATGCCACACTCCACTTAACCAGATGTATGACTATAATTTGGAGAAAACGATTCTTTGATATCATATCTGGTTTTGTTTCGGGAGATTCGTGATAACTTTTTGGATTCCACTCTCAGATGGCAACAAACGAATTTGGAATTCATACCAATAAACGTAAATTTCGAACAAATTTTTGACAATAATTATAACGAAGTGAAACGCTGTGCCTTCTCCGCATGCATAACACATTCTGCATACCATCGCGCAGTTGTAATATGTCTATCCGCCGTAAAACCCGTGAACAGTAAATTTAAATTTCAAATTAAACCATTGAAAGGGCGCCGTTTGTTCCCACGACAACACGGCCATAATTCACTATCACTTTCCACACGATAGTGCACTTTTATTGGCCTCCCTCCGCTGGCACACACCCCATTTCCATCCATCCGCCCATCGCGATGACACTAATGACGGCTTGGGAAGATGTTACACAACAACCGCAGCAGGCGGCGCTGAACTTTGACGGAGGCGCGATGGGTATTGTTGTCTGTCCAGTCAAAGTTTGCCCGCGCTTTGCGCATTGATCCACCCCTCCCCACTTGACATGGCAATAAATGCACCTCCGGTGCCTGGGAACCATTTGGTGGGCCTCCACAACCGTCAAACCATTCGCCCATGAGGTAATCGGTAAAGTGTGGGAGATTGATCGTGGTTCTTCTGTTGGGATGGTGTGAAATTGCACTAATTGGCGGATAGTATTGGGCGATTTGACTTTCCTCTTGCGCTTACGCTAAATCGAAAGTTTAAGTTCGCATTAATTCGCGCGTGATGGATGGAGAGTGGAGAGATCATTTCTCCCATGCTCTATGAGCGTTTTGTTATTGCGAGTGAATGGGGCAATTTGTGGTTTTATGCACCAAGTAAAACGTTCCTTTCGAAATTAAGTTACATAGACTGGCGAAAATAAGTATTCCGAAGTTGCGAACTTTCCTTCGACCCCCCGCATGGTATTTTGGACACTTCGTAGTCCATCCTTTGATCTTTTTTATGTGCGAGCGCAACGGACACATAGTAAGGGTAAGATTGACAGGTGATATAATACGTCAAGCGTAGAAGCTTATCGCTCGTAAGAAGAATAGTTTCATTTCCTCTCACTCTTCGTTTGTATGTTCAGCAACTGAGATGAAAACAGAGAGAGGAGAACCCTACACCCAAACTAGCGTTGTCAGAAAGCATTTCATTTTCGACAGACCATTGCCATTTCCATGCTTGAAGCGTCAAATAGGCAACTGATGTCATATGTCCCCCAACGCTTTAAAATGTTTGTATGTATGGAAGCAGACATCTTTTCCTTTTTTCTTTTTTCGTCTTTTTTGGGATTGCACACAAAACAAAAGTTCAAACGGCGTCAACGGGGATCGAACCAAGGCCGGCTGGAATGATATACTGTTTTACACGACCACGCTATCCACATAACTAATGATGCTGTTACACAGAAGCGTGATAATTTTACATCTCATTACAAATTGAAGTTGGAAAGTGTTTTCAAATTTTACTCTTAGAAAACACTTTCCAGCATGAAGGAGAACTATATCCATCTTGGTCTGGGCCTAGTACATAAATATATGGCGAAGTAATGCGTGCTCGCTCGTATTAATCTTACATTGCCTTACCATACATATTATACAAAAGCTTACCAGTATTTGTGAGTCATGGCATTTTCTGTCATGTTTACGCTCATTTGATGTAATAAATCGGGATGACAGAACATGAGCTAAAAATCAACTTTGGTGTAGTTGAATGATCTTTCCATCACTGACTTTTCACTATCCGTCTTACCCCCACTAACAGCTGTTCGTCTCACCCCACCAGTACGATCATTTGAATCATTCACAATTTTTTATTTACAAATGAATTAACTTTTTTTTGTACATTCCTATCACCGATTCAAATTAAGGTCTTAAACTTCACATCAACATGCAAAATCACCTACGATTTTATTTTTTTGTTCAAATTTTCCACTTTTGACAAGTCTTCAAGTTTGTACATAGACTTCTCCGTAAGCTCCGTAAGTGATACCAAGCCTCGAATTCCTCCTTTCTATCACTTGTTCTCTTCGTAATTTGTTTGACGTATTTTTTTTTGCATAAATTTATTTATTTCATACTAGCTCACCCGGCGAACTTTGTCCTACCCAAAAAAAATATATATGAATTCTTTCGAACATTAACGTCTTTTTACCGAGCGAACATTCGTGGGTTCAATCGAGTACAGTTTTCATTTACTATAAATTTCCTATTACTTCTACCAGAACTCGTCTTTAAAAATTTAGTTTCAAACACAATTTTCGCTCAAGATTTTAGGTTCATTTGCAAGTAAAATGTTTGTCCGTTACATGGAATACATTTTCTCCATTACATATATCATTTTCGCTTCGCACTAACGAAACTAGAAGCATCATTCCGCAAATGTGAAATCTAATTGGACTAACAACAATGTCATTGTTGAACACATGAGAATTTTTTTTTCGAACTTTCTCTCGAAGCTTTTCAAAAATTTCGTAACTTTTGCTCACCCCAAACAATTGATCTATGAGCAGAGACGAATGCAACAAAATGAAGACGGCTCAGATCGAACCATTCCTTCTTCGGATTTTGCGCTTAGCAACACATTTGGCCGTTCATTCTTATTTAAATAGATCGAAGATATAGGAGTGCGTTACTTCGCATGAAAATCCATTTCTACCTTCAAATAAAGAGCAATTTCGTTAGCGCAAATATGGATCTTGAGCTTGGGTAGACTTTAATTTCGATAGCGCAAATATGGAGTGAACTAACAACGCTTATCATGCTGTAATTATAAAGCATATGGAAATTCAATTTAGCGAATTTACCGTCCTTCCTTCACAGTTTTTCGATTTTTTTCTTCCGATTTTTCTTTCCACTATATTGATTTACGGACCGAGACCAATAAAACAAAATAAAGACGGCTCAAATCGGATCATTCCCTCTTCGGGTTTTGCGCTTAGCAACACATTTGGCCTTCCATTTTTTATTTATATGGATTGTTTTTGTTTGATACAAAGTACTTAACATATTAAGTGATTAGCTATTGCTATGCATCTTAGGTCTGGATAAAATTACATGAAAAAAATCTATGGGTGGGTTATAGCTGTGATATAACCGCCAGGTTGACGTAGGACTATCGTTAGCTTAGTAATGATTTGTTTGAAGCTGTATCCAAATCAATTCTCAATGAATGGATAAACTGATACTTTAGAAGATTACTGAAAGTAATTTTTGTGAGTGTGCGTGTGAAAAAATTGTATTGTATGCCAAACAAAAAACCATACAAGCTAATTGAATGCAAATAAAAGCCATGGAAGCTCGAATTGTATGCAACAATGCAAATAACAAACTTCACTTTCGCCGCCTGTGGACATGCATTCAATCTCTGACCGATTACGACTTCATGCAGGTACCCTTTTTTTGTGATTTCAATAGTTTCAACCAAGAAGATGAAACGCATTCTTCAGACACAATTCATCCAGTTTTCCAAATTTGTCATTTGGTTGACCAAATGCATACTTCTAGCAAAACCTTATTTTATTCTACAAACGTATAATACCATTGTACTGAGCTACGCGAGCGATAGTCAGAGCAGAAATATTTTCTTGTGTACTCTCTACTTTAACATATGACGTTGACTGAAAGCTGTTTGAAGCGTCACGACATGTTGCATCATGATCGCTACATTACTGGCTCTTTCTACAGCAAAACTAAGAGAGCACTGATTACAATGGTTCCTCTCTCCTCTCTCATTATCACCAGAATGAACGCTGCATTCAGTGCCGCAATTCGGACGAATATTGACATGAAAATCGATGTGCTCATTCGCCGAACAAAATGGCCCTGCGATTTTCGAAATATCTTCCATTTCTTTTATTCTTGTAGCGACATGTGTACATGTGTGTGATATCAGCATTAGGAAAAGATGATGTCTACTCGTTGTGCTGTGCTTGCCAGCTCGCTCGCGACTGTGATTTCAAATGACGGATGGCTTATTTATACTAAACAAGTTTAAAACGGGCAGAAACGAATCCCTCACTTGCTCGTTATTGACGGTACCGATAGGAAAGCACACAAATGGGGAGAACAAATGTATGAAAAAAAAAGGGAAATGTTTTGAATGAACGTTAATTTCAACCGTTTACGGATTAAGGAATTGTAATGTATAGTATTTAAAACAAATCTTAGAGAATTTCCGATTCCATTGGTATAAAAATCAAGTTTTTAACGTGAACTTTATTCCATAAAACAGGAAGTGGGTTATATCTATGGTATAACCGCAAGGGTGACGTAGGACTATCGTTGATTTAGAGATCATTTGTATGAAGTTGAATCTGAATTCATTCTGAATGAATGAATATTTGGAGAACTTCGAAAACGAGAGCGTTACGTTGGAGGCACAAGGTTTTATGCATCCAATATTGGATACGGAAATATCCTACTGATGGGGAAGAATAATCTTCAGAAGCTATCCTGTTGATTGCGATTGATTGAAAAATCACAAAACCTAATGTATTTGGTCACAGTGTTACATGGATAGAAAACATTAAAATAAACTCTTTCACATGAATATATTTTGAAAATTCCCAAAGGAACTGGCAGATTATTTTCCAGCAATGATTAGATCTTTCCGGAACTTTCTCGATGCTGAATGGCATCCTAACGGAAAGAGTTCTGCGCGTGTATGTGTCGATCCTTCGCCATCCACCTCCTCCAGCACGTTAGGCAACGATGTTGTCTTGTCGATGTCCTCACGAAAAATGAATGTGTCTCACCACCAGAATATCGCTTAAGTATGCTTTTTGTGTGTGATTGAATCGAGAGAAGGTGTGGTTTACGATGGCAATTTGGAAGGCAAACTAGAGGGGAATGAACTCTCTGAGCTCGGAACTTTCGGCGACTGAGCAATAATCGATTGCGGGCGCATACAATATTGGATACGGAAATATTCTACTGATGAGGAAGAATAATCTTCAGAAGCTATCCTGTTGATTGCGATTGATTGAAAAATCACAAAACCTAATGTATTTGGTCACAGTGTTACATGGATAGAAAACATTCAATTAAACTCTTTCACATGAATATATTTTGAAAATTCCCAGAGGAACTGGCAGATTATTTTCAGTAACGATTAGTTATTTCCACATTTCCCTCGATACTGGAAGCCCACCAGTGGTTAATACCAACTCGATAACCACCTGTTAATAGCACTTGATTGAAACATATTTGGTCACAGTGTTACATGGATAGAAAACATTCAATTAAACTCTTTCACATGAATATATTTTGAAAATTCCCAAAGGAACTGGCAGATTATTTTCAGTAACGATTAGATATTTCCACATTTTCCTCGATACTGGAAGCCCACCAGTGGTTAATGCCAACTCGATAACCACCTGTTAATAGCCGCGCGTGTATGTGTGTGTAGCGATGTCTTCCCAGGGAACCGTTTGTGGCATCATTCTCCTCCTGATAGATTCCCTTCTGGCCTAGGGTGCACAAACAGGCTCTTGGTGACACCGTTCATCCGCGCTTTCATGATAAATAAAGAGCTTCACCGCAACAGCGACAACATGCTCCAATCGCTGTTCAATTAGAACTGAGTGGATTCCCGAGCGCCGCTCGCTTATATACTGATTGGTGATTTCAATAGCCTGTTTTGAAAGCAATTTTAAGACTATTCAAACAAGTTTTTGGATCAAAAAGTAACAAGTATATAACGCGTAGACATTTTATCTTTCGAATGAAGTGTTTATCATACCATTTCGTTCAGTTGTTTAGGAGCTATTAACGCTCAAAATCTCGGTCTCCGGCGTAACGCTCTCGTTTTCGAAACTTTGATTTTACACCCCGGTATAGAAATGAAAGACGTAGTCCTACGTCAAAAACGTAACATGTTTTTGATCTAGCACTCTTCCTGAAAGACGTAGCCCTACGTCAAAAGCGCTTGTTTTGTATGATTGGATTTTTTTTTAGATTTTAAATGTTAAACGTATTAATTATTTGTAATTATTGAAATAAACTACCTACTAAACTTACGTGCTCTATTTATCATCTAATGTTATATTGTAGCCTCCAACCCTTTTTCAACGAGCAATCCAATCATTTAAACACTTTTTAGAGCTGTATTCAGGAATAGCCTCCGGTTTATACAGCGAATTCGTCTATAATGTTGTTAATGCTGTCTTTCACAATGATCGTTGATGGTGTAAAATCCAATCCTTCTACAAATCTGGCCGTTTGCGACGAAAAATGACAAGGTAGTTATGTAGTAGTTATGCGCTGGTTGAACATGGGGTCAGAATTCGATTGTTCAAGCATTCAAGTCTTCAGCCCCTTGATTGCGATGAAATTTTTGAAGAAAATTGAAGCCTATTGACACTAGTCGTGCAGCGATTTTTCTCATGCCCAAAACATCAACATCATCAACAACATCATTTTCATCAGTTGAAGAGGTGGATGATCGTCATCGACGTATCAAATCATTAATTTCTTCTCGGCCGTCTTTGAGTACCTTATACCATTCATTCACCCGTTTTTTTTGACGTGGGACTACGTCTAACCGGAATATATGAGGGGTAAAATGAAAACATAAACACTGAACATGCTGTAAAAAATGCAAGATTTCGAATGCTTATAACCCGAACATTTTCTACTGAATCGGAAAGATGTTTGCATCAATTGATAGGGAATATTTTTACGCATCTATCGCAATCAATAAAGTGTTATTTTCCATTATGAAAATAATTGAATAACTGTAAAATGTTAAGCGTTATCTAAATGCCCTTACTGCCTCGTTTTGATTGGCCTGCTTTACGGTTTCCCCAACACAGACTTCAAAACCAAGCAGCCTTGGGGAAATCGGAAATGCAAATACATGAAAGTAGGGGGAGCTTTTGTTCCCTCCGAAATGTGTTTCCCTAACACAGACTTCAAATCCAAGGAGCGTGGGGAAGTTGGCATTGCAAATACATGCAAGTCGGGGGTATTTTTGTTCCAACTGAAATGTGTTTCCTTAACACAGACTTCAAATCCAAGGAGCTTGGGAAAATTTACATTGCGAATTCATGCAATCGGGGGCATTTTTGTTCCGACTGAAATGTGTTTCCCTAACACAGACTTCTAATCCATGGAGCGAGGGGAAATTGGCATTGCAAATACATGCAAGTCGAGGGCATTTTTGTTCCGACTAAAATATGTTTCCTCAACACAAGCTTCAAAACCAAGGTGTCTAGGAAAATTGGGATTGCAAATTCATGCAGGTCGGAAGTATTTTTGTTCCGACTGAAATCGGATTACCTATAAAGACTTCTAAACCAAGGTGTCTGGGGAAATCGGCATTGAAAATACATGCAAACTGCGAGTACTTTTGTACTCGCATACCTTTGTGCAGACTAGAATGCGTTACCCTAACACGTTCTTCTAAACTTAGGTACCTGTAAAGATCGTGCAGACACTAGAGACATTGCATTTGTTCAAATTTTTTCTCACAACGCAAATATATTGAATCCAATTGAATTCGGAAATTGTTCCATTCAATCAAAAATTTATTCAAAACAAACAAGTGATTACTAAGCTAAGATAGTCCCACGTCAACCTTGCGGTAATATCATAGATATAACCCACTCATTTTTTTTTGACATAGTTTAGTCAACAAATGTATTCTGCAACATTTTCAACGTTTCGACAAAAGAAATTTTGTTTACGTCCACTGACAGTAGTACCAACTTAAAAAAGGAAAAATGTTCAGCAGGAAGATTCAGAATTACAATTTCCGGGATATATATTTGAAAGAATGTATATAACAAAAAATGAAAATTCAGTAACACAAAACAAAAATTAAAAATCATCGCAAGTAGAACCGCCGTTAATGTGCATTTTGGAACGACGACGGACAAACGACTGGAACGTCACCCTGCAGAACCAGTGTTATAATCAGAAACTGAGTTAGGAATGACATAAATCAAGAGTCAAATCCAGAGATGAAGATAAAAAGCTAGCCAGAATACATACATACGGTGGATTAGTTGACAGTTGACAGTAGTATGTACAATCAAATTTTACAACAACAAAACTATTTTAAGATTTGCAGTTACATTGGATCCGAGTTGATAAAACAATTTGGTTGTCCGAATATGTCCCATCATACGAGTTCGTAACATGGGTTGGAACTACTCTACATTCGAAAGCATACAATTCTCTACTCCCAATCGTTTGAAAGATATGAATGAATCATTTTCTGGTTTTATTCAGATTTCCTTACTCCTAAATGTATTCTAGAGGAAGGTGATCCTAATCTGACCGGCGGTCTTGGACCGACCCCCCCTTGGGTCTCGGGAATGGCGCTACCTATCATATTTTCTAGTAGTGTCGAATTAAAGGCGATTCAACGATCTCAATTTGGTTGTATGGTGACCTGCTGCCTTCATTCCATTTTAGTCTGCTGATCGAAACAAGCTGTATAAATTGACCTGAACCGATCTCAAGAAGACCGAACCTCTGTTTTTGTTTCGTAGTTATCCAACACGTTCCCTCAGGTGCTTACCCTTACCATCAATGCCTCACACAAACCTGGCTCATCAGGCGGCGTTCACTACTGGGGGAACGCTTTTGTCTAGCTTCTGGGCGCGAACGTTTTAAACCATGTATTTGAGTCTGTCGATGTGTGTGTGTGTGTGCGTACATGAGCGTTGGCGTTGGCGTTTGCGTTTGCATGTTCGACTGTTGATCATTGATCATTGATCGTTGGCCGTTGGGCGTTGACGTTGGCTTTGCATTCTTTCAGGGACAGTATCAACAAATCGAAAGTCAAAACAAGATTATATTCGCTTCCTGCTTGTCAGTTATTTCTCCTATTATTTATATAATTGGAGGTGTATGTCATAAATTCGCTGCAAAAAATAGAAGATCAGCCTGGGACTACCATTTTTGAAAGTGTCGAAAAAAGGGACGATTTGGTCTCTTTTTCAACACTCATAAACTCCGCCGATAGTTTAACATCGTACGATAAACCAAGAATACCAAGAATTTTGAACGATCGAAGTAGTCGGGCGGGTCTATTCGATTTAAGAGAGAGAGAGAGTAATCATTGCATAGGGTAACTGATTTTAGTTTGTCTAGTCGAAAATCTGATCTTGGATTGTTACACTTTTTGAATGCTCTTGTTGAGCGCACATGTGTCAAATCAGCTATTCAAATGCTTCCAGACATTTAAATAAAATAGTCTTTTTCATGATTTACAATATTTTTATAGAATATTTTTACGGATTCACATGTTTTAAAGCTTTATAAAGTCCACCTTCTATTGGTGCCAATGCGCCCCTCATTTGAGCTAACTTTCAATCAACCATATTCAGACATTTTCTAGATTATAACACTTACAAAACACTTAAAAATAATGCTTGCACGTCATTTGGATCAGATTTATATATCTAAATCATGTAATCAATGCATTTCGATGACCTCTATTCTGATCATGGTTTGTCCGATGTGCTGATGTTGGTTTGTCCACATTGTTACCATGGCAGCCGCTTGGCGCGCTGCGGTTTGTTTATGTTGTCTTTCGCGCATAACAGTAATAAAGTTTCTCTGTGTTGAGTGAAGTTCACCTTCAAAATGCCCAAGAAAAGGCAATATTCTGAAGAAAGGCTAAATTATGAATGGATCAATATGATGACAGTAAACTCAAGCAATGAGAAATGCAACATCTACTTGAAAAATTGGAATTTCTGCATTCAAAAATGGATGGATTCCTAAAACCGCACAAACCATGATAATTTTTCGGACAAACCATGATCAGACATGAACAAACCACGATCATAATTTCTCTTTGAAGAAAATCGTTAAAAAAACATAAAAAATGCACAATTCGAAAGCCTTATGGTATTTTTAGCAACTGGAGCGTTTCAACAAACCTAAACTCGTCTTGAACAACATTTGATTTTCATGAAGAAAAATTGATTTGAATTTACTAGTTGCGTGAAAACACCCAAAATCGGACAAACCAACATCATTTATCTTTCCAATAAAATTCCATGAAACTTTTTTTTTTGCTTCTGATGATTGTGTACGATCCGTAGGGACACACCTTTGGTTAAATTCGAAGTTAATCAACCCTATTCCGGTACCCGATCGGATGTGAAATTAGCACAATGTTGCATTCTGTAACCCGAACGAGATCGACTGCTGCTTTCTAAAATCCGTTCGAGATTTAAATTCATGGGTCATTTAAGCAACTTTGCATACTGGAAATATTCGAAAAATAATTAGACTAATGTTTTGAAAAAGACAATTTTTTTTCTTAATTTTTTACAAAAATTTATATCTTAAAAACTATGATACCTACAAAATTCTTGTCAAAGGATGAAATGTAGGAAAGTATTTATATTTTCACAAAAAATACCTAAAAAAACAAAAAAGTTTTTTTATTTTAAAAGTTTTTTTTAATATTTGACGAATTTAATGCCAACTCGACTGGCCGTTGGCAGCACCATCTCAGACAGTAGTGAAACGTTGTGGGTGTAAAGACATGGGTCATTTAAGCAACTTTGAATACTTGAAATATTCGAAAAATAATTAGACTAATTTTTTGAAAAAGACTATTTTGTTTTCTAAAATTTTTACAAAAATTTATTACTTACAAACTATGATACCTACAAATGTTTTGCCAAAGGATGAAATGTAGGAAAATATTTAAATTTTCACAAAAAATATCTAAATATTTCTTGGAAAAAAATTTCGCTGACAAAAAAGTTATTTTAAAAAATAAAATTGTTTTTTTCAAAAACGTATTTTTTAAAAATTTAAAAAAATATATATATGAATAGCCCTTGCTAATTTTTCTCTATTTAGAAACATGTCAAACGTGAGAATTTACACACAAAAATATTACGAGCAAAACATTATTTTTTTCAGGAGTCAAAAAATGACATATATTCCAAAAACTATAAAAGATAGAAAGTTGATGTCTTCGACAAAAGTTTATATTTTAACAAGATCTAAAACTTTGTCGAATACACTATATCGCTATCTTGACATTAAACCAAATTAGAGTTAGTTGTATTTTTTTCAAAGAAAACATGAAAAAGTTGTTGTTCGAAAAACTTTCTCCCTGTAAAAGTGCCCATCTTCCGATGTATGGACGACTTGTTGGAAATTGTGAGGGCTATTCATATATATATTTTTGGGAATTTAAAAAGAATACGTTTTTGAGAAAAATTAATTTTAGTTTTTAAAATAATACAGTTAAAATAACTTTTTTGTCAGCAGTTTTTTTTGTGAAAATTTAAACAATTTCCTACATTTCATCCTCTGACAAGAATTTTGTAGGTATCATAGTTTTTAAATTATAATTTTTTGTAAAAAAATAAGAAAAAAATTTTTTTTTCCGAAAAGTAGTCTAATTCTTTTTCGAATATTTCAAGTATGCAAAGTTACTTAAATGACCCATGTCTTTACACCCACAACGTTTCACTACTATCTGAGATGGTCAAATGACGATTGGGTTCGAATCCTGAACGTATTGTAGAATGCAGAAGTCAATCTCGATCGGATTGTGAAGTTTAAAATCCGTTCGTGTTCCGGAATATGGGTGAGTTCGTTTTTTGTGTTTATTTTTCTATGAAATTTGCAAGTGTAAACACGAAGGAAAAATCTCACCGGTAAAGAACCGTTCCAGCGAATATAACTTTGAATAATGAAATCAATAAATATTCAAACAAGTTGTTTAAAAATTGATTTTCACTTCCAGTTCCGAAACCTCATTGAAAACTCTGTATTCCGTCATTCATTTGGGAATAAAGTCAACACGTAAAATGGAAAATAAGGAATAAATTTTGTCTCAATTTTATTTTGACTTCGTACATCTTCCAATATTCTAAATGGACAATTCGGTGAATTGTGCATTCGTTTTGACGTAGGACTACGTCTTTCATTTCTATACCGGGGTGTAAAATCAAAGTTTCGAAAACGAAAGCGTTACGCCGGAGACCGAGATTTTGAGCGTTAATAGCTCCTAAACAACTGAACGAAATGGTATGATAAACACTTCATTCGAAAGATAAAATGTCTACGCGTTATATACTTATTACTTTTTGATCCAAAAACTTGTTTCAATAGTCTTAAAATTGCTTTCAAAACAGGCTATTGAAATCACCAATCGGTATATAAGCGAGCGGCGCTCGGAAATCCACTCAGTTCTAATTGAACAGCGATTGGAGCATGTTGTCGCTGTTGCGGTGAAGCTCTTTATTTATCATGAAAGCGCGGATGAACGGTGTCACCAAGAGCCTGTTTGTGCACCCTAGGCCAGAAGGGAATCTATCAGGAGGAGAGTGATGCCACAAACGGTTCCCTGGGAAGACATCGCTACACACACATACACGCGCGGCTATTAACAGGTGGTTATCGAGTTGGCATTAACCACTGGTGGGCTTCCAGTATCGAGGAAAATGTGGAAATATCTAATCGTTACTGAAAATAATCTGCCAGTTCCTTTGGGAATTTTCAAAATATATTCATGTGAAAGAGTTTAATTGAATGTTTTCTATCCATGTTACACTGTGACCAAATATGTTTCAATCAAGTGCTATTAACAGGTGGTTATCGAGTTGGCATTAACCACTGGTGGGCTTCCAGTATCGAGGAAAATGTGGAAATATCTAATCGTTACTGAAAATAATCTGCCAGTTCCTTTGGGAATTTTCAAAATATATTCATGTGAAAGAGTTTAATTGAATGTTTTCTATCCATGTAACACTGTGACCAAATAGATTTGGTTTTGTGGTTTTTCAATCAATCGCAATTAACAGGATAGCTTCAGAAGATTATTCTTCCCCATCAGTAGGATATTTCCGTATCCAATATTGTATGCACCCGCAATCGATTATTGCTCAGTCGCCGAAAGTTCCGAGCTCAGAGAGTTCATTCCCCTCTAGTTTGCCTTCCAAATTGCCATCGTAAACCACACCTTCTCTCGATTCAATCACACACAAAAAGCATACCTCAGCGATATTCTGGTGGTGAGACACATTCATTTTTCGTGAGGACATCGACAAGACAACATCGTTGCCTAACGTGCTGGAGGAGGTGGACGGCGAAGGATCGACACATACACGCGCAGAACTCTTTCCGTTAGGATGCCATTCAGCATCGAGAAAGTTCCGGAAAGATCTAATCATTGCTGGAAAATAATCTGCCAGTTCCTCTGGGAATTTTCAAAATATATTCATGTGAAAGAGTTTAATTGAATGTTTTCTATCCATGTTACACTGTGACCAAATATGTTTCAATCAAGTGCTATTAACAGGTGGTTATCGAGTTGGCATTAACCACTGGTGGGCTTCCAGTATCGAGGAAAATGTGGAAATATCTAATCGTTACTGAAAATAATCTGCCAGTTCCTTTGGGAATTTTCAAAATATATTCATGTGAAAGAGTTTAATTGAATGTTTTCTATCCATGTAACACTGTGACCAAATACATTTGGTTTTGTGGTTTTTCAATCAATCGCAATTAACAGGATAGCTTCAGAAGATTATTCTTCTCCATCAGTAGGATATTTCCGTATCCAATATTGTATGCGCCCGCAATCGATTATTGCTCAGTCGCCGAAAGTTCCGAGCTCAGAGAGTTCATTCCCCTCTAGTTTGCCTTCCAAATTGCCATCGTAAACCACACCTTCTCTCGATTCAATCACACACAAAAAGCATACTTAAGCGATATTCTGGTGGTGAGACACATTCATTTTTCGTGAGGACATCGACAAGACAACATCGTTGCCTAACGTGCTGGAGGAGGTGGACGTCGAAGGATCGACACATACACGCGCAGAACTCTTTCCCTTAGGATGCCATTCAGCATCGAGAAAGTTCCGGAAAGATCTAATCATTGCTGGAAAATAATCTGCCAGTTCCTTTGGGAATTTTCAAAATATATTCATGTGAAAGAGTTTAATTGAATGTTTTCTATCCATGTTACACTGTGACCAAATATGTTTCAATCAAGTGCTATTAACAGGTGGTTATCGAGTTGGCATTAACCACTGGTGGGCTTCCAGTATCGAGGAAAATGTGGAAATATCTAATCGTTACTGAAAATAATCTGCCAGTTCCTTTGGGAATTTTCAAAATATATTCATGTGAGAGAGTTTAATTGAATGTTTTCTATCCAGGTTACACTGTGACCAAATATGTTTCAACCAAGTGCTATTAACAGGTGGTTATCGAGTTGGCATTAACCACTGGTGGGCTTCCAGTATCGAGGAAAATGTGGAAATATCTAATCGTTACTGAAAATAATCTGCCAGTTCCTCTGGGAATTTAAAATTACATTCATGTGAAAGAGTTTTTTTTAAGTTTTTTCTATCCATGTAACACTGTGACCAAATACATTTGGTTTTGTGATTTTTCAATCAATCGCAATTAACAGGATAGCTTCTGAAGATTATTCTTCCCCATCAGTAGGATATTTCCGTATCCAATATTGTATGCGCCCGCAATCGATTATTGCTCAGTCGCCGAAAGTTCCGAGCTCAGAGAGTTCATTCCCCTCTAGTTTGCCTTCCAAATTGCCATCGTAAACCACACCTTCTCTCGATTCAATCACACACAAAAAGCATACCTCAGCGATATTCTGGTGGTGAGACACATTCATTTTTCGTGAGGACATCGACAAGACAACATCGTTGCCTAACGTGCTGGAGGAGGTGGACGGCGAAGGATCGACACATACACGCGCAGAACTCTTTCCGTTAGGATGCCACTCAGCATCGGGAAAGTTCCGGAAAGATCTAATCATTGCTGGAAAATAATCTGCCAATTCCTCTGGGAATTTTCAAAATATATTCATGTGAAAGAGTTTAATTGAATGTTTTCTATCCATGTTACACTGCGACCAAATATGTTTCAATCAAGTGCTATTAACAGGTGGTTATCGAGTTGGCATTAACCACTGGTGGGTTTCCAGTATCGAGGAAAATGTGGAAATATCTAATCGTTACTGAAAATAATCTGCCAGTTCCTTTGGGAATTTTCAAAATATATTCATGTGAAAGAGTTTAATTGAATGTTTTCTATCCATGTAACACTGTGACCAAATACATTTGGTTTTGTGGTTTTTTAATCAATCGCAATTAACAGGATAGCTTCAGAAGATTATTCTTCCCCATCAGTAGGATATTTCCGTATCCAATATTGTATGCGCCCGCAATGGATTATTGCTCAGTCGCCGAAAGTTCCGAGCTCAGAGAGTTCATTCCCCTCTAGTTTGCCTTCCAAATGCTATCGTAAACCACACCTTCTCTCGATTCAATCACACACAAAAAGCATACTTAAGCGATATTCTGGTGGTGAGACACATTCATTTTTCGTGAGGACATCGACAAGACAACATCGTTGCCTAACGTGCTGGAGGAGGTGGACGGCGAAGGATCGACACATACACGCGCAGAACTCTTTCCGTTAGGATGCCATTTAGCATCGGGAAAGTTCCGGAAAGATCTAATCATTGCTGGAAAATAATCTGCCAGTTCCTCTGGGAATTTTCAAAATATATTCATGTGAAAGAGTTTAATTGAATGTTTTCTATCCATGTAACACTGTGACCAAATATGTTTCAATCAAGTGCTATTAACAGATGGTTATCGAGTTAGCATTAACCACTGGTGGGCTTCCAGTATCGAGGAAAATGTGGAAATATCTAATCGTTACTGAAAATAATCTGCCAGTTCCTCTGGGAATTTAAAATTACATTCATGTGAAAGAGTTTATTTTAATGTTTTCTATCCATGAAACACTGTGACCAAATACATTTGGTTTTGTGATTTTTCAATCAATCGCAATCAACAGGATAGCTTCTGAAGATTATTCTTCCCCATCAGTAGGATATTTCCGTATCCAATATTGGATGCATAAAACCTTGTGGCTCCAACGTAACGCTCTCGTTTTCGAAGTTCTCCAAATATTCATTCATTCAGAATGAATTCAGATTCAACTTCAAACAAATGATCTCTAAATCAACGATAGTCCTACGTCACCCTTGCGGTTATACCATAGATATAACCCACTTCCTGTTTTTTTGGAGAAAGCACATCATACACTGGACCTTATTAACCCCAATCAGCAATTGAAATGTAGGCCAAACAACTGAATCAGGTTTTTATCGATACCTGAGGCCCGAACTCTCACCTGTTTCCGGACAGCGCACGCGGAACAAGTGCAGTTAAAACTGCCCCGAACAACTTCCCACATATCCAATATAACTCATACGGTTTATCCCATATCGAGCACACTCCAATCCATCCCAGATATAGAGGCGATTCCGTTAATTGGGAGATTCGTTTCTCAGTTTCTCGATCGCATTTTTGTTGATCTTCCCGATCTTCCCAGTTCCCAGCAAGTGCCGGCAGATGAGAGGCCCCAACAAAGCGAAAATATTTGCCCAATTTTCGGTTAGCAATAACCGATGCGTTATTGGTGTTTAATGCCTCTCCTCCCTCTTAATATCTGTCTGTCTGTTGTTTGATTTTCTATCATAGATGTTCCCCCAAAGCGGGGAGAGAAACCAAGATATCCAACGGGGCGAGAAAACTGTTGATTTGAGGAATGGGGAAAGAAAAAACGATGATTAAGCGGTGGCGGCATCACTCCGAGAGTGGTCGATCGAAAGAGGTGTTTTGGGTAAAATGAATACCTGAGATCAGGTGTGATGTATGGAAGAGTTTTGGCTTCCTCTCCGCACAGCATTCGCACCCCTGGATGGTGGAAAGCGTGTAAATTGAATGAAAAAACCATCGAATTGAGTGGATTATTTGGGTATAAATCAGATTCTCCGTGGTTTGCCGGGAGGAAAAGTAGGGTCCACGCCGCGAAAGTAAACAAATTTTTGGCGTGTTCAATTAAGTAAATAATTTGATTGATTTCATTCGGTTTGGCGATACCATTTTTGGAAAAAAAAATAGTTTCGGTTCGTTCACTCTGCTGATGAAATGAAGTACTTCAAAACATTGCAACGAACGTTTTAGTCACTTCCGAAGCAAATCACATATTTTTCCCGATACACGTGCTGTTCGCGGAAGGAGTGATTTTGACCAACTCTCACTTCGAGCATTTTGCCACAAATTAAGCGCTGGTTCAATGAGTTTTGAGTTATGAGTCAGTGAGAATCAGTCGTAATGTTCAGCACTTTGGACGATGATTTATTTCTAGTGCTTTTACTAATTCGCCAGTCTAGTGGATATTTACCATAATAACTTGGGGCAGATTTATTCGATGGGGAAGCAATTGGATGAAACGGAGTGAAAGGCAGGTGGCACAAGCACTATTGTCGATAACAACTCTACTACGTTCAGCATTGAATGAGAATGTCTCTCAATGATATATGTTGGATGGGTTTCTTTTAAAGTGAGGAAGTACTCACTCGGCTATTTTAGTTCCCGGTGTTTACAAGATCTAAGAGATGTTTGAAGTGCCAATACCAGTTGTGAATGGAGATTTTCGAGTGAATCTTCCATTCATTAATGCGAACAGGTTTTCATACATCATATATGTTATACAGCAATGAGGTACATATAGAGGTGGAGCAGTAGGCGAAGTGTATCTGTATTGGCAAGCCGAATATCGTGTTGTAATTATTTGCATTCAACTTGGAATGTATATGGAAGAAACAAAACAATGTTGAAAGTACTTACGGTTGCATGATAATTCGAGCCAAAATTCTCATGAAATCATTCAACTGGTTGTTTTTTAACAGATGACAATTGTATCGTGGCTTATTTCGATTATTCATGTGGCAAAAAGGTCCAGAGAGCAGTCGTATGCATAGTTCTAGAAAGCAGTAACATTTTCGGTGAAATTTTGATTAATTGGCGATTATTATCTCACAACATACACACCGACACTGAGAGCCTTCGAAACATCAACTTCATAACGGTAAAATAATGAAACTTCGTTTGTTTCTATGAACGTGGGGGAGTGAAAATGGCACATAGAAATATCACTTTTATCCGTCTTTTTCGACATGATTTCACAAATATTCACTTCACGCTATCACATTAGCCTCATATTCAGCGGGAGCTCTACAAAAATGTTATAAACGTACATTTAAATTACTTCCTGAAAATAGCATTTTTACATGGATGCGGTGGGCAATCAAAGATAAACACAACGACTGACGTCACTTTTTGTGAAATAGTTATGGCAGCGCATGCTATGTCGTTGGAAACTCGACCATCTTCATGACCTTTTTTCCAGGACATTGGTTGTACAGCAAGACTAAGGGTGCTCATACACTGTTTGACCGAAGCCAAATATTTGACTCTTTTTGACAGATAAAATTTGGTCAACGTGTACTGATCAAATATATTCTACACAAAACACGACAAGCAAATATTCAATTATTGGATGCCTAAAATATTTTTTCAGTCTGTTCTTCGAACCTGTCGGTACATGGTTAGGTTACCTTTAAGGTGGCCGTACACTGTTTGCCCGGAGGTTAAATATTTGATATTTTTTGACAGATAAGGTTTGATTTGATATTTGTACAAACACTATTTTGTTTGCCACTCTTCAATTTTAGACAGTAGTAAACAATAGCAAACACCGAACATGGAAAAAAAATCAACTAAAATATCCAAGGTAACCTAACCATGTACCGACAGGTTCGAAGAACAGACTGAAAAAATATTTTAGGCATCCATTAATTGAATATTTGCTTGTCGTGTTTTGTGTAGAATATATTTGATCAGTACACGTTGACCAAATTTTATCTGTCAAAAAGAGTCAAATATTTGGCAACGGTCAAACAGTGTATGAGCACCCTAAGCGACACTGAATTTATTCGGGCACGGGAAGTAAAGCCTGCATCTTCTTCCAATTCCTTTTTCCATATTCGGATATTTGAATTCTACAGTACAGATTTACGATCCAGAAAACGGTGAAACGAGTGAATCAGCATCGGAAACACAATCAGGATGAAATAAAAGAATATGAAGAATTACACCCCAAACTAACGAATATTCTATTTTGCCTTTATTTATTTCATGAGTAAACAATTCCAAAATTCAACTGAATTACGTTAAGAGTGTATAGCATCACAGTAGGCATGTGTTGTCATGATAACTTTATTTGTTTGCATCAAGAACTCTTCGAAACAAGCACTTAACTAAACTCGACAAAAAAATTACAGGAACAGAACGCGAAGTAGTAAATTTTAAGTGGTTTTTGACATGCTGTAACCTCGTGAAAAATCAACGCATATCGATGGGATGCGCATCATTTAGAAGCTACAACCTTCAGTTATTAGAGTATTTTACGTACATATTTTTATCTTGGTATGTGTGTAGTGGGCAACAATATTATCAATTATCATCGCAAGTAGCTTGCCAAGACCGTTCCTGTAGGACCTTCCCACACATATATACAGTGGGGGAAAATCTTATAAGCGCACCTGGGTTTTCTGAAAATTCTAGATATATAGTAGATAAAACCATTCCTTTTTTAAGGTAGTGATTTCCTAATGACTAAATGTGTACTAACTTTGTTGTTTAAGTCATAATTGGTGCAAACATATTTTTTTAACTAAAACATTTTTAAAATTATGGTGCGAAATTCTCATAAGCGCAACTGGCATTTTAAATATTTTCCCACCAATATGTAAACATCTTGGCCATTTTTCAACACATCCTGGTAAGGTTGTAACGTGAGAACGAGTTAACCACAATCAGCTAAGCAGTGAAGTAGCGCAATTGAATTTGAAGCACGATGCCGAAAGGAAAGTTCTTGGACGAAACTGAGCGGAGATTAATAACCGAATTGAAGGATATTGGTTTAAGCAACCGGGAGATAGCAAAAAGGATCGATAGAGGAGAAACAGTGGTCCGGAATTTTTTCCAGAAGGGCCCAAAAATGGCATCAGAAGGAAGAATAAAGGTAACTGCAAAATTTCAAACCGCGACCGGATCCGCATCATTCAGCTTGGGGAGGCTGGAAAATGTAATGCTTCGGAAATAAAGCAAGAACTGGACCTTCCCATATCCAAACGACGTGTTTCCCAAATTTTGCGAGGATCTGGACATCTGGTTTACACGAAGAAGGCAAAGAAACCAAACCTCACCCCAAGGCACATTAAAGCAAGATTGGATTTCGCTAAACAGCACATGGATTGGAAGGCAGAGTGGGATGAAGTGATCTTTTCCGACGAGAAAAAGTTCAATCTTGATGGTCCCGACTGCTGCGCGTATTATTGGCATGATCTACGAAAAAATCTCGAAGTGAAGTTGAGCAGGAATTAGGGTGGTGGAAGTCTCATGGTGTGGGCTACGTTTTCAAGAAAAGGGAAGACTCCTATCGCCATTATTTCGACAAGGATGAACTCCGACAAATATGTAGAGCTGCTGGACAGTGTTTTGGTGCCATTTACAGAAGACATTACGGACGACAACTTCATCTTCCAGCAGGATAATGCTGCCATTCACGTAAGCAAGAAATCGTTGTCATGGTTTTCCGAAAGAAACATTCAGGTTATGGACTGGCCAGCTCGTAGCCCGGATCTCAATCCCATCGAGAATCTCTGGGGAATCCTGGCAGGGCGAGTCTACAGTGGTGGACGGCAATTTGCAACAGTTCGTGAGTTGGAGAGATGTGTAAAGGACGAGTGGAATAAAATTCCACATGAAATGTTGGATAATCTGATTGAGTCAATGCCAAACCGTGTCTATGAAACTATTCTGAAAAATGGTAAACCAACCATATATTGAATGCTGTCATTTTCATGTATAAATCGTTCTTTGAGAATAAAGTCTGATGTGCGCTTATAAGAATTTCTACCTTGAAAACACGTTTTTTCTCATTCTGAACAACTGTTGAGAATAGGATTGGGACTTTTCTTGACAAGATTAACTCGATGTTCGAAGGCCCATGAAAATATTTTGGAAATATATATCTAGTTAATCTTACAGCCAAAATATACATGTGCGCTTATAGGAATTTCTCGCACTGTATTTCAGTTTGAATGAAAAATTATCCCTTCGTCTTTGATGACGAATAATTCAATAAACAACTATCGCACCGCAAATCGAAAGGCAGTTTTGGAAATAAATTCTGCACAAGTATAATTTGTTACTTTGACGAAAAAAAAATTATTTCAATTTTTTGCATCGATTTCAATAAAGTGTCGAAAACAGGATTTTTATAGTGCTTTACAAAATCCACCGTAATTCTGCAAATATCGCAGTAAGTTCTTATGTTTGCAGGCAAATTTTTAGCCTAGTGTATTCCCTAAACATTTGAGAACGTTTCATATTGACACGTTCAGCCGTTTTTTCTAACCGATTTTTCAAAATTTGGAGTAAATAAGTGGAGCATTTAATCGCAAATCGTGTCAGAAGTACAAAGTCCAACGCGACTCTCAGAATGAACGATTTATACGTTACAAATAGTTCGTTCTGAGAGTCGCGTTGGATTTTGTACTTCTGATACGATTTGCGATTAAATACTCCTCTTATTTACTCCAAGTTTTGAAAAATCGGCTAGAAAAAACGGCTGAACGTATATTTGCAGAATGGCGAACTCCATTTGCCACAGATCGAGCAGATCGCTTGCCAAATCAAGTATTTCTTGGCGAACTTTGAAAGTTTCTGCTTCCTCACTTTCTCCGGAGCATCAAACTCGTGCTGGGTGGTGAAGAACAGTAGCTCCGGAAGCTGCCGGAAGTACGCCTTGACGTAAGTCTCATCATCCATGATGAGACAATGAGGCTTCTTCAGCATCTAGGTGTAGGGTTTCCGGGCCCATGACTTTCCCAGCGTTTTTTTGCCGTTCGTCACGATCTGGAGCCTTCTGCACGTTGTACGTATGCAGTCCCTCCCGGTCCTTGGCTCTCTGAACGGAAGACCTGGACAGATTCAACTTTTTGGCCACATCCCTAACAAAAGCTTTGGGATTCCGCTTAACCGCTTTCACGACACGCTTGTGATCCTGATCACTGATAGAGAATCCATTCTGACCGCAATTCTCTTTCCGTTCGATGCGCAGAGTTTCGTGGTAACGTTTGATCACACGACTCACCGTTGACTGCACGATTCCGAGTTGTTCTCCGATGTCCCGATGAGAGATTTAAGGGTGCTTGCGCAAAATCAATTCGCGACGTCGTTTTTCGGGCAGCGATAAAAATATGGAGTAAACAAGTAAACACTACTTCTAGCCAAATTTTCAAGAGAAAATACCCAATAGGTAAATGCAATCTTCAAGAATACAATTGAAGAGAATACGTTTATGTGAAGGTTTTCGATGAAAAACCCGGCGTTGGATTAATAATTTACACCCATGAAAAAAGTATTCCGAATATCTGTGGAACGTGATTCCAGTGTTTGAATTTCTCACGAAATTGAACGATACACAATGTGTCATGCAAGTAACTATTCACAAACATATAATCTAACTTGGATGTCCTTGAGCGACTGACAGTATTCACTTTTGTTGCACTAAATGAATATACGAAGCGAGAAACGAAGCCTGTTGATTACATATCTGAGCTGTACCTAACATCGCACACCACCTTCGAAGCCTGCATACAAGTTTGAACCGCATATATCGTCCCGTTCTAGCTATAGCGAATAACCGCTGCACAGACAAGTGCAGACCGATAAATGATTCAGGAAAAATTACGTCATCATTCGATCACCATTTGCGGAGAGTAGCGAATGGGAGAAGAACTAAAACGAGAGTTTTTTTTTCTCACTGGAGCGGTATTGCTAGTAAAACTCCGCGGTCTATATGAATATAAATATTGCAAGGGATAGCAGCGCTAAAAATGAAACATATAATCTGACTACCCTTCTCCGAGCTAAATATTCACGTAGTTTGCACTCTCCGACTCTTTTGGGTCAGGATTTGTTGATGTAACTGAATATGAATCATACGCTTTGCGCAGTCCGTATGATTCTGCTGCTTCATGATGCATGGACAGATTCGACATGTATGGTAAATCAGGGTAAAACTGACACCATAGGAATTTCCACATATGTGTCTTCGACTTCAAATCGTTACAGAACATTTCTTCAACTGTTCATGAACCATTCTATAGTATCTGTTGATCATTCTATGATTAGTGCTCGAATTTTGATAGAATACAAAAATTTATGTTTTCAGGTGAAATAAATAGGAGTGCGGGTGAGATCAACAGCCTGTCAGGTAAAACCGACATCTTTGAAGAAACGAATGAAAAATAATTTCAAAGTATTAAGAGGTTATCTATATACTATGCGGACACTTTAAGATCCCAGCTTAGGTGAGCACCCACGTGAAATGTGCCGATGGGCGTTGAACGAAGAGATATCATGAGCTCTGCCAGGCTTTTTGTATTTCTTTGTATTTGCCAACAGATGATTTCCATCCCAATGGCATTAGTACTTAAACTAACTTAAACTAACAACACAAATTTTAAAACTGACAACACCGTAAGCTAACAAAAAAATCGTCAAAATTCGCGCTTATTCGATTCTTGTGATACATTGAAATCAAACACAAAGTAACACTTATTGAAAACACGACACATACTCCGCACTGGTTCATGTAGGCCATAGTTCGTTCTAGCATGAGGTATGATGAAAAATGAGTGTGATCGTAGATGACGACGACGGGTATTAATGTGCAGCATACTGAGCAGTATAGGACAATCGAGATTGCCCTGCAAAAGATTTGCAACGAAGCATGCTTTCGTTACCTTGCGTCTCGCGGCCAATTGTTCCAGGTTGATGAGCTTACACCCGCTTGTGTAGCTTGGCAAATTCAAAGGATCCCTCCAGCTGAGGTGACGAAGTGCAAACCTGATGAATTTCCTTTGAACAGATTCAATGCGTTGTGTTCCATTTTGGTAGTGCGGTGACCAAGCAATGGATGAGTATTCCAGGATAGGACGCACAAATGAACAATATAAGGCTTTTAGGCAGTTTTTTTTTATCCCATTTATTTATTTAAGGCTCATTAGCATTTTAGCTGTAACAGAGCCGAATTTTAATCGTGTACATGTCCACATGGTTATCATATCTATAATTAATTAGCACATTACACAGTTGCCATTCGCCAGTATTTCTTCTATACCATTACATATGGTACATTCACACAGTAGCCATTTAGGCGTAAGAGTATTCTTTCTGTTCTTCCATTATCCAGTTGGACCACCGGACAGCGGAGACAGTTGATTGATCATTGTTGAGTTATTTATAGAACAGCAGTCCGATGTGTCTTGCAGAGCAGAGCAGTTGTATGGATGAATCGATCTTATTTCGACCGTGGATCGATCTCCATCGCTGATAATTGTTGCGTGGACGTAGCTATTCTGTAACAACACAAAGATGGTCAATGAGGTTGATTGATCATTGTTGAGTTATTTATAGAACAGCAGTCCGATGTGTCTTGCAGAGCAGAGCAGTTGTATGGATGAATCGATCTTATTTCGACCGTGGATCGATCTCCATCGCTGATAATTGTTGCGTGGACGTAGCTATTCTGTAACAACACAAAGATGGTCAATGAGGGCCCTGAGTTTTGAACTCACGATCGATCGCTTACTAAGCGAACACGCAATCAATGTGGCTACGGAGACCCCCATTTTAGGCAGTTAACGTCCTTGAATTTTTTGGCAAAGCGAAAAAGAAACCCCAATTGCGAAGTGGCTTTAGATACAGCATATGTGACGTGATCTTTGAAACTCATTTTAGCGTCGATCAGAATCCCCAAGTCCTTGACTATTGATTCGCGTTTGAGTTGTACGCCTGCCAATGTGTAGTCAAAGCAGAAGAGTGTGTGTTTACGCCCGAATGAAATAACGGAGCACTTCGACACGTTAAGCGACATACGGTTCGTTAGACACCATTCGGCAAAAGCTTCCAATTGTTGTTGCAGGAATAATGCGTCTCGCGGTTGCTATATCACATAGTAGAGCTTCAGGTCATCGGCATACGAGAGTTTCAGACATTTCATAGTGAAGTTGACATCGTTCATGTACAGCAGGAACAAAAATGGTCCTAGGTGACTGCCCTGCGGAACACCAGACCAAACCGGAAACGGTGATGAAACATGATCTCCAATTTTGGCTGCCATGCTGCGACCAGTGAGATACGATCGGATCCAGATGACCATTTGGTTACTCATTCCAAGTTTGTCAAATTTAGCTACTGCTATTCGATGATTCATCTTATCAAACGCTGCGGATAAGTCGGTGTAGATAGCGTCTACTTGTAGTCCATTCTCAATTTGATGTATCACGAACGAGGTGAAGCACGTCAAGTTAGTGGTCGTGGAACGCTTAGGCATAAATCCGTGTTGTTCCAATGAGATATACTGTGAACACCTTTGCATTAACGCCTGAAGCACGATCAGCTCAAACAACTTCGAGGTGGCACATAATGCAGCAATACCTCGATAGCTCGAAACGCTCCGTTTGCATCCTTTCTTATATACTGGAAAAACATACGACTCTTTCCAGCATCTCGGGAATACACCGGAAGATAAGGACAGATTGAACAGTGTCGCTAGAGGTGACGCAAGTGTGTCTACACAACCTTTCAAGACGAGTGATGGAATGCCGTCCGGACCACATCCTGTGGAGGTTTTCATGTTCTTAGTTGCTGCAATTACCATATCGTCAGTGATAACAAAATCCAGCTCAGAAGCAAGAAGTCGAAGTACGTTTCTGGTAGAAGCAGCAACATCCTGTGGATCGATGTGTTCATTGACAAACACATTACTGAACTGAGAGCGAAACAGGTCAGCGATGTCGGTAGTCGTATCAGCTTCCAATAAACCGTTGGTCAACGTAGATGGTAGACCGGATTCCTTACGTTGGTCTTTGACGTAACGCCAAAATCCTTTAGGATTTACCTTAAGGCGTCTCTGCAGACGGTCTTGATAAGCACTGAAGAGACGATTATTGAGCTGTTTATACTCAGCATTCGTCTTTAGATAAAAGCAGACTGCTTCACTCTTTTAAGATACTTCAGGGCACTATTTGACCAGGCAGGCTTGGTATCCTCACGTTTCGTCTTCAATGGAACAAACTGATCGATTGCATACAGCAGAATACTCGACATGATCGATGCAGCGAGGTTAGCGTCACAGCCTTGAAAAACATCCACTCGATTTGTGCGAGGAAATTGTTCATCGCGGTAAAATCAGTTTTACTGAAATCGTACGAAACACTTTCAGAAGCATCGTGAAATTGTCGGAAAGGTTTCAAATTGAGATTCACCAGTATAGGAGGATGATGTCGCACTATTTTAACAAGTGGTGAATGGTCCTTGCATGACTGTGCAGTGCTCACATAGTTCTTCGTTGACGAAGCACAGATCAAGTATGCGATCGTTTTCATTTTTGATTCCTATCATTTGCCTCAGTCCAGCGGTGCAATAGGAATCAAGCAGTTCTTGTGATGTCAAGCAGATCGAGGATTGAGAAGAAACCGGGTAGAGAAAACCATGCGAGTTATGCTGCCAAGAGATTGAGCTCAAGTTGAAGTCGCCCAGGATCATAATGTTGTCTCTCAGTTCTAGTTGTGAAACAACCCAATAGAGAGAGTCAAGATGTTGGTTGATCAAAGGTCCATCGTTTACCCTATCAGGAGGCATGTAAACTACGCACAAGTAAAGTGTAGCGTCCAAAGTGGTAATAGCGATCCACAGATGCTCTACCGTCGAGCAACTCGGAGGATTGAGCGTACGGGATTTGATCCTTGAGTGAACAGCCAACAATACACCACCTCCCGTGCGTTTGTTACTATTCAGCGACGAACGATCCTGCCTGTAGACGGAGTAAGAGTTGTCGAACAGCTGACTTGATGCAGTGTTTCCATTGAGCCAGGTTTCGGAAAAGACGTAAATGTCGTAGGAGCCATCACTCAGAGCCAATTGGTACTCTACGAGAGAGTTGTTGATACCACCAACGTTTTGGTAGTAAATTAAGATATCCGAGGAATCAGGACTGCCATTTCTCTGTTGTTGCTCATTCCTGTGGGGTGAGTAGACATCAGAACAAGGTTTGCCGTTCCTTATGGAGTACTTGCCATGGGAGGCAGATCGGAAGACCCCTTCGTCAACACTATACTCAGGGCCGGGACGACTTGAAGGACAAGAGTGAAGGTACTGTGGCTGTTCGAAGATAGTTGGCACGACTGAGCAAGGTGAGTCAGGGGCTTCCTTACTGCTTTGTGTCGAGCGTCCCGGGTTGACATGCCCGATTGGTTGGTTTTGGCTGTTTTATCAGTTCAGTTCTGCCGTTTTTTCTTTCGAATATAAACACGAGGCATCTACAAAAGGTAAGAAAGCGTTTTTTCTGCCTGTGAAACACAAACCAGGTGTCGGTTTTACCCTAACTGAAGGTGTCGGTGTTACCCCAAATGGACTCGAAATTTCAAAACAATGTTTTCGAGAATCGATAAGCAACAACATCACCTACTGTCTCACAAACTACATTGAACAATGATCTACGATCAATTAAGCTCATAGAAGTATCGAATTTCCCACAACTTTCCGACTTAAACACTTAAATTCCACGAGCGAAATTTTACATGGACATGGACATGTTTACTCACCGGTTCTGTTTTGTTGTTTGTTTTGACAGCAAAGCGACTTCCGCCGATGTGAGGTACCTCGAAACGTAAGAAATGACAAGTGTGTACAGAGGACATCGGAAAATTTTCAAAATATTGCTTCTAACTGAAAAAATCGGGGTGTCGGTTTTTCCCTGATTTCCCCTAATGAGTTAGAGGCAAAGAAGAATATAAACTTTCTGCACCGAAACCGTTCATGACGGTTTTGGTTTGCTTGCTCGTGTATCATGAAGTGCGAACCGAAGCAGAGTTGTCTCGTTCTGTTTTGTGTCATGATTTGTTGCACGTAAAAGCAAATTGAGTTCTGTAAGATCATGTTCGAACGAACAAAAACGAATTATTTCAGTGAAGCTGTGACAATGGCTCTAGCTCTCTGTGTCTAACTAAGGTTCTGATTCTATTTGCGGGTTATTGATGGCTCTGGATCTGGCTATGGTTCTAACTATGACTCTAGATTTGGTTATTGCTCTGGCACTGACTATAGCTCTTGTTCTGGCTCTGGTTCGAAGTGTGGCTCGCACTTTCTGTGGATGGCTCTAGCTCCCCGTCTCTAAATTCAGTCCTGGCACTGTTTTCAGATTATAGATTGGATTTTAATCAAACTTTGATTTTGTGTCTTGCTATTACTCTTGCTCCGGTTCGGCATCGACTCATCATGTTTGTCTCTGGCTCTAAACCTGACCCAGAACTTCCAGAAGACTAAGAAGTAGAGATGAATAATTAGGTCATTCATCTCTACTTTTGGGTCTATCCTTGACTCTTACCGGTTATCTTTATCTCTGACTTTGGCTAAGCTCTCACTTTGGCTTCGGTAGTGACTTCGGATCAATATTCCAGATTTAAGATTTCAAATTCATGAGTTTAGATTTGGGAATAGAGAAGATAAATGGAAGAATTGGGAAAATAATGCCAATTCCGTAGAATGATTCCAGATCGATCGAGCGGCCACTGATTTAATATTCAAAGTAGAAATTTGAATTTTCGAGTTAGATTCCAGATTAGGATTCTAGAGTATTATTAAACATTCAAATCTAAAATCTAGTCAATCCAGATTCAGATATTAGATCGCAGATTTGGTTTTCAGACCCAGATCCAGATTCTGACTCTTGGTTTAAACTCCAGAGTCATATTCCAAACTCTTAATATCACATTTACACTTACATTTCAAAATCCAAATACAGGTTCTTTTTGAAAAAAAAAAAACACAAATACAGGATTTAGTATTCCAAATTGTACATCACAAAATTCCAAACATTCGAAATTCCATATTCGAACTACAAATTCCAAACATCCTTTCAAATTTTTAATCTCAATACTCAATCAGATATGACAGATTTCAGATTTGGATTCGAGGGTACGAATAAGATTCGGATTTAGAATTCGTATTTCATATTACAAATTATAGAGCAAAAGTTTAAGTTTTCAAATTTCAACTTCAAATTCGATATTCCTTGTTCCTAATTTCAGATTATAGTATCTTTGCTCACAAATTTTACAATTCAGAGCTGGAAGTTCTGTTCCAAAATTCGCAGTCATATTTAGTTTACGGATTTAAATCCAGATTCATATTTCGGAATTCAGTCCTGTCCTAAAATCGAACTAAGAATTGCAAGCGGATGAATCATAATTCAAATTCTGATTTATGTTTCCAATTTCTAGTATTACAAATTAGGATAAATGATCTTGGTTTGTCCGATTCGGGGCGTTTTTACGCAACTAGTAAAAGGGAAATCGATTTTTCTTCATGAAAATCACACATAATCTATACGAGTTTGGGTTTGTTGAAAAGCCCCAAGTCTCTAGTTACTAATACTACCATAAGGCGTTTTTTATTTTTTTTTTTTATCTTCGCTTATTTTTCGTCGGCCTATTTCCGCCACTTTAGTGCCAATCACCGACATCAGGGAGGCGACTCCACCTGTTCCTACCTATCAGACTCAACAACTCATGAGCCGGGCCAACTTCTTTTACTTCCGCTCCGAAGGAAGACGTAACCAGAGATTTTTCGCCTCAGAAAATCCCAACGACGCCAGCTGGGATTGAACCCAGGCCGATCGGATTGTGAGGCTGTTACGCTAACCATACAACCACTGGCGCCGTCTACTACCATAAGGCGTTGAAATTATTCAAATTTTAATGTTTTTTAACGATTTTCCTCAAAGAGGAATTATGATCATGGTTTGACCACCTCTGATCATGGTTTGCCCAAAAAATGATCATGGTTTGTCCAGATTTAGAAACCACCATTTTTGAATGAAAATATTCGAATTCTCAAGTAGATGTTGCTTGTTGCATTCTCAAGCAGATTTGAATTCTCAAGTAGATGTTAAGTTTGAATTTATCAAAATGCGTGAATTTAATAATTTAGCTATGTAAATCTGATACAAATGGTTTGCAAGAATGATTTTTACAATATTTGTAAGTGTTATAATCCAGAATAGGTCTGAATACTTGCGAAATAATCATCTGGTGATCGATTAAAAGCTAGCTCGAATGAGGGGCGCATTGACACCAATAGATGATGTATTTTATAATCCTTTAAAACACGTGATTCCGTAAAAATATACTATAAAACTATTGTAAATCACGAAACAGACAATTTTATTTATATTTTTTGAAACATTCGAATACCTGATTTGACAAAGGTGTGCTGAATTAGAGCATTCAAAAAAGTGAACAAACCATGATCATATTTTCGACTGGACAAACCAAAATCATTTACCTTATATAGAGAATAGAAAGTGAATATTAATTTTGAGAAACCAAAATATTATAAATTATTTCGAGATATCGAGATATCGCTCTCGAATCCCGGATTCCGGCTTTGAATTCTATACACTAGAGTTCTAGTTTCTATATTCAGATTCAGCTTATAAAGGGTGTGTCACATCAAATTGCATCACGTAAAAAACGCTATAGAAATTTAATTTTTAGGAATTATAACTTCAGCTCTCGCTTATAATCAGATAAGAGTGTATAGATCACGTTGGCCATGCTTCACTGTCAATTTTTCGTAAATTTGGAAAAATGTCGTCGAACGAAAAAGAGCGTCATGAATTAATCTTGTACACTCATTTCGAGAATCCGGAGTTGTCACATCGGGACATCGGTAAGATGCTGGGAATCGTCCAATCCACGGTCAGCAGAGTACTAAAACGATACTTCGAGAACCTAACCATCGACCAGGAGGTGAAGAACGGCAAAAATGGATGCTCCGTCAGTGAAAAAGATCACAAGCGCGTAGTTAAGCAGTTTAGACGTGATCCGAGAAGTTCGGTCCGGGATGTCGCCAATAAACTGAATTTGTCAAGTTCATTCGTCCAGCGGACCAAGCAGCGGGAGGGCCTGCGTACATACAAGGTTCAGAAGGCTCCTAACCGCGACGAAAGGCATGGTGGGGAAGACGCGAGCACGGAAGCTGTACACCGAAATGCTGACGAAACCGCATTGCCTGGTAATGGACGACGAAACCTACATCAAAGCGGACTTTCGTCAGCTGCCGGGCCTGTTGTTCTTCTCCGCAGACGACAAATTCAGCGTTCCGGAGGAGATTCGCAAGCAGAAACTATCCAAGTTTGCCAAAAAGTACATGGTGTGGCAAGCGATCTGCTCTTGCGGAAAGCGGAGCGCCCCCTTCGTGATGACCGGCACGGTAAACGGGCAGGTTTACCTTAAGGAGTGCCTACAGAAGCGCTTACTACCACTATTGAAGCAGCACGAGGGCCCGACCATCTTCTGGCCGGATCTCGCTTCGTGCCACTATTCAAAGGACGTGTTGGAGTGGTACGAAGCCAACGGGGTCACCTTCGTGCCAAAGGAAATGAACCCGCCCAACGCGCCGGAGCTTCGCCCAATAGAGAAATATTGGGCGATTATGAAGCAGGCCCTCCGGAAGAACCCAAAAGTTGTCAAATCGGAGGCGGACTTCAAGAGAAAATGGATTTCTGTTAAAAAAAAAAACTACAACCTGATGCAATTTGATGTGACGCACCCTTTAAATATCAGCTCTATTGTTTGGATTTCATATTATTGTTCTGGATTCTATTTGTCGATTTTTAATCTACAAATCTTGAATGTGTAATATGTCTGAGATCTGAAATCTGAGTCTGGGATTTGAGGTCAATTTTTATTTTGAATCTGAATCCGGATCTGATGTTTCTGAAGATTCTAAATGAAAGAACTTAGTTCCAGATCCTGTATGCTTAACATATGCTCTGATTTTGATTCAAACTGTTTTTAAAAACTTTGTGGATTTTCAATTTTTGGCCTGATATTCATTCATATTGCACACTCAAGATTGACAGCTTAAAGATTACAGATTCCAAATTCCAGTCGCACCAAATCTACACCGCCGTTACTGAATCTCAGTCCGAATTCTAGATTCAAGAGTTGGATTCGGAGTTAGAGAGAGCTTGAGCGAGAACTTGAAACGTGCATGAATATCTAAAATTTATATTCTCAAATTCGATCCAGGTAACTCAAAATTGAAACATAAATTCTAACTGTGATTATAATGTTGATTCTGTAATGTTGGATTTATAATGAAAAATCAAGATAAAATTCGAAGACTCAAGAGCGGTCTGGAATGCTGTTTGTGATAGAAATTAAATATCTTGAACTTCCAAATTCAACCAGATTCGGTAGTTTCAGTTTTGGATTCCGATTTCTTCAATTTTGGATATGGCTTCGGTTTAAGTTCTAACTCAAGCCCCTTGTCTCTAGCCCGGGTTCTGAATCTAAATCTCTTTTTTCCTTAAGCTGACTTTGGCTATGTCGGTAGCATACCAAGGCTTTTATCCAAAAAGGGACTCCCATCCTGAGAAACACACAATGAGCTCTACTTAGTGTTATTGCAGATTCCGACTTGTGCTACTCTATTCCACCCTATTCCCATTCTTAAACCGTTTGAGGACGGAAGATAGCGCTTTTCTTGTTTTTTGTTAGCATTTTTGACTTGGCACCTTTTTAACGGGGTCTGGTGGTATTGAGGGCACAAATTGAAACAATCTAGAATCTATACCCCAACTCATCTGCATGCCCACTAAAATTATCCCGCACTCGAACGCTCAATCTATTGCTCCAAACGCATTCAATAAACTACTAATGTGCGTTCAACTTGTGATGCGAAAATTAGAATAGAACGTATTTTCATAATGAAAATTAACCGTTTCTTATCAAATATTCACTCTATGTAATTCACGGATTGATGCAAAACTGCATCAGTTCATGCGACATCGACATTTGAGCCCAAGTAGTGATGTCTAAATTTTTCATTTATTCGATTATCGATTAATCGTTGGGGTGTTTTTCAACATTCGATTCATTCGAATAATTGTCTTTCAATATTCGATTAATCGAGCGAATATTTATTTCTTGTAATAATCACGTATCACGTAGTCATTCTAGTCATTCTAGATGGTTGAATAAAAAAATGTTGGATAAAAAAATTATATAGCCTAATTCTTAACTTAAAAAATGCATTAACCTTTGGAAACATCCCTTCTTTCACTAATCGCGATTACAGGGACAATTATTCGATGTATTCATATTTTGATTTTCAATTATTCGATACAAAGTTACTCGATTAAAATTTCAGACATTCGATTATTTGAATTAATCGAACGATTAACCGACGTCTCTAAGCCCAAGAACCACAAAAGTGATGACGTTTGTATAACTACGCGCTCAAAAGCGAGATTCGATAGTAATTATTCATTTTGTAATTACTCATTTTGATTCAAATTCATTGTTTGCCTATTTTGCCATCGTGAACTTAAATGTAACAAATTATTATCAAACATTAATTTTAAGAATGAACTGACACACAAAATGACCACCCTGTACGAACTGTTATACAAATAACACAGATATGGTACACTCACAATACATTCAGAAAATTATGGCAATAGACACCGAACACAAACGAAACTCAATAGACCATGTAAAATGGGAGATAGATTTGCTATAGTGATCAGTATAGGACCGATCACCAAGGAATAAATATAGTGAAATACAAAAATTATATTATTGTGAAAAATTGAAAAGTGATTCTAATTAATTGGTATATGTCAAAAATTAAGTGGTTGGAATTGGGTATTGCTACATCAGTCTATGGAGGAAAAGGAAAGCGGATAATTGGATTCGTGATTTGGAAAGGACGGTATTCAGTAAGAAAAGAAGGAATTCAGTTGGGACAAATTACAAATTACACAACGCAGGATGAAAAGTACGTGCTGAAGGTGCATTTTCGAAGCGTTTAGGAGGTAGTACTCAACCCATGAACCTGAATCCCCCAACATTCATTTTAACCATTGAATGTCGTTAGTAAATGATAAAATTTTTTTATATGAACAATGATTTCAACACGCGATCGGATCAAAGTCATAGACACTCTTCGAAAATTTTAATTTTAGTAGTGCTTATAGGTTACGAATACTAACTTCTGGACATTTTTCAGAGACTCATGCCCCATCTAATGGTGATGAAATCGATATCACCTTAAGTTGGTTGATATCATCGATTATGTAAGAGATTCCGTTCGACCGATACGAGAAGGCATCTGCAGTATTAAAGGCGTAACACATGCTATCCATAATTTACCTAGTAAAAATGTAAATTACAACACTTATTCCAAGTAAAAAATTATTCTCCAACCTAGCGTAGAAAGAATTCTTGAAATCGGGAAATTTAAAGAGAATGCTGATTTTCTTTAAATCGTCAATTTGTCAATTCTTCAATTACATACGCAAAACTTAATTCATGGAGAATCAGGAAACATCCTCAAATATGAAAAAAAAAAACAGAAAGCACAAACAACAATCTAAAATCAGGGCATGATCAAGTCACAACTGATGCTATCTCTGCATCGGAAGAATTAGGCCAAAAAGTTTCAGCATTCCGTTGGGAACCTTAAAGACCCTTTAAAAGCTCCCCGAAAACAATGATCTCGATTTAACGAACAACCATCCGCCTAATGGCTCGTGGATGGCCACCAAATTTGATTCTGGATGCGAACGCGCCACGCGTTTACAACATATTCCAATTAAGAAGCACTTAAAGATAAGCGGCTTCCGCATCTCTCACCTCATGCACATTAAAAAAAAACAAGAAAATGCCGTTAACGAAACTCTTCGGAGGCCACAATTCAGTCAATCATCAGCTATTTGCTTCAATCATCAGTTTAACCTGAATTAACCCTAAATGAGCAACACTGCGAAAACATTATGAGCAAATTTCTTAATCGTTACCCTCTCCGTTTTTTTTTTTTGTTTCAGAACAACCCACGGCATCCCCACAAGTGGCAGCGGGTGCAAGCTGTCGATTCCCGGGAGCCCCCGCCCACAGCACCGTTCAATTCACAGATGACAACCTATCGGACGGAACGGTTGCATCGTATTCGTGCGAGCGAGGCTTCGAACTGCTTGGGCCCTCACGCCGGGTCTGTAACAATGGCCAGTGGATTCCGGAAGGAATTCCATTCTGCGGTAAGTACAAAACGATAGTTTGTTTTTGGGGGTCATTACCTTTGCAGTCACAAATGTTTGAGCTCCCAAATTCAGCGAATTCGGTGGGATTGTTGGGGGTCCATAAAGTAAAATAGAAAGTGCCTACTTGTTTTTTATGGCACTGCCATACCCTAAGCGGGAGTGACAGCAACGAATTGTCAACCGCTCTCCGCTCAACGAACAGTCACGAATTCCAACCGAGGCGTGCGCGCTTCTCAATTGTTTCTTTATTGCAGTGCGCGTTTGTTGTTTTTGTTTGGGCATTTCACTTTGTGTTCGTCCGCTGTTTGGCTTTATGAGCTTATAATCGTCTGTATTTTTAGTGCCCACTCGTTTGGACAGGGTTTCACAATTTCCTGCGCTTTCGAGTCATTCTTCGTCTTTCTCTTTTTCACTCTCCCTGTGTTTGGGAGGTTCCCTCCTTTTCAAGCAGATTGTCCAAAAACCAAGGATCAATTTCAGCACTATCAATAGATCATAAACACGCGTCGGTAATAATACCACCCGAATTACAGACCACGAATCGACCGATCGCTGAGAGCTGTCGATGATTGATGGGAAGAAAATCCTCCGCCGGCAAACACAACACAAGTAGGCGTCGACCGACGGTGCTGCCTTCTGCACGTGGAGAATCGCATCATTTTGAGAAGTGTTTTGATTGGGGCGTCCCTCCTGCCAGGCAGGATGTGGTTGCGAACCGAATGCTAAATATTTCCCCCAAAATAGCCGCGCGATGGTTCATTAGCCGAACGCTTAAACCACCAATTTGCTTCTAACCTAATAAGCAACCGGGGGGCGGGAAGTGACGATGATTGATGAAGCGCTCAGCTTGGGAGTCGACGCGCGAGCAGGCATAGTTATAACTCGATTGGCCTCATTACCATCTCTTCGGAGAAGGCCACTTGCTGCTTGCTGCACGGGGATGCTAATGATGGCGCTGATGATGATGATCAGATGGAATTTATCGGTAAAAACTGTTACTTCTGAATTCCTGCGCTTATGGGAACAACACGAAGTGAAACAAAAGAATACCGGTTGGCCATGTGGGAAGTGCAGGTTTTGTCACGGAACAGACGTTGACAGAATGCACATGTGTGGCGTTAAAGATGTTCTTTTGAAGAAAATTGATGAAACAGCTGCTCAATGATCTTGCAGTGCTTTGTCTATATGAACTTCCCGCGAAGTTTTTTTTGACGTAGGACTACGTCTTTCATTTCTATACCGGTGTGTAAAATCAAAGTTTCGAAAAGGAAAGCGTTACGCCGGAGACCGAGATTTTGAGTGTTAATAGCTCCTAAACAACTGAACGAAATGGTATGATAAACACTTCATTCGAAAGATAAAATGTCTACGCGTTCTATACTTGTTACTTTCTGATCCAAAAACTTGTTTCAATAGTCTTAAATTTGCTTTCAAAACAGGTTATTGAAATCACCAATCGGTATATAAGCGAGCGCCGCTCGGAAATCCACTCAGTTCTAATTGAACAGCGATTGGAGCATGTTGACCAAATATGTTTCAATCAAGTGCTATTAACAGATGGTTATCGAGTTAGCATTAACCACTGGTGGGCTTCCAGTATCTAGGAAAATGTGGAAATATCCAATCGTTACTGAAAATAATCTGCCTGTACCTCTGGGAATTTAAAATTACATTCATGTGAAAAAAATTATTTACATCGTTGCTGGACGAGCTGGACGGCGAGGGATCGAGTGCCTTTCTCAAGGCAAGAGGGTGGAGGTAGCGCTGGAGTAGAATAGAGTAGAGTTTTCAAAGGGCCTTTCTCAAGGCTAGAGACGAATGAACTGCAAAAGTTTAAAGTCTCTATAATACAAGACCTTCCTTCCTTTAGACGCATTCATTTTTCGTGAGGACATCGACAAGACAACATCGTTGCTGAGGGTGCTGGACGGCGAAGGATCGAGATCTGCCCTGAAACGCAGAAAGGAGCACAGAGAAGCAGATCCTTCAGGAGAAGAGAAGGTGACCATTGAAGCAGCCGCTGCACACATACATACACGCACGGAATTCTTTCCGTTTGGATGCCGTTCAGCATCGAGAAAGATCCGGAAAATAATCTGCCAGTTCCTCTAGGAATTTAAAAATACATTCATGTGAAAGAGTTTATTTGAATGTTTTCTATTCATGTAACACTGTGACCAAATATGTTTCAATCAAGTGCTATTAACAGATGGTTATCGAGTTAGCATTAACCACTGGTGGGCTTCCAGTATCGAGGAAAATTTGGAAATATCTAATCGTTACTGAAAATAATCTGCCAGTTCCTCTGGGAATTTAAAATTACATTAATGTGAAAGAGTTTATTTGAATGATTTCTATCCATGTAACACTGTGACCAAATACATTTGGTTTTGTGATTTTTCAATCAATCGCAATTAACAGTATAGCTTCTGAAGATTATTCTTCCCCATCAGTAGGATATTTCCGTATCCAATATTGGATGAGCCTCCAACGTAACGCTCTCGTTTTCGAAGTTCTCCAAATATTCATTCATTCAGAATGAATTCAGATTCAACATCAAACAAATGATCTCTAAATCAACGATAGTCATACGTCACCCTTGCGGTTATACCATAGATATAACCCACTTCCTGTTTTTTGCGATGGACTTCATAAGATTGTCATTGTGTTTGCGTCTTGTACTCATATTTCCACGCCTCATTCCTTGGAATTGAGGACTTATGGGTTGTATGGTCGCTACCTCGCAGAAGCTTACGCCGCTATATGTGACATGTGCCAAAAAGACCGCTCCACCTGCCTTGACAAAGACACTTTATTGTCATTCGACGCTCACCAGCAAACCGTGTC
Source organism: Toxorhynchites rutilus septentrionalis (assembly GCF_029784135.1). Classification (NCBI taxonomy): domain Eukaryota; kingdom Metazoa; phylum Arthropoda; class Insecta; order Diptera; family Culicidae; genus Toxorhynchites; species Toxorhynchites rutilus. Next base: position 199,738,305 of record NC_073744.1, read on the forward strand.
CTTTTCTGCAAACATCAAACGACGTTCTTGAAATGGATTTCCGAGCGGGCATTAGTTTATATACAGATTTGTGATTTCGTTAGATTGTTTTCAAAGCAATTTTTAAGCTATTGAAACATGTTTTCGGGTCAATAATTAATAAACATGAAACTCTTAAACATTTTATCTTTTGAATAAAATGATTACAATCCACTTCGTTTAACTGGAAAAGAATTATTACCGCTCAAAGAGGAATCGATTTCATCTCGAAAATCCCCAGCACAAATAATACCCGCTCCCCGCCAATTATTTCATTTTCTTCGCTATCAAAATCATAGCCCCAATGTCACCATTTGTAAAAAAAACTGTATCGAATTTTCATCCACACTTCGTTTTTGGAGTTTGATGCTGGGAGAGAAGAGATAAATGTGTTTAGAGCGAGCGAGACCTCATTCCGGTCACATTTCATTCACAGTTAAATGGATTTCCTTCCTTCCTTCCTTCCTTGTTTGGTTTATAGAGGCTTTCCATTAATCCTCCTTCACCTGACTGAAGAAAGACACTCCATTCCCGCTTGACGCTCGTCGGTAACGATGTTGCTCCGATGAGCACCAAAGAATGATGATGATGGATCTTCGAGCGGACGCCAGCTTATATACAGATTTGTGTGATTTCAGTAGACTGTTTCCAAAACATTTTTTAGGTTATTGGAATAATTTTTCGAGTCAATAAGTAACTACCATATAAATCTTAGACATTGTATCTTTCGAATGATGTGATTTTCATACCACTTCGTTTAGCCGCCAAAGTGTTATTAGCAGCACCTCTTTATAATAGATGTAACAAGATATTTTTTTCAACTAGAATTTAGGAATGAATCCAATTTCGTTTGAATTTTCCATACTAATATAAAATTCCATAAATAAAGAGACAGGTTGCGATAGAGATATGAATAGAAGGTAGGTAATAGAATAGAAAAACTCTACCTGAAGAGTTCTTTCGATATTAAATAATGTTTTCATTACGAGAAGTAGAATAAAGTTATACGTTAAGAGGAACGGTCGTGTTTCAGTTGTAATGTAGAAAGCAAATCCTAATACCGCTCGGAGCCCAAACCCAAACACTTGTTAGCCATAGTGTCGCGGGTCGCCAACAAAATAATATAGAAGGGTAGTGTGAAGATACAATTGATGCATTGTTTACTGTTAACTACGAAATCCGAACCGAATTGGATGTGTGGTAGGATGGCCGTGTCGACTGCAACCGCTGCGGAACAAATTTTCACTTTCAGTTTGCCACCGAAGGACGAAGCTCTCGCCGCTGAAAAAAAAACCTTTTTCACATTCGGCTTGAGATGCGCTGCACTTTCTGCCATTTCTAACCCGGAAACAATGCTCGAATTCACGAAAGTTAGTTGATCGCATCAGAAAACGTCACCAATGAGTCATTAACGATTTATCTGTCATCCTTCCAGCGACCAGATGGCCTTTCTCAAGGCCGAGTGTTTAGTTTAGTTTTCCAAATTGGTCTCTTTTAAGGCTAGAGACGAATGAACTGAGCAAGCCTGAGAATCTGAGAAAGCTTCTATAATTCACAACATCATCATCATTACACCAATAAATCCAAACTCGCTACAAGCTTCACAGAAGCTCTGTTCCAGCAAAAACCAAATGTAAAAAGTAGAAGGATCTGTGGACTGTGATTGTTCAGAAAACTTGGTTATTTTCAATGTAATTCTTTTCATTGTTCAGAAAACTGTTAGTTTGACTGTTTTGAAACTCTAAATAGTAGCCCTGAAAAGGGCCGTTTGTTGTATGTACTCATAACCTTCAAACGGTTTGTAACGAACAAAGTAAGACAATACGCCTAGACAGGAAGTTTAATTACAAGTGATTACATTGAATATGAAATTTATGGGGAAGAAACGAAAAAACCAGTTGAAAACACCCATGATTTCGTAATATTTTGAGGAAAAAATACACATGAAATCATGAAGTTGCTTTATTTTTAATGGATAACTATGGTATCGTGTTTTGCTTCCGTTGTCTTATTCCTATTATTAGGCATCGGGAGCAGGTGCTTTTTCGGTGAAATAATGTTCGTTTGCAGACTATCACAATCAAGTCGTATTGGTTCTACTGCTCAATCTATCTTAGAAGGAATATGAGTCATGAAGAATATTAATATTTCATTTCGTTTCATTTTTGTGATGCGATGTAATGCCGACCGCAATAAGTCTTCGCATGATAATCGCTGTCTCCTCCTAATTAATGAGCGATCACTGTATGGCACTCCGAACGTAACGCTCTTGTTTTCGAAATTATAAACTTACACCCCAGTAAAAGAGACGATTTTGTGCAAAAATAAAGAAGCACCCTCCACCAGACGACACGCAAATCGACGGATTGCATCGCAAACAAAACAAAAATGCACAACTATGTATGATACCTACCTTCCATTCTTCCTTTGTATCGAGCAGCCGTGTCTCACATCGACGTTGAGAAAAACTGTTATCTGATAGCTGGAGCGATAATTCGCCTTGAGTGTACTTTAAGTGGCAAGTTCTGGATCACGCGTGTATCAGTGTAGGTCGGAAGAAGTTTCTTCGACGAAAAGTCCCCCGGTCAGAGCGGGAATTGAACCCGGCATGATGATTTGTACGCTGGTTTGAAAGATAGAGGCTCTAAAATTGATCATTCCATTCGCTTCTAGGCTTGAAAAGGCCAAGTTTGAAAACTAGACTAAGCCGGCTGCTATTCAGGAAACTTCGCTACCTTCGGGTCATTGTCCGGATGACTGATGAATCGTGTATTCGCTAACAGCTTGTTTATGCTCAAAAAATTGAAAACGGACGGAGCCTAAAATGCAGTATTTTTTCTATCCACGTCGTCCGTAGAACGAACGCTGCATTTCTATTTCTATTTCTATTTTATAAAAACGTGCCCTGTTTTCTGATTTGGCACCTTCACTGATAGGTGTAGCTCTACGAAAAAACAAGCAAGGGTTTCTAGGTTTTTCTTTATTGTTACACATACAATTCTGTGAGAAAAAAACACCAGAAGGGTTAACTTGAAGAGCCCACCGGGCCACATGCGGCTCGCGGTCCGCAGGTTGAGTATACCTGGGCTAAAGCTAATTCATCTCTTCTCTCGGGGCGGATAACCCTTTGTGAGTCGAAAATATGCCCATATGCTATTTATTATAAATACTGCTCGAGGGGACGACAACTTTTCAATAGGGGACCCAGCAACAGTACCGACTGAAACCTGAAACAGGTGAAATCGAACGAAAATAAACCTTGACCATTCACACCGCAAATAAAAACCAACGCACACTATGCACTCACTATGTTCACACTTCCTGACCCAAATTTTTTGCAGCCCTTTCACAACAAATTCGCCCAAGTGACAGTTTGTCAGCTTAGTGTTAGCCTGTCAACAAAAGTGCTGCCAACTCCACCCATAAGGGGAATCCTGAGCGACCAATCAGTGGGTTTTCGCGTTATGCTAAGCATCTTTCGCCCCTTTTTCGGGTGGGAAGACATAAACGCAAAATTAAAGTTCATGATCATAGAGTACCCAATGCGCGGCGCTTCTCCGCCCGCGTGGATTATGACAGGTTCAGCATGAAACCATGTGCTGCCGCTGGTTGTGATTACCGGTTTTTTTTTTCTCGTTTTCGGTGTGCGGTTTTTGGTTTGGTTGCCCGACTAAACGGCAGTGCCCAGCAAAATAAAAAAGGGTAAGACATAGCCCGGCTTTCCGTTAGGCCACTCGGATGTGGATATGAGCTCTGGAGATATTTCGGGACCGGATATGTATATGCATGCACGTAAATACGTTACTCATTGCTGTTGTTGGCTCTGTTAACCGAAACCGGGCTTAATTGGGTTGTAATGGCCGAATTAAGCGGTGAATTAAATCTGCGATTAAAATAGGTTGCCGTTGTTTTGTTTTGCTTTTAGTGCGTTGAATGGACATTGTTTTGACGTAGAACTACGTCTTTCATTAAGGGTGCCAAATCAGAAAACAGGTCACGTTTTTATGAAATAAAGTTAACGTTAATAACTATTTTTGCCGTGAAAGGATTTTGGCAATTTGCATACTAAACGAATCGTAAATTCCGTAAGATTTGTTTAATATGCTATACATTAGAATTCCCTGGTTTGGAAATGGTTAAAAATCATGAAAACTTTTAGTGTTTTCATTTTCCCATACATTTGCTTGTACATTTGTGTGCTTTCCCTAACAGAGCAGTCAGTAACGAGCAACTTATCGACGACCAACGGAGGGGAAGTCGTAGGATTTCAAGTATCCGTGAACAAAAAAAAAGTAGAAGAATAAAGGGGAATTTTTGCCAGTTCCCAGTTCCAGTTCCCTTTGCTTTCGCTGCGCTTCGATCTAAGATTGGACCCCACCAGTGGTAATCCAACTTGGATATCGTCGTGTGGTTTTTTCAGTTCGTTTTTGGCGTTATTCGTATCGTGTGTTTTTTTTCCGCGTCATAAATTGGACACTTCGCTTAGTCTGTTATGAGCAAGAAGAAGAGGAAGGCAGGCTCGAGCCCTGCAAAAAAAACGAACGCATTGCCAGGGGCAATAAAATTCCGAGGTAAGAGTCATCTAATGATGCACGTGATGTTGGTGCAGTGTAAAGCGCTCGCACTGAACGAGCCTTCGCGAGTGTGACACCGCATCGAACAACAGCAAAGTAGGCGATTTCGGCGCGTCGGTCGAACATGTAAACGCCGTTACCCAGGCAGCAACCAAATCAAGCTCTCCCCGCTGGTGGTGAAGGCGATCGCTCTTGACAAACTCATCATCGAATTCGCATCGAAGGGTGTTACAGCAGGATACAAGCTGTGTGGCATAATTCAGTCTTTTTCCAAGCAGTTAACATTGTTTGTTTTCCGTCATCATAAGGGCTTCGTTGGTGCCTTTGAGGATGCATCAATGCATTAAACTGACGTTATGGCGAAGCAGACGTTAAGATTGTGCGCCAAAGCGTTATAGAATGATATCCGAAGATATAAACAAGCGACTTATATAAAATAACAGCGTAGTTCTACGTCAACAATGCGGTCGTATCTTGGACACAACCTCCTGTAATTTTTTTTTATTGCTTTATCGCCAATCGTTTTGTTTCCGTAAAGTTGGGCAAAACAGAACAACTAAGGCACTTTACGAATGAACAATAATGGATTCAATAACGTCGATTTTATTATTTTTTTGACAACACGATGTTTTTAAAAAGTCATAAGATTTGAATTGAAATAAATCTAGTGCTGATTGCCATGAATTTGGCTTTCTTCGAACGATAGTTCTTTGCTATTTTTCATTGAAACTTTGGTGTATATAAACACCGAAGTCCGATCGGAAAATTCAATTTTAAATCGCCTGGTACAGTAGAACCCCGATTATCCGCGAAATAGTTTGGCAAGGTCACCACTACTAACGAAAATCGTGAATAACGCGATAATGAACTAAATGAGATACAAACACGAAATGAGGATATTTCATCATAAAAACTAGGGTCTATCAATACATAAATCATTAAAGTACCCATCTGTAAGATCGTGTACACTTGTGGTCAAGTAAAGTGAAAGCCATGGTCAAAATAAAAGAGCATGTGCCTACCTCTCACTGACAAATTTCGAGAAGCTTCATAGAATTACTATGGAACTTGCTTTCGCGGATAACCCGCTCCACGGATCATCCGCTCGCGGATAATCAGGGTTCCACTGTATTTTCGAGTTCCAGTCTAACTGTTGTCGAAATGTGTTTTTATTTTCTTTTTATTTAACTTAAACATACTTTCGGCGCCAGCGAGATACTTTTGATTTCGCACCGAAAGCGATCATGACGTTCTAGTTCGCGTGCTTGTGCAGTGCTGCTAACCGTGCTAACCGAAGCAAAATTCTCGTGTCATGATTTGTAACAAGTAACAACAAACGAATGCAACTGGTGGAAATGGCTTCAGGAAGATCATTTTTGAACAAACGAAAGTGAGTATTTCAGTGAAACGTTCGATCGGCAAACACAGTTTACACTAGTTCCAATCCGAAAAATGATTGGCTAACACCTGGGCCCTGGCTTTCCTATCCCAACCAATACGCATTGAGCGTAGACAGATTGGCATCATCCAGCTTAATTTCAGTGGCCTTCATAATGTCCACAGAATCTGGATGTCTCTAGCGAAAGCTCTCTTTCCAAAACATCGTCGTAGAAATTTGTATGTTAATTTTTTTGGTGAGTTCATTTAAAATCTTAGAGATTTTCCGAAACAATATACTCTACTTATCATAGCGTCGGTGTCACTCAACCATCTCTTAGGCAGCCATGTTTTTGATGCCAACATCTCGAGCACCGAAACATCTGATACATAGACGGTTTTATTGGTTCTGAAACTTGCTGTGAACTGCGTCGGCTGAGACTGAGACACTTTTATAATTTTTGAACCCCACTAAACTTTGATGTTGGCATCATCTGAGCACCTGAGAAGATATAAGGGGCGAACACGAAATTATTGCGACACCGAAAATGTCATGCCAATTTTCTTATAATGTTTAGAATCAAACCAAAATTTTAGAGTAGTTTTATACATATATTTACTTCAAAAATCAAAAGAAAAGTTAATCGATGGAGCCTTGAGTGTAAAATTGAACGCATTTTCGCTTGATGCCCTCCATCAAAGTCTTTACAGTGTCATCCGGTACCAGTTTCTCAGTTTTTTTCCCATTTTCTTAACATGTCCTTCTCGTCTTTGACTGTCTTCTTGCTCTTCCGAAGTTCCCGCTTCATTATTGCCCAGTACTGTCTCCGGACAGCTTGGCGGGTTCATGTCCTTTGGAACAAAATGGACAGAATTGGCCTCATACCACTCCAGGACACTTTTAAAATAGTGGCATGACGCCAAATCTGGCCAAAATAGCGGAGCTTCGTCGTGCTGCTGCAAGAACCGCAAAAGGCGCTTCTCGAGGCACTCAGATTTGTAGATCTCGCCATTTACTGTGCCCTTGGTCACGAAAGGCTCACTCCTCAGTCCGCAAGAGCAGATGGCCTGCCAAACGAGATATTTGGAGGCGAACTTCGACATTTTCTTCTTCTTAAGTTTGTCGTCCACATCGAACTTGCTCTTGCCGGTGGAAAACTCCAACCCCGGAATTTGCTTAAAATCGGCTTTTATATACGTTTCGTCGTCCATCACACAGCAGCCATATTTTGTCAGCATCTTCTCGTAGAGCTTCCGTGCCCGAGTTTTAGCCGTCGATTGTTGCCGCTCATCGCGGTTTGGGAAGTTCTGTACCTTGTATGTATGTAGTCTAGCTCTCTTCTTTGCATTCTAGACGTAGCTCTGCGACATGCCGATCTTTTTAGCCAAATCACGGCTTGAGACGTTGAGATTTGCTTTAATCATCCGCTTCACCTTTCCCTCCGTCTTTTTGTTCTCCGGTCCCGGTTTTCTTCCAGCTCCTTTGCCGTGGTCCAACGTCAACCGCTCCTGCAACCGCTTCAACACTCTGGAGACGGTTGAATGGTGAATGTTCAACATTTTTCCCAACTGCCGGTGCGACAGGTCAGGAAATTCCAGATGTTTGGAAAGAATTTGTTCTCTCGACTCGCGTTGGTTCACCTCCATTTTCGTTGAATCGAAAAACACGACTTCGAGTTTGACAGCATGTAGACAATACACATCAATGGGAAAGTGTGCAAAATTTGGTTGATTTTTACCCAATGGTAAAAAAGTGATGCCCTGTTGAATGTGTCGCAATAATTTCTTGTTCGCCCTTTAGGCGGAAGCAGGGCCATGGTGTCACGCCTCTGAGAGAGGCATCCGGGGCGGACCGTACCCTCGCACCCCCCCCCCCCCAAACACTAAGCCACTGCCTCATCAGAATGCATTTTTGGCAATATTATCTTTGACATTTAGCAAAAGATTTCAAATCAGTGTTATAATCTGCTGTATGGATTTTAGATTTGGAAAGGTTAGATTGTCGACTTTTGTACCTGGATAGAATCAAGATCTGTAAAATAGAATCACTTGCACCCGGGATGCTACAGTTGACAGTTTATAATTCATGAGTCATGAGTTTATAATCACAGAAAAAACGCTATTCCTATTTCCAAATTTATTTATTTTAATTATTTTTGGAAGACTGGCATACACTTTTTCACATAGATTTGCACATTAGTCGCCAGGCTCTTCTTGAAAAACACTGGTTCGCTTTTTCCACGTTCACTGATGACCATACATAACATAACCTTAGTCGGATACTTTGACTTACGGATAAACTTCACATCTGATGCTACCTCCTTATCTGGAGACTCGTAGTAGAATTATGCTTGTCATTCTTTACCCTCTACAGTAAAATATGTCTCATCGTCCATGATACACTCATATTCCGAGGAAGCAGCGAAAAAAATTTGGGAAAGAGCTCGTTAATTATATTGGACTACTTTTCGGTGACCGCAGCGGCATGTTTTTTCGCCATTACCCATTCCGCGCAAAGACTTTTTCACCGTTCCCCCTGATATTTTCTTCCCAGCTCACGATATGATTTTGTCGACCAACCAGCCGTATCTGCCTTCAGTTTCGCTCGAACTTTTCTGTCTTGTGAAGTGCATTTTCGTCCAGAACCGGATTTTCTTTCAAAGGTATATACATTTCCGAGGAGTTTGACAGTACGGTATATACACGTTTTTTTGAACCCAAGATCCTTAAAGTAGTAAAACACTTCACTTTTAGTCTTTTCTTTGTTTTGCTCACAAAAATTGAAAATTAATTTACGGCGGCCTTCTTCAGACAATGCCATTTTTTCAACTAGGCGTCACTTGACAGAATTGATTGGCAGTGTTGACAGTTATATCAAAGTGGTTCTTCATTTTGTAGAAAAAGTTTTTTTTCAATTTGTGCAGTACGTCATAATCATAGATTAGTTCTTAAGTTGTTCGGATTTTTTTCCTCACACGTTATGTTCGTAAAATATTCCTAAAACTGATGGTTTATTGGTTATTCGATGTATATATCTAAATAGGAAGTTTCGAAAGCTTGTTTTCGACTTTCAAAAGTAGTGAAAAAGATCTGCATGGTGGGGTACGAGTTCGAGTTTGAGTCACTGCAGATAAACAAAAAGTCACAGGAGGGTTGTGTCCGAGACACGACCGCATAGTTGACGTAGGATTCCGTTAGGCTATTTGTTGATTTTGGATATGTTTGGAGAATTACATCGTTAAACTCTTTGATAAAGATTTTGTGGCCCTGGAAAGAGCAATTTTGTTTGGTTGTTGGGTATTGTTTGTTCACTCCACCAGTGTTTACCGAGTGATGATGACAGAAGTATGGTAAACAGGCGTTGGGTGGTGCGTATCAGATAGAAGATGCCGAAGTGGAATGAGATATAATGAAAGCCGTCCTCTATGACCCTAGATAAGATACCTCCTGTGTTATGTATGAATGAAATAAAGAAAAAAACTCACCAATGTAATATAAGATAATTACCAATATCAAACACAATTATCAATTGCAAGAAAGAATTGATAATTGTGTTCATCATCATCATATTTGAAATGGAAAAGGTAATTTTGTTTTATAATTTTTACTTTCTGAGTGTTTATTCAACACAATGCGAATTTCAATTGGACTAACAACACCTAATACTATATGTAAAGCATATGGGAAATCACTTTTTCGAATATTTTTTCACTTTTCCAATTTTTTCCCGCCACATGAATTTTCTTTGGGTGAAAATGAACACATCAAAATCGACAGCTTAAACCAAACGACCCGTTCCCGTTCCCGCTCGAGGCACCTTGGTTTTTATTTATGATAATTGAAATAAATCGTTCCATATATCAAATCATTTTTAACACAACTGCTACCATATACAATTTTACAATTACACTTGTGCTAAATTTTTCACAATACACGATCGGTCATTGATATGAAAGTTCACGAAGCAACCAACATTAAAGTTCCAAATTAAAATTTTATTTGCTAGAATTAATCGTATCACTCACCTTACTTGCAATATAAAAATGCCCCCGACTTGCATATATTTGCAAAGCCGATTTTCCTCGGGCACCTTAGTTTTGATGTCTATGTTAGGGAACACATTTCGGTAGGAACTCAGATTTTTCAATTGTTCGATAGTTAGTTTCATGACATATAATATTTTATTCAATATAAAAAAATGTTACGTAGTGCCGAAATCGATTGACGCAAAAATTTCACCAATCCATCATGAAATGACTGAGCAATAAGCGTTTGAAATTGAACAATTTTCACGATGTGCTCGATTTTCGATTTTCAATTTGTACCCCAGTATGTTCCCGAAAGACGTAATCCTACGTCAAAAACAACACTGTCAGCGTGCGTAATAACTTGCAGCCGGAAGCCATGCACGGCCTCCGAGTATAACATAAATGGCTTTACAACCGTTGCTGGTGAACAATGTAACCGATGTTAGGGTAATAATCTAGCGAGCAGCGCAATTCCCCCGGTAATGGTGACAGTGACGATCGAGATGATGATGTTGATTGCAATCTGAGCGCTTCATGTGGAGAAAGTGTGAAATGTGGGTTAAGGTGTGAGTGACGGAATCGAATGGCCATCATTTGCTCTGAGCACATAAGAAAAAGGTTGATTCCGAAGAAATTGGTTGGAAAGTATCATTTATTTCAAGTGATTGGGTCATTCTGAAATGGAGCATCCATTCAGGATTCTCTCAACCCAATCGCGTCTGATTACATCACAATCAGTCACGGTCTATTATCGGTTAATTCATAGCCCCATGTGGTTCAATCGATTCAACACGCCTGCTTTGATTCATAGCAGAACTCAGCCACCCATCTTGCGAGGCATCATCTCATCAATTTGACAGTCGCTTTCGATCATATCCCAAACAATGGCAACCTGAGTCGAGTGGAGCGTACAAAAATGATGATACCTTCTCCCTCAGTGGGGCGCATCCAGAGCAAAGCCAAAAGCTGTGTGCGCAAGAGCAGCGATTGCGCAACTGGAAATAATTGCATGCCATTGCAGTCTGTTTCCGCTTTCGCCGCACCGAGAAGAGTTCCGAACGGGGGCGAATATGGGGCGAGTGGGTGGCTGGTGTGTGCAATCATTCGACGAGAAAGAGGCAAATTTCTACAATTTGCCGAACGTAAAATGCGCTTCGGTAAGTTGGGTAACACTGTCATTCTCCATAAGGCGAAGCGCACAGGTGCAGTTGCTGTGCGAAGTAGGCCCTGTTTGCATTACCAACTGCTTACGATGAAAATTGCAGCGCCGCAACGGAACGCGAATCGATCCAAAATAGGGTTGGCTGTGATAGGAAATGCATAATCACAAGTGCAGAGGCCTACTGCGGCTAAATGTACGTTTTGTTCCAGTTATGACAGTTTATCGATCAGTGGGTAAGCAGGACGTGGTTTCGGTTGGGATAACATAGACTGAGAGAAATAATTAGTAAATATAACGAATTTTTAGGTAAATAGTACCAATCTATAGTCATTTTCGACCGTACTAATAAACACATATGTCAAGCAGAACCATGATTCGGAAGCCCAATATCGGCTACATTTTCTCGCCGAAAATGCACGTATCAGAATTATATCCTTATTATACCACCGTATTGCCTTATGGGAGCAATGAAAATGGTTAATACGCGCTTTTCTCATCAGTTTTCAGATATGACAATATCCAAGCTTACTAATGTTATCGAGTAAAATATACTAATCTCAGGTAAGGATGCGGGTTTGTTGACAATATGTACAAAAAATTTGTACATTCTACTAATTTTGCATTACCAAATGTATTTAGTAGTTTTCGACCGAGGATTTTTCTAAGGGTACGAATTGATTCACTTTGTCCCTAATGGCAGATCCACAATTTTATCAGTAGATAACTTGATGACTTAGTGGCGGATCTTAACCTTGTACATTCCACCAAAGTGTGCCAAATGTTTAACATTCTCCCCTCGACTTCACTATCAATCATCGGAAACGCTTGGAGAGTTTATGTCTGTGTTTGCAACCGTATAGCAATTGTTGAGTACACCGTGGAACGTGACATGTATGATAATTTCTCAAAGCGTACAAAGCTGACTACTGATCATCTTTGCGAAATGTTGTTCCTCAGACCACAACAAAAAAAAAAGTGTTTGCATGTACCAATCCGTAGGCATGGAAGCGTCGCAAAAACGGTCGATTACCGCCTTGAGCTACTTCAGGTGGTCAGTCACATCAGGGGCGGACTGGTGCGATGTCATCGAGGTTCTGATAAAGATTACACCGAATCGAATATGCGATTGCATCTTGGCGTCTATCCCAGTGTCCAGTCCCACAGCCGTACAATAGACAGTTGCCTACAAGTACACAGTGACAATACTTTACGTAATCGTCACTTTATTTGTTGCGTTTTTGTTTTCTATAATTGTTCAATTGTATCAGTCATTAAGCTTTGTGTTTTATCAAATGGTAAATGGCGCATTGCGAGACCATTTGAGGAGAAATTTAATTTCTTTATCGTTATTACTCAGTGCAATCGTGGACCCACTCCAAAGTGACGTGGTTGATTACAAATAGGTTTACTTTCTTTCTCATGTATAAATCATATGATTTCCCAAATAATCAACGACATTAGAGTAATTTGAATAACACATTTGTTATTCAGTGAGTGAAAATATGATACCGGAATTTGGCAACAACTAATTAATTATTGGCAACATTGCTTTGTTGTGACGTCTAGAGAGTCAAAACAAAATAAGTTTTACTCAGCAGCATTAGTTCGAAGAGCTTTGAGTATGTCGACTTTTGTGTGCTAGTGATGATTTTGATGTTTTGTAATACTCCACCTTCCACTTGACGCACTTGGAAAATATTTTGAATGAAGTAATTTTTTTCATTTTAATGCAATAAACGTGTTCGAAAAAAAAACGGTTTCATACTTGTACACCTGTTTACCAGTGTCACTTCCAGCGAACGATTTTCTTTTCGTGTGCATGTTGTTTTTTCAATTCGTAAGGGTGTCCATAAACTGTTTGACCAAAGCAAAATATTTGACCCTTTTTGACAGATAAAATTTGTTTAACGTGTTCTGATCAAATACACGATGTGGATTTTAAACTGGAGAATTTCTTCCACTAAACCTATACAATGGATTTATGGCTTGAAGCAGTATTTTACTTTAAAAAAATAACGGGTGTTCAATAAAAAATTAGATTTATTCTATAGTGATATAGTAAAAAAATATTTCAGGCAATTCAGTATTTTTTATTAAAAGCATAACGTTTGTTCTTCAAAAAAGAGTCATTGAATGTTGACAAAGAGGCCGTGCTCAGCCGTACGGCGCAACTTAGTAGAGTTGCTCTCATAAGAGCGCTGGACGGCACTGACATCCATCTTCCGGATGCAATTCCGGATCCTCGTGGTCAGCTACTTCGTGTCCGTGGCCCGCCAATTATTCTTGTACACCAGGGCACTGAGGTAGCCGAAAAAATCCCTCGATCGGACGGTACTGGAGCAAGTTGGTAGGGTTCCGTTGCTTAGGTACGTACGGTATCTGTTTTTCCTCGAGGTACGCCAACGTCTTCTTGGCGTAATGGGAAGACGCCTTGCCATCAGGATGATGCTCCTCTTAGAACGGAACCAGAATCTTCTCCAGGCACTCCTTTTGGTACACCTTCTGGTTGATGGCAAGTCCGCTCGGCTTGTTAAACCAGGGCTTTGAAATTCCTTTGTCGAAGATTGTAATATACAGCACAACTTTTTTCTCAAACTTATGCTTGTATTTGTACCTCACCCCGCGGGGTGTCGCTTTTCGTTAGTATAGTACAGGTCATTGCCGGGAACGTGGGACTTTGACAACGGAAAATAACTCCCGTTGTCCAGCACGAACGACGTCCCGCAATAATTCTTCGACTTCCACCAGCATTAAGATTTCACGGTCGCAAAATGCTCGTCCGTATACTCTGGGGACCTAGTCTTCTTTTGATAGACGATGCCCTCCTGCTTGAGGGTTCTGTCGATGTAGGAATGGGAGCAGCGCAATTTTCGACCGGCGTCACGCAAACTCGTACCATTTTTGTTGTCGAACAGCTTTTTCAGAGATTCCTTCCTGCTCCTCGTTACGATCTTCGTCGGACGGCCACTACTGGTCTTTCGCTCGACGTTCTGCGATGCCAGGATCCGATAAACAGTGCTCACCGACACATTTTCGTCCAGAAATACATAGGTCTACTGTGAACTTCTTTCCTTGACGCGTTTCGAAGAACCGTACAACACGCTCGCGGAGTACTTGTTGTTTCGACGCCATCTTTGATCGAACTGACAGCACCCGAGCGAAAAGAAATGAGCAACCCGTTTCCAGGGAGCCCAGAGAGTAATTCTCTCGGTGAGCTCTTACGCTCTTACGTTTACGCTAATTATTCTCATTTTTTTTTTGTCTTGAACACCCTTAACTCGCAACCGGACAAATTGAAGGCAGCGATCCAGAACAATCTTCCAGAATTAGTCAATGTGATAGGCGTCGTGTTCCTTCAGGGCAACGGCAAACTGCATGTCTTTTTGACAACACAAGAAAATGTTTTGGAGCCTGGCTAAGATATGATTTCCCGCCATGGAAACTAACTGGATATTTCACCTTCAGTTTATCATGCTTCAGGACTCTGCAAAATTCTCTCTAGGACAAGAGCATATTTTACCTTAATACATTGTGCAATTTTCGACTAGGAAGCATATAAACTATTGGAGGGCAAAATTTTCAAATTTTTAATTAAAAACAGGAAGTGGGTTATATCTATGGTATAACCGCAAGGGTGACGTAGGACTATCGTTGATTTAGAGATCATTTGTTTGCAGTTGAATCTGAATCCATCCTGAATGAATGAATAAATAAATATTTGGGTGACTTCAAAAACGAGAGCGTCACGTTGGAGGCTCAAGGTTTTATGCATCCAATATTGGATACAAAAAACTTTGTTCTGAAGAATAATCTTCAGAAGCTTTCCTGCTAACTGCACTTGATTGACAAATCACAAAACCAAATGTATGTGGTCGCAGTATTATATGGATAGAAAACATTAAAATAAACTCGCTTGAATGTAATTTTCAATTCCAAGGAGTCATTCGGTGGTAAGGCACACGAAGTCAGCTCGGATAAGCGCACCAGTAGCAGGATAGGTGGAGAAGCCACATCGCTATCGACCGGGAACTTCGCATGAAATTCGTCGCTATCAGATATCGACCGAATTGCTGATCCGCAAGCTACCTTTGCAGCATTTGGTTCGTGGAATTGCTCAGGACTTCAAAACCGACTTGCGCTTCCAAACTTCCGCGGTTATGACGCTGCAGGAGGCTTATTCGAAGATACCAATTTGTGTGCTATCCATGCAAAACGCGTCACATCAAGCCCAAGGACATCCAGCTGGCCCATCGTATCCGAGGAGAGCGTGCTATATTAGCTTAGCATATAATCAACGGCCCTTTTCAGGGCTCCCAATTTGATGGATTAGAGTTCAGAAAAGTTTTTTACAGGCCGAACTGGAAGGAGCATTTAGCGAAAATCGTGGTGTCGATGATAATTCGATACCGATAGGTGCCATGGATATGGATTTCTTAATGAAGAATATGAAATATATGACATGATGTAGTGAATATATCCGAAGAAATCACTTTGGTGAAACTGCATTATAAAATTATTTGTGTACGAATGCCGCAATCGATAGTCGACTCTAATTTGCGCTGGGTAATTTCCTCGGAGGACTCAATTCCTCCTTTGAGCATTAAGAAACTCTTTTTGGTAAAACGAAGTGGTATGAATCACATTATTTGAATGATAGAATGAAGAAGTTTTCTGCCAATTTCCTTCAACCTCCAAACGTATCTTTCTCCCGTTTGTCGTTTTCGCGTTCGCTAATCCTTTCTCACAACACCCATTTCTCGTTTGAGAAATTGTTGAGTAAACATTGTTTGCCAGTGCGCGTAGAGCGGGAATTCCTAAAGATTCATTGCACCTCTAATAAATTGCCGAAAGACGTGGTCTTACGTTGATCGCACTTGATTGAAAAAATCAAAAACGAAATGTATTTGGTCGAAGCATTATATGAGTAGAAAGCAAATAATCGCTCGAAAATGACTTGATTTTCGCGATGTGAAACATTTTCCGTTTTTCATGTTATGCATCCAATATTGGATACGAAAATTTCCACTGATGGGGAAAAAAATATTCAGAAGCTTTCCTGTTAATTGCGATTGATTGAAAAATAACGAAACCAAATGTATTTGGTTGCAGTGTTATATGGATAGAAAACATTAAAATAAACTCTTTCGCATGAATGTATTTTTCAATTCCCATGGGAACTGGCAGATTATTTTTCAGCAACGATGATAGCAACGAGAATTCCGCGCGTGTATGTGTGTGTGTGTGTGTGGCGGCTGCTCCGATGTTTCAAGCGGAACCGTGGCATCACTCTCCTCCTGATGGATTCCCTTTTGGCCTTAGGTGCACAAACAGGCTCTTGGTGACACCGTTCATCAGCGCATTCATGATAAACGAAATTAGCTTCACAACAACAGCGACAACATGCTCCAATCGCTGTTCAATCATAACTGAGTGGGTTTACGAGCGGCGCTCGCTTATATACCGATTTTTGATTTCAATAGCCTGTTTTGAAAGCAATTTTAAGACTATTGAAACAAGTTTTTGGATGAAAAAGTAACAAGTATATGATTCGTAGACATTTTATCTTTCAAATGAAGTGTTTATCATACCATTTCGTTCAGTTGTTTAAGAGCTATTAACGCTCAAAATCTCGGTCTCCAGCGTAACGCTTTCGTTCTCGAAACTTTGGTTTTACACCCCGGTATAGAAATGAAAGACGTAGTTCTACGTCAAAACTTATACGTTTGTGCATCGTCCTTGTTTGCAAACTCTACCATCTTCCACCCAAGACGGGTCTACGGTACTAGGTGAGGCCGTTTCGTCACTAAGTTGGTTAGGGGAGCGGTATATGAAAACAGTACGGAAGAAAGCAGAAGGGGAATTATTTCCTTGAAGCGTGAAAGAGACAGACTGATCACGAGCGCACATTGGGCACAAGCGTATTGTGTTTTGTTTACAAACAAAACACAGTAGACTTCCAAGATGGCTGAAGAGTGGTTTTAGCAAGTTGGCCCACCTTAGGACATACTTCTACGCGCCTTGCTTCCACCTATATTACTTGGTCGTGGCATGCAGAGTGGCACCGAGATGGAAAATGTAAGGTGGGAAGATTTTTAAATCTGTGACGTCACAGATTTTGTTTTGTGTTACTTTGCTTATAATATCCACTGCATAGGAAAAGTATTGTCATTAAAAGTAAAAATAATCGCATGAAATGAACGAACTAATAATTTTTCTTAAATTTTTGCTAGCGTTCAAAATGGGTCCTTATGATTTGACAATTTAGCAGAAACTGAAACTTCAATATTGTTTGATCTCTAGAATTAGATTATTTGAACTTTTTCTTTCGTTAAACAGCTAAAAATACAAAATTGCACAATCTACAGCATTTATTTTTTCATGTTCATTCAAAAGACAAAGAAAAAAAAGATCAAAACATAAGACTTAAATGAACATTTCAGCTGCCGCTTCGTTTTTTCTCATTTTCCAAGGTTTTGACGTGGGACTACATCTAACCGGAATATATGGGGGGTAAAATAAAAACCTAAACACAGAACATGCAGGAAAAAGTGAAAGATTTCGAATGCTTATAACTCGAACATTTCTCACTGGACCGGAAAGATGTTTGCATCATTGCGTAGAAATAGTCCCTTTCTACGCATCTATCGCATTTAATAAAATGTTATTTTTAATTAGATAAACAATTGAATAACTGTAAAATGTTAAGCGTTATCTGAACGCCCTAACTGCCTCGTTTTGATTTGCCTGATTTACGGTTTCCCCAACACAGACTTCAAAATCAATGTAACTGTGGGAATCCGTTTTGCAAATTTACATGCAAGTAGGGGATATTTCTGTTCCCACCAAAATGTGTTTCCCTAACACGGACTTCAAAATCAATGTACTTGGGGGAATCCGCTTTGCCAATACATATAAGTCGGGGGTATTTTTGTTCCCACAAAAATGTGTTTCAAGACAAAGATGCCTGGGGGAATCCACATTGCAAATATAAAGGGTGTGTCACATCAAATTGCATCACGGAAAAAACGCTGTAGAAATTTAATTTTTAGGAATTATCTCTTCAGCTTCGCTTATAATCAGATAAGAGTGTATAGATCACGTTGACCATGCTTCACTGTAAATTTTTCGTAAATTTGGAAAAATGTCGTCGAACGAAAAAGAGCGTCGTGAATTAATCCTGCGCACTCATTTCGAGAATCCGGTGTTGTCACATCGGGACATCGGTAAGATGCTGGGAATCGTCCAATCCACGGTCAGCAGAGTACTAAAACGATACTTCGAGAACCTAACCATCGACCGGAAGGTGAAGAACGGCTAAAATGGATGCTCCGTCAGTGAAATAGATCACAAGCGCGTAGTTAAGCAGTTTAGACGTGATCCGAGAAGTTCGGTCCGGGATGTCGCCAATAAGCTGAATTTGTCAAGTTCATTCGTCCAGCGGACCAAGCAGCGGGAGGGCCTGCGTACATACAAGGTTCAGAAGGCTCCTAACCGCGACGAAAGGCAAAACATGGTGGGGAAGACGCGAGCCCGGAAGCTGTACACCGAAATGCTGACGAAGCCGCATTGCCTGGTAATGGACGACGAAACCTACGTCAAAGCGGACTTTCGTCAGCTGCCGGGCCTGTTGTTCTTCTCCGCAGAGGACAAATTCAGCGTTCCGGAGGAGATTCGCAAGCAGAAACTATCCAAGTTTGCCAAAAAGTACATGGTGTGGCAAGCGATCTGCTCTTGCGGAAAGCGGAGCGCCCCCTTCGTGACGACCGGCACGGTAAACGGGCAGGTTTACCTTAAGGAGTGCCTACAGAAGCGCTTACTACCACTATTGAAGCAGCACGAGGGCCCGACCATCTTCTAGCCGGATCTCGATTCGTGCCACTATTCAAAGGACGTGTTGGAGTGGTACGAAGCCAACGGGGTCACCTTCGTGCCAAGGGAAATGAACCCGCCCAACGCGCCGGAGCTTCGCCCAATAGAGAAATATTGGGCGATTATGAAGCAGGCCCTCCGGAAGAACCCAAAAGTTGTCAAATCGGAGGCGGACTTCAAGAGAAAATGGATTTCAGTTCAAAAAAAACTACAACCTGACGTTGTACAGAACCTTATAGACGGGGTAAAGAGGAAGGTGCGAGCATACGGGCTTGGGCTCGAAGTAAAAAGAAAACGCCAAAAGTAGTTTAATAGTTTTTATTTTACTGTCTAAAATTTTCAAAAGGATCGGTCTACTGGGCGAATTTCTACAGCGTTTTTTCCGTGATGCAATTTGATGGGACACACCCTTTATGCAAGCTGCGAGTACTTTACTACTTCCTTGTACTTGTGCAGCCCGGAATATGTCTCCCTAAAACGTACTTCTAAACTGAGAAGCCTGGGAAAATCGTACTTTCAGATACTAGAGGTGAATGAACTTTCGGGGTTCGAGAAATGTAAACTACAATGATTGTTTGGCAATGCTTCCGTTCATATATTTTGATAGCTCTAGGCATCATATCAAACGTAAAAGGAAGTTCATCAAATTTACTTATGACGAAGAACATAATCTATTACAATACATGAATTGATCTTACATGGCAACTGTTCGAACTTTTTACTTACAAAGCAAAAATGTTGAATTCAATTGAATTCGAAAATTGTTTCATTTAATCGATATTTTAATGAATACAATACAAATGCTTACTAAGACTACGGTAGTCCCACGCCAACCTTGCGGTTATATCATAGGTATAACCCACCCATTTTTTCGTATTCAATTTCTTTTAAAAAAGAAAAAACGATTCAAATCGTGACAGCCTGGTATAACTATTGAAACCGACAAGGAATTTTAATATTTTGAATAAACATTTCCTAAATTTTCGATACCTTCGTCTCTCAGCCGCGTGTAGCAAGATTCTAACGTCACAAAGTAATGCAACAATTCTGCAGACGGATAATCTGGTTCGTCCAAAAAAAAGGTAAATGAACAAAGTCAGAGTCACAAAATCGTTTGTTCCTCTGACGGGAAAACATTTGACAGCGCGTGGGAAAAAAGGTTGCATGTTTTTTCATGTAGAATGCACTTGAAATATAAATTTTATTGACTCCGCATGACCTAGATTGAGACGAGAAGTTTTCCGTTTGCGTCCTAGTTTTAGAGGAATGGACTGAACACACACTAATTGCGAAAAATGTAATTACAATTGCTGACAAGAGATAAACTTCCATGAAGTTGCTCGCAAATCCAAAAAAAAAATATATCATTTGTTTCCTGATTTGCCTGATATGTGAACTTCCTATCTTCCTGGTTACTAATACAATCAAAGTTCAACACAACCAATACCCGTGAATCTTCCCACCTTCTATTCTCCATCTCGGAGTGACACGAGATTCGACAGGAAAGAAGAGATGGTGCAATCAAGACGCTTAGAAATATATCCTAAGGTGGGTCAATATGTCAAAACCATTCTACAGCTAGTTTAAAGTAAACTGTGTTTGGTTGGTAAACAAAACACGATACGATTGTACACGGTTTGGGAACTCTATCCAATAAAACATTTTACGTTGTTGAATTTCGTCTTTTCTATGCGTAAAACGCTTATCTTCGAATATAGCTGAATACCACTGAAATTTTCAAGAGAATGCAGAAATTCAGACGATTGTGGTCAGTCTTCCTCTTTCATATATCCATCCCCTAAACCACATAGTGGTCAGATGGGCTCACCTAGTATCATAGACCCGCCTTGGCTGCGAAAAATACCACTCATTTTCGACAACGGAATGTCAAAAATATAATGCGGAATATAAGAACAAAAGCTCGCGGTTTCGTCAAAACCACATCGGAATATATCTTCAAAATTGTGCCTTGAAAATGCATTAGATAACCTTTATTTCAACTTCATCGAACTCTAAGCGACCTAGGTAGTGCGGACTGAATCAAAACGGCTGTCAAAAAAGATCCAATTGGAATGTCAAAAGAGATCCAACGATCAGGAGTGTTATTTTTCTTATGATAATCAACACTATAAAAGAGGTATTGTTGTCAAGGGTAAAAATAAGTAAAATTATAAAATGAACGAACTACATTTTTCCGTCAATTGTTTAATTAACCATTGCATCTCTGAAAGAGCATCTCAGTCTTTCACTGAGCAACGCATTTTTAATGTCCCCTCTCTTTGTCATAACGTTTTTCCGAACGTAATAAAAACAAACAAAGTCAGAGTCACGTAAATGTTTACTCCTGCGATTTGGAAATATTCGATTAAAAGTGGAAGGAAGAGCTGCCAGATGATTTTTAAAAAAAAGTCTGTAAAAACATGTGAATGTCTGTTAAAAATGTGGAAAAGTCTGTAAAAGTGTGCAGATCTATAGAAATGTCTTTTAACGTTAATTTTCACTTATTCATTAATACTTTGTACATCACGATGCACGTAAGATTGTATTCTGTATATATATATACAGCCATTCCATGCCAAACTAATATAGTGGTTCTCAGCTCTTCGTCAAAAGTGGTAATTTTGTTCTTTATCGCAAAACATTAAACTCGTATTTTTTTAATTTGTCATTAGGGTGCCCATTTCCATTTTAGGGTGATCCCAAAAATCATTTTTTTCCACTTTTTCCCAAAATGACTTTTTTCAAAAATTTATATCTTTCGAACCACTCAACCGATTTAGATGATCGACATATCAAATTTAAGACATTGAGCTTTAATTGAGAAATATTTAACTTGCATATAATATGGATCCTATTTTTAATATGGATTGAAAGCTGAGAATTTTTTACATAAAATATCTCGATATCAGAGATGCTATTTTTTTCGTTTTTGAAATATGATTTTTCAAAACTAATCGATGGTTCGAAAAACAAATTTTCCCCATTTTTCCCACTACAAAAAGTCATAACTTTCGAACTATTGGACCGATTAATATCATCGACATATCAAATTGAAGCTTACGAGTTATTTTTCTCTGAAAAAATATTACTTTTGCGAAAAAATTGAATTTTGTTTTTGTAATTATTGATTGAGTTAGTTTTTCATAGTTTTCTCGGTTAAAGATAGGAGCGCTATATTTTTTTATATTTTTTATGGAAAGCTGAGCATTATTTACCTAACACATCTCGATATCAGAGATGCTATAATTATAGTTTTTAAGTTAGAATTTTGTAAATTTAACATGTTTTAAGTCTTCGATCAATATTCATATGTGACTAAACTAGACCTATGCTACTAGAATCCAATCTTCCCGCAAGTGTGAATTTTGCTTATTGGCTTCAATTTAATATATCGATCATCTAAATCGGTTCAGTAGTTCAAATGTTATGATTTTTTGCAGAAAATTATTTTTGGGCAAATGGGGAAAAATGATTTTTTTTTTAAATCATATCTAAAAAACGAAAAAATAGCAACCCTGATATCGAGATATGTTGTGTAAAAAATCCTCAGCTTTCAAGAAAAAATATAAAAAAATATAGCGCCCTCTAGTCCAAAGTCATAAAAAAATAAAAAACGACTACAATCAATAATTACTAAAATATAATAATTTTTTTCGCAAGTTAAATTTTTTTTAATAAAAGGCTAGGTCAATTTTATATGTCGATCATCTAAATCGATTCAGTGATTCAAAAGTTATTAATTTTCATTTGTCATTTTTGGGAAAAAGTGGAAAAAATGATTTTTCGGACCACTTAATAACTTATGTGCTGTAAGTGTGTTTAAATGTTTCAACGATCTACACACACATACATACACATACATACGCGTTGTTAATTTTTATAAAAAACAGTATTTCTCCGTTGATACATTGCGGTCTTGTCAACCAAGGCTTGCGGGCTTGTCGTTGATGAAATTTATAAAAAAAAATGCAATGTATATTTTCCATCCGCCATGCAAGGCTATACAAGTTTTAGATCACCACACGGCCATGAACCATGTCTGTCGTAACAATATCGAACAGTAACCCATATTTCGTCATAAGCAGACCCGAAAGCAAATGTAAGTTGTTGAAAATAGAATGAAAATTTTTATTCGATGTTGTTTAAATACTTAGAAGACATAGTCCTGACCCTAACTTAACTATTTTTCAATAAATCTCCTTGCATTTCAGCAAAATAATCTTATCTAGAACAGAAAATAATTATCAGAGACAATTTTCGTTCAAGATTTTTCCTTACCTGCAGAGAATGCAATTTTTCATTAATTGTGAATAACCGTATCCTCTCTTTCGTCTGCAATTTTTTTTTTTTTTTTTATTTAAATCGTTTATTTTTACAGGCTCAGTTACATAGGTTTAAAGGAGCCGAACTCCTTATTCGTCTGCAATGATGTCAAGGCAAAAGTACTTATGTGTATGAGTTCCAAACTTCATACACACCAGATGGGCCAACCAGAAGGACTGCCGGGCCGCAGGTTGAGTATCGCTGGTCTAACGTCATGTGTATTGATATATACTAAATATAATAACTTTTCTGTATTAAAACTATGGAAAAATGTCATATGGTGAGTCAAATATTTTTGATGTGATGAATAGATGTGATGAATGTTTTACAGATATGTCTGTAAATTTACAAACATATTTGTAAATCTGGCATCTCTGGTGGTATGAATTTGCTTGAGAATGAAGTGGATTGAGTCCGCACCACATAGTAAGCGACTAGAGCTTTATTATCTTGTTTACAAAAGTGATCCATAAACCGGCCGAAAAGAGAAACGAAAATCACAAAACACAACCACCAGACACAATCCGACAAACTTTCGTTTTCGTCGCACAACAAACCGCACGATTAAACATTTCCACTCAATTTAATAAGTCATTTCACTCTGAATTACCCCGAACTTCGACCCCTGTCGGGTTCGAAAACATGGCTTGCGCGTCTAATTCGACACGCTTTTCTGAACGCACATTGCGCGGCACACTTCACGCCGATCAATCAAAGCATTCTTGGATGTGTGCAGAGAAAACGCAACTCATCATTCAAATCTAAGGCGCAAAGTGTAATCGATTAGAACGAAGTTCGTCTGTGTAAACAACAATAGCCAAGCAAGCCACGGATGTGCGCCGGGCTTACATCATCATCATCATCACCTCACGTCACGATTCATCGAAATAGCGAATGAGGAGGAGTAGGAAGCTCCTAGAGGCCGAGGGAAGGTCGGCCCGCTTTTGAACCCGCAGCCGTGACCGACCGGCACAACGCAGACGCGCAAAGTTCATTCTCATTGTTTTGAGGCATACACGCTTTGCTTTCAGCTTCGCACTCCACACTCCAACAAGCCGACGACGGGGTCTCCATAAGGTCTGAACCGAGCGAAGTAGGAGGAGAGACGGAACACGAGAGTGAAACAAAAACAAGCGGAAAATCAACAGCTTTCCAACAAAAGTGAAACTTTACGCCGCGCCGCGTACCCTTTCAACTCAACCACGACGCCGCTTGGATAGAACGAAGAATTTTTTGCTTTTCTTCGCTTCGATTGAGTAATTCTGCTATTTTTTTTCCACAGGTGTACAATTATTATTACCATCGAGCCCTCTACCTTTCAGAGAGTGAAGATTGCGTACCTCTCTTTGAGTGTATGAGTTGTCGAAGACGGTTAACCAGTGCGGATCCACGGTACCAAGAAGTGCGCGCTTTCACTTTCGATTCGTTCGTGAGCCTTTGCATCGCACACGTTGTTGCGTTTGCGTCGATGATGTGTTTCACTTTCGTGTGTAGCGCTTGTGGTTCGTTGATGGGCTGATTAAATTAGAAGCTTTTTGTGTTTTATTTTGTTCGCACGCTACGCAGCACTAGCAAGACTTGTGGTGCACAATACCGAACACGTCTTGTGTCATTAGGGCAATGTACTAAAACGAGAGGTGTTGCGCGTTTACCTTGCGCGCACGCAGTGTATATGAATGGATTACCAAGGTGCACACTGGAAGACTGCGTTGATAGGTTTGGCAGAAGGCGAGTGAACCGGCAGTAGCAATCCATCCACGATGGCAAATGTACAGTGTTGACATCGACATTCGAGTCTGGGATCAAAACTATTCTCTATCAGATCTGATGATCAGGCCTTTTATAACTGTTTTAAAATGTTAAAATTTGAATGAAAATTTCTACATCATGTTATATGATTACTAAAAACACGTAGGGGAACTGAGGGTAAACCCACCCCCATAAAGGAAAGTACTGTTTTGTGAGATATTTCCCTCACAGAATCATTGTCTAGATTATTTTCCATGAGATAGAAGAAACAGCAGTGCTTTTAAACGGCAATTGACATAAATACAGAGTTCACCAATCCGTGCGTGTAAAACCGGCACTCCATGAGAGTAACACTGGCACCCTCAATTTGTCAATAAATATACTTGACACCAGTCGAACCAGCTTGAATGTGGCAACCGCCAAATTGAAGATATTCTAATTCTAGATGTCGCTATCGAATATGGTTCGAATCGCTCATCTGTTTCCGGAGATATGCACGGGACAAGCTCCGGTGAACATGGAATATGGAAAAGAAAGGAATTTGATATTAGTCAAATCTATCATGCGGCACCTCAAACCACACCACAATTCAATTTATAGTTCGATGGAATCTAGGTCCTAGTTTCGAGCTTACCACCTTTCACAAAACGTGATTCTGTTATGGAGACCTGGGGATTCCAAAGTCTTGGAAGCACTTTTGACAGAAACTCCATCAGCGATAGCCTCTTTTGCAAGGGTGAGGTTCTTCTGGGACCCACCCTCACAATTCGATTTCATTGGAGGCTGCGCGACATCTGAAATAGATGGAAAATATGTTCCAATAACCTTCAACTAACTGGAAATCATGATTTAACTTAACTCAACTCGAATCTCAGTGATAGTTAACAATCCAGGGAACAAACTGTAGAACAACGAAAAAGGATTTGAAACCTTGTTCAAGAATAAAAGCCTAAATTCCACTACCGAGAAATTACAGCCGGTTGCACGTCATAGGCACTCGCATTTGTCTGCATTAATATTTAAATACTGGACGAATCACGGTGGGTTGAACTTGATTTAAAACGTCTAAAATAATAAATACTAACATGTAAAAAACACAATGTGTTGAAAAACATAGTTAATTAGAGTTTTCTAGTGAAACTCAAGGGGTACCGGTCTTACCTCCAGTTCCCCTACTCCACGTAATATAAAATTATCATGTGACACAGCTTTCAATATATTCACAGAATTTGCAAAAACTAGGGTTGCTCTCTGAGACACGACCACATAATTGACGTTGGATTACGTTAGGCTATTTGTATAAAATTGATTTTGATTTTGATTGATTTAATTTACTTGAAACATTACATTTCAAAAATATTTTCGGTTATTACTCAACCTAGGTTCCATGAGAAATCATGTTTATAATGATTCCGAGAAAAAAAAAGTCACAGGAGGGTTGTGTCCAAGACACGACCGCATAGTTGACGTAGGATTACGTTAGGCTATCTGTTGATTTTGGATATGTTTGAAGAATTACATCGTCAAACTCTTTGATAATGATTTTGTGTCCCTGAAAAGGGCCGTTTTGTTTGTTTGTTGGGCAGTGTTTACCGAGGGATGGCGACAAGAGGATGGTAAACAGTCGTTGGATGATGCATATCAGTTGAAAGATACCGAAGTGGAACGAGATATGATGAAAACCACCCTCTGTGATCCTAGACGAGATACCTTCTGTGTTATATATGGATGAAATAAAAAAAAACTCACCAATGTAATATAAGATAACTATCAATACCGAATATAATTATCAATTTATCTCATCAGTAAAAACATGTTACATTAATATAGAGAAAACATATTTGAAATGGAAAAGGTATTTTAATTTTTTATTTTTTTTACTTTCTGAGGGTTTATTCAACCCAATGCGAATTTGATTTGGACTAACAGCACCTAATACTATATGTAGAACATATGTAATATCACTTTTCTAATATTTCTTCATTTTCCAATTTTTCTCTCCGTATAAACTTTCCTTGGGTGAAAATTAACACAAAAAAAACAGACAGCTTTAACCAAACGACCCGTTCTCGAGTGAGAAGACACCTTGGTTTGTATTTATGAAAATTGAAATAAATCGTTTCATATATCAATTTTTTACACAACTGCTACCATATACAATTTTACACTTACACTTGTGCTGAATGTCTCACAATACACGATCGGTCATTGATATCAAATTTCACGAAGCAACCAACATGAAAGTTCCAAATTTAAATTTTATTTGCTGGAATTAATCGTTTTACTCACCTTACTTACAATATAAAAATGACCCCGACTTGCTTATATTTGCAATGCCGATTTTCCCCGGGCACCTTGGTTTTAATGTCTCTGTTAGGGAACACATTTCAGTAGGAACAAAATCTCCCCCTACTTTCATGTATTTGCAATGTCGATTTCCCCCAGGCAGCTTAGTGTTGATGTCTCTGTTAGGGACCTGCTGCATGTGTCGTCAATCTCGACCAATGCAAATATTTGACTTATCGGGGAACGAAAGAAGCGAAGCAGGCGAAAAAGAAATGACGTCAATTTCGACCAATCAGTACCGTTTGGATAGGGTTGAGATTTTTCAATTGTTCGATAGTTAATTACATGATATATATTATTTTATTCAAAGTGAAAAATTGTTATAGAGTGCCGCAATGTTTTGATGTAAAAATCTCATCAATCCGTCATGAAATGACTGAGCAATAAGCGTTTGAAATTGGACATTTTTCACGATGCGATCGATATTCGTTTTTCAATTTGTACCCCAATATGTTCCCGAAAGACGTAATCCTACGTCAAAAATTCAATTTTCACAAACGACACGGTAATCATTGTCACAATGACACGTCACTAGGGTGGATGTATGGAAAAAAATCATCATCGAATTTAAAGAACCGACCGTATACATTTTTTCATTTGCCCAAAAAATGACCTGTGCATGTTTTCAGCTCAATTGGACATAATCTGGGGGTGCCTCAAAGCGCTCAAAGATTTGATTCTTTGACTCCCCGAAAATCGACCGGAAAAACGACCGAGCGCCAAAAAAATATTTTTGACCAAAAATAAAGACTATAACTGATTTGGTAAATCTAGTATTTTTTGTCCAAAAATAGTTTTTTGAGATAACAGTAAATCTCGACGTTTCAAGTAAATTTGAAGACATTTGGCATAAAAAAAAATTAATATCCTGATTTCATGTACTAAATCATGCCCGAATGAGCTGAAATTTTGCACACGCAATAGGCCAAACAATCGATTGAAAGTAACGAAAAAAAATTTTTCAATTTGCTTCCACACTAGAAAAAAAATTGTTTACCTAATTCATAAATCATCCTAGCTTTCTCCTGAGTTTTTCTGATAAACAGAAAGTATATAATGTGTAATATCATGAATTGAAAACAAAATACATGAAATTGCAAATTTACTGCTTTCCTTTAAAATTCTGAAAATCTCATTTGATTGCAATGATAAAACCAAACCGAATTTCAAATTGAAAATTGAGCATACATTAACACTAGACTTACCAGCTATTTGAATATACCTATTTATAACAAAACCAGTCAAAATAACTGGTGCATAAGAAAAGAAAGCTTGTTGTGGTATACAGACTTTATTCACTTTTAAAAAATGACAAAAAAAAGTTTATCAATATTAACTGTAATGGACAAATGAATTTATAGACATTGTCAAATAACTAAACACTTAATTCTTTGCAATTGGTTCCTCACAATTTCTACATATCCACTTTTTGCTGTGTGTACGCTTTCCGCCTGAACTTTTTTTGCATTTATTGCAAATATTTGTAGTGTTATTGTTATTGTAATATCATTTTGGTAAATCTAGTTACCAAAGTTACCAAAGTAAGCCACACGTCACATGCATTTTGCTTGTGAATGACAAATTCTTTTTTTTTTCAGTATCCCAATCGCCCTCGTTACATTCTTCCGTTCCGTCCAAATGGTTGCCTTTATTTATATGTTGTATATTTTTAGTGCATTTTACACGTTGAGTACCACGCGGTTTTATAGCGACTTTCCCGTCAGGCCACGCAGTGATATCGTAGAACAGTAATGCGAAGCGCAATACAGGAAAATTATAATTTACTCGATGGAAAGTTTTGAATGTATTAGGGCCATCGTTTCTTATCGTAAGACATAAATTTGAACAAAAACAGGTAAAAACGCTATAAAAATTCAAATAACAGTAGTGTTACTACTAGTCAAAACACTAGCAGTTTCAAATAATGGTCAGCAAGTTAAAGATGGCATTCAGTATTCCGTAGCGAATTGCTCATTCTCGATTACAGCAGATACACTATCAGCACTTTGTGGGATAGCTTCCCATGCATTTTTGAATTTACTTAAACAATTGGTCCTGATTACGCACTTCTTCGCGATCGATGCTTCAATCCACGATCTTCCATCGATCGATTGATCATCTGGTTAAGATCAGGAGATTGTGGCCCCAGTCCATCATCGCAATCTGATTGTCGTTGAACCATTGTTTGACCACTTTGGCAGTATGTTTAGGGTCGTTATCTTGTTGGACTACCCACTTTTTTGGGATATTCCTTTCGACATAGGGTATAGTGTATCCCGGACCGAAAATAATTTTACTTCCATTTTTACACTCATATCATTATCATTTTTTATACGGTCGTCCTGAGCCGTACTTGCTCTGCGCGGTCGTCCCGATCCGCAAACAGTTTTACTTCCATTTTCACACAGCACGGTCATCCCGATCCACACTCTTATCATTATCATTTTTTTATTCGGTCGTCCTGAACCATACATGTTCTGCGCGGTCATCCAGATCCGCAAATAGTTTTACTTCCATTTTCACGCAGTACGGTCGTCCTGAGCGGTACTTGTTCTGTGCGATCGTCCCAATACTCAAATAATTTTACTTCCGTTTTTACACAGCACGGTCATCCCGAGCCACACTCTTATCATTGTCTTTTTTTCGTACGGTCATCCCGATCCATTATATTTATTTTGCTTTTGTACCCATAAGGTCGCCTCGATCTGTACTTGTTATAAAAGACTAGCTGTACCGTGCCACGCTTTGCTGTGGCACATTGTGGTTGCATGGTTGAGTTGAATTTTTCATTTTTTTATGTTGTAACAACAATCCTAGACGTGTTTGGTTGTTTTGTATATTGTATCATAGTTTGAGCTCAATCGATTCCGTGCTTTCGAGAACAGAACATTTTAAATCACTTCGAAACACAATTTCAGTTCACGATTTTGTCAAACATGTGAGAAAAAGATGTTTCCATCACATAGAACACATATTCATTTAACTGAATAGTCGATTTTCATTAGAAGCTCAATTTCAGAAACGCACTCTGGTCATATATAAAATCATTTTTTCTTTAAATTTTCCCCCTTTTTTTCTGCCGTAACAACACTCCTTGAAGTGGATTGTATATTGTGTCCAACTTTGAGCTCAATCGGTTCCGTACGTTTCGAGGTTTTGACGCGTACACAAACGAACAGAACTTTTTTATATATATAGTGCTTTATCTATTTTTACCTTGCTGTATTTAGAAAAGTGGAACATATCGGTGTTAATAATTTGTTCGTTTTCCTTGTGCATCTTTAAAGTAACGCTCATTATTGATATATGACCCGTAATCTTGAGTTTCAATGCGTTTTCTAGAGACGAATGAACTGCAAAAGTTTGAAGTCTCTATAATACAATGCCTTCCTTCCTTCAATGCGTTACTGCGAAGTAAATACCTATATAAATACCTAATGCAATGGATTTAGAAGACTGATGTGCATCAGTACTTATTTTTTTAGCATAGAAACATAATTTAAAACAAATATTTTGTTTTGTTACCCTATAGTAACCGAAGTATTGAGCTGAATTATTTGAAAAAAATCGTTATTTCTGGCAACAAATTTCAATTTTACTATCATTCAAGTCAACCTGCAGTTTAACATACAGCCTTACAATTTCTGCCAACCATGATGTTTAATTTATACTTTTTCCAATCGTACCATTTACTTACTGAAAATCATCATGCCTCCCATGGTAGGATAGTTATGCTACTTGATCTTCTTTTTTAATTCCAATTCCAAGACTGTCTGGAGCCATGACAAATAAGAAAAATTAACAATAGTTGGGAAAAATCGAGCAAAATCGTGAAATATTTACCTTGTTATACAGGAGTACCAATCAAAAAGCACATTTCTTCTAAGTTCGAACTAATTTCAATTGGGTTTTCTTCTCTGCGAAGGAAATAAACAGTTGAAAAAGAAAATGTTTGCAAATGTTTTGAGCAACACGAACAAGATCTTGGCAACAAAACTCTACCACTGTGATCAATGAGGTACATATCGAGGTGGAGCAGTAGGCGAAGTATACAGTGACTAAACCCCGTAATCGTACTCCACCATGCAGATCTTCTTTCCCTTCTTTTGAAAGTCGAAAACGAGCTTTCGGAACATTCTATTTAGATAAAGTTATAGTGTCATATGAGAGTTAAAAGGTTTGCTATCTGTTTTCAGAATAATGGTTTTTATTTCTCTAAAAATGGCGAATGCATATGCTAATGTATGGAAATTGACTCAAACTCATATTCGTACGCTGGTTGAAATCTCAACTCGATTTCGAAGGCGTTGGCCAACTTCCGAATTCCATCATTAGTATGGTACCCCTTGCTCATCTCCAGCTGTCTTTAGCCTTATCTACGAGTTTTTTGGTGTATTCGGAAGGAATATTTATAAATTTTTTCATCAAGTGGTTTTTGAAATCGTTATTTTAAGAAATTTAATGGTTTTTTAATTTCCTACACATATAACTTCCTCAGTTTTTTACTGGGATTGATGTCGGAAGATTGTAGAGGAATATCAATAACTTTTGAGCAATTCTAATGGAACCATGTACGAATTTTATGTCTTGTGCTCTGGGTCATTGTCTTGGCAAAACTTGAATCCTCGATTCCATCACATTTTGTTGACACTTTGCTTCATATTCTCCTTCAGGATGTTCATGTAAACGTTCTGATGCAATACACCATCGATGAAAACCATCGTTCTGAAAACAGATAGCAAACCTTTTAACTCTCATATGACACTATTACTTTCTCTAAATAGAATGTTCCGAAAGCTTATTTTCGATTTTCAAAACAAGGGAAGAGATCTGTCTGGTGGAGTATGATTACGGGTTTGAGACACTGTATTTGTATTGGCAAGCAAAATATGGTGTCGTAATTATTTGCATTATATGTGAAGTTTATACGGAACTCGCCGTTTCGTGACGATTTGAGCCAAATTTCTCCTAAAATCTTACAACTGTTTGTTTGTTTGACCGTTGTATTGTTACTCATTTCCATTATTTATGTGGTGAAAAGGACCAGAGAGCAAACGTATGCTTAGTCCTCGAAAGCAGTAATATTTTCGATGAAATGGTGCTTAATTGAAGACTATTTTCCCACATCCCACACCGACACTGAAAGCCTTAGAAATATCAATATGGTAGCCTCAAAATAATGAAAGTTCGTATGTTTCTATAGCCGTGGGGAAGTAAAAATGTCGTACTAACAAATCACTTTTGTTCGTTTTTTTTCTTCGTGATTTCACAAATATCCACTGCACGCTGCTACTCTATACTCAAAATCAGCAAGAACTCAAATGAAATATATGTTTTCCATTGATAAAACCCTTACTGAAATTAGAATTGTAGTAGGCAATTAGATATAAACACAAATATCACGATGTAAAAAATAGTTATGTCAGCGCATGCTATGTCGCTCGTGACTCCGTCATCTTCATTTACCAATGTATTTCATCAAATGCAGATTTCAGTTGCAAATGTTTTGTCCAATGCTGTATGTATAAAAAAAAAAACAATCAGTTGACATCTTTATATTATACTTGTCGCAAACTCATTCCGACACAGGAAATGTCTTACATAGAATCCATTCGAAAGCTAAGAAATTTTCGCCTAAACAGTTGAATAAAATTGTGGAAAAAAAATAAATTTGTAGTTTCTTTAGTTTGTCCTTCACAATCGACCAATATTCCTCAATCGGGCATCCGGATCAGGGTAATGGGCGGATTCCACTCATTTAGAACCAAAGTGACGCCATTGCCGTTGTATCACTGTTTGATGGGATTTCAGGTCGAACTTGAATACCCCACCCTACTCTGAGCACACTACTTTTGATAAAATTTCCTGGTCCATAGTTCCAGAAGTTACGAAATTGTTGATTTATAGTTTGCCGCCGAACATTACATGCTAAATGAGGAACTTTTCTTCGAAAACTTCGGTCTCTTTTCCATCTTGTGATCTTCTGGGGTACTCTACCGATCGAACGAGATATAAAAAAAACAGGAAGTGGGTTATATCTATGGTATAACCGCAAGGGTGACGTAGGACTATCGTTGATTTAGAGATCATTTGTTTGAAGTTGAATCTAAATCAAATTCTGAATGAATGAATAAATGAATATTTGGGGGAATTCGGAAACGAGAGCGTTACGTTGGAGGCACAAGGTTTTATGCATCCAATATAGGATACGAAAAACCTTGTTCTGAACAATAATCTTCAGAAGCTAACCTGCTAACTGTACTTGATTGACAAATCACAAACCCAAATGTATTATATGGATATTTTATGGATAGAAAACATTAAAATAAACTCTTTCACATGAATGTATTTTTAAATTCCCAGAGGAACTGGCAGATTATTTTCCAGCAATGATTAGATCTTTCCGGAACTTTCTCGATGCTGAATGGCATCCAAACGGAAAGAATTTCGCGCGTGTATGTGTGTGTAGCGATGTCTTCCCGGGGAACCGTTTGTGGCATCATTCTCCTCTTGATGGATTCCCTTCTGGCCTAAGGTGCACAAACAGGCTCTTGGTGACACCGTTCATCCGCGCTTTCATGATAAACGAAGAGATTCACAACAACAGCGACAACATGCTCCAATCGCTGTTCAATTAGAACTGAGTGGATTTCCGAGCGGCGCTCGCTTATATACCGATTGGTGATTTCAATAGCCTGTTTTGAAAACAATTTTAAGACTATTGAAACAAGTTTTTGGATCAAAAAGTAACAAGTATAGAACGCGTAGATATTTTATCTTTCGAATGAAGTGTTTATCATACCATTTCGTTCAGTTGTTTAGGAGCTATTAACGCTCAAAATCTCAGTCTCCGGCGTAACGCTTTCGTTTTCGAAACTTTGATTTTACACCCCGGTATAGAAATGAAAGACGTAGTCCTACGTCTAAATAAAAATAATTAAGTTTTTGTTTTGCCTTGCGACGTCTTCCTTCCGAAGACGCCAATATGTAAATGTAAATAAAACGGTAAATAAACCAACAAATGCCTACTGTGATGATGGGCCCCATCATAGAAATCGATTCCATAAGAATTTTGCTCGTTAGCTCTATTTTACTATTATAGATATCGAGCATGTCGATAGCATCAACCGAGTAATAGCTATCGTTGCTACTGCTATACTTTTTCGAGTTGTTTGGTTTGGGTGTTGCATATCTTCAGAAAATTATTTTATTTCGGTTTGCGTCCTTGATGTTTGCCTTTGGGAAACAATTCAGAAACGCTCGAAAATATGCAATTGCAACCCATGAAATTCAAGCTCGGTAAGGTATTATCTCTATCACCAAAATACGAAATTTTGCTCGGTGTGATAGTGATAGTGATTGTATCGACATTTCGATTCGATTTATATAATAGGGCCCTATATAAAGGCTGTCCACGTTAAATTTCGGACACTTTTCTTTCAGTGTAGTTTATGAAATACTTCACTAATCAATGAAATATTTCACTTACATGACAGCTGAAACCCTCCGTTTTATTTCGTTGTCCAACATGTTTACATTATTCTTCAGTTTGGTAAAATGGCGTCGAATCAAGTGGAAGTACGCAAACGCATTTTACGCGAACGGCCGCAAAATCCAACACTGTCGGTACGCGATCTCGCCAAAAAGCTAAAACTGCCGAAGAGTACCGTGTTTAGTGTGTGCAAATCGTTTGAACAGCGCTTAACTGTGGATCGGAAGGTTGGAAGCGGAACAAATCGAAAAGTATGCTCCCGACAGATGGACGAAAGGTGGTTGTCATTATTGAGCAACATCCCAACCTTTCAGTTAGAAATGTGGCTCGAAAGGTTGGAAAATCAAAATCATATGTACAAAAAGTGAAGCAGAGACATGGACTGAAGGCGTACAAAGTGTAAAAGGTGCCCAATCGTGATGATAAGCAAAATTTCACTGCAAAAAGCCGTGCTAAGGTGCTCTACACTCAGTTTTTGCAAAAATGTTCATGCACCATAATGGACGATGAAACTTATGTTCTCGAAGAATTCAAAAAGCTTCCGGGTCTCGCTTTTTATACTGCAATGCGAAGGAATGCCGTAGCCGAGTGTTTCCGAACCAAGAAGCAGTCTTAATACCCCAAAAAGTACTTGGTTTGGCAGACCATATGCAGTGGTGGCCGAAAATCCAAATCTTTCGTCTCCACCGGCACTGTCAACAAAGATGTCTACGAGAAGAAATGTCTCCAGAAGCGGTTGCTACCATTCATAAGAAGCCCCGACTCTCCAGCGTTGTTTTGGCCAGACTTGGCCTCTTGTCACTATGCAAAATCCATCCTGGAATGGTATAATGCACATGAGGTCAAATATTGCAAATTGCAAATACATGCAATTCGCGGACATTTTTCTTCCGACTGAAATGTGTTTCCCTATCACAGACTTCGAATCCATGGAGTGTGGGGAAATTGGTATTGCAAATACATGCAATTCGGGGGCATTTTTGTTCCGACTGAAATGTGTTTGTCTAACACAGACTTCAAAACCAAGATGTCATCATACCAAACGTAAATGGATTGTCATTAAATTTACTTGTAACGAAGAACATAATCCATCCAAATGCGTGGATTGACCTCACATGATATGATACAATCGTTTTACTTACAAGGCAAATATATTCAATTCAATTGAATTCGGAAATTGTTTCATTCAATCAAAAATTAAATCAATTCAAACAAATGATTGCTAAGCTAAGGTAGGCCCACGTCAACCTTGCGGTGATATCATAGATACAACCCACCCACTTTTTTTGTTTTACTGGCATCATCTTGGTGTCCGAAATTTAACGTGGACAGGCTTTACATTAACACTCCTATACTCGCGCATTGGTATGTCAGACCGAGAAATCAATAATTCGTCCATTTCTCAGAAAATATCAACACTACGGCTTTGCGATTCTCTCTAGCTTCGTTATTCGTCGTTCGTCACCGTTTAGCGTATCGCATGTGTTGGTATAAACGAGACGTGTGTTTTTTTACACTTTCGGTCTGATACACCGACGCGAGTATAGGAGTAATTTTTTCGGACAAGTGACTTTTTTCATATTCTAGAATACTGTTGAATGAAATGTATAAATTAATGTTAGTGGCGCGGAATAATTATTGAATATAATGCATATGATCATTACCGGACTATTCTTATTTGATTGCAGTCCCTTTTGTAACAGGATTGGACTGATCCATATATTAACTATTCGTTGATATATTCGTCGTTAGATTCATACGTTCAAAAGCAAAATATAAATGTTTGACTTTCGTATAGTTATTCGCAAAATATAATGGTCATACATATCCACACAAGTGAAAGGATTTCACTTGTGGAAGAATTGTAAACAGTAAACTATAAACTACTCAGTGGCTTATGGTAATTTTTAACAATTATAGTTTCGGGGATATTTTTTTATAATGAACAATATCGACAAGAAAACAAGAAAATGAAAAGGAAGTTCCTAGAAACCCTTTTATATCATCTTTTTATGCCCCATCTAAAAAAAGGATTTAATTCTTAGTTTACCAGAGACAAAGAATATTAGAAATATGCAAACTTTATATTCCAGAACCTTTATCATCTGTTAATTATCTAGAAGGTCGTTATACATTCTTCTCTTCGATAAAATACCCGAAAACACGCAACAACTACATGAAATGTAAAAAATAAGCTTATTTCGATCATGCAGTTATGCTATGTTCTGATTCTTACTCCAATGAAACCACAATCGATTAATACGTTTTTATGTGATTGTATAGCTGTTATACTTCCATGAATTGTATTCAGTTGCTTACTTTGAATTAATAACAGTGAAAAATTCGAATTTCGTTATTTGTGTTGGAGTATCAAAAATTGCTCTGTTTTGAGGAGGCTAAATTAGATGACTATCAAAACATAATAAAGACGAAGAAAACATATTTTTTGGAGTATTTTCATTCAATCGTACCCTCTTCTTCGAATAAATGCCAATAAAGCCTGCAAAATACACAATGACAACATTACAGAGAAGTTCAACTTTCGGTCTGTGACACCGTGCGCGAGTATACGTGTTATGATTTTGCACGCGAGTACAGGAGGGTTAAAAAACATACGTTAGTGCGAATCATAAACCGAAACGAAAGTTCTAGAAACGTTCCATATTATAATTGTTCATGTGATGAAATCGGAATCGAGTATAACATGTTTTCAGAACGGATAGTTTGAGAGAAAATATAGAAGAGTAAGAATATGATTGATAAAATAAATGACAAAGAAAGAGGGAAAAACAAGATAAAGAAGAAGCGAGAAAATGGGGTTTAATATTTGGTGAAAAATAAAACACCGAAAAATGTTTGGATGTAGTTTTCCAATATTCCAAATACATGGCAAATTTCTCAATAAGTCAAACGAACAAAGCAAAAATAGATTAATTCACAAAAATTTTAGGAGTGAGAAAACAATAAGAGAAAATTTTTTACAATCGTGAATGCTTTTTAATAAGTTATTCATCAATAATGTACCAAGCAAAACAGATCCGAAGACAATGTCCGAAGAAATACACACAGAAAACTGATAACTCGATCAATCGATCCGAATCGAACGTTATCTCTGTCTTTTGGTCAATGGAGAATAGATTTAATTTACTCATTAAATTTCATTAACATTCACCTCACTGTATAAATGTCCGATTAGAAATTTGATATGTAGATTTTGAAGTCAGGTTTTTTGGACCATTGAATTCTTTTGAGGATCTGAATTCAAATCATTATCCAATTTATTGTTATATCATATTGTTATTTGTGAGAGAAAGTGAATAACAGCAATGGACTGTTTAGTTCTCTAACACTCCATCTATTTTGAAGACTAGGTACAACGTTATGCTTGATTTTTTAACTCTATATTTTGCCCATGTTTCGAAACGTCTTCAAACAACTTGTGCTTTCAACAATCGGAAATACTAATCCGAACAATTCAAAAAAGACCAATGAAAAAAGTTTTCACTTTCCGAAACAACTGCGCACAACATCAACCTGTCGGTTCGATTAAGTAGAAAGTGTGCGAAGGAGAAACGATTTCTCAAAAATACTTCTAACCGTAAATTGAACGATTTCACCGTGCACTAAAAATCCATTAATCACAACCGCCAACAGCAGCGGGGCAGTTAGCGGAAAAAGATTCAACACGGGCTGCCAAATCTACCCCCGATACCGAGCCCCCCTCAACTGTATCATTCTGGCCGTTCGAAAATTGAGGGTTTAACTGCACTCTGAATAGAGAATTTATGATGCCGTTGCTCAAATCCAAACCTATTAATTTGATATCAAATATGTAGGAAAAACATCATTTGTTGATTGATTTATTTATTTTCAATTTTCCTCTCTCTCTCTCTCTCTAATCACAGTGCTGAACGTGGCCGCAGGCAAGGCTCCGATGCAGATCTCGACGGATGCCTCCGGCATCCCCCAGAAGGCGATCGACGGATCGTCGTCGTCTTTTTTCTCGCCGGACACCTGCTCGCTAACCAAGCCGGAACGAGTGCCCTGGTGGTACGTGAATCTCCTGGAGCCCTACATGGTGCAGCTGGTTCGGCTGGACTTTGGCAAGTCCTGCTGCGGTAAGTGTTTAGAACTTAGCCGTGGAGTACATGTATGCGTTACAGGGTGGGAAAATAACTATTGCCGGAGCTCGCGCCAATTCAGTGGAAAACAACTGCTCTGTGCTGAGGCTGCAAAATCTCCTCTCTCTCTTCGCCCGGCGAAGAAATTAGCTATGCCTGTTTGTCTGTATGGTGGCGCTCATATGGCGAAGTGAAAGTCGGTGTGGGTCTTTACAAACCCGAGTGGTGGTGGTCTCCGAAGCCGTCCGGCAGCATAAGGTGAATGGGACCGGTCGTATGCTGTGCCTCCGAATAATTTGCTTAACACACAACAAAGCTCGCAACCATCTTGCCGACGAAAGGTCTTGGGGTGAATGTCGAGATTAACTAGTTGGAAAGTGTAATTTTTGAAACTTGAACTTGCACGCAGCCATCGGCTGCGGAGGGGACGACAGCGAGGGGTCCGACTGGGAGGAGTCGGTGTCGTTGACCGCACGGATGAAAAGTATTGTTTACCGCGAATCGCTCTGCCAGAGAGCTTTGTTTGTCGTAATTGAGTTTTCAAACAATACTTCTTCGCATGTTAAGCCTATTGATGCTCAAGTCAATTGCTATCTCGTCAAATAGTTCAGCTGTTTATGTAAATAATTGGTGAATTTCATCATACAGCATCGGACAAAACACTGCTCAGGCAAAACAAAGTGACAAAACTTTAAGAAACAAAAAATGGGTGGGTTATATCTTAGACATAACCGCAAGGTTGACGTGGGACTATCTTAGTTTAGTTAGTTAGGGACTTTAGTTTAGTAATCATTTATTTGTATTGAATAAATTTTTGATTGAATAAAATAATTCCCGAATTGAATTTAATTCAATATATTTGCTTTGTGAGTAAAAATATTGAACAAATGCCATGTAAGGTCAATTCATACATTGTGACAGATTATGTTCTTCATTACGAGTACATCAAATTACTGCCCTTTTACGTTTTGTATGATGCCTAGGAGTTATAAAATATGTCAACGGAAGAGTTATCAAACGATTATTGTATTTCACATTTCCCTCTGAAGTTTGTATCTCTCGTGTGTACGCACTTCTCGAATACGGAATTTACTTGATTTGATGAACTTTAGGCACTCATTTTCTATTTTGACATATTTGTGAGCGCATATTTTTTAATCAATAGGCATTCTCGCAGCAAATGGTTATCGACATTTTGCCTAATCTTCCAATGATATGCGTAGAAATTCAGATAGCAGAAGACATGCAGGCATATCCTTCAATGCAATCTTGAATAGTTGAGCCAAAACGTTGTGTAATCCGTGTTAGGAAAACACTTTCCGGAAAGCAAAAAAAAAACATGCGGGTGCAAATATATCAT
This sequence comes from Toxorhynchites rutilus septentrionalis, assembly GCF_029784135.1. Lineage (NCBI taxonomy): Eukaryota > Metazoa > Arthropoda > Insecta > Diptera > Culicidae > Toxorhynchites > Toxorhynchites rutilus. The sequence continues at coordinate 199,778,724 of NC_073744.1, forward strand.
ATTCATATACTATATTCCAGTCTGCACAAAGGCAAGCGAGTACAAAAGTATTCGCAATTTGCATTTATTTGCAAAGCCGATTTCCCCAGACACCTTGGTTTTGAAGTCTGTGCTAGGGAAACACATCTCAGTCGGAACAAAAATACCTCCAACTTGCATGTGTTTGGATTGCCGATTTCCCCCAGGCACCTTGCTTTTGAAATCTCTGTTAGGGAACACATTTCGGTGGGAACAAAAACTCCCCCTACTTTCAGGTATTTGCAATGCCGATTTCTCCAATGCTGCTTGGTTTTGAAGTCTATGTTAGGGAACACATCTCGGTGAGAACGAAAATCCCCCTACTTTCATGTATTTGCAATGCCGATTACTTCAAGGCTGCGTGGTTACGAAGTCTGTGTTGGGGAAACCGTAAATCAGACCAATCAAAACGAGGCAGTTAGGGCGTTTAGATAACGCTTAACATTTCACAGTTATTCAACTGTTTATCTAATGAAAAATAACATTTTTTTAATTGCGATAGATGCGTAGAAATATTCCCTATCAATTAATCCAAGCATCTTTCCGATTCAGTAAAAAATGTTAGAGGAATAAGCATTCGAAATCTTTCATTTTTTCCTGCATGTTCTGTGTTTAGGTTTCCATTTTACCCCCCATATATTCCGGTTAGACGTAGTCCCACGTCAATAATCCAATGCAGTGCTTCAATCCATTTATAATCATTTATTTTCACCACCGAGAAACAAACAATTTTCTGCAAAAATTGGTCGAAACTACTTTCGAAACAGCCGAAACGAGGAACTGGTCCTAAATTTTGTCGCGTCATTTTAGTTGTTAAGTATGCTTAAAACGAATTTTTTAATGAATGACTATTGTTTTACCTACAGATATTATAAATTTCTTCGAATAATGAAAATTTATTATTATAAATGAATTGAAGCACTGCATTGGATTTTAAATTCGTCACTTGTTTTTTTTTTTGCTTGAGCAGTGTTCTTAAAGTTTTGTCCGACACTGTATATGGTGGATGTGGTCTCACAAGGCAAAACATTAGAAATTATTCACATGCGACGATGTGTTATGTCACTTCAATATGGATCACAGCAGGCTTTGGAATCCATCTGAGTTGTTTTTTGAATATCAAAGCATCAAAGCTCAGTGGTAAATTTACCAGTAAGGAGTCCCGGAAAAAAAATCCCCCCGGAAAACAACTGCAAGAGAAACAACTACTCACAAAAAAGTGTAAGGTCACAAGTAGGCTAGAAAAATTCTGACACGGTAAAACATCATGGGTAATACGGTAATACTGTAATACAGTAATACCGTGCGCTACTATACGAGTTGTGATTGATAGCGCATAAACCGGGCTATCTGCGGTTGGAACGGTTCTGGCTAAGCACACTGTGGAAGATAAAAACGCACGATGTTGTAGTCCAAATTTTCTCTTTATATTTCACTTTGCATGTCTCTTTCACTTGGATGGTAGACAATGTCCTGGAAAAAAGGTAATGAAGATGGTAGAGTTTCGAGCGACATAGCATGCGCTGCCATAACTATTTCTCAAATAGTGACGTCAGTCGTTGTGTTTATCTTTGATTGCCCACCGCATCCATGTAAAATGCTATTTTCAGAAAGTAATTTATCAATATATATTTGTGAAATCACATCAAAGAAGACGGATAAAAGTGATATTTCCATGTGCAATTTTCACTCTCCCACGTTCATAGAAACAAAAGATGTTTCATTATTTTAACGTTATGAAGTGTATGTTTCGAAGGCTCTCAGTGTCAGTGTGTATGCTGTGAGAGAATAATCGCCAATTAATCAAAATTTCACCGAAAATATTATTGATTTCAAGAACTGAGCATACGATTGCTCTCTGGACCTTTTTACCACATAAATAATCGAAATAAGTCACGATACAATTGTCATCTGTTAAAAAACAAACAGTTGAATGATTTCATGAGAATTTTAGCTCACATTATCATGCAACCGTGGGAACTTTCAACATTGTTTTGTTTTTCCATATACATTGCATATTGAACGCAAATAATTACGACACGATATTTTGCTTGCCAATACAGATATAGGGCCCTATTCCATAAAACGAGACGAGCAATTCGTCTCGTCTCGTCTCGGCTTCAGTCACTGTCGAGACGAGCAAAATATCCCATTCCAGTACACGAGTTTCATTGAAACGTTTTATTTGGTAGACTGGAGAGACAGTTTTTCTCGGTATGATCAGTGATGTCAGATGAGAAGACAAGTTTTTGTTTTGAGAAAAACAACAAACAGTTTTAAAATTGTTCAATCGATACTCTTTTCTCAGTGCCAACATATTTAAAAAACATAACAAAAAGGAATAAGTTTCATATATCTTTAGGTTTCATTGATATTTTTCCTCGAACATATGGTTTCATCACTCAGACGTTTTTTTTTATTATGGATTTATTGGGGGCAATATTTGTTCACCTAATCAACGATTTATCAAGAAAAATTTTGAATCTATATATATATATATATATATATATATATATATATATATATATATATATATATATATATATATATATATATATATATATATATATATATATATATATATATATATATATATATATATATATATATATATATATATATATATATATATATATATATATATATATATATATATATATATATATATATATATATATATATATATATATATATATATATATATGCATTTCCAATAAAGTAGTTTTTTTGAATTACTCATTTTCGTTCAATATGTGAAGGCCTTTTTCGTGCCGTGTTAATATATTCAAAACAGTCATCTAGCATCCCTGGATATGAGTTCAATGTTTACATTTGGTTGTGTTGTTTGGAAGAAGCCCATTTGAAAATATGTAAAATCTTGCAATTACTGAATTGAATTTGATGGTTGCAGTTGAAAACATACATTGCTTATGCAATACTAGTTTAGCTGTAAAACAATTTTTGAATATAAAGGCGGAGCAGAAGAATACCGTTGCTTTCAATGAACAAGGTGAACAAACACATCAAACAAACTAGACGATTCGACTGACTCATCGACGAGTGCGGCCAAACTGTCGTCGAGCCGGACGAGCTACTCGTCTGTTTTTATTCGAGCTCGGCTTCTGGAATATAAAAACAAACGAGACGAGCGCTCGTCTGCTCGTCTCGTTTTCTGAAATAGGGCCCATAATTTACCTACTGCTCCACCTCTATATGTACCTCATTGGATGGTAGAGGTAAAAACTGGCAAAGATGAATGTTCTATTCTGCGTTACTTTTGCGTTTTCCAGAAAGTTGGTGGGGTGTTCATCCTGTCGGCTACGATCGGCTCGCTCGGGTGTTGTTCGTTGTTATGTTGTTACACCATTCATCTCGCTCTCGCACTTCGCGTGTAAAGGTTGGTTTAGAGTTCCCGTGAACGTGAACGCGGACAAACACTTTTCTGTGAATAATTCATCAGTTCATGCATAAAACGTGAGGAAAACATCTTGAAACGATAGGAAGAAGCATTTTCTAGTTGAAAAACATGTTTACACATATTGATAAAAGTGGATTAATTCAATATTTCTCAACGATTCTGAATTTCCACCGTGGAATCGAGATGTCGAAATCAACGGAAGATCGACAGAAGTTCGGGAAGCTAACATTATTGAAGATGTCTGCTGATGGTTTTATTTCTTGAGAATTGAAATGATAGTACAGATCCACGGTTCTCGACCGTTGGTTCAATTCGAGAAGCTTGTTACAATCTTCAAATACTAATGGGTTCATGATTTCGCTTCGGATTAGGAAGCGATATGACAGTTCCCAAAACCGAACCCGCAATTGTTTTTTGAGTTGTTTGTGTATTCATTGTGCTAAAATATAATAATTTCAGCTGTCCAGTTTCTATAAGACCACTTCAAAATTCATAAGTACAGTCAAAGCACTCTATAACGACAATCTTTATAGCGACAAATCTCTCTATAACGACATGTTTGAGAGTCCCTTCAAAATCGCATACAAATTCTTTTCTTTATTGCGACATTTCTCTATAACGACCTTCCCTATACTGCCCATGTTTGTATAGGAGACGTAAGCAACAAAATGAACAAAATCAACTTTTTCGTCGTTTTGCGTTCTACGCAATGTAATACATCTGCTCAACATGCAAACAAACATTTTTTGTTCGAAAACATTTGAGCAATTTTGAATAAAACGATTCCGAAAAATCACTGTTTGTCCGTATAAAGGCGTAGTTCCATACAGCCTTCATACATCGTTCGAAACTCAACAATTATAATGACTATGCGCTAGAAGCTAAATCTACATTTCAATCAAATTCTTTGTAGAGTCCAAACATGCCGTCACGATAGTGTCTTATTACTTAGTGTATCCTAACAGATGAATATAAGAAACAATTGAAACACTGATCATATAATTACTATTTTCTGTACACTGCACTGCGATGAACAAAGGAGAGCAATTGTGTTTTTTAATGTTATAACTACCTAAATGTCTGCGCTTGAATCTTCAAGTAGATAATGAAACAATCAGATCAGTAGTAAAATTAAAATATAATTGGTTCTTAGCTTTATAACTCCTCGGATTTGACATCGACTTATTCCACATACTCAGCATTATTCATACCGTTGGTGTTAGTCACTCCACCATCTTTATGCGATTGATCGTGACATCGGTAAACCATGTTGCTAAAATTACCAACATTGCAGATTGTCTTACAAATTGAATAATTGAAGAAACACGAACCTGCTGTTCTTATCATATCCCAGAGTGTTCAGGAAAAAAGTACTATTCTAGACTCGCAACAAATCCAGAGCACCTTTTCCAGACATTTCACTAAATTTTTTCCAAACCTTTTTGATTTTATTCGATAACAACTGAAACTACCGATGGAGACTATTATCAGAAATGTAAATACTAACGCAACCGACAGAGCAACCTGGTGATTACGTCTAGCTATGCGAACAAATGTTCATTGAAACGATTGATTGTCCGCATAAATAGACGTAAGTGTTTCCCAAATGGAGAAAATATGTTTTAATCCGCAAAATCTCAAATTTTGCCGATAATATCCTTCAACTGGACAGATTATTTCATTGAAAATTTTCATGGTTACGCTAGTAGGCAAAAAAACAACAAAATTTCCCAACAACAACATTCAATGTGCCGCACAATGCGAATTCATTCATCATCAAAAATATGGACTAGAGTCGTGAAAAGGGTAAGAATAATGGCTTCAATGCTGTTCAATTGGTATATTTTGTCTGGCGATGAGATAAGAAAATCTATCATTCAGGGACTGATGGAGCATTCAACAATGAAACTATGAGCCCACCTTCTCAAAACCAGCAAGCAGGTGCTTTCCAGATTATCTATGCTGGTTTATTAACAACAACAAAAATCAATTACAAATTACCGGACGAATGAGCTGAATTTCATATTCATTATTTAATGTTTTTAGTTCCAAGATGGTTAGACATCAATTACTTTTGTTTCTGATATTATTTGATTTTTTTGCGTGAGCTTGGGTGTTTCTCTCCTTATAGCGACGTTTGAGCTCCCTATAACGACAATGTTTATAGCGACAATTCTCTATAACGACGGTCCCTTGCGATCTCGCTGTAGAGAGCTTTCACTGTATTATCAATAAAAAATTCAAAACAATCGGCTGATTTACATGTCAATAATTGGCAACCTTACCATCTCGATTGATAACCTGGAAAATTCGTGTTGGAATACTATTTACCAAATTTTGCTGAACGGATTTCTCGATACTTTTCCATGCTTCCGAGATTGCGACCTTGAGCTCTTCAATCGTGACGTACCGTTTTCCCTCAGTGTAGATTCTGCGTACAAGGATCCACCTTAGCTTTTTAAAAGCATTCAAGTCTGGAGAGCGAGCCCGCCAGCCCAAAAAAAAATAAGTTTTTGGACCTTAATCCATTGCTTAGTTTCCTTGCTGGTATGAATAGTAGCATTGTTTTGCTGGAAAGTGACGATATCCACGCAAAAACGATAGGAGAGAGGATTCCAGAGCATGTATGAAATCCTTGAATGATGTGAAAGCTATCTTGAGCTTTCCGGTTGCACAGAATCCCGTCCAAACCATGCACGAGTCTCCACCAAAATTCCTGGTTGAAAAATACTGTTCCTTCTTCCGTAAATCACGCCAGTACCGGTTGAAACCATCAGGACCATCCAAATTGAACTTTTTTGGTCAGTGACGATAACCCATACATTGAAAAACTTTTCGTTATGGTATATAGCAAAATGTATTATTTTGGAAACATTTTTTGTAACAACATATCATGTCCCACTGTGGGTTTATGTGAGCTTTGACCAAACTCAAACGTCTTCCGATGTGAGATGGTGTAGGATGAGGTTCCTTAACTTTCAGTGGAAAGTTCATCTGCCAACAGAAATGAAAATTCTTGTGGCAATATTCTTACTCCAATTGTTTTGATCATATAATATAAAACCCAAGCATTTATAGCAATTAAATCCAAAGCGTTAGGGTGGGTTTAGACTAGGGATATATTCATGTGAAGAAATATGATGAGATTTATAGAAATCGCATCAACCGTTTACACTAGCGTGAACTTCTATAATGAATATATTCATATTTTCGGTGAATTTATTCACCTAAAGTAGAACTGCATCCAACTTTAGTGATTTCTCACCAGTGAGAAATTCACAAGCGTTTACATATGCTGAATTTATACAAGTTATATATACCTCGAATAAGTTTATCATATTTATTCTCACCCGTTTACACCTATTTTCACGTGAATAAATCCATCTATAGCTATAGATCTCCCTAATGTAAACCCGCCATTAGACAGCCTGTCTACGAGATATAGATTTTGTGTTATACTTTCCAGCCATTCAGTTCTTTCCACCCATCTGTTCGTCGTAGACAATAACCGGTTGTTTTTGTTTATTTTTACAAATGTATGCATCCAACTAACTGAGAGACGGCGCCAGTGGTTGTATGGTTAGCGTAACAGCCTCACAATCCGATCGGCCTGGGTTCAATCCCAGCTGGCGTCGTTGAGATTTTCTGAGGCGAAAAATCTCTGGTTACGTCTTCCTTCGGAGCGGAAGTAAAAGAAGTTGGCCCGGCTCATGAGTTGTTGAGTCTGATAGGTAGGAACAGGTGGAGTCGCCTCCCTGATGTCGGTGATTGGCACTAAAGTGGCGGAAATAGGCCGACGAAAAATAAGCGAAGATAAAAAAAAAAAAAAACTAACTGAGAGTTCTTCTTTGTTCGGTTTGCTTTTGATAATTGTAAAACTATAATTATCTTATTTGTAAAACTGCATTGAAAAAAGTGCCAATTTGCCTTTCTTTTGTTTTGCAGGTCTGGGAAATTACATTCAATCGAATAGTTACTACTGATGTAGTTATTTTTGATAAAAATTTCGTTTGCTTATATTGAGTAACCTGCATTTTGCTTTTGTCAAAAATAGTTGCTCATAAACAATAACATTTCCAACTGGGTTGTAGCAGTTTTGGCTCTATTTTGTATGGGATATGAGAAGAAATTCTCAAGGCCGAAAATGTTAGGTTCGAATAAATCGCATAATTCCTGACAAACGATTTCTGTTCTTTGCTCGTCAGAAGTATAGAGAACCCCATTTCGAATTCCATAGATATGGAACGGTTAAATTTATTGTTCGATATGTACCAGTTAAGTATGAAATGGCATCTAAATCTCGGAGGAGCATCTCAGTATTTGAATCCGTAGAAGTTAGACTCCATTCTGATCCTTAGATTCGACCAACTTTTGATTTTGTGGACCCTCTTATATGATTCTAAATGCGTTAGTCAAATATTAACGGAATTGCACTTTTTCGCTTTCAGAAAATTGGATCCAACACACTGTTTATTTTTTTGGCACCAGGTAGAAACAAAACTTAGAAAGTGTAATTTATGAATTTTGGTAGGTTTAGTATTTTTATGTATGATGAACAGAATCGCCTGTCGCTTATTTTTTTACGCTCTCAAGCTACGAATTTGAATAACCGATCGAAATAGAAAATTAATGACAATCAGTGCAATACACATCGAACAAGACTATTAGATATTTGTACAACCCTCAGCTTCACATTTCAACACTTTCCGTCAAACTGTCTTTTTTCATTCAAAACCTGTTCCTTAACCTCACAATGAAAGATTCTTCGATTTCACTCGTTACAAAAAAAAACTCGTAAACAAAACTCCGCAGCGGTAACCGGACGTTTATTCAAGCCACGAAAAGAAAACAAAACCACCTGCCTCCTGTGGTGTAATCGTCGCCTACTATACTTTGCAAACGCCACCATTCTGACAGAAGACAACTTCCCGGGTAACGTAATTTCACGCTCTGATAATTGCGTCTCGAAAAAAAGTTCTCACAGTCAGTCGCAATCAATTTCCTGTTCCAGACCCCTTATCACAAAGTTTCCAAAACCCCTCAAAACGAAGTGCTTTCCCTTACCTGCCCCTCCTTCTTCTTGGGGTCATTCTTGGACGCTATCGTTTGATTACGACTCTCGTTGCCGATTCGATTCGCGCCGAGAGAAGCGGACGCAAATAGAAAGTGAAAGTTGCGCGAAGTTGAGAGAAAGAAAACAGCAGTTTCGCTTCGCGGAAAAAAGAAGGTACAGAAATTGGCAGTTCACCAGCCAGCTTATTATATAGCCCTACAGCGCGCTGGGTCCAGAGTGACGCAACCCGCGCACTCGCGCACGCTCTCTCGACTCGTAGATTCCGCGGCGATTATATAAATTCTGCCGGTGCTGACTCTGATTGCTGGTTTTGTTTTTGCTCTTCTGTTTCCACAGGCAATGGGAAACCCGCAACCATTGTGGTTCGCGTTGGTAACAATCGACCGGACCTGGGAACCAATCCGATCTGCAACCGCTTCACCGGTACGCTCGAGGAGGGTCAACCCCTGTTTCTGCCCTGTAACCCACCGATGCCGGGAGCGTTCGTGTCGGTCCATCTGGAGACCAACGCACCCAGCCAGCTGTCGATCTGCGAGGCGTTTGTGTACACCGACCAGGCGCTTCCGATCGAGCGCTGTCCGGCGTTCCGCGATATGCCACCCGGTGCATCGGCTTCGTACAACGGAAAGTGCTACATCTTCTACAACCGGCAGCCAACGGGTCTGCGCGATGCGCTGGCATTCTGTCGGTCCCGCGGGGGAACGCTGATCAACGAGAGCAACCCGGCGCTGCAGGGATTCATCAGCTGGGAACTGTGGCGGAGACACCGTAGCGATACCTCCTCGCAGTACTGGATGGGAGCGGTTCGGGACACCCAGGACAGGAACACTTGGAAGTGGATCGGAGGCGAGGAGGTGTCGGTCTCGTTCTGGAATCTCCCCGGAGGAGATGAGGACTGCGCACGGTATGATGGATCCAAGGGTTGGCTCTGGAGTGACACCAACTGTAACACGCAGCTGAATTTTATCTGTCAACATCGTAAGTGGATGTGCTTTGAAGGGGGGTCGTGATTGGTGATTGATCTGTTCTGTGTTGTTTTGCAGAGCCTAAGGCTTGTGGTCGTCCGGAGCAGCCTCCCAACTCGACAATGGTCTCCCCACAGGGCTTCGACGTTGGCGCCACCGTTGAGTACAACTGCGACGAAGGACACTTGCTGGTTGGGCCTGCTCAAAGGACTTGCCTGGAGACGGGCTTCTACAATGAGTTCCCTCCGGTGTGTAAATGTGAGTAGCGAACTTTGATTGTACGAATTTTTCCGGGAATGATTCTCTATTGTTATCATTTTGCAGACATTGAGTGTGGTCTTCCGGCTTCAATCCCCTATGGCAGCTACAACCTGATTAACGGCTCTGTTGGATATCTCAGTTCGGTACTCTACAGATGTGACGAAGGTTACGAAATGGTTGGCCGGGCGCTGTTGACTTGCGATATTGACGAACGTTGGAATGGACCGCCACCCCGTTGCGAAATTATCGAGTGCGAGCCGCTACCAACGTTGTTCCCGAACGGAGATATCATAGCATCAAACACTACAGTGTACGGCTCCCGCGCGGAAGTTGTCTGTAACCGTGGCTACATACCGGAAACTCAAGAGACGGAGATTCATTGCACGGCAACCGGTCAGTGGAGCAACATTCTGCCAAAATGCGTGGAAGACCCGGACAGTAGGATACTGTCAACGACGGCGGCCCCAACGACTACCACCCCTAGACCTGCGCCGGTGTTGATTGTATCGACAACTACGGTCCCGGTCACTCAGTACACACAGAAACGGCCCCAGACGAGACGCCCGACGCGTCCAACGACCCGTTTCACGACGTCCACTTCGACCACTCAGTCTCCGCTGTTTAGCATCGAGATTGACGATGGTAACGATAGCGATGGCTTAGATGGATTCTTCGTCGGTACTAACGAGGATTACTCTCTCCCACCTCTAGAAGTGCGCCCGGGAGTGGTTCGAGAAGAGTTACCTCCGCGAAAACCCTTCCACCCGACTCAGAATGTGATACCGAAGATCCCAACCGTGCAGCAAGTTCCACCGATCAGAGTGAAACCGCAATACCACGAACCACTACCGACTACAAGCACTGCTACTACTACTACCATTACTACCACAACTACACAGACTCCACTACAAACACGACCATCTACGACTACCACGACACGGCAGACGACCACCACCACGCGATCCCCACAGGACATCATTCTCTCGCAACACCCACAGGACAACGAAATCGCCGGATCCGTCAACATCCAGCAGGACCAGTCACCCAAAGTGAACATACCGTTCGCGGTGGACAACTCCGACGCCGGCGGCGAAGCCTCGGGCGGACCATTCGGTGGTCTCGGAGGAGCGAACGGCGGCCACGGCGATCGCAAGGAAGCCAAAAATGCCCGCCTCAACCTGGGAGCCATCGTGGCGCTGGGAGCCTTCGGTGGTTTCGTGTTTCTAGCCGCCGTCATCACCACCATTGTGATCGTTGTGCGAAGGTGATTTGCTTGTTTATCAACCGAAAACAAAAACAAAAACAATCGAACGAACAACACAACAGTACACAACATTAACGTAATTGAGGTTGTACACACAGCCGCAAACTGCGTCGTTCGATACAAATCACACGCACACACACCAAAGAGAATCGGACGTGTCTTCCGAGGACACACGCGCACCAACACAACACACATATTCACACCCGAGTTTAGATGCTTGCCGTTTCCCAAATATGAACCTTTCTTTCAGAGCGATTCCATTCGGATTTTTTTCCGTATTTTTTTTTTTTTGTTCGGCTCAAATTTTGCAGACGCATTCTTTAGGACCAAAAAGGTACAAATGATTTGTATCGTCGGTTTTTCATTTTGACACTCTAACCTTACTTTTGAGAAGGACCAAAACAAAAATATAACTCAGAAACGGTTGGTCCGATTGATTTGTGGTCCTCCGCAATGTTTTAGGTTATTTTTTGGCGTTTATGGAGAAAGTATGCACTGTTAAAAAAATGTTTTGTTGTTATTTTATTTCGATTTTTTTTTCATTTTTTGATATGCTTTAGCGGACAACTAAAGTTTATTGCACAGTGTGTCAAGATGGAAAAATAATGGACAAAAAAATCATAATTTTAAAAAACTGGGAGTGCGTTATATCTGTGATATAACAACCGCAAGTTAGACGTAGGACTACCGGTGGCTTAGTAACCATTCGGTTGATACAGGATTCATTCTTGTTCTCGTTAGATCAATTTACGAGATTTGAGTCCTTATCGCCTGTTTGTATCTCTTCTTCTAGACATTTACGGCCTCCACAGGCGATTTTATATTTGCCTTTACCATTATATGTCTTTGACAACGTATAGAATCAATAACGCTTACGTGCGATTCAATCGTACACCAACACTCTGCATCTGATGGTATGAAAACCAATGATGCACGGAACCGATAAGAGCTTCCGCTCTAATTTAATCATAGCTTTTCTCATTTAGTTACATTTTAGTATCAACCGCATTATTTTGTTTTGCAAGCGCTGTAATCTCGATATTTGTGTATCATTGGCTAAAAATAAAATGGAAGAGCAAAAGTCTAAATTAGGAGAGATGATTGATTTGTAAAGCTGTAATTTGCTACAAATAGTTAAATCATTTTTCAATCGACATAAGATTCCATACTTTTTGGCAATTTTCTCGATGACATTGTCAATGTGAGTGTTGAACATGAGTTTGTCATCAATAATCACGTCAAGATATTTAATGTCCCGAACTCGATCAATAGTCTCATTATCAATAACGATTTAGACGTTTTCTTCAAACGATTTCGCGAGATTACCATATATTTAGTTTTACTTATGTTCAATTTCAATTGCTTATACCTCAACCATCTACTTAAAGAATGTAAATCCCCATTCAAATGTAAAACGACCTGATCTAAATCATTAGCTGCAATGAATAACACAGTATCACCTGCAAAAAGATTGATATCACGAAATCGTAAAATTCTTCGCATGTCATTGATATACATAATAAATAAAAGGGGCCATAATACACTTCCCTGAGGTACTCCAAGATTATTTCCTAGGGGATTGGAAATTGAATCATTAAAAATATTCCGTTGAGTTCTGTCATTTAAATAGCTTTCAAACCATTTATATGCAGTACTCGTAATTCCAAAGCGCTTAATCGTATTCAACAACAAGGGCCTAGAAATTGTCTCGAAAGCGCGTTTCAGATCCAAGAAAACAGCAATGATGGTATCTTTACATTCTAATTTCACTTTCCATTTTGCTAACACCAAGTTCAATGCGGTTTCACAGGAATGTCCTTCTCGATATCCCGATTGTTCTGGTATTAGCAAAGCGTTGAGATTTAAATATTGCAACAGCTGGCCTTTAACAACTAATTCTAATATTTTCTCTAATGTGTGCAACATGTTGATGGGACGAAACTCTTCAGCTTTAATCGTTCCAGCAACTTTTTGAATTGGAACTATTAAAGATTCCTTCCACACCTTAGGCACATGCCCAGTTAGCAAAGATTTATTAATAAGGTCCAGCAAGATGTGATCGATGACATGCAAGCAATCTTGAACAACTCTAGCATTGACATTATCCACTCCAGCCGTTTTCTAAGTTCGTTCAATGTAATTGGGTTAAAACTTTTAAATCTTCAACTACTATTAACCGGCTGTTTTATCTCATCAGGTTTATCAACCAATTCAATGGACTGATTGATCAATGAAACACTATTGACAAAATAATCGTTAAACTTAGATGGTATAGCCTGTTCCGACTGTTCAAGTGTGCCATTAAAAGTTATGGACCGCGGTTTGCTATCACTAGGTTTTAATAAAGATTTTAAAATTTTCCATAACTCCTTGCTGTTGCTTTGATGCAGATCAATCTTCCTCTGAATATATTCAGAACGAGTTTTCTCTCGTTTTCGATTGTGAATATCTATTGGGCGCGTTTGTGTACATATTCCAATGATTTCCATCATTTGTTATACAAAATTTCTTGTACCATCTGTCTCTCTCACGTTTAAGGCGTTGTGGGTCGGAAATGACGAGGAGCAAATAACGCGACGAAATAAATCAATTAAATTTAACTTTATTTCTGTACATGTGTTTACATACGTGAGGATACCTTTAGACTGACATTGCTGCACTTGCAGTGCAGCCAGGTGCTAGGACGACTTATTGAATAGGGTCACCACATATGCCCCTCCAGTTACACTAAGAAACGAACTCTGTGTCCTGATTGTGTAACTACGGTTTTGGTGTCGTCCTGGGGATGACGCGAGATGCTTCCATCGCATATGAACGCTGGTTTTACACGGTCGATGGATACGATATGCTTGTTTCCTCGAATTGAGATTTCGAAAAATTTTCCATTCCTTTTTAAAACCTCGTAAGGTCCTTCATATGGTTGTTGGAGCGGCTTCTTTACCGAATCTACTCGCAGAAAGACATGGCTACAATCTTTCAATTTTTGGTGTACAAACGCTTTTTCTTTCGCATGGTGGATCGGAACTGGTGCATTTAACTCGCTGAATGTCTTGTGCAAAAAACTTGATAGCTCTGAACGATCGATGTTTGTTGTTGGATGGTCGTGGAATTCTCCCGGAATTCTGAGGGCTTGACCGTACACCAACTCTGCAGATGAACGTTTTAAGTCTTCTCGGTAAGCGGAGCGAAGCCCTAGTAGTACTAAAGGAAGCCGATCATGCCAATTCCGCCCACCGGCACACATGAGGGATGCTTTTAGAGTTCAGTGAAATCTTTCGATAATTCCGTTGGACTGCGGGTGGTATGCAGTGGTACGTCTATGATGTACACCAAGCAATCGCGTGAGATCCTTGAAAACCTCTGACTCAAACTGCCTCCCTTGGTCTGATGTGATCGTCTCTGGAGTCCCAAAACGAGCTATCCATCCTGCGTAGAGAGCTTTAGCGACGGTTGGCGCAGTCATTTCGCTAAGTGGAATCGCTTCCGCCCATCGCGAGTAACGGTCAATGATGGTCAACAAATAACGATTTCCACAAGAAGGAGCAAGTGGTCCAACGAGATCGATGTGGATGTTCCGAAAGCGAGCTTTGGGTATATCAAAAGTAGATGAAGGTGCTACGGTGTGCCTTGTTACTTTTGATAATTGGCACTGCTGACATGTTCTCACGAATTGGTTGATATCTTTGTTCATGCCGGGCCAAATAAATCGAGCGGTGATCAACCTTCTTATTGCACGAGCACCTGTATGAGCTAATCCATGAAGTTGTGTCATTACGCTGTTTCGATGGTTTTCTGGAACATAAGGACGAAGGTGTTTGTTAGTAGATACATCAACAACCAACGGTGAGCGCAGATGAGTGAATGTCCGAAGCTCGAGTTTTAAGGAAGAATTTTTCGACGACAGAATTGTTTTCAATTGTTGGTCATTTTGTTGATCTTTAGCGATCGCATCAAAATCGATCCCGGTTGTTACCGCATCAACTCGAGAAAAAACATCCGCAACGATGTTGTCTTTTCCACTTATGTGGCGAATGTCACTTGTGAATTCCGCTATGAATGCCAGATATCGCTCCTCGTGGGGGAGACGGCTACTCGGATTCGTGGTCAAAGCACAAGTCAGCGGGAAGTGATCAGTGAAAATGGTGAATTCTCGTCCTTCCACTAAATGCCGGAAGTATTTCACTGCTAGATGTGCAGCAGTTAATTCTCTACCAAAAGTAGAGTACTTTTTTTGACTAGTGGAAAATTTTTGAGAGAAAAATCCAATGGGTTTCCAGCTTTCACCATCGTATTGTTGCAACACAGCGCCCGCAGCGCTGTTAGATGCATCTACCATGTGCCCAAGAGGCTTTGATGCGTCGGGATAGTAAAGCAATGTTGCCTCGGCTAGCGATTGTTTGCATCGTTCGAAACAATGAGATGTTTCTTTATCCCATGAAATTTTTCTGTTGTCGTTTTTTCGATTGTCAGGAATTAGCTTTCGTAACTGCTCTTGAACTTCTGCAGCATGTGGTACGAAACGTTTGTAGACATTAATCAATGCCAGGAACCGGCGCAAATCCTTCACCACTGTTGGTATCTTATATTCAAGAACAGCGCGAACACGTGATGCAATGGGACGTATTCCGTCCTTATCAATCAAATATCCTAGAAACTGTACCTGCGGTTTCGAAAAAACACACTTTTCGGCATTTATTACAAGACCGTATGTCTTGAGGCGTTCGAGGACAACTTTGACGTGTTCCTTATGCTCAGCCATGCTTGCTGACGCTATACAAATATCGTCGATAAACACGATAACGAAGTCCAAATCTCCGAAAAGTTTGTGCATGAACCGCTGGAAGGTCTGACTTGCATTGCATAGGCCAAATGGCATGCGCATAAACTCATACAGACCGAAAGGAGTGATGACGGCCGTTTTTGGAATATCTGTAGTTTCCACCGGAATATTATAATACGCTCTGACAAGATCCATCGTAGTGAAAATGATCTTACCTTGGAATCTGTTGACAAGATCGTGGACGTGAGGTACGGGGTACCTGTCAGGGATTGTAGCTTTATTCAAGCGCCGATAATCGCCCACAAACCTCCATTCGCCACTTTTTTTGGGAACACAATGGAGAGGGCTTGCCCAGCTGCTGCTCGAAGGGCGACATATTCCCATTTCGCACATAGTTTGGAACTCGTTTTTGGCTGCTTGAAGTTTTTCTGGATGCATACGACGCGGCTTTGAAGCCACCGGAGGCCCCCGTGTAATTATATGATGTGTGACATCGTGCTTAACTTCCTGTTGAATTGATGACGGAATTAATATTTCTCGATACAATGTCAGCTAGTCTCGAAACGGATGTTGAGCGTCCACCGCAGTTATTCCATGGAGAGGCACTTCCGACAAACAACCAGTAGTTCGTAGTTTCGTTGTCTCGTCAATCAAGAGCCGGTTTTTTAGATTCACTAGCAATCCAAAATGTGCTAGCAAGTCCGCACCAATGATGGCAATATTTACATCTGCCACTAGGAAGCGCCACTTGAAACATCGTCGGAGGCCGAGATCCACTGCGATAAATTTACTCCCATAGGTCTGTATTTTTGTTCCATTTGCTGGAATGATGGACACATCCGAGCCTGTGTCGATGAGGAAACGAATCTTGCTTGTTTTGTCGAAAATTACAAGTCGGCGGCTTTGGACAGTGCTACCCACCTGTGCCGATTCAGGCGGGCAACCAACTAGTTTTTTTTTGACGTGTGAATGAACAAAGCTCTCTGCAACGATCTGCTCGATTGCCATATTTACGGTGGTACCAGCAAACGTCTTCGCCACGGGGTCTCGAGTTTGAAGAAGATCTACTACGGTTTCGTACTGGGGTAGTCTTGAGGCGTCGAATTTCGGCTGTAAGAACTTCAATTTCTTCCTTCAGATTGGTGTAATCAGCATTCTGCCCAGTGGGTTGAGCTGGAATCTGAACAGCTGCGGTAGTGACCGTAGATGAATCGATCATTTTATCGGCCATTTCTGCTAGTTTCTGCAAACTTCCATCACTTATGCTCAGTACCACTCGAACATTTTGCGGCATCCTTTGGAGGAATAGCATTTTCCTTAATGCATCGTCGACGTTCAATCCCGTGGAGCTTTCCTGCATCTTGGCGAGAAGATGTGTGGGTCGAAGATCACCCAAATCGCAAGAACCAAGTAATTGTTCGAGTCGCGCCTGTGGCGAAAGAGCAAAACGAACAATCAGTCGATCTTTAACTGCATCGTATTTATTTTCAAGTGGAGGATTTGACACTAAGTCCGAGACGTGGCATATTACGGACTGATCTATTTTTGCAACGATGTGCCAAAATTTTGTTTCATCTTTCGTAACCTGTGCCAGATGGAATTGCGCCTCCGCCTGTGCGAACCACATGTGTGGATCGTTCTTCCAGAAATCTGGCAACTTAATTGCCACTGCTGCAATATTTTGCTACGCTGGAGCTGAGTCCACCATTTTGTTTACTGCTTCGGAAAAAAGCAAAATTATCCGATTGTCGATTTAGTTTTAGCGTTTTTTCGACTGGAGTCCGTTTCAATCACGTCGGGGTCACCAAATGTGGGTCGGAATTGACGAGGAGCAAATAACGCGACGAAATAAATCAATTAAATTTAACTTTATTTCTGTACATGTGTTTACATACGTGAGGATACCTTTAGACTGACTTTGCTGCACTTGCAGTGCAGCCAGGTGCTAGGACGACTTATTGAATAGGGTCACCACAGCGTAAAAGATCCAAATTGTACCAGTTGTTCGAGTTTTTCATAGGAACAAATTTTTGCGTAACAAGCCGATTTGTACATGTTTTCAAGGTATTAGTTAGAACAGCCGCTGATTCATCTAAATTATCGACCTCGAATGGAAAATCCAGCCTTCTCACTACCGGGATTCGAAGCAGCAAATTTCAATTTCAAAAGTTATTTTCAAATTGGTATCCGTGACTGTGTAAATAGTATCGAAATTGGAATAAACATGATCAATTCAAGTTTTATTGTGTCTGGAAATGCGCGTAAATTCATGTACTGTTTGTTTCAAATTGTTTTCAAACACCGCCAGTGTGCCTAGAATGTGATAAACACGCAGCAACATTATATCCCGGAATACTATACTGATCAAATGATTCTATTTCAACAATGTGTTTCCCGCAATATTCAAATACAAAATATAATATTGGTTCACAATTCTTCTGGAACCTGGTTGCTATTTATTGAAATGTAAGCTGCTTTTCTTCAAATCAAAAAGTCTCTGATATACTATACATTCAAAGCATGATTGACGTCCAAATTCAATCATTATTCTAGAAATACCCATTGCAAATTATACTCCGTACTGGTTCAAATCGACGATTGATTGTTTGTGAATGTCTCTATATCGTATCTGTCAGTTGGATCCCATTGTTCAAAAATAATTTTATCAACACATTTTTCATCTATTTCTTGTAATAAACTTTTTTTTCCAAGGAAGTTGTATCAATGTAATTTTCAGATCGACGTAAAAAACAATCTACTGCTGCATTTTCACATGTCAAACTATCAGTAAACACTTTGAAATCAATAGATAAGCCGTATTTTTGTTAAGCTGTGGGTTATGAGATTCACATTTTCGTGAACGGTGGTCACATCTTGTGAATTCCCGTGCTCGGACCAATACGCCGCTTTTATTCACTAATCTTTTTGCCTCCGTTGGCGTGTGAAAAGTTGTATTAAATATTGTGTTGGTTTTCTTGGCTGACCATGACATAGGCAATACAGTCAAGAGTTGAAACTGCTCAGCCCTTTTCGTCCCTTCTCTTGGGAACTTTTCTTTGAGCTGCTCAATTATTGCATACAATTCGCTGGTTCTACTTTCGTCAAATTTAACTTCCGCTATTAGAGCAAAGATGTGTTTTCTAATACTACTGTTGATTATCTCGTGATGTTTCTTCATGAAATAATTAGCGGAACTGATTATCGTCTTAGCATAATTGAAATTGATTCGTTGAGAATACCAATATTAACTTTTTGGATATTCCTGAACACATCGAAAAAGTTAATATTGATATCAATTATATTCCAGAGTCCGTTGTCTCAGTTAATGTTGCTGAAGTTGCTTCTAATAATGTCTCCTGACTAGGGACATTCATGTTGGAATTCGAAATTTACTCTATTGAAGTTGCTGATGTCGCTTCTATTGTTTCCTGACTGGGATCGTTCTTACAAACATCTTCCTCTTCACTGCTGGATAAATCATCACTACTAGATAGGGCTGATCGTTTGACCAACTGCAGACGACACGAATCGCAAATTTAATGTTTTGATTAGGTTGGTTTTCTTTTGCAAATCCGTGAGATTTGGGCAATTATTTGAACGCTTTTTCGAAAACACCTTTACACAATCCTTGTAAAAGGTACTCATTTTGTATTCATTCTTCTCTTCTGAACTACACCCAAACTAGCGTTGGCAGAAAACATTTCTTTTTCGGTAGAAATGATGCCATTTCATATGCTGGAGAGTCAAATGCGCAAATAATGAGCTGTTTTAAAAGCCTGAAAATGGTTTGTATGTATGCGAGCAGACATCTTTTTCTGTTTTCTTTTCTCATTTAATTTTTGATTGTGCCAAAAAAAAGTCCATACGACCTCGCTGGGGATCGAACCAAGGTCGGCTAGAATGCAAAGCTATTTCACACGACCACGCTATCCGTATAGCTGCCAGTGCTGTTATTAAGAAGCATGATAATATTACACCGCATCATAAAATGAAATTGGAAAGTGTTTTCTAAGAGGATAAAGAAGAACATGAACGAAAATAAATCTTTCTCTGTCTGGGCCGTGTATTGGCAAACTATACGGAAAGCTTTCATATGCTTTCATTTAAATGTGTCTCCTGTTTCACTCGCTCATATTGGCTCTAGCATATCTATCTATATATATAAAAATGGAGTGATGTCTGTCTGTCTATCTGATTCTTATAGACTCGGAAACTACTGAACCGATCGACATGAAAATTGGTATGTAGGGGTTTTTGGGGCCGGGGAAGGTTTTCGTGATATTTTGAGACCCCTCCCCCCTCTCTAAGGGGGGGCTGCCATACAAATGAAACACAAATTTCTGCATTACTCGGAAATTAACCAAGCAAACGAAACCAAAGTTGGCATGTGAAAGTTTTAGGGTGCAATAAATGTTTCTATGATGGTTAGACAGTCCTTCCCCCACTCAAAGGGGGGGCTGCCATACAAATGAAACACAAATTTCTGCATTACTCGAGAATTAATCAAGCAAATGAAACCAAATTTGGCATGTGGAGGTTTTAGGATGCAATAAATGTTTCTATGGTGTTAAGATACTCCTTCCCCCTCTCTTAGAGGGGGCTGCCGTACAAATGAAACACAAATTTTTGCATTACCCGAGAATTAATCAAGCAAATTAAACCAAATTAGGCATATGGAAACTTTAGGGTGCAATGAATGTTTCTATGGTGGTTAGATACCCCTCCCCCTCTCTTAGGGGTGGCTGCCATACAAATAAAACACAAATTTCTGCATTACTCGAGAATTAATCAAGTAAATGGGCGGGACGAAGTTTGCCGGGTTAGCTAGTGATTTAATAAAAACCCTTTCTGATGGCCATTTCGACTAGACTGTTTCATTGAGTCTGGTCACAACGTTACTCATTTATTTGTTATATCTGTGATATAACCGCAAGGATAACGTAGGACTACCATTGGTATAGTAACCATTTATTTGAAGTTGCAGCTACATAATTTCTCAATAAATGGATGAATGGATATTTTGGTTTCCCTCGGAATTGTTTTGCGTTCTGCTCAAATATATACGAAATGATGTTCTTTCGTTTGAGATCTCTTTTTGATGTTCGACACTCAAATCATCAAGACAAGCTTAGTCAATCCTCCGTACATCCGAAATATCTTTTCCGTTATATGAAAAATCACATCACGGGAACACCTATTTAACTGACCAAATATGTGCAAAATCATACTCTATCCCTTGGGTGCATTCACAAGCAAACGATTTTGCATGTCCGTTCATCACGACAGCAAAAAAGAAGCTATCGCTATTTATAGTGATTTAAATAGCTTTCTTTCGGAATAGATTTAAGCTATTGAAAAAAGGCAATAAATACAAAAAACACATCTCTCATAGAACTTTTATTTTTCGAATAGTGTTATTTTCGTACCACTTCGTTCATCCGGTAGAGGAATATTTACGCTCAAAACTTTGTACTTCGAACGTAACCCCCTCGTTCTCGAGGCTTCGAATGTACACCTTGGTACAGAAATGAAAGATGTAGTATGACGAAATATTGAACATAAAAAACCCAAGAAGTTTTTTTCATAACGCAAACTTTTCCATAGTGACTTGTATATTATACAAATAATATACATGTATTGGGGAGTAGAACATTTTCTGTTATTTTTCAGCTCATTCAATGTAATGAATCGGGATGCCATAACTTGTGCTAAAAATGAACTTTGGGTGTACCCCTTGCTTCTCACTTGATTAACACTTGCTTGTTACTTGTTTATCACTTGCTCGTGTCTTTGCAGCGTCAGCACTGATTTATATACGAACATGGGTACCACAAACAACTATTAGGTACGTTCCTGGCTGATCACAAAAAATATATTACCGTGATACTTATAGAAAACATCAGTTATGTTTGTGAGAAATGATACTCCTCTACTCATCAAGTTATTATTTTCGATCTGAACATATTTCATTTTCTTAAATCGACCCAAATATATCTCACAAATTGATTTTTATTCGTGATTTTATTGTTTTATAAACTTACAATATTTTTGTCCACCATTTTTTCCATAATAATCCACTTTGCAATTAGTAACATTTGTTATACGCTGCTGTGGGAGATAAGTGTCAATCAAAGGAATGAATTATGGAGTTTCACTATACTGCCCGAAATATGTTACTTGGGTAATACTTTTGTGTATTATACAATTAGTAGTGCATCTGTTCTGATCTTTGACAGTGTTGGAATTGGACAAGTTCAAAAGAGTTGAGAGCGAACTTGTCAACGACTAAAAATCTGAACGAAAGAGCGAGTTGGTAACGCGTACTGGGAGATTTATTCTCTCATTATTTATATTGCACTCAAGGAGAGAGAAGAAAACGGGAGACTGCCAGAAAGAAAAATGAAAGTTCATACACATGAAATAATTGTGGCTTGGAGATTGAAATTCATTCTCTGGATTAAAGTTGTTGCGAGCGGTTGGTTTTGGACAAACTGAAGAACCTGGCTACGACAGCTGCAACATCTAAAACATTAAACATCAAAAGATTATTTTCTATGAAAATTCTACCCGACTAAAACATAACTATAATAAGATTTGTTATGATGTATACATTTTTACACAACCTTGTACCGTAAAAATTAAACACATCACTTACATAACTAAGCATTACAGTCGAAAATTATCTACTGTTGACTTCTAGGTTAAAAAACTCGAAAAACATTCGAAAATGACCCAAAGTTGAGAATTTTCAG
This sequence comes from Toxorhynchites rutilus septentrionalis, assembly GCF_029784135.1. Classification (NCBI taxonomy): domain Eukaryota; kingdom Metazoa; phylum Arthropoda; class Insecta; order Diptera; family Culicidae; genus Toxorhynchites; species Toxorhynchites rutilus. The sequence continues at coordinate 199,801,256 of NC_073744.1, forward strand.
TAAATTCTCTTTTAAATTCACTGTGCCTCTGAAACGGTAGCATTGCGCAAAATTTTGCGGTATACCTTTTTGACTGCAAATTATGCATTTAACGTTTACCATTTTTCAACAGTGCATGCTTTCTCCACATAGTCCTAATAATAACCTGAAACATTGCGGAAAACACCAAGTCAATTGAACCAACCGAGTTATTTTTTTTTTTTTTAACATTTTCAAGCAATATATGCTTACGCCGCTATCAAGGTAAGACTAGAGTGAAAGGCAAGGCAAGCCGATGAAGCAAATTGCCCTTTTTGGTAATAAAGAATGCGTTTACAAAATTTGAGCCAAATCAAAAATACAAAAATAAAATTAATGAAAAAAATTGTCATTTGCGGTGGAACAGCTCTACATCTTTCCTGTATCCTTCTCCTAGAATCTATCATCTCTTCCTGTTTCATTGCGTTTCAATTCTCTCCGGTTGTAGTAGTAATACCTCGCATGTTTTACTCTATCGTTTATGTGTTAGTTTTAAGTTTTCGTGTGTCGCCAAATCGACAATCGGCACACGCACACACACTCACAATCGCATCAAAGTACTCCGAGAACAGAGCCTACTGCCAGAAACTCCAAAACAATGGAACTGATGAACAGACACATACTCACTCGATTGTGCCCTCTCAACTGTCTCTGTCCCTGTCCTTTCCAATCGTTTCACGTTTCCATTCTTTCCTGTGCTTTCTCCTGCTGCGAGGAACAACAAAATACACACCATCGCAATCACTCACCTATTGTTCGAAAACATGAAAATCCAAACCATATGACAGATGCAATAACAACAATTAAAGTACCTCTTCCTCCTTTTCCCGCATTTTGTTCTGTGTTCCACAACCACCATCACCACAACCACAAATAAAAATATATAACCACAACCGTCATCTGAACAACAACAACAACAAACAACCAATAATGAACCAACAACATCATCCACCTGGTAGAATGAATACATTATATTCAACGGCGAGGGCACACAAGAAAAATACATTCTCGTACTCCTAGAGGGTGACGTGACGAAAGCGAGAAAGAAAAAATGAAGAAGAGTCCTAGTAGAAGACGATCAAATAACCCCAAATAATCCGCACGGTCACCAAATAAACCACGAGAGATTTCATCACCCTTTCCACCACTGCGCTATACCTCTATACCACCTGTTCTTGTCTTTCGTCTGTCAACTTTTCCGCTCTCTTCCTTTCTCTCACTTCCCACCAATTCTTCAACTACTTCCGCAAGTGTCACGCAGCACGAGACTGGAAAAAAGACAGCGATTGTCGCAGAGCGCATCACGCGCATTCCTACACTCTCGCCCCTATCAGCTCCGAGTTCGATCGAAGATTTCAATTAACATCTTTTTACCCTTCCGCTGGTTGCCTGCCCTAACCGTCATCTATATCTCCTGTTGCCCAAAAAAAACGCAAACAATAACACCCTCCCCTAACAGTTCGGCACCCGATGGTAAGCCATCCGGTAGACGCCGCAAGCGTCGCTACCGTCCGCGTGTAGACACAACACGACAGCCGGCAGCCCGGCGTCGCTTCTTCTCTCACGCCACCACCTCGGCAGCCACCGGGCGGTACTACTTCCCCGACAAGTCCCGAGATTTCAATAACAACACGGCGCCGCGCGTCGCCAAAGATCGCTACAAGTCCGCGACCTCGTTGTCGTCCACCCAACAACTACAACAACAACAACAACAACCACCGGATGCTTCTGAGATGCCCTCGCGTTGGTATACTGTATTGGCGCTACCGTTTCCAGATCAGACCGTCGGACGTCGTGATATTCTTGGCACACCCTATGGATGTCGCCCTCGGCTCCAGCAGGACCAGTATCAAGCCGAGCAGATGTTCTCGCGATCGCTGGATCGTAGCTATCGACCCCGGAAAACCACTGCTGCTGCTTCTCCAATGTTCGCCGTTTCAGAATCGCCATCACCCACGTTGTCGAGCAATCTGCGACTGTTCTCGAACAGTCCGGTTGACGATAGTGATAGCAGTAGCGTTGCTACATCCGCCCTATACCAGCGACCACCGACCGACGAGTACTACAGCTCCGACCATCAGCCCTCGTTATGATCAGTGACACAGATGTTGCAGGGCACCGAGCGCCCTATCAAACGCCCATCCTCGACTTCGGAGCCCTCCGCATCACCATCACCGCAGCATCATCTGCGCTATTACAGACGCCATTACTATTATTACAAAAACTACTTTAATCAAACGACGTGCCATAACCATCCCAATACTAACGTACAAATTCGTAACCATACAATGTAAGAACCTACCGCTAGTTCATATTACTTACCTACCTCTCTCACACAAACACACCTTTGTTTTGTTCCTATCTAGTAACCGCTGACTTTCCAATGCTGTGTCTAACCTATGTCTTCACTTTCGCCTACTGCTTCTACTTTTTACGACACCCCGCACCTCATCCAAGTAGCTGTAGTCACAAAAAAACTGTTGCTTTCGTCGCACCAGGAGCGCTCGATGGGCATCTAGGCTATGGACGCTGTAAGCGCCCATCCAGCTCCGAACTATCCCTTCGCGCACTCTTTCACTCTGTCTCTCGTCAGGAACACCTAAACTCAAGTGTACCGAGGATAAACGAACCAAAAAAAAAAAACAAAATATATGTACATCATATGAATAGTGACACTTTCCCCCAAACCACCCGTATGACACTTTTGAACAAACCACGAAACCAAAAACCAGAAACAAAACCCAACCAGTTACCAATTTCCACAGAAATCGCACGGCGAACCAGCACTACCGGCACCGGGCCTCACCGGACTGCAACACGGTCGCGTCCTTCTCCAGCTCCAGCTCGGAGTCCCGCAACGGGCTGAACCGGTACTACCGGCAGGCGTGGGAGAACCTGCACGAGACGGCCTCCAAGAGCCACAACAGCACCCACAGCGGGCTGAAGCGCAAGGAGACGATGGATGCGCCGACGCCGAGCAGGTCGCGCTCGCGGGAGAACCTGGGCAGCGGCGGCGCGGCCGAACGCCAGACGCGGGATCTTGATAGGTGAGTGTTGACTAGCCGAGGAGATTCCCATAGGGGTGGCGGTAGTAGGTTTTCCGGGGGCTACCGGGACAACAGAAATTGTACGAGTTGTTCAAGACTCTGGAGTCACACAAAACATTGACGGATTGTTGGCTTTCTATACATTTCTCTCAAAGTCTGTTCGGCATGGAATTAACGAGATTTTCAAACGTTGCAGCAGCGATAAACCTCCAGGATTTTTTCACCACAGCTCCTAGTTCCGAACTGTTCCGTACTGCCTTTCACCGCTATACACGCGACATGCAAGAATTTCCCAAAGTTTCTCAATTGGATTTAGGTCTGGACTACGTCCTGGCCAATCCAAGGCCTTGATGTCTCGCTCCGAAAAACACTGCATATTTTTCCATCAATGGCTGCATTATCTTGCTGAAAAGTGAAGGCTTTAGTGAAGTGAAGTCCTCGGTAAATGGTACCAGAACTACTTTCTTTTGAACAGGAAACACGGTGAAGTTAACTTCTACTTGACGCAGTTTCTGTCTGGACATGGCTGTTTCAGGCAATATCTACACCGGTTCGGGCACGCAGTTTCACCCCTCTGTCCGGAGTGTGGAGATATGGAGGAAACATCGGATCACGTCGTTTTTGTCTGTCCCAGGTTCACCGAAAGGCGCGAGGGGCTGCCTGCACTTCATGTCGGGAATATTGTGGAGGAGATGTGTCGCGACGAGATGATCTGGAATACCGTGAGCAGTGCAATCACACAAAATCATGTCGGAGCTGCAGCGAAGGTGGAGGGCTGACCAAAGTGCTGACAACGCCCGACGGTGAAAGGTGAACAACGGCGACGGCTGTTGCAAGAGATGGTACCTCACGAGAGTAGCTGTGACGGGGTGCGCGTTATGTTGGAGGGCACCACCTAATCGGCTCTCCGTTGGGAAGAGAAATCCTGCGAGGGTGACTGTGACGGGGCGCGCGTCAAGTTGGAGGGCGCTTCCTAACCGGTGCACGTCTCGACAGGTAAACGGATGCCGATTTAATAACTGCGACGGAGTGAGTGTCAAGGAGGGCGTCTTCAAACTGGTGTATACCCCACGAGAGCTGCTGTGACGGAGTGCGCGTCATGTTGGAGGGCACTACCTAATCGGCGCTCCGATGGGAAGAGAAATCCTGCGAGAGGGACTGTGACGGGGCGCGCGTCAAGTTGGAGGGGGCTTCCTAATCGGTTCACGTCCCGACGTAGAGAAACCCCGCGAGGGTGGCTGTGACGGGTTGCGCGTCAAGTTGGAGGGCAATTCCTAATCGGTTCACGTCTCGACGGGTAAAGTCTGCTTCATTCAATATTTGAACAAATTCTTTTGCTCATTGTGGCGCTCCTAGTGGACGGATTTGGAAACTTTTTTCACCCACGTGTCGGGAAATTCATTACCTTTCACCATGTATTTATGTCATAACACCGAACGATATCATTTTGTAAACAACCGCCATGGAAGCCGAACGGAGAGATAAAATTGTGCACAGTTTTCTTGAAAATCCATTGTTGTCGGCACCTAAGCTAGCTAAACAGCTTAAAATGCCCAGAAATACCGTATGGCGTGTTATCAAGCAGTACAAGGAAACATTGACGACGGCTCGGAAGCCGCATTCGAAGCGTCGGAGTGGAACTGTCGACCGGAAACTGCGTGGGAAAGTCATCAAGGCCGTCAAGAGGAATCCCAATCTTTCAGCCCGCGATTTGGCCAATAAGTTCCAGGCCGCTCACAGTACGGTGCGACGAATTCGTCTCCGGGAAGGAATAAAGTCATTCCGAGCCAGCAAACAGCCAAATCGGACGCTGAAGCAGAACAATGTGGCCAGAATCCGTGCTCGAAAGCTGTACGACCAAGTGCTGACCAAGTTCGACGGATGTATTCTGATGGACGATGAGACCTACGTGAAGGCGGACTTTGGGCAAATCCCAGGTCAAAAATTTTATTTGGCGACGGCTCGGGGGGATGTACCTGCAAAATTTAAGTTCGTGTTTGCGGATAAATTCGCCCGCAAGAACATGATTTGGCAGGGGATATGCAGTTGTGGACAGAAAACCAATTTCTTTCTCACTGACAAGACAATGACATCAGAAGTCTACAAAAAAGAGTGCCTACAGAAACGGATTCTGCCGTTTATTCGTGCCCACGACCGTCCAGTAATGTTTTGGCCGGACCTCGCAAGCTGCCATTACAGCAAAACGGTTATGGAATGGTACGCAACGAACGGGGTCAGCGTAATACCGAAGGACCTCAACCCCCCAAACTGCCCCCAGTACCGGCCGATATAGAAATACTGGGCAATCACGAAGCGGAGGCTTAAGGCAAAGGGAAAACTTGTTAGGAACATGACTCAAATGAAGAACTGGTGGAATCAAATCGCCAAAACGGTGGACGAAAAGGGTGTGAGCCGCCTAATGTGCCGTATTACGGGAAAAGTACGATAATTTCTTCGAAACAGCAATGAATAATTTTTTAATTTTTTTTTATGAAAGAGTAAAGAAAATGCTACATTTGTATGAAAAACAAATTATGAATTCGTTAATAAATGACTGAACTACACGCAATTGTTTGTGTTCCAATATTAAATGAAGCAGACTTTAAATGGATGCCTGCGAAGAGGACATCAGCGCAGTGGAACTAATAACGAATAGAGAGAAAAAATATTGAGAAAAAGGGAAGGACAACGCTAGTCAGCGTTGAAAACTCGAGAAGTGCATGAGCACAGCCGCCCCCTGAAGTAGTCGCCTAGATGTGGTCCCAGAGGGAATAAGGCAACGAGTAGAGGGCTTGGTTTTTGTGGGTGCGATCCCCACTCGACGTCTGGGTTAACCCTTCCCAGGTAAGGCTGGTAGAGCGTTCCTCACCTCTACAAAAAAAAAAAAAAAAATCCGTCTGAACGTCGCGACGGGGGGCCTCGGCAACAAAGGCAATGTTGCCAGTAATGCTTAATTATGAGGATTAAGTTAAGGGGCTGTCCACAGCTAGAGCCGTTTCTTGTGGTGTGTGCGTGTTTCAACGGTTTACGAACAAGGTTGGACAATAAATACACCAATAGTACGACATTAGCAATAAATCCATAAAGTAATACTTATACATCTAATATATAAAAACCTTTTTGAGGACTCTGATTTTTACAGATATCAATATAAATTTACTTTTTTTTCGTCTCATCAGGCTACTAGTGAGTGCACTAGTAATAAAAACATGAAAAAAAAATAATATTTTGTTTCTACGTTTTCATGCAGTTTGAGAGATAGGAAAACCACTATACGCTAGTTGAGAAACCGAATCCCGGGTAGCCTCTACAAAAACCTAACCACAAAACCCCGTTTGCGTGTGGTTCAAGCCACCCTGACCGAACGCTGTTACCGACCTGTTTTCACCTACCGCAGATTTTTTATCGACAGATCCCGGGAGAACCTCTCCTCCAACCGCAGCCGGGACTACCCGCGGGACAGTATGGCCGTCCGGGACGGATCCGAGATGGTCGTATCGGACGTGTGCGTCAAGGGCGAGAAGAAACGGCACCACCACCATCACCACAAGAACAACAACTACCGAGGCGTCGAGGGAGATCGGGGTCGCGTTGGCGGCGGCGGTGGCATCCACCGAGACAATGGCGACTTCCGGGAGCCGAACATCATCGGCAGCGGGGGCAACGGAAACGGACGCCGAGCGGACCACAGACACTATTGACACCGTAGAATGGTAATCACTGTCAGAATGGAAGGAAAGAAGGACTGGGTCCTGATGGGCCCACGTTGGGACTGAAAACCACTTTCTTTCTGTCATCTTCATCTTCACTGTCTTAAAAACAGAAACACTCTTTCCCTCTCCGTATTCTGAGCTCCTGTTCTAATCATACGAAAGTATTAATTTATTGCGCGTTTTTAAAATTTCGCGATCTTCATCTTACTCGAAAAAAAACATAAAACTACTCCAAAAAAATATTCACTGAACAAAATTAACATTAAGCAATTTGATAGTCAAAACGTAAACATTTCATCCACACACGGCACTCACCATTTTGACAGATGCACTGAAAGAAATTTTCTTCCGATTTTGATTGTGATGTACCATAATGTGGTAGGACTTCAATCCCAACCTTTCCCTCACACAATATCTTAGTAGCAAACTTAAGAAACGGCAACAAAAGTGCTTGAAAATTTCTTTCAGAAAGTCCCACCTTCCCTTTCCACGGATTATACTCGTATCTAACCATCCATTCACCTATCCTTAGTATCCACATATTCGGTGGGATCGATCTTGACCGCGTCTAAACCCGAAACCCCCCGAAAGTCCCTCGCCCCCCGCTAGCAGTGTTAGTTTGTGGTATATCACTTTAGAATAAACAAAAATCGTGGGAGGGAGGGGACGCAGGCGTTTAGACACGGTCGACAGTGCTCCCCGCACAATCAACCCCTCGTTCTCCTTCAACACACCGCCCATCGCACCACCCATTAACCCTTCTCATCGAAAGTCATTAATTTATTACCAATTGAATCGTTTTTTTTTTTTGTTTTGGATTATCCCCCTAGTATAATAACGATATGTTTTGTTATCGCCTTTTTCGTTGTTTGTTAAACATAACTAAGATGCAAAGTTTGTTAAGTTCTCATTCTCGTCGGCGGTAGCCGCGCGAGAATTGTAAACCATTGTTTAAGCTCGAAGACAAAGATTAACACAGAAGAGAGTTGCAATATATACGTGTGTTCTAGTGAACCTCCATCCAACCCATTAAAGTTCTAGGAATAGTGCATCTATTTCAGCACCACCCATCCCTACAACCTCCCTCAATCACAATAACAGGAATATAAAAGCTTGAACAACAATCTTCGATTAATCGTAGGTAGGGACAATTTTGCATTTCATTCGATACCAATTTGGAAAACACGGCCGTGTTGTTAACCACGGCGTTAACAAACGTGTGATTTATTATCTTCTGCCGCGAGAAGGCGAGAAGAAAAAAAAAAGCAAACAAACAAACACAAAGCGCGCTCAAGTACGTTGTTGTAAAATGTTGACAATTTAATCGGTATATTAGACAAATTTAAAAAAAAAGTATCATAATTGTTATGCAACTAATTCGAAAATCATGGGAAAAAACAATGATTTTATGTTAGTGGTATTTAGGAGACACAGCGAGGAAAGTTAAAGCTGGTTAAACGTTGTTTCGTGTTGGTATATATATATTTTTATAACGTGAAACCAAACGAGAAAAAAATGTAAGAAAACAGGGGACGGAAAAATGGCGGTTTGCCACTTTTTCCCTCTCAGGACAGAGGAAAGTCCTGATTAAAAATGATGTACATAGTAATCGTATTCAGTAAAGTGTAGAAATAATCGAAAGCAGTGCTGCCAGTCTCGCTTGCTAGAGCATTCCGAAAGCCTACTGTTCAGGTTGTCATTCATTGGAGAAAAAAAAAGTCACAGGAGGGTTGGTCCGAGATACGACCACATAATTGACGTAGGATTCCGTTAAGCTAACTGTTGATTTTGGATATGTTTGAAGAATTACATCGTTAAACTCTTTGATAATAATTTGGTGGCTCTGAAAAGGGCCGTTTTGTTTGGTTGTTGGGTATTGTTTAATCACTCCACCACTGTTTACCGAGTGATGATGACAGAAGTATGGTGAACAGTCGTTGGATGGTGCGTATCAAACGAAAGATTCTGAAGTGGAACGAGATATGATGGAAACCGCCCTCTGTGATCCTAGACGAGATGCCTTCTGTGTTTTTTGACGTAGGACTACGTCTAACCGGAAGATATAGGGGGTGAAATGAAAATCTAGGCACTGAACAAGTAGGAAAAAATGCAAGATTTGGAACGCTTATAACTCGAGCATTTCTCAATAGATCGCAAAGGTTTTTGCATCAATTGATAGGAAATATATCTACGCATCTATCATAACGAATAACATTTCATTTTTCTTGAGATAAATAATTGAATAATTGTGAAATATTAAGCATTGTCAAAATGCACTATGTGCCCATTTTTGATTGGTTCATTTTGTGCTCCTCAAATCGTACCGACCAAAGCGGGCAACCAGAGCAGCAGCGAAATACAATGAAGTACGATTGGAAAGGAAAAAGAAAAAAATGAACGAAACATTGGTTGAAGTCTCACACATGCGTAATTCTCGAGCCAGCCAGTCAGCTTAAAAATCCCCGCTCCGCTGCCCCAACGATCATTCTCATCCAAACCATACACCACATCGGTTCGCATCACAACACATCAACAAACCAACCCAAGCAGCCATGTCTGGACATGGCAAAGGAGGAAAAGTGAAGGGAAAGGCAAAATCCCGCTCGAACCGTGTTGATCTGGAGTTCCCCGCAAGGGTAGCTAGGCCGAGCGCGTTAGTATCAGTGCATCAGTCCACCTGGCCGGCGTTATATAGTTCCGGCCGCCGAAGTGGAAAAGCTGCTCGCGACGATAAGAAAACTCGCATTCAGAACAGACCACATTCGGTTCGGTGGACATCAAGACAACAACAGGCAGTTGCAGCGAGTAGCAAACGCAATCGCAAAACGACAGCAGGTAGCGGAAGAAAAAAGTTGTTCTTTATACAATCTGCTTTGGTGGCAAAACCAGAACAAGGCGACATCGAGGGCGTTCGAAATGGTTTTTTTTTAAAACCACTAGTACTAAGTTTTCTAAATTGGAACCATTCCATAAAACACGGCGCTTATCAGAGCCATTAAACCTTTCAAAAAAGAGTTTACGAAATGCAGTTCAATGCATTCTAAAATAATTTCCAAAATTATAATAAAACACAAATTGATTTTTTCATAATTTGTTTGCCAGGATCTGATGAGTATGTGAATTTGGCAGTTGTTCTGAGCTTATTGATAGTTGGGGACTTTCCTGATTATTCAATTTTCACCAATTCTCAAATTGTTTCCAGATAGAAAGTACAGTAATTTACAATTAGTTCGACATTTAGCTAATTGAACGGACATGTAATGCGACATTTTTGTAAACATAGGGTTCGGGGTCCAAATTATGGTTAAAACACAGGTTAAAATCGCCTCCAATGCGACACTGAGTGTTTCGGCACGTCGCATAAAATGTAATTTACTGAACAACATTTCACAAGCTGGATGGGAAGAAATTTTCCAACTGTGAAAGCTGTGGCGAGTGGCAAACGCAATAGCTAAACAGGAAGGGTTAACCGAACAAGATGGGGATATCGAGTGATAACAAAAACACAACACCAAAGGTTTTTTTCAGAACCATCAACATGTTCATAAAGAGTACTAATCCATTTTTCAGGTAGATAAGTAGGTATTCACGTAGGAGAAGAAAATAAAACAATATATAAAAAATATATATTTAACAAAAGCTGTCCCCTTTGTATAGTCCTACGCAGGGGTACCAAATGTACTGCATCACGACAGTAATCTCATGACTGTCGCCACCATTGTCCCGTGACAGTCACGCGATTGAATTTTTACTACAGTCACACAGTGGAAATGTTATGCGACATTTATTGTTACTGTCGTGTACTGTACACGAATACATTCCCATGTGAGAGTATTTTGGTCTTTCGTCTGCGACAGACCCGCTTGCTCATTAGTGATGTTTTTGTAGATTCTGAATGCAATAGTTATACGTTGCTACCGTCGTTGATGATTTTTTCCCTCGTGCTGATGATGTCGGGTGTCTTAGTATGTATTTTTCCAGTACAACGTCATTTTATTTCATTTCATTTTCGCAAACTAAAGAGATTAACCTGCTGTGCAGCGAAGAATTAATAACAATTAATAACTGGCGAATTCTGCAGCATATTCCGATATGGGAAAATTTAATTTGTTGATGACGCAGCTATTCTATGTAGAGAAGTTTTCGGGGGAAATAGTGTGAGCAACAGAAGAGAATCTGTTGAAAGAGGTGCGTGGAGAAGTGTCGTGGGTGGAAGTCGTGTGAATGAAAGTTACGCGAATGCAACTGTAGGGCCAGATTAGAATGCGGCTGGGGGAAGTGTTGTGCACTTAGCAATGTAGGTTTGGACATGAAGGAGATTTTATTTTATTTATGAATAAAATATGTTTAGCGCGTAATCTTAATATTATCAACAAAATTTTAGTATCATTATTACTAACTGACCCGGTAAACGTTATGCTGCCATTTAGATAATTGAAATACAGCCACCTTACTGCCCTCATTCACGGACTTGCAAATGTATTTAATGCTTTTCACGGAACTACAGAACTGCAGAACATTAATATATATGTTGTTCATGCAAGATTTTATTACTCTGTTACATAGAACACATGTTTGATACGGTAGAGTGTGGCTAGGATGCATAGCTCGATTGAACTTGAGTCGTCGAACGGATTACAGAATGCAAAATTGCAATCCGTTCGGGTAATTCTAACTCGATTGTATTTCAGAATACGACGGTATACTTTTACCTGGTGAATTAGGTTTGCCTGGTTGATTCTTGCTTTGAAATATATGATTCATTGACATTCAAAACTATAATTATATCATGATCTGAAGAATTTTCCACATATAGAGATATTTTGATTTGAACATTCAGCTATTTTTGAAAGTGTGAAGTTAATAAAAAAAACATTGCCTTTTTTTATGTACAAATTTATTTCCATGAAATCTTCTACGTGCGAAAATTTTCGTTATACTTGTTTCATTTGCGATTTTTGCGGGAATCTGTTTGATGGGGGAATCAACTCTGGTAAATCGAAAAAATGGTTTTTATGCAATGTTGTACCGGAAGGATTCTTCGATATTTCATTTCGTTGAAAATCTGCAGTAAAAACTATGGGGTCATCTCAAGAGTAACATGGCTGTACGAATCTTTAAGAGTATTTTTTCAGCTGGTGGTACGTTTATCTCAGAATCTAGTGGACCAATTTAGCAGAAGTTTTTTTTCAGCATGCAAAAATGAATTCTGACCTACGAAAATGACCTATCTGCGTTGATCGATTATCATCATTGATAACTTCTCTGATAACCACGGCCTTACGATTTTTGTTGAATTTTTTATTATTATTCAAATGGCCGACATTTTGGCAATTTTCATAATTTTCAAAAACCGCTACGTAACAATTCAGATAATAAGATTTTTACATGCTAAAAAAATCAGCCATATCGGTCCACTGGATTATGAGAAAAACGTACAACTAGCAAGAAAATGTTTTAAAGATTTAAAAAAAATATATCTTTCAAATGAAAGCAACATAATTGGCTCACGTAGCGTACTTTTTAGTGTAGAGCCAGTTTAGTTCTATAACTCTGTCATTGTTAAAATTCGAACATATGCGTAGGAGGGTTTTTTTCCATGAAATATGATCATCTATCACCTCCTGAGAGATTCTGGGAAAATATATTAAATTCTTCTTTTACATTCAATAATCAAAAATTATATGCATGAAAAACAAATTAAAAAAAACATTTTTTTGACTCGATCATATACAGGATTCTAAAGGGTGTGTCACATCAAATTGCATCACGGAAAAAACGCTGTAGAAATCCGCCCAGTAGACCGATCCTTTTGAAAATTTTAGACAGTAAAATAGAAACTATTAAACAACTTTTGGCATTTTCTTTTTATTCATACTTCGAGCCTTCCTCTTTACCCCGTCCATAAGGTTCTGTACAACGTCAGGTTGTAGTTTTTTTTTCAACAGAAATCCATTTTCTCTTGAAGTCCGCCTCCGATTTGACAACTTTTGGGTTCTTCCGGAGGGCCTGCTTCATAATCGCCCAATATTTCTCTATTGGGCGAAGCTCCGGCGCGTTGGGCGGGTTCATTTCCTTTGGCACGAAGGTGACCCCGTTGGCTTCGTACCACTCCAACACGTCCTTTGAATAGTGGCACGAAGCGAGATCCGACCAGAAGATGGTCGGGCCCTCGTGCTGCTTCAATATTGGTAGTAAGCGCTTCTGTAGGCACTCCTTAAGGTAAACCTGCCCGTTTACCGTGCCGGTCATCACGAAGGGGGCGCTCCGCTTTTCGCAAGAGCAGATCGCTTGCCACACCATGTACTTTTTGGCAAACTTGGATAGTTTCTGCTTGCGAATCTCCTCCGGAACGCTGAATTTGTCCTCTGCGGAGAAGAACAACAGGCCCGGCAGCTGACGAAAGTCCGCTTTGACGTAGGTTTCGTCGTCCATTACCAGGCAATGCGGCTTCGTCAGCATTTCGGTGTACAGCTTCCGGGCTCGCGTCTTCCCCACCATGTTTTGCCTTTCGTCGCGGTTAGGAGCCTTCTGAACCTTGTATGTACGCAGGCCCTCCCGCTGCTTGGTCCGCTGGACGAATGAACTTGACAAATTCAGCTTATTGGCGACATCCCGGACCGAACTTCTCGGATCACGTCTAAACTGCTTAACTACGCGCTTGTGATCTTTTTCACTGACGGAGCATCCATTTTTGCCGTTCTTCACCTTCCGGTCGATGGTTAGTTTCTCGAAGTATCGTTTTAGTACTCTGCTGACCGTGGATTGGACGATTCCCAGCATCTTAACGATGTCCCGATGTGACAACTCCGGATTCTCGAAATGAGTGCACAGGATTAATTCACGACGCTCTTTTTCGTTCGACGACATTTTTCCAAATTTACGAAAAATTGACAGTGAAGCATGGCCAACGTGATCTATACACTCTCATCTGATTATAAGCGAAAGCTGAAGATATAATTCCTAAATATTAAATTTCTACAGCGTTTTTTCCGTGATGCAATTGGATGTGACACACCCTTTATTATATACAGTGAAAATAAATCGGAGACTGTATATAATCGAGTTCGCGCTGCATTAGTTTCCAACTTGGAGGATAAATCTAAACACTCCCAACACTGAGTATTTCCGACGTCACCAATATATTATCGAAGAAACTCTCGCCTAGAATTATTAAGCTGTGCGTGTTTTTCTCATATGAATTGTTGATCATTTGTGTATCTGGATTCAGGCATCCCAACAGTAAAGCATTCTTATTACAGTCGATATGAAATTAACTCGGCTTCCTATGTGTGCACGCAACTAGTGATCACAGCCATATGGCCGAAACACATCTCAAAGCGTACTGGTGAAGAAGCACAAACGCATAAGATACAGGCTAGCATTACGACATTTTTCTGGCGACAGTCACGTGTGACAGTAACCCGGGTAAACCGATGAGATTCATCGCTTCGTCAGCGACTGTTACGGCGACAGAGCGAACGGAATAGCAGACACGAAAAAATCGGAAACGAACAGTCTCTCCGGCTCACTACGGCCAGGCACGACAAATTAGATGAATTCGACGAAACACCGACTGTTGCTGTATAGTATTACTTTATGCATTCATGCTCTGTCGCTTGTATACGAGTGTAGCGCGCTCACAGAGACTGTCGATTCAATTTCATACCGACTGTTATGAAAATGCAGTACTTTTGGGATGCCTGGTCCTACGTCACTCCGGTTATGTCCCCGACATTACCCACCCGTCTTTTTGTACTAAATTTATTTTCAAATGGCTCAGCAACATTAAGTAACAATGAGCCGAGTTAATGAATAGGGAAAAGCCTATTTGAGTAGAACAATTCCAATGTTCTTTCTCTAAAAGGCATAAAAACCCTATTATCTTTTCGTAAAATGTTACAATATGGATAATGACAAAATTCACAATAACATAATATTATAGGCTTCTTGTTACAGAGATGTCCATCTCCTAGGAACTTGCTATCTCCTTGGGACTGAGGAAGGGATGAAAATCTGCTCACTTTTCGAATTCTGAAGAAGAAAGTTGCAATAGAGAAAAGGAAACGCTAATAATAAAAATCAAAACAATAAAGGAAAACTAAACATATATATTCATATTTGAAAGTGTATGGATTTGAGAAAATCATAAATTAAAGAAATAGCATCAATATTACGAGTAGCCAGAACGTCGCGAATCGGAAAATTAAGTGGCATTCCCTTATTGCGAAAATTTTCTATTAAAGATAACCTGTCATTTTGAAACTCAGAACAAAACCACACAATATGATCAATATCCTGATATCCTATACCACACACGCATAGGTTACTATCACTGATGTTAATTCGAAAAAGATGTGCATTCGAAGAATAATGGTTAGACATGAGTCTGCACACTACCCGTATAAAATCACGAGAAAAATTATACCCTTTAAACCATGGTTTGAGAGAAACCCTAGGAATGATAGAATTTAGCCATCGGCCTTTATCACTACTATTCCAACTTGACTGCCAAGATACAAGTGCCCGTTCACGAGGAAAATGAAGATATTCATCGAAAGTAATAGGCCTATAGAATAAGTCTCCTTCCATAGCGCCCTTCTTAGCAAGAAAGTCTGCTTTCTCATTTCCTGGTATCGAACAATGAGACGGAATCCATACAAAAGTGATATTAAATGAACTAGTTATCAGAGCACTTAAAAGTTGATGGATTTCAGATAAGAAATACGACGCACATCTAGTTCTCACTGAACGGAGTACCTCTAAAGAGCTGAGACTATCAGAAAAAATGAAAAAGTGATCTGGGGCCAAGGTCTGAATATGGAGTAAGGCCATGTATATTGCAGCCAATTCTGCAACAAACACCGAACAAGGTAAACTAAGCCTACGGAAAGTGAAGAAGTTGATATTGAATATACCAAAGCCTGTGGATCCATTAAGACAAGATCCATCAGTAAAAACTGGAAGTGGGTTATATCTATGGTATAACCGTAAGGGTGACGTAGGACTCTCGTTGATATAGAGATCATTTGTATGAAGTTGAATCTGAATTCATTCTGAATGAATGAATATTTGGAGAACTTCGAAAACGAGAGCGTTACGTTGGAGGCACAAGGTTTTATGCATCCAATATTCGATACGGAAATATCCTACTGATGGGGAAGAATAATCTTCAGAAGCTATCCTGTTGATTGCGATTGATTGAAAAACCACAAAACCAAATGTATTTGGTCACAGTGTTACATGGATAGAAAACATTCAATTAAACTCTTTCACATGAATATATTTTGAAAATTCCCAAAGGAACTGGCAGATTATTTTCAGTAACGATTAGATATTTCCACATTTTCCTCGATACTGGAAGCCCACCAGTGGTTAATGCCAACTCGATAACCACCTGTTAATAGCACTTGATTGAAACATATTTGGTCACAGTGTTACATGGATAGAAAACATTCAATTAAATTCTTTCACATAAATATATTTTGAAAATTCCCAAAGGAACTGGCAGTTATTTTCCAGCAATGATTAGATCTTTCCGGAACTTTCTCGATGCTGAATGGCATCCTAACGAAAAGAGTTCTGCGCGTGTATGTGTTCTCCTTCGCCGTCCACCTCCTCCAGCACGTTAGGCAACGATGTTGTCTTGTCGATGTCCTCACGAAAAATGAATGTGTCTCACCACCAGAATATCGCTTAAATATGCTTTTTGTGTGTGATTGAATCGAGAGAAGGTGTGGTTTACAATGGCAATTTGGAAGGCAAACTAGAGGGGAATGAACTCTCTGAGCTCGGAACTTTCGGCGACTGAGCAATAATCGATTGCGGGCGCATACAATATTGGATACGGAAATATCCTACTGATGGGGAAGAATAATCTTCTGAAGCTATCCTGTTAATTGCGATTGATTTAAAAACCACAAAACCAAATGTATTTGGTCACAGTGTTACATGGATAGAAAACATTCAATTAAACTCTTTCACATGAATATATTTTGAAAATTCCCAAAGGAACTGGCAGATTATTTTCAGTAACGATTAGATATTGCCACAATTTCCTCGATACTGGAAGCCCACCAGTGGTTAATGCCAACTCGATAACCACCTGTTAATAGCACTTGATTGAAACATATTTGGTCACAGTGTTACATGGATAGAAAACATTCAATTAAACTCTTTCACATGAATATATTTTGAAAATTCCCAGAGGAACTGGCAGATTATTTTCAGTAACGATTAGTTATTTCCACATTTTCCTCGATACTGGAAGCCCACCAGTGGTTAATGCCAACTCGATAACCACCTGTTAATAGCACTTGATTGAAACATATTTGGTCACAGTGTTACATGGATAGAAAACATTCAATTAAATTCTTTCACATGAATATATTTTGAAAATTCCCAAAGGAACTGGCAGATTATTTTCAGTAACGATTAGATATTTCCACATTTTCCTCGATACTGGAAGCCCACCAGTGGTTAATACCAACCCGATAACCACCTGTTAATAGCACTTGATTGAAACATATTTGGTCACAGTGTTACATGGATAGAAAACATTCAATTAAATTCTTTCACATAAATATATTTTGAAAATTCCCAAAGGAACTGGCAGTTATTTTCCAGCAATGATTAGATCTTTCCGGAACTTTCTCGATGCTGAATGGCATCCTAACGAAAAGAGTTCTGCGCGTGTATGTGTTCTCCTTCGCCGTCCACCTCCTCCAGCACGTTAGGCAACGATGTTGTCTTGTCGATGTCCTCACGAAAAATGAATGTGTCTCACCACCAGAATATCGCTTAAATATGCTTTTTGTGTGTGATTGAATCGAGAGAAGGTGTGGTTTACGATGGCAATTTGGAAGGCAAACTAGAGGGGGGATGAACTCTCTGAGCTCGGAACTTTCGGCCACTGAGCAATAATCGATTGCGGGCGCATACAATATTGGATACGGAAATATCCTACTGATGGGGAAGAATAATCTTCTGAAGCTATCCTGTTAATTGCGATTGATTGAAAAACCACAAAACCAAATGTATTTGGTCACAGTGTTACATGGATAGAAAACATGAATATATTATATATTTTGTATATATTTTGAAAATTCCCAAAGGAACTGGCAGATTATTTTCAGTAACGATTAGATATTTCCACATTTTCCTCGATACTGGAAGCCCACCAGTGGTTAATGCCAACTCAATAACCACCTGTTAATAGCACTTGATTGAAACATATTTGGTCACAGTGTAACATGGATAGAAAACATTCAATTAAACTCT
Organism: Toxorhynchites rutilus septentrionalis; assembly: GCF_029784135.1. Taxonomy (NCBI): domain Eukaryota; kingdom Metazoa; phylum Arthropoda; class Insecta; order Diptera; family Culicidae; genus Toxorhynchites; species Toxorhynchites rutilus. The sequence goes on from NC_073744.1 coordinate 199,819,314, forward strand.
TTCACATGAATATATTTTGAAAATTCCCAGAGGAACTGGCAGATTATTCTCAGTAACGATTAGATATTTCCACATTTTCCTCGATACTGGAAGCCCACCAGTGGTTAATGCCAACTCGATAACCACCTGTTAATAGCCGCGCGTGTATGTGTGTGTAGCGATGTCTTCCCAGGGAACCGTTTGTGGCATCACTCTCCTCCTGATAGATTCCCTTCTGGCCTAGGGTGCTCAAACAGGCTCTTGGTGACACCGTTCATCCGCGCTTTCATGATAAATAAAGAGCTTCACCGCAACAGCGACAACATGCTCCAATCGCTGTTCAATTAGAACTGAGTGGATTTCCGAGCGTCGCTCGCTTATATACCGATTGGTGATTTCAATAGCCTGTTTTGAAAGCAATTTTACGACTATTGAAACAAGTTTTTGGATCAAAAAGTAACAAGTATATAACGCGTAGACATTTTATCTTTCGAATGAAGTGTTTATCATACCATTTCGTTCAGTTGTTTAGGAGCTATTAACGCTCAAAATCTCGGTCTCCGGCGTAACGCTTTCGTTTTCGAAACTTTGATTTTACACCCCGGTATAGAAATGAAAGACGTAGTCCTACGTCAAAAAAGATTTGGTTGGGTCAATATGTTTATACCTTGACAGGAATATCGCAGGTATAACAAAATGGCGGAGAACATCTGAAATATTATGCACATAATCCTTCATTGACAGGTCAATAGTAATAGAGGAATTGAACAAAATTGAAGGAATGATCTGGAAACCAGATAAAGTAGATGGACTTTCCAAAGTCATAAATTCATGATATAGAGACATTCGCCTAGATCGAAAGCCTGAGTTCAACATTTTTTCAAAGTTTGCTATCACCTTCGGATTAAGTGTTTCACACCGTATTAAAAAACGGAATGATAACTCGAAAAAACGTACGGAAAGAGGAAGTATGCCAGCTAGAATTTCTAGGCTCATTGTATGTGTTGACTGCATACAACCTAGAGCAATACGCAAACAGCGATATTGAATCCTTTCCAGATGCAAAATATGGGTACAGGCAGCGGACCTGAAGCAAAAACTACCATACTCCATAACAGATAAAATGGTTGTTTTATACAACCTAATCAAATCCTCAGGATGAGCTCCCCACCAAGTTCCTGTTATGGATCGAAGAAAATTTATTCTTTTCTGACATTTTTGTTTCAAGTTGCCTGTGTGTTTACCCCATGTTCCTTTGGAGTCAAACACAACACCTAAATACTTGAATGACATCGAGTGACGAATAGGTCTATCCAAAAGTTTAAGCTGTATTTGTGCAGGATGATGTTTTCTTGAGAATACAACCATCTCTGTCTTCTCAGTAGAAAATTCAATACCCAATCTACAGGCCCAATCAACCAAATTGTCAAGAGAATCTTGCAAAGGATTATGAAGATGGGTGTTGTCTTTGCCTATTACCGATACAACACAATCATCTGCAAACTGTCTCAAAGTACAATTTCCCGATAAACAAACATCAATATCATTTACATAGAAGTTGTGAAGAATTGGACTAAGACATGAGCCTTGAGGAAGACCCATGTAGCTAATGCGTAAAACTGACGAAGAACCATGAGAAAAACTCATATGTTTTTCACGCATTAGGTTAAACAGAAAACTATTTATTTTTTGGGAAACCCCATTTCGACGAAGTTTTTGAAAAAGAACTTCAATGGAAACAGAATCGAACGCACCTTTGATATCTAGGAACACTGATGTCATTTGTTGCTTACTACACAAGGCAAAGTCAACCTCTGATGAATGAAGCGCAAGACAATCATTGGTTCCTTTGCCTCTACGAAACCCGAACTGCGATGGCAAGAGAAGATTATTAGATTCAACCCAGCTGTCTAAACGATGGAGAATCATTTTTTCTAGTAATTTGCGAATGCAAGATAGCATTGCAATTGGTCTATAAGAATTATAATCAGACGCAGGTTTACCAGGTTTCAGAATAGCTATAACTTTAATTTGTCGCCACTCATGCGGAACAGTATTCTGCTCAAGGAAAGCATTGAACAGTTTCAACAAACGTCTCTTCGCATTATCAGGTAGATTTTTCAACAAATTAAATTTGATCCTATCTGACCCTGGAGCCGTGTTGTTGCAAGAAAGAAGAGCAAGAGAAAAATCAGTCATACTGAACGGAGGCTCAACATCATCAGATGTCTCTAAGAAGGGAGAAGGTGCGGGGGCTGAGTCTGGACATATCTTCTTGGCAAAGTCAAAAATCCACCTTTCTGAATATTCAACTTCTTCATTTGAATGAGATGAATTTCTCATTTGTCTGGCAACTCTCCAAAGAGTGCTCAAGGAAGTCTCTCGTGAAAGCCCATTTACAAAATGACGCCAATAGCCTCTCTTTTGACTACGTCTACGGACTACGTCTTTCATTTCTATACCGGGGTGTAAAATCAATGTTTCGAAAACGAAAGCGTTACGCCGGAGACCGAGATTTTGAGCGTTAATAGCTCCTAAACAACTGAACGAAATGGTATGATAAACACTTCATTCGAAAGATAAAATGTCTACGCGTTATATACTTGTTACTTTTTGATCCAAAAACTTGTTTCAATAGTCTTACAATTGCTTTCAAAACAGGCTATTGAAATCACCAATCGGTATATAAGCGAGCGCCGCTCGGAAATCCACTCAGTTCTAATTGAACAGCGATTGGAGCATGTTGTCGCTGTTGTGGTGAAGCTCTTCGTTTATCATGAAAGCGCGGATGAACGGTGTCACCAAGAGCCTGTTTGTGCACCCTAGGCCAGAAGGGAATCCATCAGGAGGAGAGTGATGCCACAAACGGTTCCCCGGGAAGACATCGCTACACACACATACACGCGCGGAATTCTTTCCGTTTGGATGCCATTCAGCATCGAGAAAGTTCCGGAAAGATCTAATCATTTCTGGAAAATAATCTGCCAGTTCCTCTGGGAATTTAAAAATACATTCATGTGAAAGAGTTTATTTGAATGTTTTCTATCCATGTAACACTGTGACCAAATACATTTGGTTTTGTGGTTTTTCAATCAATCGCAATTAACAGGATAGGTTCTGAAGATTATTCTTCCCCATCAGTAGGATATTTCCGTATCCAATATTGTATGCGCCCGCAATCGATTCTTGCTCTGTCGCCGAAAGTTCCGAGCTCAAAGAGTTCATTCCCCTCTTGTTTGCCTTCCAAATTGCCATCGTAAACCACACCTTCTCACGATTCAATCACACACAAAAAGCATACTTAAGCGATATTCTGGTGGTGAGACACATTCATTTTTCGTGAGGACATCGACAAGACAACATCGTTGCTTAATGTGCTGGAGGAGGTGGACGGTGAAGGATCGACACATACACGTGCAGAATTCTTTCCGTTTGGATGCCATTCAGCATCGAGAAAGTTCCGGAAGGATCTAATAATTGCTGGGAAATAATCAGCCAGTTCCTCTGGGAATTTAAAAATACATTCATGTGAAAGAGTTTATTTGAATGTTTTCTATTCATGTAACACTGTGACCAAATATTTTTCAATCAAGTACTATTAACAGATGGTTATCGAGTTAGTATTAACCACTGGTGGGCTTCCAGTATCGAGGAAAATGTGGAAATATCTAATCGTTACTGAAAATAATCTGCCAGTTCCTCTGGGAATTTAAAATTACATTCATGTGAAAAAGTTTATTTTAATGTTTTCTATCCATAAAATATCCATATAATACATTTGGGTTTGTGATTTGTCAATCAAGTACAGTTAGCAGGTTAGCTTCTGAAGATTATTCTTCAGAACAAGGTTTTTCGTATCCTATATTGGATGCATAAAACCTTGTGCCTCCAACGTAACGCTTTCGTTTTCGAAGTCTCCCAAATATTCATTTATTCATTCATTCAGAATGGATTTAGATTCAACTTCAAACAAATGATCTCTAAATCAACGATAGTCCTACGTCACCCTTGCGGTTATACCATAGATATAACCCACTTCCTGTTTTTAGCTTTAATGAAGCTTTTGAATTTACGCTCCAGATAAATGTAGTTATCATAACGTTCACGGGTGCCCAATTTTCGCCAATCCTTGAACGCATTCGATTTATCTTTATAGAGAGTTGTACATTCTTGGTCCCACCATAGATTAGGAGGACGTCTACGAAACGAATTACCAGGAAAGCGCTTCGTCTGAGCATCAATAGCACTGTCAAGAATTAAACCAGTTAGAAAATTATATTCTTCCAGCGGGGGTAACTCATGAACTACTGCCACCGATTCTGAAATAATTGAAGAAAATCTCTTCCAATCAATGTTTCTAGATAAATCATGCTGAATATTTGTTGTTTCAGACGATTTTGAATTATTTGAAATGGAAATAGTGATTGGCAAATGATCACTTCCATGTGGATCTTAGATGACATTCCAATAACAATCTAAAGAAAAAGAGGAAGAACACAGGGACAAATCTAAGCAACTAGTGCGGCCTGAAGATGGAGCAATTCTTGTTACATCACCTGTATTCAAAATTGCCATGTTGAAGTCCAAGATCATAAATCAAATTGGCCAACCAGGAGGGTTATTCTTGGGTGGAGCAGAATAATTTGAAGATTCTGGCTTGTTAGAGATCAATCCTCTTTTTTCAGATGGCTTAGAGGAAGAAGCAATTTTCCTCTTCCTGACTCTTCCTGTGATTACTGGATCAAATTGAGAATCCGAATCATCATCCTCTGATAAAACAGAGAAAGGATTTTCTGAAGCCTCGGGTACCTGAGGTGAAGCTGCCTTGAGCATATCAGCGAAGGATCGATTAGAACGATCCTTAAGTGATTGCTTGAGTTTCATCGAACGTAATTTGTATTTCGGACAATCCTTAATTGTATGAGGAACATCTCCACAAAAGATACATTTATCAGCATCTTTGTTACAAGTGACTTCGTCATGGTCGTCACCACATTTTGAGCATTTCGTTTTATTACAACAGTAGGTTTTAGTGTGACCTAACTGATTGCAATTTAGGCAAGTCATTATTTTAGGAATATATAACCGAACTGGAAGACGAAGTTTGTCAATAAGCACATAATTTGGAAGTGCTGTGCCTTCGAAGGAAATTCTAAAAGAGCCAGAAGGATAATACTTTTTTTCTGTACCCTCAGATTTCAAAGAGTTCAGAGATCTCACCTCCAAAACTTTAGCATGTGGAATAGTTGCATTGTGGAAGATACCCTTAGCTTTTACAAAATCTTGAAGTTGAAGAGATTTTTCCGTAACTACACCATCGATTTCAACAATGTGAGCCGGAATATAAACTCTATATTCATTAGTGAACAAAGAGTTTTTCACTATCGCGTTAACGTCTTTAAAATTTGAGAGCACAACACGACGTTTATCTTTATTGACTTTCGTCATTTCTAAGACACCTGAGTAGTTAGACGTCAGGTCTTTGCAAATTTGAGATACTCTTAGAGGTTTCCCTTTGGGACGGAAGAATACCACCCAACGGTTTTTCGATGATGCCGGGGCGTTCTGGTATTGTCTAATACGTGGAAGTTGAGCAGAATTAGGCAGAGATTGTGTCGAAGTGCGGAGAACAGAGTCACTATTTGGTACAGACGAAGAGTTTGACCGCGATTGTTTTTGTTTTTTTCCTGAAGAAACCGTAAAATCATCTGGAGGAGGGTCTAAGACCCTCATTTCAGCATCGGAGGGTTCATTACCCTCCATTTTCAAAAAAAAAGAGTCGAAAGAGTCGTAAAAATGAGAGAGAAGATTCTTTAGAACACGTAAATATTAAATGATAAAATTAAAAAAAAAATTAATAAAATGAAATATGTGTATGTATATGTATACGTATGCGTGAAAGAAAAATAAAACGAAAACTTATCTTAAATGTATCTAGATGAATGATAGAGAACTTCTAAAATCCTTGAAGCGGGTCCAATGGCAACTTCACACTCAAAAAAAAAACTTGAAAAATAATTCCGACTTCAAGAAAATTCCTTTCTTCTCAGTATATCATCCCGGTTTCTTTCGAAATACCGTCAAAAATAGTCTTGAATATAACTGAAAATCACAGAAAAAAGACGGGTGGGTAATGTCGGGGACATAACCGGAGTGACGTAGGACTATACAAAGGGGACAGCTTTTGTTTAATATATATTTTTTATATATTGTTTTATTTTCTTCTCCTACGTGAATACCTACTTATCTCCCTGAAAAATGGATTAGTACTCTTTATGAACATGTTGATGGTTCTGAAAAAAACCTTTGGTGTTGTGTTTTTGTTATCACTCGATATCCCCATCTTGTTCGGTTAACCCTTCCTGTTTAGCTATTGCGTTTGCCACTCGCCACAGCTTTCACAGTTGGAAAATTTCTTCCCATCCAGCTTGTTACATGTTGTTCAGTAAATTACATTTTATGCGACGTGCCGAAACACTCAGTGCCGCATTGGAGGCGATTTTAACCTGTGTTTTAACCATAATTTGGACCCCGAACCCTATGTTGTCTCATTACCAGGAATAGAGCAATGGGAAGGAATCCAAATGAAAGTGATTCGAATACTTTTATCAACAAGAAAATTCAATGCATTCCTAATTTCGATAAGAAAATATGATGCTTTCGTCTGTTGTTTCAAGGATTGAATGGCTTGTATACTGCTAAGACTATCTGAGAAAATAAAATAGTGATCAGGTGGTAAGGACTCAATGGTCTTAATTGCATGATATATTGCAGCCAGTTCGGCAACATACACTGAACAAGGGTCTTCAAGTTTATGAAAGCTAGTGTAATGTTCATTAAAGATACCAAAACCAGTGGATCCGTTTATTCTTGAACCATCAGTGAAAAACATTCTTGAAGAATTGATATGATTATATTTTGAAGCGAAAATATTAGGGATTAACGATGATCGAAGATGATCTGAAATGTCTCGAGTTTCGTCCTTCATAGAAAGATCGAAATCAACGGAAGATCTGCAAAAAACCGTTATGTATTCGATAACGCATAAAATCAACAGTTCGTACGTGTGATTCAATCATACACAAACAATTCCCAACTAACGGTGTGGAAACGGACGCGGTGCGTTTTAATTAATATTTCTCTTCTGCTTTGCTTCTGGACATCAGTACAAGCTCTGCACTAAGCTTGCTTCGTGCATATACTGAAAATGTGTTCTAAGGCGAAAAAAAAATGCACTTTCACAATTTGTGCTTTCACTGCCAACCGATGACAAGCATCAACTGCTGGTCAATCTTGACTGGAATGGACTTTCAAGCAAACTATTCAAATCCCAAAAATTGAAAATATGGGTACGGATCCTACTCGATTGTATACAGATTCGATTGTATACAGATTCGATTATATACAGTTCAAAAAAAACTTTTTTATATTCCAAATATGACTTAGTTCAAGCGAAAATGAAATATTTCATCGTTAAAGTGAGAGTTGATTGATTATTATGAGTACAGTGAAGTAAAAATCGTGATTTTGGTAGATTCCAGTTGAAGATTCACCGATAATTGTTTAAAATTCTATTGCAGCGAAATTAAAAAAGATAGAGATTGAGAGTCAAAGATCGAATTGTAGGACGGTTAAAGAGCTTTAGTTTGATCGATAGAAACATTCAAGTTTATCATATATTTTTTAAATTAAATTAAAAATAACACCTTGAAAACCATTAACTCTTAAGCTTTTCACTTCTAAAATATTACTTATATTCATTAATTTGGAAATTTCATAACTGCATCCTGTATAAAATTTTCTCATCTTTTAAATGGATAGAATCGTCCTACGTAGCGTATTTTTTGCACGGATTTACACATACATAGTTCGGTTAGAGCAGCGGTACTCAACCTTGTTTTCAGAAAGGTCGCGAACACATGTCAGTCGTGATGTTGGAGACACGACCGTACTGTTAACATAGAACTGCGAAATTTTTACCGGCGAGCACAAACATTAAAGAAATTTAATAATTAAACTCTTTGATACAAATATTTGATAGTACTGGTAAGAAATTTTCATTCTTTCATGCGGAACAATTTGAGTAGATTGTGAAATTCGTTCTAAGCATCAACATGTACTGTTGATTGCTCGCTGTCTAGAGCACAGAAATTGATACACTGAGCTTCTCGAATATCTTAGTATCTCTTCGCAACTGTTCGTATCTCTTTGCAAAATTACATCTCCAACACAGAACGAAACATCTCAGAAGACGCAGAATGGCAACAGAAAATCCGAACCGAATCTATTATATGGCAGTGGTGGAGGCGAAAGCAATAGCATCGAAAAAAACAGGAAGTGGGTTATATCTGTGGTATAACCGCAAGGGTGACGTAGGACTATCGTTGATTTAGTGATCATTTGTTTTTAGTTGCATCTGCATCGATTCTAAATGAATGAATAAATAAATATTTGGGGGACTTCGAAAACGTTGGAGGCACAATATTCAGCAAAAGAAGCAATCACACAAAAGTTGTATGATACATAATACATTGCTTGTATTGTAATCTGATTTGTATTCCATCTCCAATAGACAAAATATCTGTTGCATCAAATCAATCTACATCCTTTCTCACAACACCCATTTCTCGTTTGAAAAATTGTTGAGTAAACATCGTTTGCCAGTGCGCGTAGAACGGGGATTCCTTCTTAAGATTCATTGCACCTCTAATAAATTGCATTCATTGCACCTCTAATAAGTCGCATTACATGTCCGTTCAATTAGCTAAATGTCGAACTAATTGTAAATTACTGTACTTTCTATCTGGAAACAATTTGAGAATTGGTGAAAATTGAATAATCAGGAAAGTCCCCAACTATCAATAAGCTCAGAACAACTGCCAAATTCACATACTCATCAGATCCTGGCAAACAAATTATGAAAAAATCAATTTGTGTTTTATTATAATTTTGGAAATTATTTTAGAATGCATTGAACTGTATTTCGTAAACTCTTTTTTGAAAGGTTTAATGGCTCTGATAAGCGCCGTGTTTTATGGAATGGTTCCAATTTAGAAAACTTAGTACTAGTGGTTTTAAAAAAAAACCATTTCGAACGCCCTCGATGTCGCCTTGTTCTGGTTTTGCCACCAAAGCAGATTGTATAAAGAACAAACTTTTTTCTTCCGCTACCTGCTGTCGTTTTGCGATTGCGTTTGCTACTCGCTGCAACTGCCTGTTGTTGTCTTGATGTCCACCGAACCGAATGTGGTCTGTTCTGAATGCGAGTTTTCTTATCGTCGCGAGCAGCTTTTCCACTTCGGCGGCCGAAACTATATAACGCCGGCCAGGTGGACTGATGCACTGATACTAACGCGCTCGGCCTAGCTACCCTTGCGGGGAACTCCAGATCAACACGGTTCGAGCGGGATTTTGCCTTTCCCTTCACTTTTCCTCCTTTGCCATGTCCAGACATGGCTGCTTGGGTTGGTTTGTTGATGTGTTGTGATGCGAACCGATGTGGTGTATGGTTTGGATGAGAATGATCGTTGGGGCAGCGGAGCGGGGATTTTTAAGCTGACTGGCTGGCTCGAGAATTACGCATGTGTGAGAGACTGCGACCAATGTTTCGTTCATATTTTTTCTTTTTCCTTTCCAATCGTACTTCATTGTATTTCGCTGCTGCTCTGGTTGACCGTTTTGGTCGGTACGATTTGAGGAGCACAAAATAGACCAATCAAAAATGGGCACATAGTGCATTTGGACACTGCTTGATATTTCACAATTATTCAATTATTTATCTCAAGAAAAATGAAATGTTATTCGTTATGATAGATGCGTAGATATATTTCCTATCAATTGATGCAAAAACCTTTGCGATCTATTGAGAAATGCTCGAGTTATAAGCGTTCCAAATCTTGCATTTTTTCCTACTTGTTCAGTGCCTAGATTTTCATTTCACCCCCTATATCTTCCGGTTAGACGTAGTCCTACGTCAAAAGTTCTTCGAACAATTTTTTCATGTACAACAAAATACAACTTATCCTAATTTTGTTTAAAGTCAAGATAGCGATATAATGTATTCGACAAAGTTTTAGATCTTGTTAAAATATAAACTTTTGTCGAAGACATCAACTTCTTCTGCTAACTTTTCTCTATTTGAAAACCCAATCGTTACTCTTCAGTTGATGCAGGATCGTTACTTAATTCAGCAGCACTCAGTACTCAAGACGGGGGTTCTTCATAGCCAAATTGGTTGTGCGTTCGCTCACTAAGCGATCGATCGTGAGCAGTGCTTGGAAATATCTGTATCACATCGATCTTTTAATTTCCGGCCATATTGGATCATTATATCATTGCATTCGGGATACCGAAAATGAACCAACGCCAACCTCACAATCACAGCAAGGCACTCACAGTTGATTCATCCAGTTTTGTTCATTCTGTTTTTCGTTCTGTTCTGCGTTCACGGAATGTGAGCAAAAGAAAATATCCCTAGTTGTGTCATTCATTGACATTATTACCGAATGTGCAGATGTTGACCGTTTCTGTAAAATAATTCGACTTTGGCTGGAATCACATGTCCCTCCCAAGCGACGTCCCATTTCTCCAGCTTGGAGTACCCCTCAGCTCAGACAGCTAAAACGTGATTGTAACTCAGCACAGCGAAAATTGCGTCGTCATAGAACGCCTGACACTAAGTGTGATTTCAAGCGCGCTAGTGCTACTTATTGTAGGCTAAATAGTGCTTTGTATAAATCTCACGTACTCAGAGTTCAGCGGAATTTGCGGAGCCGCCCTCGAAGCTTCTGGGGATTTATCAACAGCAAAAGGAAAAACTCGAGCATTCCGTCTAACGTGATTCTTGATGGGAAAGAGTCAGTATCCCCTGACGATGCGTGTGAAATGTTTGCGACACATTTTGCATCAGTCTTCGAACAAAGAACAACTTGTGATGTTGATGCGACATCTGCTGCAACTGATACTCCGGCTGACTTCTTGGATCTGTCCACATTCACAGTAACTCCAGCTATGGTGCATTCAGCAACGAGAAAACTGAAGAACTCGCTTACTCCTGGTCCGGATGGAATCCCGGCGGTGGTGTTCAGCTGCTTTAGCTGAGCCTGTTGCAGCCATTTTCAATGCATCTTTTGAGCAAGGTAAATTCCCAACATTATGGAAGGAGTCATTTATGTTTCCTGTCTTCAAGGCGGGGGACAAGCGGGATGTAAGAAACTATCGAGGTATTGATTTGATTTGATTTGATTTGATTTATTAATCCATCTGACTCATAGTCTTAATGAAAATAACTTAACCTAATGATGTGGAGGATGTCTAGAGCGGAGGATTTTCTGTCTAAACACTGTCGAAGACATATCGAAATCAAACAAATGTGACACTTCGTTGAATGCTCTTGTCATAGTGGACATCGGCTCAAAGTAACCGAATAGCGAGCGGTGGAATGGAACAGTCAGCATCTGATCCAGAGTTCGTCGTTGAATCCGGGTGGGAGCGTTCAGTGACATTTTTGCAAGTAGGCTGGGACGACTTCCCGACTTCGAGCTTCTCCATTCAAAATCTTCGCTGCAATGACTGCTTGTTGAACAGAGCGTCGTTGTTCAAGGGTATCCATTCCCAGCAGGCGGCACCGATCAATATAAGGAGGGAGATTAATGCGATCCCTCCAAGGAAGCAAGCGCAGGGCGAAACGAACAAATCGTCGTTGTATGCGTTCAATCCTGTCGATCCAAATAGCTTGATAGGGACTCCAAATCACTGACGAGGATTCAAGGATTGATCGAACCAACGAACAGTAGAGCGTTTTGAGGCAATGCATGTCAGTGAACTCTTTAGTTGTCCGCATGATGAGTCCTAGCAATCTATTGGCACGATCAATAGCTATGGAGCGATGATCATTGAAGGTCAGCCTAGAGTCAAGCCGAACTCCTAAGTCTGTTACTTGATGCATTCGTTCAATAACTATATCATCAATTTTGTACTCCCAGTGGATCGGATTGGCAGAGCGACAAAATGTTATCACGGAGCATTTGTTAATACTGAGCATCATGTTGTTCAGTTTACACCATTCGACAAACAGATTTAACAGGCATTGTAGGTGAACGCAGTCAGCTGGGCTGTCGACTACGTTATAGATTTTGAGGTCATCAGCATACATCAGTCTACAACCAACACCCTATAGAGCTGAGACATCGTTGATGTAGAGTGCAAATAGTAGTGGTCCGAGGTTACTGCCCTGCGGGACGCCGGAATGGTTTTGAAACCATGTTGAAGTATATGAGCCAATCTTTACACAAAGCTTCCTGTCGTAAAGGTAGGATTTGAGCCAGTCCACATAAGCAGCCGAGGCACCAAGTTTATCACCAGTCTTTCGGCGGCGTCCAAGTTGTTCGAGATTATTTTGAGTGAAGTAGTCTTGAATCGCTCGAAACGGTACATATCAACTGACCAGCATGGATTTATTTCTGGGCGATCGGTAACTACCAACCTTTTATACTTCACTAGTACTTGCATCAACGCTCTGGTGAAAGAGTGTAAGTGGACGTAATATATACGGATCTGAAAGCTGCATTCGATAAGATCGACCACAAAATCCTGCTCTGCAAACTTTCGCGACTTGGAGCATCCGAGCATCTAATAACGTGGTTGAAATCGTACTTGACTGGAAGAACTCTTCGGGTGCGACTTGGCTCGTATATCTCTTCCGCGTTCAGTAGCACTTCCGGCGTACCGCAGGGAAGCAACCTGGGACCACTTCTGTTCACATTGTTCTTCAACGATGTGGCAGCTCTGCTGGGAGTCAGATGCAAACTGATTTCTGCTGATGACCTTAATCTGTATGCTGTTGTTTACTCGATTGAGGATTGCCATCGTCTTCAAACTTTGCTGAATACTTTCGTTGACTGGTGCCATCGCAATAAACTCAATATCAGCGTTCCAAAATGTGCGGTGATGACGTTTCACCGCTCGATGAACCCAATCCTCTACGATTACTCTGTTGAAAATGTTAGGCTGTGCAGAGTAGATCGTGTAACAGACCTTGGTGTTCTATTGGACCCGAAGTTGGATTTCAATCTTCACTACTCTTCTATCATCTGTAGGGCAAATCGACAACTGGGATTTATATCCAAAATAGCTCGTGACTTTAAAGACCCGCAATGTCTGAAAGAGCTGTATTGCTCGTTAGTGCGACCTATCCTCGAGAATGCATCTATCGTCTGGTCTCCATATGATTTAATTTGGAAACATCGGATCGAGTGTGTCCAAAAAAGGTTCGTGAGAATCGCATTGCGCAACCTACCGTGACGTGAACCGTTGAATTTGCCACCCTATTCACATCGATGCATGTTACTAGCCTTGGACACGCTGGAAGACAGAAGGAAACTGCACCGGCAGGTATTCGTAGCGAAACTCCTGAACGGTGAAGTGGACTGCCCTCAGTTACTTGCACAACTTGACTTCCATGTTCCCCGAAGAACTTTGCGGCAATCATCCCTGCAACAGCCAAGTTTCCATCGAACTCTATACGGATATCATGAACCGATGACAGCGATGATTCGTGAATTTTCTTTGGTGGAATCTGCGTTTGAGTTTGGAGAACCGTCAAACCGATTTAGGAATAGATTGAGGAGAGCATGACTGTTTTTATCTGTGTATTTATGTGGAGTTTCATGTATGTAAACTAGTCTAAGTTTTTATTGATTAACACAAACACAATGTCGGATGAATTATACAATATACAATACAATACAATACATTAACATTCACTATCAGCATCGTTCTCGGACACTGACCGAAACGGAGAAATCCGTTGAGGAAGATAAGAAAGTACAGATCGCTCATAATAGTGACAAGAAATTGAATTGTTCAAGCATGCAAGGTTTCCGTCTCAGTTAAATTACTTTCATTTTACATAGTGAATAACGGCTGTTAAATAAAAAATGAGAATTTTTTCAATCACATATAAAAAAAAAATTATTTTTTTTCATCGATTTCAGTATTTTTTATTAATAACATAATGTACTTTCTTCAAAAAAATGTCAATGAATGTTTGAGTAAGGGCCGTGGTCTGCTGTTCGACGCAACTTTGTCGCGATGCTCTCACAAGAACGTTGTACGGCACTTACTTCCATTTTCCGGATACAATTCCGGATTCTTGTAGTCAGTTGCTTCGTGTCCTTGGCCCTCTAATTGTTTTTATACACTAGGGCACTGAGTGAGCCAAAGAAATCCTCTATTGGGCGGCACTGGGGCAAGTTTGTTGGGTTACGGTCTTTCGGCACGAACGGTGTCTTTTTCTCCTCAAGATACGCCAGCGTCTTCTTGGCGTAATGAGAAGACGCCTTGTCCGGCCAGAAGACGTACTTCCCATCCGCGTGATGCTCGCTCTGGAACGACAGCAGGATTTTATCGAGGCACTCTTCTCGATAGATTTGTTGGTTGATTGCCAGACCGCTCGGCTTAAACCAAGGCTTTGAAATGCTCCGTGTCGAAAATGGCGATGTACAACATAACCTTTTTTTAAAACTTGTGCTTCAACTTGTATTTCACTTCAGGCGGTGTGGATGACTTGTCACTGGAGTAGTAATTATCATTTCCTGAAATATGCGTTTTGGACAGCGGAAAATAGCTTTCGTCTCCCAGAACGAAAGACGTCCCGCGGTATTTTTTGGTCATCCACCGACACTGTGATTTAACCGTCTCAATCTTCCCCTCCGTGTACTCCGGCGACCTCGTCTTCTTCCTGCAGACGATTCCTTCCATCTTGAGGGTCCGATGGATCAATACGTGGGAGCAGCCATATTTCCGACCGGCGTCACGCAGGCTGGTTGCGTCCTTGTTGTCAAACAGCTTCCTTAACGATGTCTTCCTCTGCTTCGTCATTATCGTCACCGGACGACCACTTCCGACCTTCCGCTCTACGTTCAGGGAACCCAGGATACGATATACCGTACTGACAGGTACATTTTCTTTCTTAAAATGTGCCACCGTGAACTTTTTTCCCTGCTGGAAATGCGTTTCGTAGAACCGTACAATGCGTTCGCGAAGCACGTGCTGTTTCGACGCCATCCTTGCTTTGACTAAATTCAAACTAGCAAAACCAAACACGCCTACTGTTTCTAGGGAGCCAAAAGAGCAATTTCTTGGAGAAAGAAAATTTTACGCTCTTTATTTGAATTACTGAAAGGTATTGAAAAAATTCTCATTTTTTATTTAACACCCGTTAGCACTATAAAATCAGGTAACATGAAAAAAATCTTCCAGGCTAGAAACAACAGCCACAGCAACAGCAGCATCAGCATCAGCAGTAACATCAATTAGCTTTTAGGAATGGAGTCATGGGACCAGAAGGATGGAATACATAGGAGTAAACAGAAACGTTGTAACAGTTGCCACAACTGTTTTCATCATATGATATTTTTGGATTAGTTATTTACTTATTTATTATTGGTGTGCATATTTATTGAGTGTTGTTTATTTATTTCAAAATTAATTTATTTACAATATTTTTGTGTATTTATAATTATTTATTTATTGATACTCCAGAAAGTATACTTAAGAGCTTAGATTTCCCATCCCACCTCCCTGGAGCTGGGCGAAAGTTCAATCGCCAAAGTTGTTCGGCCAATGAGTGTCTGTTCGCGCAGCGCTTACTTTCGTGGCCTTGAGTTTGGGGAGGGGAATGAGAAAGTCGTATTCAAGGACGGTTAGTTGAAGCAAGATGCACACAAGGGGATGCTTTGGGGAAATTGTCTTCGGCTGAGCTTGAGCTCTGAATCGCGAGATACCCTGCGGTTTATCTGAGGACTACCATGTTCTTCGACCATTTTGCCAAGAACTGTCCGACATCGCGGAACCATTGTGTGTTTTGTTCGCGATCGCTAATTGTAAGTTCTTTTTATATAACGTGAAGTCTTTGTGGTGATAAAGTTGAATTGTTTCAGTGCCATCATTTGTTCCTAGTTAGCAAACAAACGCTCAATAAAATTTAACGAGCAAAAAAAAGCGACTACAACAGGTACATATATTGTATAATTTAGGGACATTTTTCTAACTGTGAACAAATTACTAAAATAGGGAAATTCCTTTTGGCGAGACCCGACGAACCAAAACGCGTCGGAGAAAAGGCTGCGCCATTACCATCGCGCCTTCAACAGACCCGCTGGAAGCTATCAACCGGCGGAGAATCCGCCGCAAAGAAGCAGAAGGAGTCGGTGAGGAAATTTGTGTCCTCACCGCACTCCCCAGGTACCCTGTATTGTATAGTTTTGTCCATGTGCACATGTGATGTCCCCATAGTTTAAGCAAAAGTAAATGTACAAATAAATTATATAAATGTAAATCGGTAGTCCATTTAGAAAGTTTTTCGTCATGTCGTTTGTTAGGAATAAAAGTCGTTAGTATAAATGTGAGCCTGTGATTGTTAATTTTTATTTCATAAAAATTTCACGTTATCCGTGTATCGAGGTTAATGTCTGGAATTCTTGCCGTCAACATTTTTGTTTCCCAGATGGCCGTGCCAGTCTGGTGGATTGTTGTTGAACATTGCCTATGATGAGAAAACCCTGTAGAGGTTTTCCGTCGATCTTAGGGTGATTCTCAGGTGTTTGGTAATTTTCTTGGAGCTTTCTGCGGGTGTCTTCTGTCAGCCTTCGCTGACTGGAATTGATACAGCTCGACCGTTCTCCGATCCTTATAAAAGGACACAATTTAGGCCTGCGTGTCAGGTCTCTAGCTGGGCAATCGAACACGGCGATTGGTCCTCGAAAGAGGTGGCGCTAATGCCAATCGCTTAAGAGAGGACGGGTGGGAACGCTAATATCTTAGCCTTCTTCGAGCTGGCCGTAGGTTCCGGGTTGTCTTTTGAAACCCGGTCCGCTACAACGTAATAGGAAAGGTTATGGCGAAGCTTTTAGATCGTTCTCCGAGAAAATAGGCTTTTCTCGTCCATCACCACTCTCCTTGATATGTACGATACCAAACTTCGTGTAAACTTTAACTAGCTGTCCTCGTTTTTTCATTTGTAGAGCTTTGGATCGTAGCTCCCTCGCCGCGGCTCCTAGGTTTTCGTTCATAAAAATACGTTTGTTGGTTGTGAATCCAAGTTCCGAGAGGGAAAGCTTTCGAGAGCGCAAGTAACGAGCGAAGAAATCATTACGCTGCACAGTTATAGGAAACTGAATGAGAATTAGATATGCGGTCCCGTTCGATGGAGTGCCTTTGAAGAGTCTTCTGATATCCACGTGTGGAATGTTGTCGTCGGTGTATCCCAGAGAGCGGTTCCAAATTAAAAAGTACTCCATCAGATTCTCTCCTGAGCGAAATGGAACTCCACTAACGATGAGATCATTAGAACACAAACATCTATCTACAGCTACCAGACACTCAGCCTTACTATCAGCAATGGAATTGGTGAGTTGGGTGGTAACTCTATCGCTCTCTTTACGAATAAGCTCGAAGTCACTCGCGATATCCGACCGTAGCTTATCCATTTGTGTCTGCATGGAATCTTTCAGTCCTCTGATTTCATCAATCATATTCTTCTGGTACATAACAAACTGTGACTTCATCATATTAGCCAGTTCTGCAACGTTCATGTCTCCATTCTTTGTGTGTACACCGACTGGACAACATCGTTGCTAGACGAGCTGGACGGCGAGGGATCGAGTGCCTTTCTCAAGGCAAGAGGGTGGAGGTGGTAGCGCTGGAGTAGAGTAGAGTTTTCAAAGGGCTTTTCTCAAGGCTAGAGACGAAAGTTTAAAGTCTCTATAATACAATACCTTACCTTACCTTCATGTCTGCATCAGCAGTCGATCCGGAACCTTCGTTAGAAGTCGTAGTTGAGTTACTTCGAAGACCACGTTCGCTTGCCATAGTGGTTGTGTTGTTGGTGCCTATTCTGTATTCCGACGGATTTCTATTTCGTTCGAAAGTGATATTTCTATCGTTTTCGAATTTACCATTCCCTATTCCAATCGTTTTGCTCGTTTCGAACGAAAGTGTTAGAAAATTTCGAATATGCATCGATCTGTCAAAAACCGATAAACAAAAAGAAACACCGTATTAAATAGCGGCGAGTGCGAGTTGAATTTCAGTTAATTTTTGATCCTAAGAGAAATTTGTGAGAAAATTTTCTCGTTCAATGGATTCCGTTTTGTTACCGATTTTGGCGGAGCAAGAAGAAATTGGAATGCCTTGCTACCATCGGCGAAACCACCGAAAATCAACCGACTTCATGAAACTTTCTGATGAAGCGTAAGTATCCGTCTCAAAAATCCCATGTTTGTTTCTCTTATTGATTAATTTTGCCCTTATTCAGATTCATCAAAAGTTTTCGTCTAAGTAAGGAAGCTTTTCGGTACGTTTTAGAGGAAATTGAGAACTGCCTTACCACAAGGAAAGGTGGTCTATCCACGGAGGTGAAACTCGCAGCATGTTTGCGATTCTTTGCTGAAGGAAATTATCAACATGGAGCAGGGCAAGATTATCACATTGCCATAGCACAGCCCACATTTTCCAAGGTGCTGACTGAAATGCTTAACATTCTGGAGCGGACACTGTGTAAGAAATGGATTTCCCTAAATATGACGGAAGACGAACAGCGGCGTGCTAAACTACACTTCTATCAGAAAACATCAATTCCGGGTGTTATTATGTGTTTGGATGGAACCCACGTAAAAATTATTCCACCTAAGCTGAATCGAAATTTGTTTTTTAATCGGAAGGGATTTTATAGTCTCAACGTTCTGATTGTAAGTATTATTAGTATTTGAATTAACAAATCAATGAACAAATACTCTTTTTTATCAACATAGGTTTGTGACGATCAGCAAAGGATTCGTTTCGTTGATCCTACCTTCCAGGGATCTAATCATGACTCTCATATATGGCGTGTAAGCCCTGCAAGAACTCACTTTGAGCAGCTTCACCAAAATGGTGAAGTTAATACTAAGATTCTAGGTAATGTTCAACTACAATATTTTAGTATACTTGTATGTACTGTGTGATAAAATATTTTCAGGTGATGCTGGTTATCCATCGGAACCTTGGTTAGTAACGCCATTCAGAGCAGCGGAGGAAGGGAGTTTGGAGAGCGATTTTAATCGCAGGCATGCCTTGGGTCGTGCTATCGTCGAGCGGACAATTGGTTTACTAAAAAATCGGTTTAGATGCATCCTTGGCGCGAGACAACTTCACTACAATCCTACTAAATGCGCTCAAATTATAAATGTATGCTGTGCACTTCACAATATATGCTTAGAATTTGGTCGTTCTCAGTAGTTATAATATGTTATGCAGCTGTTTACATAATAAACTTTTGTTTAAATTAATATTTATGACTGTTAAATTTCATCTAACTTGTTTGCAAATGCTCAAATAAATAACAACCACCGGAAAAGGAAGTGTCTTCCTTACTTAACTATGGTTTCGGCAGAATTATTTACTCTTATTCCTGCCAACACTTTGAGAACATGTCATTATCGATTTCTCGTAAGCAGGCCAAGTATTCAAATAACCATTATTAATACTTTTTGCGTTGTTTTAACCCCTTGCTGTACGATTTAATTTCCAACAGCACGGCCCAAAACGAGCACTTCGAGTCGTTCCGCTACTCTGCTGAGTGTGGGTATCTAACATGGGTGCCCTATGATGAGCAAATACATGTTGTGTTTAAAATAAAAACGAAGGAGTTATTACTACGTACTAACTCGTTCGTTTTTATTTTAATTATAATATTCAAATTATATTTTATATTTTTAGCTCATTCAATTTTTTTTTTAAATAACGGAAATTTGATAATCTTCAGTTGTCGGTATCCTCATCATATGCCTGAAGCTATGTAATTATTTCACATCGAGAAACAACGAGTGAAGTTCAATGTTGTACGTGAAGGGGTTAAGGAAGTTCCATAAACTATAGGCGAAATTCGTGAATTTTAAAAAAGTTTATATAATTTTGATGCTATTCCAAACAAACTTCAAAGAAAAAATTAAGTAAGATTTTTCTTCCATGGAAAGATATAAAAATACGATTAGAACTCTTTTCATTTTTTTATACTTGAGTTACAATATAAAGATAAAAAATCAGATCACTGATATTTTGAAACATTATTCTAATGTTCTGAAATATACGCAATCTGCGTTTCAAGGATTTGTCGCTTGACTATTGATTTCTCCAGCGCGATCTTCTCCATCTCGTGGTTATGTCGTTTTTGTTCACTCAGATGTTCTTTGAGTGTGGCATCCACGGAAAGAATCGCTCGAGCTGATTGGCGCTGATAATGAACCAGATCACTCAAATTCTTGTTTGTGTTTTTTAACAGGGATTTCACATTGGTGTGAAATTTGTTTTGTTGCTCGACTTGCAGCTCTAATAGCCTCGTGGTAGAAGGTCTGGATTTTTTCGGCTGAGAGGGCTGGAAGTGAATGGTATTATTGATACCGTCGTCGGAAGTACCATAATATATAAAATTTTCCTGGTCTGCAGCTTGAGGTTCACCCGAAGGCGAACCCAACTGTGTTCCATGAGATGAGGTACCCGGGATTCCTTCCACGGTCGCAAGTAACCCAGTTAGTAGAACTGCCTGCTCCTCCAGCTCGGACAAATTGATAATTTTATTGGGTCCTCCACCTGTCGCCCTCTGCTCCCGTTTGTTGTGAGCGAGTTTTCGCTTTAATCCGGACTTATAGTCCGCCCAAACCTACACAGAAAACCAGGGCAAAAATAAGACTATAAACATATGTTTCGGATTCGTTTTAGTATATACCTTTTTCCATCCACTTCCATCGCGAATAGGCGGTCCCAAACTATTGACTTCTGCCGCCAGATCATCCCAGAAGGGTCCGGAATTTCCTCGGGAGAAACCCTTTGCTATGTCCGGCTCTTGCTCCAGAAGCAGCACAATCCGCTCGAACTGATTTTTAGTGGTTGTTTTGTTTTTGTTTTTTTCCCTGTTGAACGTTAAAATTAATTTAAAGAAAAAAATGATTAAAAATTAGCTTACATTTTTGCAGTTCACCGCTCATCCGCTGCGGAAATTATTCACTCCTTCATAAACAAAGTGGGTTTGACGTTTGGTTTGATTCGAATGAAAGATGTTCGAAAACAAAACAGTCCGAACGAAAGGTATTCGAATTTGAAAACACCTCGAACGAAACAGGGAATGGAATTTACCAAGTCGTTCGAAATATTTCGAATCGATTGAAATACAGAATAGACACCGTTGTTGAGATTAAACTAGGAAACTGCTCAAATTTAACTCCTTTGTTTATCACCCATGGCTTGTCGATCCAAAGAAGTTAAGATAAATCACTTCTTAATTTCAGCAAAAATATACGTGTTGATTTGGTGGAACACGCGCAAAAAACTTCGACGCTACCTATCAGTTCCCCGATTCGCGAAGAAATATTAAATTGTTTCTGAAAGACAACTGTGTTAAAAACGATTCGCGTCAGCACAATACAGATTACGTGCGCACCATTCTCCCGATTCTCGAACTGGTTGCTTGCAAGCACGGGAATTACGAAAACAATCTCGCATAAGAATTCTCCGGATGGTACTTTGATTAGAGTTGTGTTTTAGGCGATGTCGTAGTCCGTAGACCTCAGCTTCCGATCGTAAGTTCCACTACGACGCGTCCTCTAAACCATAGTTGTACCTTCACGAAAACTTTTCAGCACACCATACACTGACAATTTAGCCACTTTCAGCGGTTTTTTGCAATTTTAGTATCTGACCATGCTGAATTTTTAATGTGGATGGCGAAAGATACAGGTTATGCAAACAATTTGCTGTCAAAAGATTTCAGATACGCCTACTACGACCGCTGCTATGAAATGATCTCGTTTTCTAAATGATTAATTATTAACTTTATAACAAATTGCAATTCTGGACAGATTTCAAGCTAAGGATGAAGCGCAAAATAACCCATAATACAAACTAGACAACCACGACTGGTGGTGGGTCCAACAAAATAGTGAATGTATTATCGATGGAGGAAGTGGTAGTGAATCTGTTATTTCTCGGTCGGCCGAATAACAACACCGGGAAGTATTTTCATTTTATAAAACGAATTAGGCGCTGATCCCGGCAAGGATAAAACCGACGAAGCAACGAAGGAATAAATTATAGTTTTTATGAACTATTGTTCTGTAGTTGTAGACTAATTAAACTTAGGTTGATAATTTATGTCGTTATAGTCCATTTAGACCTAAGTTCAGAAATTTACTGCTAAATATTGGCTCCTCTTGAGCCAAATTAAATAAATAAAGGTGATTTTTGAGTAGCATATACAGCTGATTCGCATCTAACTCTCTCCTTCGTATCCTTCGGCTTATTATAAATGGCTGTCATCAATGCAAGCAAAACTGCGCCCGTGTCTGAGTATCAACTTTTACACTTTTTGTTATTTATTCCAAAAATCGGATACACTTTCGAGTACCTAGTCCCCTTCTCTTCCACTGCCATAACCTCCGCTGCTAAGAAGACAACACGACCAAGTTCAAAACGTTCTACCGAGGATAATAAAAACTGCTCGTATTTGATCAAGTTCAACGATGAATATTTTCCCATGTATGGCCGCAAATTTGTCCCTCAATTCAATAGCAAACAAACAATCGCGGAATAGTAGAACAGAAACAGAAAAACAAAATGAAACAGTTTGGCACATTCTTCTTTATCCCGCCTACAGGGGTGTTTATCTCGCTTCGGTTATTAGGAAATTTGAACGAGCACTAACCTACCCTAAACTGCTAAAATCTATTTAGTGTGTGTTTGTGTGTTAATATATTTGAATCGTACGGTGTAAAAATGTTCTTCCGTTCACTCTTTTCATTGTTATCAGTCAATTTGTGTTTTTTAAAGGTTCTTATTTCGATAAAAAATGGATTGTTTGCAAACGAGCGACTGTTTAACAAAAAACTGCTTCCATTAATGTTTTTAATACAACAACTATACTCTCTAATACTTTAGTTGTGTTGTTTCGCGTTCGACAAGACGAACTGTAAGTAGATTGGGTTTTTTTTTTTTTGATTAGTGTGGATTAATGAGTTTGGAGTAATTTCAAATCCCTGTTGTTAGCTTCGTAATTGTTAGTAATGGTTTGTCCAAAATTAAGAACCAAACGAATACAACTCTCTACCTTACACGTACCACTAGAGCTCAATAAATAATATCTATATGTTTTAAACATCAACAACAATTAGTACAACCCAAGCGGTCCCTCCAAGGGAGCTCGGCTTAAAGTTAGTGTGAACCTCTTAAAAAACAAAACAAGAGTAAAATTGCGTGTAATAAACTAAAATCTCCGCTGGGTGCAGAGAGCACACGATTTAAAACCCGAAACCTATGCGTGTTTGATCGCCCTTTGGCTTGTGAGAAAAACAATCGGAAAACAGGTGGCGGTCGCGGGCTCGGTATCTTCGAGCCGCGGAGCGATTGCCTATGATTGGGCCTTCCCGTAGGACCCGGCCGGCGGTCGGTACACCTGGGGCAACGACAGGACCTGGGGCAGATTGAAGGCGTACTTCCGGAGACCAATGTTCTTCATCGTGTTGTCCGAGCGGGTACCCTCGCTACGGGAGGGAAAATAATGAAAATTTTATTCGAAAGCATTCTTCGTTGAAGCTCTTCTTGCTGTATGGTAGTTTTATCAAATGATATTGGCATTGTATTTTAGGAGGACAACCTAATACACTCTGTCCAACTTCAATAAGACCACCCTGATTCTATTTCGTTGCAACACAAACAATTCACTTCTACACAAGGGGCAACCGCAACCCGATCTATGTTGGCGATGTCAATCGCATCTCCAACTCTAAGGCGGCTCGCACACCGATGCAATAAGCAACTAGCAACTGTTAACATGCAATAAGCAATATTATCGCCAATGGATTTTTCCATTTAATTTTTGTTGATCTCGCACACCGACGCAATACGATATCGCTGTCGCCTTTACAGAGCAACACGTGTCGCTAGCAACACGGCATGTCGGTTGAAGAGCAACTTATCGCCCATATTTTGACAAGTTTCGTACATTAAGCCGATTGTTTGCATAATGTAAGGGGTTTTTATTGCTCTGGTATGCGTAGAACAAAAAAAAATGTTGCATGTTGTATATTGCGTATTGCAGTTTGCTAGTTGCTTATTGCTGCGGTGTGCGAGCCGCCTAATAGCGAATTCGTTTTTGTTCAGTTTCAACCCCAGTGCCGCACTAACCGGGGCTCTGGCAACCCTATCCCAACCAATTGAAATTGAGCGTAGGCAGCATAAAGCAGGGCTCGCGCTAAGGGGGCTCACGTTTTGTTTACTGTTTGGAGTCATATATGTTAATATTTGATTACGTTGGATAGTTTCCTTTGGCAAGCAATGTTTTTATACCCACCCGGAAGCTTTCATGGCGATTTGCAATTAAAATCACTGTTACAGGATCGCGTGGAGCACTTCATTTTTAAATTTAGGTTATGATTTCTATGCTCATGAGTTTCTATGCTGGCTACAGAATGGCGGCCATCTTAGCAATCCCTTGGCACTAACTGCTGTCAAAACGTTTTTTTATTCACTCAGTTTCGCACTAGTTCGCCCCGAAAGCTGTTAGTTTCGCACTGAGATGTTTCACGGGTTGGCACTCGGGTTCACCAATACAACTATACTGAACTGTCAAGTTCCGAATATTGTTTTGGAAAATCTAAAAATAAAGACTTTGAAAATGGAAAACCTGCTGCTTTTGCTTTTGTATTATTGGAATCGTAATCCAATTCGGATTCTGATTTTGAAGAGTAGAGTAGACGGCATTAAGCTACGTGTGCTTTCATTGGGAGGTGAAAATAATGATGGATATTCAGGTGGAATAAATTTCAAAATCAAAAGACGGGTGGGTAATGTCGGGGACATAACCGGAGTGACGTAGGACTATATAAAGGGGACAGCTTTTGTTAAATATATATTTTAAATATATTGTTTTATTTTCTTCTCCTACGTGAATACCTACCTATCTACCTGAAAAATGGATTAGTTTACTGTTTACTATTTATGAATATGTTGATGGTTCTGAAAAGAACCTTTGGTGTTGTGTTTTTGTTATCACTCGATATTCCCATCTTGTTCGGTTAAACCTTCCTGTTTAGCTATTGCGTTTGCCACTCGCCACAGCTTTCACAGTTGGAAAATTTCTTCCCATCCAGCTTGTGACATATTTTACAGTAAATTACATTCAATGGCACGTCGCATTACCACCACTCTGTATCGGATTGGAGGTAATTTTATCCTGTAATTGAACATTTGCGATGACAGTGGTACAGTGTCAACTTTCAATGTGGGGTCATAATTTGGACCCCGAACTCTATGTTTACAAAAATGTCCAACTAAATATGTCGCGTTACATGTCCGTCCAATTAGCTAAATGTCCAACTAATTGTAAATTACTGTACTTTCAATCTGGAAACAATTTAAGTATTGGTGAAAATCAATAAGCTCAGAACAACTGCCAAATTCACATACTCATCAGATCCTGGCAAACAAATTATGAAAAAATCAATTTGTGTTTCATTATTATTTTGGATATTGTTTTAGAAAGCATTGAACTGTATTTCCTAAACTCTTTTTTGGAAGGTTTAATGGCCCTGAAAAGCGCCTTGTTTTATGGAATGGTTCCAATTTAGAAAACTTAGTACTCGTGGTTTTGAAAAAAAAACCATTTCGAACGCCCTCGATGCCGCCTTATTCTGGATTTGCCACCAAAGCAGTTTGCATAAAGAACAAACTTTTTTCTTCTGCTACCTGATGCCGTTTTGCGATTGCGTTTGCCACTCGCCACTCGCTGCAACTCCCTATTGTCTTGATGTGTTCTGTTCTGAATGCGGTTTTTCTTATCGTCGCGAGCAGCTTTACCAGCCAACTCGATCACTTCGGCGGCCGAAACTATATAACGCCGGCTAGGTGGACTGGTGCACTGGTACTAACGCGCTCGGCCTAGCTACCCTTGCTGAGCAATTGGCGGATACACCAACGGGGAACGGCACACCTGCACGGTTCGAGTGGGACTTTGCCTTTCCCTTAACTTGTCCTCCTTTGTTACGTCCACGATGCCGATGCCGTACAACCACACGGGTTTACGGTTTGAAAGAAAATAAGATATTTTTTTGGGGTCCGCGTGTTTTATACTCTAGCGGTACACACTCACAGGATAGTGACAAATCGGCAGACTCAGCCAGAGGGGCGATGGCTGAGTCTGCCGATCTGCGATGGCAAAAAAATACATTCATTACGATTTGTTCGCTCGTTGGATTCACATGCAGGCTAAAAAGGGTTCTTTTCAGGATCACAAAATTATCTTCAATCTAAAGAGTTTATTGTTTTGTTATCACTCGATATCCCCATCTTGTTCGGCTCAACCTTCCTGTTTAGCGATTGCGTTTGCCACTCGCCACAGCTGTACAGTTGGAAAATTTCTTCCCATCCAGCTTGTGACATGTTGTACAGTAAATTATATTTAATGCAACGTGCCGAAGCGCCACTCAGTGTCGCATTGGAGGCGATTTTAACCTGTAATTGAACATTTGCGATGACAGTGGTACAGTGTCGACTTTCAATGTGGGGTCATAATTTGGATCTCTATGTTTACAAAAATGTCCAACTAAATAAGTCGCATTACATGTCCGTCCAATTAGCTAAATGTCGAACTAATTGTAAATTACTGTACTTTCAATCTGGAAACAATTTAAGAATTGGTGAAAATTAAATAATCAGGAAAGTCCCCAACTATCAATAAGCTCAGAACAACTGCCAAATTCACATACTCATCAGATCCTGGCAAACAAATTATGAAAAACTCAATTTGTGTTTTATTATTATTTCTTCTTCTTTCTTTGTTTTTAAGAGGCTTTAAACTTTGCAGTTCATTCGCCTCTAAAAATTATTATTTTGGATAATGTTTTAGAAAGCATTGCACTGTATTTCCTAAACTCTTTTTTGGAAGGTTTAATGGCCCTGAAAAGCGCCTTGTTTTATGGAATGGTTCCAATTTAGAAAACTTAGTACTCGTGATTTTGAAAAAATCCATTTCGAACGCCCTCGATGCCGCCTTGTTCTGGATTTGCCACCAAAGCAGTTTGTATAAAGAACAAACTTTTTTCTTCTGCTACCTGATGCCGTTTTGCGATTGCGTTTGCCACACGCCACTCGCTGCAACTGCCTGTTGTCTTGATGTCCACCGAACCGAATGTGTTCTGTTCCGAATGCGGGTTTTCTTATCGTCGCGAGCAGCTTTGCCAGCTAACTTCGGCGGCCGAAACTATATAACGCCGACTAGGTGGACTGGTGCACTGGTACTAACGCGCTCGGCCTAGCTACCCTTGCGGGGAACTCCAGATCAACACGGTTCGAGCCGGATTTTGCCTTTCCCTTCACTTTTCCTCCTTTACCAGACATGGCTGCTTGGGTTGGTTTGTTGATGTGTTGTGATGCGAACCGATGTGATGTACGATTTGAATGAGAATGATCGTTACGGCAGCGGAGCGGGGATTTTTAAGCTGACTGGCTGGCTCGAGAATTACGCATGTGTGAGACTGCAACCAATGTTTCGTTCATTTTTTTCTTTTTCCTTTCCAATCGCGCTTCATTCTATTTCGCTGCTGCTCTGGTTGCCCGTTTTGGTCGGTACGATTTGAGGAGCACAAAATGGACCAATCAAAAATGGGCACATAGTGCATTTTGACAATGCTTAATATTTCACAATTATTCAATTATTTATCTCAAGAAAAATGAAATGTTATTCGTTATGATAGATGCGTAGATATATTTCCTATCAATTGATGCAAAAACCTTTGCGATCTATTGAGAAATGCTCGAGTTATAAGCGTTCCAAATCTTGCATTTTTTCCTACTTGTTCAGTGCCTAGATTTCCATTTCACCCCCTATATCTTTCGGTTAGACGTAGTCCTACGTCAAAATTATGAATGAAAATTTACTTTAACGTATCGAATATTTATTTTATGTGATTAAATAAAAGTTTTTTTCCGATATCGCAGAATATTGAACGAAAACTGTGTCTAATGATGGTTTTATATTATAATAGTAATTATTTGTGGAACAAACAGGAAATGCATCGACAAATGGTTAAGTGAGTGTCAGAACTACATGTGTTAGGTAATCAAACAATATTAAGTAAAAATTTTCATTCAAACTTTTATATGTTTACACTGCACTTGGCCCTTCTGATCTGATGGAGAACAATTTACCTCCCAAGCACTAATATCACCACCAGACGTCGACGCTGTACATTTGCCGTCGTAAATATAAACAAATCAGACTATATAACGCACACCAACAAACCACCGCATTCGTGAAACTGAAAACGTTTTTTTATTACAGAGTCAGTTTGGCACTGATTCAGTTTTAAAAACGAATTCGCTTTAAGACAAGACGTGACAACTGGCTTCTTACTCTTCTTTCTGCATTTTCGTCGACCAAGTGCTAGATAACAGGAAAGCGAGATGTGAAGGTTGCCAAATGTTATAAAATTTCGGAAGATTATTTTCCCATGAAAAACATGTGTTCTTCGTATCATGTATTTTCTGAGCTGCACCATTTTTTTGTATTAATTCTTCAACCGAATGTCACACATTTCAAACAATAAGTACTTTCCTGTTATTTTGGTATGCAAAAAAATTAAATGTGAAGAGATAAAGAACACGTAGGTTTGATAGTAGGAGTATATGTTGAAATACATGAATTAAATTCATAGTTCATTTTATTTATCAAGAGATTATGGGCCTTACCGTTTACACTTCACGATGAAATCGAAATGAACGACGCGCTATTGAATTTCGTTTCACGAGTTAAAGAAAATTATGGGTTTTCAGGTAGAATGAACCCTTTTCAAATAGAAATTATGAATAAAAATTAATTTTTCCGTATCAAATTAGTATGAATGTGAATGTGAATGGAAAACTTAGCTTTCTTCATTTGGTAAAATAATCTCGTACAAAAATTGTATTTGAAGATAATCTTATATTATAATGATAAGTTTTAGTGAGAATATTGGAAAGTGTATAGAAAATAGGTCAAGTTAGGGTAAGAAAGACGTGCTTCAAGTAAATGAATAACGCCAAGTAAAAATTTTCATTCAGATTTTAGCAATTTAAAAGTGCCTTCGGGCCGAGTAGTAAGGTTTGTTAAAAACTAATTTCGTATCCAGATGTCGGCACCGTATCGTTGTCATCGCGGATACACTTCATTTCGTTTTCGCCGTGAAGTGTATACAGGAATAAGGCTTTATAATTCAACTATGATATCGTTCAAATACTAACAGTACTGAAATATCGATGAAATAATACATTCCCAAAATATAACATAGCGTTTATTCAAGTTTTTTTTGTAGGTATGCATGCTTTGTTCAGGTTCCAACATGTTTTTAAATTTTTTCCTGCTGCCTTGGTGGTTATTTGTTATTTGATCCTAATTTTATTGCTAACTGCTCTACGGTTGGAAAATAATTGAATGTTCTTCTCTGCTAGGCCGCTGCTATTATGCTATGCTAGATGACAAAAGAATCACAAAAAGATGTAGGGTGTAAATTCCGATGCAATGTTTCCCTCTCTTCAGGAACAGAGCACCGGACGTAACAGAAACGAAAATATACAATGAATCCATAAAAGAAATTTTCGCTAAAATGAAATGTGAATGCAACTATTATTGAATTTTGAATATATTTGGCAACACTGTGAAAATGTTGGAAATCCCATTTTTGTATATTTATCTTTGTCAATTGTTTTCCTCATCAACCAATCAGAAGCCGAGTTGCAAGTGGTCCGAGTTTGACAGAAGAGGTGGTCCGGAATCGGCCCCCTATTGTCATGTCTCGTCTCAGCTCCAACTCAGCTCTGCACATTGAGGCAACTCAAACGTGATGAAATCGTTAAGTTTTCATCCGTCATAATAAACTGGCAGTGATGCCGTTTCTTTAACTACTAAAAGAAATCATATGAGGAGCTATTTATGAAAAATGTTTTTAAAAAAATACAACTTTACATGAGATTTTTCTTAACATGAGAAAAATTAGGAAACAAAAGTACAGGTCGGACTCGATTATCCGGAGTATTGTTTTTTTTTTCACTCCGGATAATCGAATCCCCCGGATAATCGTATCATAAAAAAACCAATTTTCTCTCGGTGAACGTAATATAATTATGATTTGCACTTATTTATTGAACGGTTTTATCCAGCTTGACCCGTTTGTATATTTATGACTTTGTAATTTTGTAACTTTGTCTGTAGCGCTGTAGCGCTGTACCACATTGGGCCTGATCACGAACATCACTGCCACGTACGCTTTCACGTCACTTACACTTCACTTAATCTTTTTGTGTCTATCATCATTGTCACGGACAGTTGCGTGAAGTGAAAGTGTTGGTTGCATAATGTCGGGTGTTTGAACGTTGTGTCGGTTGCATAATTTCGGACGTTTGAACGTTATGCAGGTAAAATCAAATGCTGGCTCAAAGATAAGGAGGAATACTTGGTTGCTCGGGAATAATGTAGTTGTTGAACATATGGGAATGTAATTCTACGCTAGAGATAAAGCATGACTATTATGTTTAATAATCAAAATCTCGCATACTCTTGTACTTAGCTCTGTCTTACTCGTTTTAATAGTGAGAAGTATTTAGAATCATTTTTTATGAACCGTTTCTACAATTTAGATGAATAATGATATCTTCTATATCTCACAACAAACCCGAATTTATCCACCTCACGATCAGTATAATCTGAGCTACTTCCATATGAGATTCTGAAGTTTATTCATCTTATCCTTCCCATTCTCGTGTAATTTGATATACGGCACATGAGGTTTGATTTAATTATTTGAACAGAAACTGGTCAGCAGCGTCGGTCAGAAGCATAATCTTTATAGAAAACATCTGATGGGTTTCAAGCAATTTGAAAAAAGCGGAAAGTGATTCAGATTTTCTCTAGACGGATATCAAAATTATGGAAAAAGAACTAGAGAAGAATTTAAAAACAGTATCTTGTGAATGCTTTGACTCATGTTTTCCTTGTTTGAAACTTTTTATCACTTTTTTAATATTCTTTCATTCAAAGTATGTCTTCAAAACAATACTGTTGAAAATATCTATAACGTAAAAAGTTATAGCTATCGTCCTGATTCTGGTCTGGGCCGTCAATTGTGAATGTTTGAATTACAAAAAACTAGCTCTGCAATGTTGGAAAAACTTTACAGTTATTATTTTATATTCAAAATATCAACAAATCAATATTATACATCATCAATCATGACCGTATTTGGGCCAGTAGCCTCCATTGACTTTTTTTATGGTGTTGCAACTCTCTCTTAGTCTAATCCTAAAAATAGAAACAAAAAATTTCTGTTCATTCAGGACAATCGGAAGTAGACCTCCGCCATGTTTCAATGGGCCTACGGGAACTACATTTTTAATCCTTAATTACATTCCATAGCGCATTTACCGAATCCAAATAAACAAATTCACGTCCTCTGGATACGTCAGAATTTCGTTCTAAAAGTGACACCAGGCGGGTAAATTGCTGTTTGTTTATCTTTTGTTTCTTAAACAAGACAAAACAATGTAGCAAAATGTTAGCAAAAAAGCTAAATAAATACGAAATTAAACTTACTCCATTCCGCGTGACTAGCTTTCACCATCTAAAACACAAGTGACAAATATACCTGTTTTTCTCCGTGACATGACAGTATCGTGGTATTCATAATAACACCTAGTTCATCAAAGTTGTCACGACGGATGAACTCTTCTGGATTCTACACGAACGGTGACAGCCGTAATAAGGTTGTATTCAATTCACTTCGTTTTCACCGTGAAGTGACGTTCGTGATCAGGCCCATGTCGTGTTCCCGTTTAAGCATCGTTGAATTCCAGTGACCGTTTCTGCTAACTTTATTCTAGAGACTGACGTTCCATCGAATTAGTGGCATGCATCAGCCAAAGAGATATTTTAATTGCTCATTTTTCTCATTCTTATTAGCTTATACTCTTCCGGACCAATGGTGCCAATGTTTCCGAATTATGTTCCTTTTACTTCTAATGTATCCGGATAATCGTATAAGACATTTGGCAACGCTGATCGGAACAGAGACAGATTAGAGCTTTTTCTCATTTCGCTCTAATATTATTTTCCTCTCCTTATTTGTGGAGGAATGTTCTCACGTATTGCTTGCGTGTATGGGTAATCCAAGAATCCACTTGCATACAAAGCCAAAGCTTTACCATAGATCATGAGTAGATGAAACACAACGATTTTGTAATCGATTTATATTTACATATACCTATATTTCAATTGTTTCGCATTTCTTCTCTTGTCTTCATCTCATCTCCTACAGCCCGTTAATATAAATTTAACCCCCTTCCTGTTGACCGATTGATCTGAAATTTGGAACACTGCGTATTCCATGATCTTAAAATGGGTATCGATTGAAAGGGCTTGAACAGTAGAACACAGCTATTTATGGTAAATGTAAATCAAAGATAGCGGCCGCTACAAAATGACGGATTACAGATTTTTTCAGAACCGCTTCAATGTGGGTATCAAATGAATGGTTTTGACTAGTAGAACACAGTTATTCATGAAAAATTTAAATCCAAGATGGCGGCCGCTACGAAATGGTGGATTACATATTTTCTCAGAAACCCATCAATATGTATATCAAATGAAAGGGATTGACTAGTAGAACACAGTTATTTATGAAAAATGCAAATCCAAAATGGGTTGTCAAATGTAAGTACATGCCTTAATTTCGAATATATTTTATTTCCATTTCATTCACTACGAAGATATTTAGTTTTCAAAAGAAACAACTAAGAAAAAAAAGCGGTATCATGAAAGCTAATGCAAACTATGTGCAGGAATGTGGAAACTCACCTAAGCCCCAGTTTTTTTTAATCAAAGTCTTCATATTACGGAAATCAATCAGAATGAATATTATATTTTTATATATAAAAGAAGGATTTTCCCACGTGCGTGTAAAATATCATCACAGGAAAACGGCTGATCAGATCAGCGCGGTCAATATATTTTTTGAGTTTGTCTTCACCCAAATTAGAATGATAGAGTACTTTGGAAAACATTTGAGATGATTAGAAAAAATCGAAAAAAATGACTATGCATATCTTTATATATAAAACAAGGATATTCAAAATAAAAACAGAAAATTCGAAAATAAGAGGTACGTATATGTATGTTTCGGTGTGAAAATCATCATTTAGATAAATTTTACAGATCTGAACGATAACATACAAACTCTCTTGAAATATATTCCGTTCAAAAGAGTTGTGTGTTTATTTATTGTGCTCAAAAATGATAATAAGACCACTTCAAAATTCATAAGTATTATCAATGAAAAATTCAAAACGATCGGCTGATTTACATGCCAATAACCTTGGTAACCTTGCCATTTCGACTAGTAACCTTCAAAATTCGTGTTGGAATACTATTTACCAAATTCTGCTGAATGGATTTCTCGATATTTATCCATTATTTCGAAAATGCGACCTTGAGCTCTTCAACCGTGGTGTACCGTTTCCCCCAGTGTAGATTCTGCGTACAAGGACCCCCTCTAAGATTTTGAACAGGATTCAAGTATGGAGAGCGAGCCAGCCAGTCCAAAAAATTAAGTTTTTGGTCCTTAATCCATTGCTCAGTTTACTTGCTGGTATATGTAGTAGCATTGTTTTGCTGGATTCCAGAACATGTGTGTAATCTTTGAATGATGTGAAAGCTATTTTGAGCTTTCCGTTTACACATAATCCCGCCCCAACCGAACCTGAATGAAAAATCCTGTTCCTTCCGTAAATAACGCCAATACCCGTTGAAACCATGAGGACCATCCAAATTGAACTTTTTTTCGTCAGTGAAGATAACCTATGCATTGAAGAACTTTTCGTTATGGTAGATAGCAAAATGTATTCTTTTGGAAACGTTCTTTGTCACAACATATCATGTCCCACTGTCGGTTCATGTGAGCCGTCTTCCGATGTGAGATGGTGGAGGATGAGGAGTTTTAACCTTTGAATCCCTCTTTATGTGAGGATTTTTTACCAAAACTTGACGAATTGTCACCCGAGCAGTTGAGTAGTTGAAATATTGCTTGCGATTTTGAGATATTCGAACCTCTTTAGCTATTTCCCGCTTTTCCGGTCAGAGAGCTTCGATTTATGTGGAGCTCTCTCCTTCTTACCGTATCCTTGAGGATTCGCCAGATAATTGAGCACTACTCGATGAGATCGTCCAATCCGACGAGAAATTTCTCTGATACCAACATTTTCTTGGTGAAATGTATCGATTTGTCTTTCTTCTCTCTTCGTGAGGACTTTTCCCTTCGGCATTTTGCAGATTTGATTGACCAAAACAACTAAAACAACGGTGTGGATTTTGTAATTTGGAGTGTGAAAATGTGATAGAACGCACGTTTAAAACCGCATTTTTAGCGTTATGTAATTTGTGCACGACGCCTGATAGTAAATGTCCGAGATCAGATTCACAAATGATGCTTCTAACTAAACAACGATGCAAATAACTTCACTGGCAATGTTGGGGAAACATAGAATAGCATAAAAACATAGAATAGAACATTGGAAACGAACCTTAAATGGAATTTAGGCGCAATACAATTTTT
This sequence comes from Toxorhynchites rutilus septentrionalis, assembly GCF_029784135.1. Lineage (NCBI taxonomy): Eukaryota > Metazoa > Arthropoda > Insecta > Diptera > Culicidae > Toxorhynchites > Toxorhynchites rutilus. The sequence continues at coordinate 199,853,954 of NC_073744.1, forward strand.
TTCTCGAGTTTTGTTTCCAAGAAGAGATAAAATGTCCACGTGGAAAACAGGAGGAGGGGTGTAGAAAAAATCCACGCTTGTCCCCGGAGGGGGAGGGGATGTCTAAAATCGTGCCCCTAATTTGCTTCGAGATTTTTTTCTAAGAGAACTTCCGAAACGACATTGATACCGGTATCTACACTTACCTACGCATCGTATCCAGCACGATCTGGACATTGGCGCTCGAGAGGTGGAACTCTTGCTGCAGAACCCGGCACTGCTCCAGCGTGACGCCCATCGACGTTCGATCCTTGGCACTCTTGCACGAGGTGAACCTCAGTCCCTGCATCGCCCGACAGATGTCTTCGGCAAGCGTGAGAACCCGATAGTTCTTCGAGCAATTCACCCGCAGCTGATCCTCCATTTCGTTCAACAGGGTGACCACAGCATGCTCCGGAACGAGGGCCTCCTTCTGTTGGGCCGTCACCAGTCCCACTTTCGTCGGGGTATCCAACGCCGCCGAGCAAGACGGGTTGACAAAATTGAAGGGAATCTTCTTGTAGCGTATGTGGAACTGCTTCAGCTTGTCGTAATTTTCCCAGTTGATGCGATGTTGCTCCTTAGTGTACCCCAAGGTCTCCGCAAGTGTTGCTTTTTCGTTGATTCCGATGTTGAAGAACACAGGGGTGATCTGAAAAAGGATAATCTCCATGAAGTCCGACGCATCCGGTAGACCTCATCTGATACTCACTTTAAAACTGACACCCTCTTTCGTAGGTAAATGGCAAAATACTGACTCCGGAACGGGCATCAGCACCGTGATGGCCTGCCTCGAGCCGGTCACCCTCGGCACAGGGCCCGCCTTCGAATCCCGCTGGATATTGCTTCGAACCAACGTGAAGCTGACCGTCGCAAGATCACCGATCGCCACGCTCATATCGCCCCACATGTCCGTCTCGCTTCCATACAACGAAAGCAGTCCCTCGAAGTAAGCCAGAGGTCCCAAATTGCACAACAAGTTGATATAGTTTTCCGTTACATTCTGGCCCCACAGTTTTGCCATCAGAGCCGATGTCACCGCCGTCAGTGCTTGCGAGAAGCAAACGTCCCTCCGGTACATCACAGCCAGAATGGCGGACGTCTGCTTCATGTCCTGCTGCAAGCGTTGCACTGAGTGCATCAGTCTGGCGGTTTTCAGCAGCCCATCCATTGCCTGGCGGAGTTTTTTCATTGATGGTCGCAGCTCGGAAGCCCAGTCGGTGGTCATCGACAGATCCAAACCATCGGTGAATTTGTTGCCCTTCTTGACTTTCCGCGTAACCTCACCGACGGCCTGAGTCAACGCCAAATTCAGATCTTTACTACAGAGAGGAGGTTTACCCGAAGGTCCTGGTAGAAGATCCTTCGGCAACCCGTTGGCCGCATTCAGTGAACCGTCCTGCTCTGGTTCTTGTCCGTCCCCAACGTACGGAAGCGAAAGTGGCTGGCTCGTCACGACATCGGGAGGGAGCGCTGCAAAAGGCCCGCCTGCCGTCCCACCTCTCCTCGCAGCATTGCAACCCTTGGGTTGCCTCAATCTCACGGCCGGACTCCCGCAGCGACCACACAAAAACTTCACCTTGCTCACCAAACACATCACACTCGCTTCGATATTGAGTTGGGTCAGATCCAACGGCTCCGGCTCCTCCGTAGGCCGATAATAGTTCGCCGAGGGACTCGAACTCATCACCTTGGTATCGAGGAAGGCCCCATTGTGACCCAAAACTATGGCGGTATTCTCAATAAGGTACCCATTCTCGTCGTACACATTCGAGAGCAGCTCGTTCTTGTTTTCCAGCAGCTGATTCACCGAAAGAGACGCACGAGGGCAAGCTTCCGTGCTAAGCTCGTCCCCCTTTTCATCCTCCGGAGATTTCGCCAACCGATCCGTTGTAACATCTCCATTGATATCGAAATGTGTTTCGCTGAATTTGAGCTCGCCATCCAGAGACATGGGTTCCGTTGGCGTCGTTCTCTTCGATCTGCCCCCCTTTGGCTGCTCCGTGGGCAAATAACAGGCCGCTGGAAGCGAGCAGGACATAAGATATTCCTTAGATTTGCCGTTGCTCAACTGGTTGAAGGTGTTCTGAATGGTAGCGATCGTGCTGATGTCTACCGACGATGGCGATTTTGTTTTTGTACCACTTCCAAACGAACCAAGTACACCCGATTTACTCGTTCTCACCTGGGGCCACAGATCGGGCGCCGGACCCATCGGAGTCGAAAAGTCCTCCAGTTCGGGACTCTTCAAATCGAGCGCCCCTAACTGTTGGGTGATTTTCTTGAAAGGCGACATCGGAATAGATGTTCCGTTCGCTCCGGCACCGGCGGCGCCTCCGCCGCCATCCGTCAGCAACAGCTGATCTTCGACGATTCGATGCCGTTCGATGAACGCGAACGCCTCCTCCACTAGGCTGGGCTCCCATATGTTGAGCAGCGCTCGGGTTTTTGTCATCATTTCGTTACACAACGGGAGCATCCCTTTGGGATTTTTCGATTTCGCCAGGAAGAGCAGCTGCGACATGATCTCAACGATCTCCTTGCGGAGCTGCTTGATGGCCTGGACTGCATCGTTTGCCGATGCCACTTTCAATGCGTTCTAAAAATGTAAATTTTTATAACAAAAAAGATCATGCCATAGGTACACGCCACCTACCCCGTTCCCTTTGGCGGCCGCATCCTTAATCTGCTGCAGCAGCTTCACCAAACCGCCGGTCTTCGACTTGCCGGTGTGCCTCGTGAACGCCCCGACGGTGATAATGTCCAGAATTCCCGCCCGCTTCAAGGTGTCGTTGTGGGCCCACATGCGCTGCAGGTGCAGATTGACCGGAGCGAATTCCAGCGTCTCGTCCGACTTCTTGCAGCTCGGCTTGAAGTGTTTGCCCTGCTGCTGCTGCTGAAGTAGGAACTGCTTCGCCTGGGAGTAGTCCTTGAGCAGCTTCAGGTGCTTGTCCAGCAGCTCCATCTGACGGTGGCGCCACTCGCCACCAAGCTCCCCCATGCCGGAGATTTCCTGCAGAAGTTCCTTCTCGCGGGCAATCCAGATAGAACTGTGGAAAAGGAACCAATATGTATTTTTTTTTTTGAACCAATTATGAAAATTTGAAATAAAGATTCTAATCGATTTTGATCTCAGCAAGCCATGGTATTTTGAAACACAACATATATTTTCCCTTCAATTATTTGAGAGCTTTCGCAGCGCGTAATACGTTAGTGTTCAGTTTGATAATGTGATACCGTTTTGTTCAAACTTAACGTTTGTTGACCATCAAATAGTGTCTCATCACTCAAAGCGGTACTGTTTCGCGAGAGTAATACGATTTTTGAATACAATAGCGTCCTCTTCAACTAAAACACAATAAAATTGATTTGCGAAATCCTATCCTTGACAGAGAACCAACAATAGTTTAACCCATATTAGGCCAAGCGCTGTTTGTGTTTTAGCATCAAACGGTAGCTTAGTATTTAGCTACCACTTACTATCGATCCATATTTGCAATGCCAATTTCCCCCAGGCAGCTTGGTTTTGATGTCTCTATTAGGGAACACATATCGGTAGGAACAAAAGTTCCCCCTACTTTCATGTATTTGCAATGCCGATTTCCCCCCAAGCACCTTGGTTTTGATGTTTCGTCAATTTCGACCAATCAAAAGTGGGTATTTCCGTTAGGATAGGGGTTGAGATTTTTCAATTGTTCGATAGTTAGTTTCATGTCATATATTATTTTCTTCAATATAAAAAATTGTTATGGAGTGCCGAAATCGATTGACGCAAAAATTTCATCAATCCATCATGAAATGACTGAGCAATAAGCGTTTGAAATTGGACAATTTTCACGATGTGCTCGATTTTCGATTTTAAATTTGCACCCCAATATGTTCCCGAAAGACGTAATCCTTCGTCAAAAACAATAACAGGTAGAAATGGATTTATGGTGACCCTTGGATGCTTGTGTTTTGGCACAATAGGTGCGTTCCAAAGAAAAATCGACGTATAAATGAGGATAAAACTAACCAAAATATTGAAGATTCACAAGCTCCGCCAAATGGTCTGGAGTTCGATAATGCAGAAGGTACGTAAATGAGCAGAGTGTGGTAGTGTTGGCAATAGTTAGAAAATCCTTCAGTTTTCGCTGAGTACAAATGGAGTAGTGCCAAAACTGATGCCATTGTACTTATGAGAATGGTGCTTATGCCGATGCACTTGCCAATACTACCGCACCTATCCTATATTGATTTTAATTTCTAACAGTAGCCGTACAACTCAATATAGACGGATTCCGCACCAACTCGACCTGATGTTGACATGACCCTTGGGTAGTTAATATCAGCACTGCATTTGTAATCCTTGCAAATCCTGCAAGATCACGGCCTAACTCATGTTGCTAAACAATGTCACACTTTTCTTTGTTGAACTCTGATGATTACGCAGAAACAAAATAATGCTATTTATTTTCCGTCACTTTGTATTTGCTGCCGGTCACGACTGGCAATTTTCAAACAACTGCAGAGCCATTTTATTCATTCTTTAGGTATCTATACAATCCATTTATTATTATCAGTGACTCTTAATAGATACCTAAGTCTACAACAACTATTCGATACCTGACCGACCGATCAAGAGATTTTTGGCAGTTGGCTATTGTTTGAGAGATGTCGTTGCTCTCTGAATTGAAACATGTTGTATTTGACTACAAAAACAAGCTGAAAACTGTACTTTAGCATCCAAGGGTCACCATCAATTCATTTCTACGTGTTATTGATTTTTTTCTATAACTGTATACAAAAAAAATAGAAAATTTTCAAACAAAAATCTTGAAAAAGTTTTTGTTAGAAAAACTTTTTTGCCTAAAATATGCACAAGTTGCAATGTATGGAAGTGTTGTAGGGCACATATTATCTACCATTTGTTCACCATTTCATCAAAAACTGAGACGACTATTCGACTTTTAGTTCTTGAAATCGATTTTTTTTCGGTGTAGGATTTCAAAAAATATTTTTTCTGAATATTCAATTATTTTCCTCAAATTCTTCCATAGATCTCTTTTCTGAGCTTGAGCTTGAGCTTGGGTAGACTGTACAATTCGTAGTTGCTCTCCGTGATTGACCTGAACCAACCAAATTGCACAAAGAACACACAGAATGACGCTTGGGACTAATAAATCATTCTCGTTGTGCAATTTTCGGTGATTCGAGTTTTAAATGGTCAATAACGACGCCGGCCACGTCCTCACAGTCACCAGGGGATGGGAAGGAATGTTAGTATGATATTCGCCGCCTGAAGGCCAGAAGGGTCGCCTCTATAGCGTGGTTCCCTAGCGTTTATCATGGGAGGGATTGTTGTTAGTGGGAATGGTTAAGAAAAATCAGGATTCACTGCGGTAAGTGATGTGATTATGTAAATGCGAACAATTGACCTCTCGACAAAACAAAAATCCGGTAATCTCATGTGTTACAACACGCGGCATAGATTATCTTTAGGTATCCTGAGAAGGAAAAGCTTAAAAATTTACATTTTATATAATTTATTATAATAATATATTCTAGTATTCATATACCTTTCATCGATATTCAATCGCGTTGGCGGAGATTCAATAGTGGGAAACCTGATAAGGTAACCGAGAAAACTCCTCCAAGGCCAACCGATCCAGCGATATGTTCTGTTATTCATCACACATACTCTGAGCTTGATCACGAACATCACCTCACGGTGAAAACGAGATGAAGTGTATATAACCTTGCATACAAAACATCTCGCCCCCACCGACGCTCGTAATGAGGCCCTCTGTATCATACTTCAATCCGGAATGCTACTCCTAATGATCCCCGATAATCGTTCGATTAATCGATTAATAGAATAATTCCCACAGAAATCGATTATTAATCGAACGAACACTGTGCAACCAATAATCGAAGCGAACGAATAATTTACGTCGATTAACCGATTCAAACCTAGAGAAAAAAAAACGTACGGCCGCTGCAGTTTTATCCTGAAATTCAATCACCATCCCCGACGCTCCCATAAACTCGCAAACGAAACTCAATGCTGTCAACGCGAATTGAGCTTCGTCCACGAGTCCAAGGAAGCGCCAAAGATAATAACTAAATTTCAGGCGGAATGCACACTTTTTGATTCCAGATGGTTTTCTAGCAAATGAGAAATATTAGTCTAACTAATTATTCCTCTCAATATAACGATTAATCGATTATTAGATTATTTGGGATGATTAATCGTATCGAATAACAAACTGCTAAAAAGTATTCGATTAACTGTTGAACGATTAATTTAAAAAAATCAGGGATCACTAGCTACTCCCTTTTCATCTGCTCCCCAAAACTGTTTCATGCTTGTCTCCATTCTTCCTAAATAACTTCCGTCGTTCCTTGAAACATTGCACATTAAATTATGCACACCACCATCATTGCGCGGCATTTCTTACGAGAGAAAACTGCTAGACTCTTGGGAGAGTGTATGGAAAAACACGCGCAATATCTCCTGTCTCAATTATTCATAGCTGCATACATAGATGCAAGTATAAACGAACATACGAAATTAAAAATATATTCAAAATTTTCCTTTCGCTGCTTTATTATTTGAGTATCAAATGTCTTCCGCGGTCCAGCAAAACATTTTTTCTTAATAGCATATGAAGTCCGCTATCAAAAGCTATGTTGGAAACAGTGTTTGCCAAATGATCCACTCATTGAAAAAATCGCTTTCGTTCGTTCAAATATGATCTTTCAGGAAACATTTCCCCCAGCGGTATTCTATTGTTGTTATGTGCTGCAAATCACGACACAAAAGAGAACGAGACAACTCTGCATCGGCTCGCACTTCATTGCACACCAGCATGCAAGCAAAGCTATCATATACGCTTTCGGCGCAGAAAGCTTATTTTCTTCTTTGCATCTAACATATGCATACCGACCTCTCCATGTATCATGAAACAGCAGGATCGTACGGACAACGCAAAGCGATAGATTCATATTCAGCTAATGTAGCAGATCCTGATTTTTAAGTCTCAGAGAGTGCAAACTATATGATTATTTAGCTCGATAGAGGCTAAGGGAAGGGTAGTCAGATTATATTTTCCATTTTGAACGCCTCTATCCCTTGAAATGTGTATATTCATATAGACCGCATAGTTTTACTAGCAACACCGCTCTCTTTCCCCATTTGTTGCTCTCCGCAAATGGTGACCGAATGATGACGTAATTTTTCTTGTATCATTTATTGCTTTGCACTTGCCTGTGCAGTGGGTTTCGCTATAGTAGAGCGGGACGATATATGCGGTTCAAACTTGTATGCAGGCTTCGAAAATGGTATGCGATGTTTGATACAGATCGGATATGCAATCAACAGTCTTCGTTCCTCTCTCAGTTTAATCACTAAATATTACACAAGTGATTACTGACAATCATACAAGTATCTGAATGATCCTCTCATATTTGGTTATATGTTCGTGAGAGTTTACTTGCATGACACATTGTGTATCATTCGATTTTGATCGAAATCCAAACACTGGTTGGAAACAAAAAATAGCTTTTCTGCGAGAACACACTTGTTGTTGCCAAATTATATCTAACAGTTCTAAATAACACTACCTATTCCTCCATCGGACCTCTACTGTCACGAAAGATCTGAGCAAACGAGAGTTACAGATGCAGAGATATAGAGAGACTAAGAGAAAGAGCATAACATGAAGAGACTTAGCCTGATTGTATTCATCACGTCACTGGTGTAAATGCGGGTTTCATTCTCTGATGCAGCCCAATATTCTCACTGTAAACTGCTCTGCACTCCACACACACACACATAGATATTTGCGCGTGTCCATGCAGGAAATATGCAAAAATGAACGCTTAACACACTGAATCGCTAAACTTCACTACTTTCTATTGCAGCATTTCACTCCACTTCATGTAATAGAAAGCTAATAAAACATGTACAAAGGATCTTCCGATCTCTGAAAAAAGTTTTCGGACCGGTTTGGAAATAAAACGTTTTAATCACACCACCGAAATAACAGAAAAAATGGAACTAAGCACGGAGCGAAACAAAAACATGTCTATGCACGACGACGCTCCGCGCGAGACCACTTCCATATTGGCGGACCAACGGCAGAGTAGGAACAACTACGCAGCGGAAACGGGAAAAACGAATATAATTAAACGTAAACGCGGAGACTATTTTATACGTCTTTATTAAACTGAGCGTTACTTTGGAATGAAAATTGTTTCTTCGTTCTCTGTTCTCCTAACATCATCAGGGGTGGGTTCACCTCCTGCGCATACTGTAGGGGTGGATTCACGTAACAACTACGGGGGGTCTCCAATACTCCTCCTCGTGGATTCAACCCTGGTGTACTCCTTCTTAATCCGGTACTGGTACCAAACCCAGCTCCATTGCGAACCTCTTCACCTTCAACGACCCTAGAGGTTTAGTGAGGATGTCCGCGATCATGTCTTCTGATGAACAATATTTTAGGTTTATCACTCCAGACGAACACAAGTTCTTGGTGTAATGGAACCGTGTGTCGATATGCTTGGATCTCTTCTTCTGGTAGTCAAAAGAGACAAAGTCCAAGCAGCTTCTGTTGTCCTCAAATATAATCGTTGCGTTGATCTGCTTCTGGTTCATTTCTTCTAGCAGCGATCGTAACCACACTGCTTGCTGCACCGCCTCTGATACGGCCACGTACTCGGCCTCCATTGTCGACATGGCAACACAGCTTTGCTTCCGACTCGTCCACGATACTGTTGTTCCACCTAATCGATACAAGTAGCCGCTGCATGACTTCCTGTCGAACGTGTCTCCCGCCCAGTCTGCGTCACAATATCCTGTCAATTCCAGCTTCATTTCGTCCTTTCCACCCAACCTCAACCCGTAATCAATGGTGTAGATCAGGTAGCGGACGACTCGTTTGGCTTCCGTCCAATCGACCGCTGTGGGGCAACTCACACAACGGCTCAGTATACCAACACTTGCGGCTATATCCGGACGACTGTATGTTGCTAGGTAGAGCAAACATCCGATTAGCTTGTGGTAGTTCACGTTATCCTTCAACTTCTCGCTGTCGAGTCTCAGCTTGAAATAGTTCGTGTCCATGGGATATTTCGAACCTTTTGCTCCCTCCAATCCAAAGCGTGTCGCGATTTTCTTGATAAAGTGGTCTTGCTTCAGATAGTAAAATTCGTCTTTCTTGATTACTCGCATTCCCAGGAACCAGTTGATGTCCCCGAGTGTTGTCACCGCCAGCTTGTCACGAAGAGCCAACTCAATTCTTCTTATCTCCTCACTGTGTTTACAAACGATCACGATGTCATCCACATATATTAGCAGAAATATCCACTGGTCATTTTCCAGACGCTTCCGAAACAAACATGTGTCCGACAAACATTGCTCGAAAATTAAATCTTTCAGGATTGCAGTCATGGTCTTATGCCACACCCTCGCGGCCTGCTTCAAACCATACATACTTTTGTGAAGCCTACAAACTTGGTGCTCCTTCCCGGGAATTACAAAACCTTTCGGTTGGCGCATGTGAATCACTTCCTCCAGCGTTCCGTATAAGTACGCGGTCTTTATATCTAAATGTTTAACCTGTAATTTCTGGTGTCCGGCTATGGTAAGTAATACACGAAATGTAGATTGCATAGCAACGGGGGCTGAAACTTCTTCGTAATCCCAACCGTAGCGCTGACCAAATCCTTGGGCTACAAGCCTGGCCTTGAACCTGTCGACATTCCCAGCCGCATCTAACTTTTTCTTAAAAATCCATTTGCAGCCTATGACGTTGCAACCGTCCGGTGGATCTACTAGCTCCCAAGTGTTATTGGAAATGAGAGACTTGTATTCCTCGTTGATCGCCTTCATCCAGTCATTCTTCTCCTTGCACGTCGTAGCTTCTTCGAATGTTGTTGGTTCTCCGCAATCTATCGTAGCCAAACCAAGCACGTAATCGTTAAATCTCGCTGGTAATTCACCTCTTGTCGAACGACGGGGAACCTCTCCGCGTTCGGCTTCCGCTTCATTTTGTTGTTGGTCCTCTATGGGTTCGGCTAACTCCTCCTGTCCGTAAAAAATATCTTCGGCAGTGTCGAACCCCAGCAAATTCTCTTCATCATCATCCGACTTCTTATCAGGCTTTGGTGGCACCAACACAACTGTCGATTCTTTTATATTCGACTTATCGGTCTTTGACGGCGTTTCCTTGTCCATGTTCACATCTTCCACAAATTTGACATCCCGACTAATGACTATGCGTTCGGTTTCTTTATCAAGGAATCGGTATGCTTTTTGTTGGTTAGAATAGCCGATAAATACTAGCTTCCGAGCCTTAACATCCATCTTCTTCCGCTTCTCGGCGGGAATCTGCACCCATGCTTCTGAACCAAATATCTTGAAGTGCTCGAGATTCGGCTTCCGTTGATACCACTTTTCAAACGGCGACATTCCAATTGACCGAGACGGCACACGATTTTGGATGTACGTGGCGGTTAGGACCGCCTCGCCCCAGAATTTCTGCTCCAGTCCTGTATCTCGAACCATACACAAGGCCATTTCCTTCAAATAGCGGTTCTTTCTCTCTGCCACACCGTTCTGTTGGGGAGAGTATGGCGCGGTAAACTGGCTCGCTATTCCTTCCTTCTTCAGGAAACTTTGTAGCTCGTTCGAGATGTATTCACCTCCACAATCCGATTGCAGCAGGCGTGGCGTCTTTCCAACTTGAGTTTTGCAAAAGGCCACAAATTCTCGTATCTTGTCAGCAGCTTCAGACTTCTGTCGTAGAAGGAACACAAATGCCATCCGAGTGAAATCATCTATCAATGTCAGGAAATATTTATTCCCACTGGGCGTGCTCACCATCGGACCACTGATGTCAGTGTGCACCAGGTCCAAGAGCTCCTTCGATCCACGATCGGCCGTTTTCGGGAAGGGGGTTCGCCCCATTTTGCCCTCTAGACAACAACGACATGTCGTTCTCATACCGCAGTCCACTATCTTCAACCCAAGTGCCTGTCCATTCGCAGAAATCGCCTTGACCACGTCGGGATCACGATGGCCTAACCTGCGATGCCATGTATGCTGACAATCTAACGTATGAGATGGCTGTAAACTTATCAATGCCTGCTCCGGCGTACACAGCTTGTACAGGCTGCCATAGCGACTGGCCACGGCCACTATTTCACCGTTCTTGTTCCGTACTTCGTAGTCATTCTCACTGAACATTACTCGAAAAGTTTTACTTGCGAGGGTACTCACTGAAATAAGTCCACTCGTCAGCTTCGGTATGAACAGCACATCCGCCACGGCAATTTCGACCGCATCACCGTGTCCGTTGATAACAATGATCGTCCCATCTCCGATACCTGCTACTTCCGCCTTTTCACCATCAGCCAGCGTTACGTTCATTCCCTTCGTCGACTTTATAATCTTGAAGAAGTTCCGATCGCCTGTCATATGGCGCGACGCAACGCTGTCGACGAACCAACTAGCCGGCTCACCTTGACCGACGATCCATGCAACCGGTCCCTCCATGCTCTGCACTTTCTTCACTTTGGGATCTTCTTCCTTCTTGTGCTGACTGGTATTTTCCTTCTTCTTTCCGGATTCCTTCTGCAGAAGACGGCAATTCCTCTTCAGATGACCCGGTTTATGGCAGTGGTAGCACACACGACTTTCTTTGTTTACACCGCTACCTCCACCACCACAGCTTCGACGATTGTGATGATGCTCCGTTAGCAATGCTTTTCCGCCACCAGCCGCAGCACCTTCGGATCGTTCGCGTCTCTTCTCAGCTTCTGCCAGCAGCTTAGATTTCACTAACTCTAGCGTTAGCTCGTCGGCAGGCCGTTGCTCCAGGGCAGTTGCTAAAGCATCGTATGACTCCGGCAACGAGCATAGCAGCATCGCAACTTGCCACTTTTTGGGAATCTGATCAACAATGTCCGCAATGCGCTGCAGCAAATCGGTGAAATCCTGCAAGTGGTTCTCCATGTTACCTCCTTCCGCTAGCTCCAAGTGGGTTAACTTCTTCAACAAATACACTTCCGACCCTTTGTCGTTGTAATTTTTGATGGCTTCCCAGGCAGCTTTCGCACTGGTACACGCACGAACTAAGCTCGCTTGGCTGTCATCAATCCACAGACCAATCGTAGCACGAGCTGTCGAATCCGCTTCCGTCCATGCTTCTGTCACCGGCTCCGGTTTCGCGTCCACAATCACACTCCAAAGCTTTCCCCGAATGAGAAGCATCTCCATTTTAAATTTCTACGCTTGATAGTTGTGGTTCGTTAGCTTTGGCACCGCGAAACGTTGTCCGTCCGCCATCTTCTTTTTTCTTCCGCACTCACGGGTAAACGACTAAACACTCGCGACGAAGAACGCGACTTCCGTACCGCAATTTATCTAAATTTTCACTTCTTCTACTCTGGGCCCATAACCTATTGGCGGACCAACGGCAGAGTAGGAACAACTACGCAGCGGAAACGGGAAAAACGAATATAATTAAACGTAAACGCGGAGACTATTTTATACGTCTTTATTAAACTGAGCGTTACTTTGGAATGAAAATTGTTTCTTCGTTTTCTGTTCTCCTAACATCATCAGGGGTGGGTTCACCTCCTGCGCATACTGTAGGGGTGGATTCACGTAACAACGACGGGGGGGTCTCCAATATTCCATAGATCTCTTTTCTGTAGGACTTACCATTTTCGAGTAAAACAAAAATATTTAGCCCTTTCCATATTTTCATTCCATATAAATTTTCGAAAAACATAGTATGCCAAGTTGCTTAATTAGCTAAGATCTTCACGCCCAGAAAGTTTCATTAAGTTATGAGAGGGAAATCGAGTTGGCGCGAAATCCGTTAATTAGTCGATCCATACATTTGTTTTGAATTTGCTCCGTTATATGCGATTCAGCTTAACCCGGTAAAACAAATAAAAAAAAGAAATGGGTGGGTTATATCTAAGATATAACCGCAAGGTTAACGTGGGACTACCTTAGCTTAGCAATCATATGTTTGTATTGATTAAATTTTTGATTGAATGAAACAATTTCCGAATTCAATTGAATCCAATATATTTGCTTTGTGACTAAATAGATTGTATGATGCCATGTAAGGTCAATTCATGCATTGTGATAGATTATGTTCTTCATTACAAGTAAATTTAGGACTGTCATCCTTTTACGTTTGGTGTGATGGCATCTTGGTTTTGAAGTCTTTGTTAGGCAAACACATTTCAGTCGGAACTAGAGACGTCGGTTAATCGCTCGATTAATTCAAATAATCGAATATCTGCAATTATAATCGAGTAATTTGGTATCGAATAATGAGAAATCAAAATATGAATACATCGAATAGTTATCACAGTAATCGCGATTAATGAAAAACGAAACCATTTTCAAGATTAATACATTTTTAAGTCAAGAGTTAGGCTATGGGTTTTTTTATCAATCATGAAATGGTAAATTTATCAATATACTAAAACATCATTTCATTCAACCGTGATTCTACTCCATGTTTATTTTACAATTATATTTAATGCAACTTTTAAAATTATAATATCATAATCTTTTTTATTATGCATTGTCTGTTCATTATTATTACAAGAAAAAAATATTCGCTCGATTAATCGAATACTGAAAGACAATCATTCGAATGAATCGAATATTTCGAAATGATCCGACGATTAATCGATAATCGAATAAACGAAAAATTTAGACATCTCTAGTCGGAACAAAAATGCCACCGATTTTCATGAATTTGCAATGCCAATTTCCGCACGCTCCATGGATTTGAAGTCTGTGTTAGGGAAACACATTTCAGTCGGAACAAAAATACTCCCAACTTTTATGTATTGGCAATGCAGATTTCCCCAACGCTGCTTGGTTTTGATGGCTGTGTTGGGGAAACCGTAAATCGGGCCAATCAAAACAAGGCAGTGAGGGCGTTTAGATAACGCTCAACATTTTACAGTTATTCATATGTTTTTGTAATGAAGAATAACATTTTATTAATTGCGATAGAAGCGTAGAAATATTCCCTATCAATTGATTCAAACATCTTTCCGATCTAGTAAGAAATGTTTGAGTTATAAGCATTCGGCATCTTTCATTTTCCCCTGCATGTTCTGTATTTAGGTTTTCATTTTACCTCCCATATACTCCGGTTAAACGTAGTCCCACGTCAAAAATGAATGATAAATATTCCCCCTCGCAGATTTATCAACTGAAATCCACCTAGTCAACATCCAGTAACTATCTATTCTGTTGTTAGAAATTATAAATTACAAAAAACTGTTTTCGGACGAATAAAGTTGGCTTCGAAAAGTTCAGACACCCAATAGAACGATACTCACAGCAACTGCTGGGGAATGATATAGCAGAGTTGACTCTCGAGCATGATCTCCTGAACGCTGATGTCTCCGCCCAGTCCCGAATGCAGTCGATATGTGTGAATCTGCAAGCAAACAAAAAACTCTTTCACGAAATATGTCGTCCAAAAACCCACCCAAAAAACTTATCATACTCACACTCGGATTGGTGAAAACCAGCGACACCTTCGAGGGCGGCGGTATGAACAACTTAACACCCAGCTTGGGTGGCAACGATTGCGAGCGTCTGTGTCCGATTGCGTGTTGCTGCTGCTGCTGCTGCTGTTGCTGATGGTGTTCAGTCCCAGCTTTGGCCGGCGATCGCGAGGTTTTCTTCTCCGTGTCCGGAGCGCACGTAGCGATCGTGATGAAGCCCGCGTTCCCCCCGCAGGGACTTTGCGTCCGCAGGGGGATCCTCAGTCGAGACGTGTCGGTGACAACACCAAGCGCTACCTCGGCCCACCCGATCGGGACCGCCGTTTGGGTGACCTTCTCGCGCACGTCGTACGCCGTGAAACGGATCAGAGATTTCGCATTCAACCCATCGCCAGCGCGGAATGTGATCGTGCAGATGAACTGTGGATTCGAGCTGCGCTCGATCACCTCAGTACGGCCATATTTGACCCAACCGCTGGCGGCACGATTACTGGATGTGACCTGGACCACCACCGATGGGTTCGGTGGCTTACCGTTGCCGTCGCAGAGCAGATTATCGCAGGAGATGGCCGATTCGCATATTGGAATTTCGTTGAGCTCTGTTGGGGAGAGGAGAATGCGTTTCTCTTTAGACATTTGCTTTGACGGGCTGACGATCGAACTGATTAGCCGTTTCCCAGATGGTGGATTCGAAAGCGCGAAAAACACAATGCGGTCGTCTCCAACTGAATCGCTTCGAAAAAGTGATACGTTATCGAAAACAGAACCAATCTGGGTAGACTACTGTGTTGCGGAACTTGGAGAGTAAGTGGAAGGAAGAAAAAACGCAAAAAGTAACGTTCTGATAATGGCAGAATCACCGTGTGATTGCGGCGAAGCGCTCTTTTTTATTGTAACGATTATAACACAGTTAAATGCATCCAAAAACACTACATTACAAATACTTTGGTCCAGCAAAAGTTGGAGACAACCGTCGATATGTCGCGATTAACAAAAAAAAAACAAATAAAAACACTAACATCTACCACGCGATTCGATCCACCTGTGCACACGCGTGAAAACCAGCACCTCGATTAAAAGCTAATCAAATCACCTATCTCCTTGCCGGTCTGCAACCGCAGCATGTCCACGTCGACGTCGTGAATGGTGCCCTGCTTTTTGTCGATCTGCTCCCGCAGGTACTTCAGCTGGGCCCGCTTGACGTCGTAGCCGGCCAGACCGATCGCTTGCATCCATTCCAGCCGCTCCTGGTCGGTGTTGGTGGCGAAGCGCTGCCGCAGGCCGTCCTCGAACTCTGTTGGTGTGGAACGAGAGATGGTACATTATCAGTCAGCTATTCATTATTATTGTACATTGAATTACAATTTAGATAAGTTCAATTTTAGAGTGTATTCGAACATCTATCAAATGATTATATTGTATAGACACTTTAGGTAACTTCAATTATTCGTGTATTCAGCATAGTGATCCCCGATTTTTGAAATTAATCGTTCATCAGATAATCGAATACTTTTCATCAGTTTGTTATTCGATACGATTAATCGCCCCAAATAATCGATTAATCGTCACACTGAGAGAAATAATTTGTTAGACTGATTTTCTCATTTGCGAGAAAGCATTCTGGAATCAAAAAAGTGTTCATTCTGCCTGAAAATCAATTACAGTAGAACCCCGATTATCCGTGGAATAGTCGGGCTAGATCACCGCGTATAACGAAAATCGCGGATAACGCAATAAAGGGCTAAAAGTGAGGGAAAGAAGATATTTTCAACATGAAAACCATGTTTTATCAATACAGAAAATATTGAACTATCCATCTGTATGGTCGTGTACATCAGTGTTCAGATGATGTGAAAGCCATGACCAAAACAAAAGAGCATGAGTCTACCACTCACTGACAAATTTCGGGAAGGTTTATAGATTTACTAAGGAACTCGTAGTCGCGGATCATCCGCTCGCGGAAAATCGAGGTTCTATTGTATTATCTCTTACTCTTACCTAAACTTGGAAACAAAGCTCAATTCGCGTTGACGGCATTGGGCTTCATTTACCAGTTTAGGATAAAACTACAGCGGCCTTACGTTTTTTGACGTAGGATTACGTCTTTCGGGAACATATTGGGGTACCAATTGAAAAACGAATTTCGATCGCATCGTGAAAAATGTCCAATTTCAAACGCTTATTGCTCAGTCATTTCATGACGGATTGATGAGATTTTTACATCAAAACATTGTGGCACTCTATAACAATTTTTCACCTTGAATAAAATAATTTATATCATGTAATTAACTATCGAACAATTGAAAAATCTCAACCTCTATCCAAACGGTACTGATTGGTCGAAACTGACGTCATTTCTTTTTCGCCTGCTTCGCTTCTTTCGTTCCCCGATAAGTCAAATATTTGCATGGCGAGCGAGTGGGGGCGCCTATTTCTCACATACCAACTGATATAAAAGGACGGTAGCATTTTTGGATTTCTCATTCTCGTTCAACGCTCAGATCGGCAAACATCTGAGCTTCTAGTGTGCAGTGCTCTACAAATCAACCATAACCATACGGTGCGGCAAAGGAGAGGAAGCCATCGGCAACCAACGATGGATGCGGTGCGGCAAAGGGAGCAAAGAAGAGGAAGCAGCGGAGAGCATCGAATTAAATCTAGTGTGCATTGCTGGTGCGCTCCTCTTCGCATCAACAATTGGATGCGGCAAAAGAGGCAGAGGAGCGAAGTGCATTGCATCGCATCGTATCACACCCGCTATCCGTCGTTTAGCTCGTCGTGGTGGTGCCAATCAAACCCTCGCAAATCGACGCACAGAAGCCGATGGCGCCAAAGTCAAGGACTGAAACGCAGCAGATTCCGTACAACTCATTAAACCATTACAGTCCTTCTTAGGACTATCAATTTGTTTTGAAACAAAAGAGTTTATTTTACTGTTTTCCACTTACCACAAAAACTATATAAGATCGATCAAAAATACTGTTTATTTTTACATTTTCTACTAACAACTAACATGGATCGTATCACGTCAAAAACATACGTTTCTTCAACCACCTTTTACTGGATTTGGCAAAAGAAGCGAAGGACATATGCATGCATGTATATAACGGAACGCTCCAGTCATACACAGCCCGTTAGGGACGAATGACCTTTGGGTTAAAGTCCCTTCAAAAACAAGAACGAACGATACACAGCCCGTATCAGACAAATGCATGAAGGAATTCTATAAAATAATATTTTTGCGGTGCCTTTGCGCCAACTACACGGGCGAGTAGCACCATAGTAGCAAAAAATGTCGAAGTTCGTGACATCTGGTAGCAATATTTTTCTTCTTTTGAATTATAGAGACTTTAAACTTTACGTTCATTCGTCTCTAGCCCTGAGAAGGGCCCTTGCGAAGAAAACTAGTTCATACTCTTTCTCGACCTACCTTTAGAAAGACATTTTCATTGTCGCTCAGCACTCCTCAGCAAACGAGTCTGCTTTCGGCGGCACCAAGCGACGCCATGAGCAATATTCATTTAGGGAGGCAGATTAATCTCCCATCGAACTAGCAAGCCCGAAGGCCCCTGTCCTAACGGAAATATCAACTTCTAATTGGTCGAAATTGACGACACATGCGGCGGTTCCCTAACAGAGACATCTAAACCAAGCTGCCTGGGGGAATCGACATTGCAAATACATGAAAGTAGGGGGAGCTTTTGTTCCCACCGAAATGTGTTCCCTAACAGAGATATCAAAACCAAGGTGCCCGAGGGAAATCGGCATTGCAAATATATGCAAGTTAGGGGCATTTTTATATTGCAAGTAGGGTGAGTGATATGATTAATTATAGCAAATAAAATTTAAATTTGGAACTTTAATGTTGGTTGCTTCTTGAAATTCCATATTAATGACCGATCGCGTCTTGTGAAAAAATGAGCACAAGTGTAATTGTAATATTATATATGGTAGCAGTTGTGTTAAAAATGATCCGCTCGAGAACGGGTCGTTCAGTTTAAGCTGTCTGTTTTGATGTGTTCATTTTCATCCAAGGAAAGTTCATGCGGCGAGAAAAAATTATAAAGTGAAGAAATATTCGAAAAAGTTATTTCCCATATGTTCTACATATAGTATTAGGTGTTGTAAGTCCAATTAAAATTCGCATTGGGTTGAATGAACACTCAGAAAGTAAAAATTATAAAACAAAATTACCCTTTCCTTTTCAAATATGTTTTTTTCTATATTAAAGTAACATGTTTTCACTGATGAGAGAAATTGATAATTGTGTTCGGTATTGGTAATTATCTTATATTACATCTAGAGTTACAGAGAGTGAGTTTCATTATATCTCATTCCACTTCGGCATCTTCTATCTGATACGCACCACCCAACGACTCGACTGGCCACCATATCATTATCAAAGAGTTTAACGATGTAATTCTTCAAACATATCCAAAATCAACAAATAGCCTAACGGAATCCTACGTCAACTATGCGGTCGTGTCTCGGACACAGCCCTCCTGTGACTTTTTTCTCTGGGTTTGTATCGATTAATCGACGTAAATTATTCGTTCGCTTCGATTATTGGTTGCGCAGTATTCGTTCGATTAATAATCGATTTCTGTAGGAAGTATTCGATTAATCGATTAATCGAACGATTATCGGGGATCACTAGATAAACATACTGCTGTCAAAGTAATTGTTGAAATAAACTTTCTTTCCGACTTCGGCTCCCAAACAAGTCACACGTCTTTTTATTATACTCCGAAGAATTGGATTAAGTATCATATAGTAGTTTCCCTCGGATTTCCCTCGGTGATCCGGAACACATCAATTATGTATTTTAAAACTATAATTTAGGGGCGGTAGTTTTGACTAGGGTTATGCAACATCTCATTCACAATTCGATTCAAAGTTTTATTGGATTCTACGTGTGGAACAGCATTATTTTGGAGGATGTATTTCTGCAACAGTAGTAATCACATAAGTAAAATATGTTCCAATCAATATGTCATACAAGTTATCGGCGACTTTTCATGATGCTTCAGGCGGTAAACAAATTCTGTGTTAAAAAAGAGTCGTCCCGTATCTTAAAGCGATCTAGGAATATTTTGTTAAAGAAACGCAAATTTTCGCAATCCGTTGAAAAAAATAAGAAAATTATGAGAATCATCAAGTATTTGGGATGAAGCTAAGACTGCGGAAAAAATAAAAATGAATTGTTAATTTTTGACGTAGGACTACGTCTAACCGGAAGATATAGGGGGTAAAATGAAAATCTAGGCACTGAACATGTAGGAAAAAATGAAAGATTTCGAATGCTTATATACTCGAGCCTTTTTAATAGATCGCAAAGATGATTGCATCAATTGATACGAAATATTCCTATGCATCCATCAGAATGAATAAACTATTATTTTACTTGAAATAAACAACTGAATAATTGTGAAATTTCAAGCATTGTCCACGTTTTGGTCGGTCCAATTTCTGCTCCTCAAATGGTTCCGACCAAAAGGAGCAACCAGAGCAAACGCGGAATATAATTTAAATACAAGCAGAATATTGTATTGTAAGCCACTCCCCTTTTGATTCTAAAGCCAGTCGAGTAGAAAAAGTTGACAGTTCCTTTCCGAAATCATCATTCATTTTCTAACCGCGAAGCAGAGCTTATATGATAAGACCAGCGCTCATACACTAAGAGCCTCCGCAAACTGAAGACATTTCATCGGCCGATAGTTTTTACAAGCTTTGGGCTAGTGCAACCACCGACCCAACAGGAGCAATGCATTGTGCGCGTATGCATATCTCTCCGTACCGATCAAGAAGCGGAACAAACTTTTGGATGATAAAAAAAGTATGCAGTCTGCGGGAGCTTCAAGGCCACTGTCCGTCGAATATCATCAGCAACGACCAACGAGTTTTCATTTCGTTGTCATCCAATGGACAACCCTCACCCATCGCTTTCGTGTAATCGATCCAGCACACGATGATGACACTGATGCCAAATTGCCTGTGGCTGCATTCAGTTTTTCTAGAAAAGCACATTGGCAAAATGAGGACGTTATTTTCGACATCGCGAGGACAAGAATAAATCAATCGGCGCTTTTCAGGGCCACCAAATTTTTCACAAAAGAGTTATTACAAGTTATTATGAGTTCTTACCAGTGTTGAAAAAAATCATCGTCGCTAAGCTAAAATGCATGGATTTTCGGGATATCTTCTTCTTCTTGTATGGCGTTAACGTTCCCTGTGGAACTTTTGCCGTCTCAACATATGCATTAACTAGCGTCATTCATTAATACTTAGCCTTGAATGTATTCCGAGGGGCAAGCTCTAGAATACGCGTGACCACAGTGCAAGTCGGAGGAAATTTCTTTGACGAAAAATCCTCCGGCCAGAACGGGAATCGAACCCGAACACCCGGCATGATAATGTGAGACGCTAACCACTCGGCCACGGGTGCACCCTATTTTCGGGATATGTTGCATCGAAAACCTACATATTTGAAACGAAAAACAAAATGACAGATCCAGACAACCAGTAAATATGAGCAAATGAACTTTTGTTCGTCACTATGTTTTGAATTTTTGTTTTTCCACCCAGTGTCATTTTCGTCTTGATTATTGAAGACGTCAGAATTGAATTTCATCTTAGCCAAATGAATATCAGCTTTTGTTCCAACTTCGGTTGGTTTTTATTTAGTTCAGACTTTTATTGTACTGCTGCTGGAGTCCTTTCAATCAACGCAGGCAAAAGGAAGATTATGATATGTAATCCATTTGACCATCGAGTCTTGGAGCCATTGTTTATCAATTCAAATACAGCGTTTAGGGGTCGTACGCGGTTTTTTACTTGTCACTATCCAAATGTTTTGTGAGCCCGTGCTTCTTTGCAGCTGCCGTGTTCGAAAATGCCGTTGTTACCGTCGCCCCAAATAAAATCCTGCACGATTTCTCGCAAAGTTCGTTCCATCGAACTCTGGCGTTTTTGTTCTCTAAATGATCCAGCCTGACTATTTTTTGACGTAGAACTACGTCTTTCATTAAGGGTGCCAAATCAGAAAACAGGTCACGTTTTTATGAAATAATGTCAACATTAATAACTATTTTTGCCGCGAATGGATTTTGGCGATTTACATACCAAACGAATCGGAAATTCCCTAAGATTTGTTTGATATGCTATACATTACAATCTCATAGTCTGTATATGGTTTAAATTGATGAAATTTAAATTGATGGAAGCATTCCCATTTCCTCATACATTTGTTCTGTCCATTTCCCGAACTCTTTCCCGAACAGAGCTGTCAATAACGAGCAACTTATCGACGAGCAACGAAGTGGAAATCGTAAGATGTAGGGTCTCCGTGAACAAAGGAAAGGAAGAATAACGAAGGGAAATATTTGCCTAGAGTATAAACAGTGGATTTCGCTGAGGCAAACTTTCATTCTTCGTGAGGAAATCGACTGAACAACGAATGCTTTTCTCAATGCAATGGAGGTGGAGGAGTAATATTATGGATAAAGTAAAGTTTTTCAAGGGCCTTTTTGAAGGTTAGAGGCAAATGAACTGAAGAAGTTTTAAAGCCTCAAGCATGGAAGGAAGGCAAACTTTTAGTATCGTTCTGTATTCAAAGCAATGAATATCGCTTCTTCTTCCTTGTTTTGCGTCATCACATATCTTCGTTTCGGATTGAGCTGTGGACGCGATCAAATTACTCACTCGCTGATGTCTCTGGCATTGCAATCATTACATCAAACTGACGCCATTGCATGAAGGTTCTGAGCTACACAATTTTGTGGGGAATCATCAAGCTAGGCTATCGTCAGCTCACCAAGAAAATTAATGTTCTGGAATTTTCTCAGTGATTTGGTTTTGCATGACGGTAGGAAAACTCTCTCCACGAAGGATGACAGCTAAGCAACAGGGCTTTTGTTGAGAGAGCGAAACGGAGATAAGTGTGTGTGTGTGTGTATATTTAGTTGCTCCAAGCGATCGATATAAGGATATTTGTGTGCGTACTTGCGTGCTTCATAACCCGTACGTAAAAATAGTGCATCTTCGCATGCATACATGAAACTCCATTTTTATCAACTCCCGTGTGCATTGGCCCTATAACGATGCAACAATCGCCTATTTTTTTATGCTATGATTGACGTTTGTTTGGTGTTGAAAATTATGCAGTCGTAATGATAAATATAAACAAGAAAGATAGCGGGAGGGAAATATTTACACTAGGGTATTGGTTATGAATCTCTACTGAGGCAAATATTCAGCCTTTTTCCAATCAGTTAACATTGTGTGTTCTGCCATCAATGCATTGAACTGACGCTATGGTGAAGCAGGTGTTGAGGTTTTGCGCCAAAAAACTATTTGGGAAATACCAAGTTGTTCAATAAGTTACATTAAGTTATTAATTTATTTGGGCTCGCGTGCCAGCTGCTTTCAACTATGATTGCATTTGCGCTAATATTGATCATAATGAAGCAGTGCTACTCTTTTCGAGGTTGTTGAGAATAACAGATAGAATTTATTTCGTTTATTCTGAAATTTTGTATGTGATTTGGTTTCGCTTGCCAGTAGCAAAACTTTCTCCACTAAGGATGAGCTTATCTCGATCATGTATTCTTCTGCGAGCGCAATAATGAATCATCAAACAATTATCGTCAAATGATTCTACAATGAAAAAACATTTTAGGGCGACCAAACTGGTAGAATGGTTGGTTATTTCAAAATTTTCGTAGCATTATATAATAATATCCGCAGTTATAAACAAGCGACGGGTAGTTCTACGTCAACAATGCGGTCGTGTCTTGAATACAACCTCCTATATTTTTTTTAAATTTTTGAATTTTGACTCAAATTCACTGCCAGAACGAATATCGTTTCGAATGTGATGAATATCTGCTGCTTTTGATATTCAAAGTATAAATAACAGTGAAGTTATGAACCCCACTCATTGCCGCATTCATTTGTTACTCGAGAATTAATCAAGCAAATGAAACCAAATTTGGCATGTGAAGGTTTTAGGGTACAATAAATGTTTCTATGGTGGTTAGACACTTCTCCCGCTCTCTAAGGATGGGCTGTCATACAAATGAAACACAATTTTCTGCATAACTCGAAAATTAATCAAGCAAATGGAGCCAAATTTGGCATGAGAAGGTTTAACGGGCACGAAACGTTCCTATGGTGAATACACTTATCCCCCCTTTCTAAGGGGACCTGCCATACAAACGAAACACAAACTTCTGCATAACTCGAGAACTAATCAAGCACAATTTGGGATGTGAAGGTTTTAAGGTATGAGAAATGTTTCTATGATGGTATGACACCCCTCCCTCCTCTGGAATGGTGAGGGGGTCCCATAAAAATATTACACATATTTCAACCAAAAATATTCCAACCAAACATGACAATTGAAAATTTTCGGAAAAGTCTGAAGGAAAAAGGGAAAATTCGGTAAATTTAATTCCCATGTGTTCTACAATTACATAGTGACAAGAGCTGTTAGTTCATTTGATGTTTGCGCTAGCGAAATTGATCTTTGTTCGAAACTGGAAATGGATTTTAATGTGATGAAACGCACTCCTATATCTTTTTCTATATATACCAAAAAAAGGATCGCCGGATGTGTTGATAAGAGCAGACCTCGAGGAAGGAATTGTCCGATTTAGGGCTGTCTTTATTCTATCTTATTTTCTGTATAAAACATTTATTCCATGTAACGGAGAAACATGTTATTTGCAAGTGGTTGAAAAATCGAGAACGAGAATTGTGTCTGAAAATAATCTGATATTATAATGATGAGTTTTGTTAGAAATACTAGGAATTTTATAGTAAAAGGTTAATTCAACGGGGTATAGTAAAAGGTTAATTCAAAGATCAATCAATCAACAGTTCTGCGATTGGACCCATTAACTTGCTCATAGTAAGAAAACGTGAATGTTTGAAGGTATTGATAACAAAAAACAAATTTTGGGCGGGACGAAGTTTGCCGGGTCGGCTAGTAATTTATAAGTTTTCATGCTGAAATATCTTTCGTTTTTTGTTTGGAACTCATTTTAGTACTTTATTGCGTGATCCGCGATTTTTGTTATTCGCGGTGAACTAGCCAGAATATTCCGCGGATAATCGGGGTTCTACTGTATTTCATATTTGCCCGAGATCCTCCGACATACTTGCGCCTTCACCAACACAAATGACACGGAAACGAGCGGACAACGTACAACAAAAGAAATACGGCTCAAATCGGCTCATTCCTTTTTAGGTTTTAGCGCTTACCAACACGCTTACCATCCATTTTTATTTATATAGGTATATAAAAGGGACGAATAAAACAAAATAAAGACGACGCAAATCGGACCATTCCTTTCTCGGGTTTTGCGCTTACGAACACCCTTACCCTTACATTTTTATTTATATAAATTTTTCAGAACATTCGAGAAGAAAATAACAAAAATTGAAAAAAGTCGCAATAATTAGGAAAATTTAAAAAAAATTAAGATCGGATGAATACATTAAATACGCACATAATTCAAAAAATTAAAAAGCAATTCGAAGAAAAAATAATTGAAAAAACACATTTGAAAAACATGAAACTTTCAGGAACGATGAGAAAAATTTCGAAATAATAGTCAAATTCTGAAAATTTAGAAAAAATTAAAAAATCAGAAGAATTCAATAATCAGAAATGTTCCGAAAAAAATTAAACGAAAAAAAAAGGAAAATGCTGAAAAACAAATAGTAAAAAAAGGAATTCAAAAAAAAATTGAAAAAATCAGAACTGAAATTTATTTATTTTTTTTTTTTTTTCTTTATTTTTGAGACTTTCAGCCTCCTGGGCTGGTTCGTCTCAGAAACAGAACTGAAATGAAACGGGTTGGGTTCTCAAATGGGGATCAACATAGGGTAGGAGCCTGCCTGTTGGTCTCAAATGTGCCTATCTCACGCCTCCACGAAGATCATATGACGACATTTTTAGATCGGGCGTGAACTGGAAACACACACCTGATCTTGGCTCCGAGAACGGGTGTCGAAAGTGGCTGAGTGAGGGGGTGCGAGCGAGTCAGAGCGCTATATCTCTCCCGGGGAAGGCCTCCCGGGTCATGGAGGCCTTGCCAACCCGCTGTCTCCTGGGCAAAGGAGATACACCCAATAAAATGGAGCTACGATCACGAAGAGTAATAAGAATGCGATCACCCGAGGAGGATCCCCGAACTGGAGCTGGTCCTGGAACGGGCGTAAGAGCGAGCGACCAGCGGCTGGAGGGCGAGGTGCAAGAGCGGGCCACCAGCCGGGTTCAACCCGAAGAGCTACCGCCACACGGAAACAGCAGCCATCGACATCACCCAAGAAACGCTGCGCCTACGAGGCGTGTTGTGACTGCCAGACGACAGTCGTCCACACTCGTGGGTACCACTAGGCGCCGGATCATGTGGACACACGAAATGAATGAATTCGTGATCCGCGCCTATTACATCTGCACTGCTTTGGAGACGGACACGAGCGGGCGCCCTGGAATACTAACAATGTTCGAGGAAGCGTATCCAGAGTTCGTCGGGAGGCTTGATCAGAACGCGATGAACGCGAGGCGTAGAGCGATAGTACGCAACAACATGCTCTCCCAAACGCAAATCGACGAGATCAAGCAGCAGGTGCAGAGAGAAATAAGCTCCAGGAACAACAGAGCAAGCGATGTGTCGAGACGAAGTTCAGTACGGCTGAGCATTTCATTCGCGAGTGGGGCACGCGAATCAGCACCAGTGGATGCCACAGTACAACAACCCCCCGAGCCGGAAGACCCACAGCCAGATCAACAACTACTACGCGATCTGGTTTTCCACTACGACGAGGCAAACTCATGAACGAGCACGTTCTTCCGCTGCACTTAGTTGATGCTGAGAACATGGAGGAGCTGCAACTGAAAGTTTGCTGTGCTGCTGTGGCGACCGCCAAAAGTTTAGGATACCGTATTAGGCCAAGAGGCGGACTGCTCCAACATCTGCGTGAAAGGCGTGAGCCTCCATGGCGAAGGAGATTGGAGCAACAGATCCTAAACAAGCGCGCCGCAATTGGAAGATTGATGGCGTACAAAAGAGGCAGCAGATCGGCGAAATTATGTCGCCAAGTTGCTGTGATCGTGCGGCCTACTGAATTTCGCCAGCTGGGAGCTCACCAGCTGACGGAAAAACTCGACACACTGGTACAGCAATTGAGCGTCCTAACTAAACGGCTGAAACGTTACTCTGACTCTGCAAAGCGCCAGGAACAAAATCGGATGTTCAGAGATAACGAAAAAGCGTTCTACGACCACATTAGCGACGAGAAGCCCGACTACCGCGAAGGTTTGCCAGATATTAGCGATGTGACGAACTTCTGGGCTGGTATTTGGGAAACCCCAGTACAACATCGCGAAGGGCAAATGTGGTTAAGACGGGAGGAGGAGAGTTGTAGTGAAATTGGAGAGATGCCAGCTATCATCGTCGGAGAGAACGATGTCCGCGAAGCCTCGCGGTACCTGAGGAACTGTGCAGCACCGGGCCCCGATGGTGTTCAGAACTTCTGGCACAAGAAGCTAACCGTCGCACATCAAAAGATAGCTGAGTGCTTCAACAAGGTGCTACGTGACCCACACAACCTCCCTGAATTCGCCACCCGTGGCGTCACATTCCTCCTCCCGAAAGACAGCAACACATTGAACCCATCAAAGTACAGGCCGATAACGTGCCTATCGAGTCTGTACAAGATATTAAGCAGCATCATAACCGCCAAAGTTTCTGCCCACTGCGAACAACACCATATCATCGCAGAAGAGCAGAAAGGATGCAGAAAAAATACGCATGGCTGCAAAGACCAGGCCATCATCGACGCAGCCATAGTCGGCCAGGCGGTTTATAACCAGCGGAACCTAAGCATGGCCTATATCGATTACAGGAAGGCTTATGACTCCATACCTCACTCGTTTCTCGTCCGGGTATTGGAGCTCTACAAAATTGATCCCGTCGTCGTTAGGTTCCTGCAGCATGCGATGAGGCAGTGGAGCACGTCTCTGCACATTAGTGATGGGGAAAATGTGTTGCAGTCTAGAACGCTGCAGATAAAGAGGGGGATATTCCAAGGCGACTCTTTCAGCCCGCTTCGGTTTTGTCTGGCACTGAACCCCCTCAGTAGGACGCTCAATAGAAACGGTCATGGCTATAAAATAAGGTATGGCGACGGCGCCCACGAAGAAGTGACCCATACCTTTTACATGGACGATCTCAAGGTCTACGCTGATTCACGTCAGCGTCTAGGTGTAGCTATCCGGGTTGTCGAAGAAATAAGCAGGGACATCTGTATGGAGTTCGGCCTCGACAAGTGTCGCTGTGTCCACCTGCTGAAAGGACAACTTACCGAATCCGGAGGCTACGAGGTCTATGACGGCGAATTTATAAGAGACATGGTTCGTGGCGAATCCTATAAATATCTTGGATTCCGACAGCTCACCGGGATTCGCCACTCCGACATCAAGACGGAGCTGCGAGACAAGTTCTTGAGTCGAGTGAACTGTGTCCTGAGGACTTTCCTCAACGCAGGGAACAAGGTACGCGCGATCAACACATTCGCGGTTCCCCTGCTGACCTTCAGTTTTGGTGTAGTCAAATGGAGCAAAACTGACCTAGAGGACCTTGAGAGGAGGATGAGGAAAGCATTTAAAGAGGCTGGAATGCACCATCCTCAATCGGCACTGGAGAGAGTTTCACTGCCACGCAAAGAAGGGGAAATTGGAATAGTCGACATATCTGCACTGTGTGTTGCCCAGGTACGATAACTGCGCGAGTACTTCGCAGAACGCGCCAACCAAAACGCGCTATAACGGGCTGTCTGCGCCGCCGACAGAGGATACAGCGCTCTGCACTTGGCGCAAGCGGAGTACCAACTCAACTGCAATCTGCAGACAGTGGAGGAGAAGATTGCAGCTTGGAAGCAGAAGGCAGTGCATGGTGCCCACCCCCATCAACTGGATCGGCCACACGTCGACAAGGCCGCATCTAATCTGTGGCTAACGCGTGGTGAACTCTCTTCAGTAGTAGAAGCCGACATGATAGCCATCCAGGACAGGATAATGCCGACGAGAAACTGCAGGCGGTACGTCTGGCATCAAGACGTTGATGACATTTGCCGGATGTGCCATCAACCAGGTGAAAACATAGAGCACATTATGGGAGGCTGTCCCGTTTTGGCCAACGCAGCCTACACCGAGCGCCACAACAACGTGGCCCGTATTGTTCATCGACAACTGGCGCTCCAATGTGCTCTACTGGAAGACAACGTACCAAACTACCGGTACCTGCCTGCACCTGTCCTGGAAAATGACCGTTTCAAGCTGTACTGGGATCGCACTGTTCTGACCGACCTCTCGATCCACCACAACCGCCCAGATATAATGGTTTACGACAAGAGCGACCGCAAAGTCACCATCATCGATGTCGCTATTCCACTGAACCAGAATCTGGAGGAGACCCACGGTCGCAAAATCTGCAAGTACCGACCATTGGCCGTGGAGCTCAAGGAACTGTGGGGGCTAAGGGAGGTCCCAAGAATTGTTCCAGTCGTTCTCTCTGGAACTGGAACTGTCCCGAAGACACTGCTGGAAGCGCTAAAGGTGTTGAACATGGAGAAGGAATTGGCCGGCATCCAAAAGTCGGTCATCCTTAGCACCTGCGCGATTGTCCGACAATTCCTCGGTCAGGACTAAAACAGCACGAGCATGCAGATACGTGCATTCCGCAGAGCCTAGTCCCCCTTTGGCATTCAGAAGCCCGGGGGCAGGTGAAAATTCTGGCTAGGTTCGCCTAGTTAGGAAGTGAGATAAGTCTGCCAAGAACAAACAAAAAAAAATAGAAGAGTTCAAAAATTTCAGAAATTTGAAAAATTCAGACATATATGAAAAAACACAGAAAAAAATAAATATACAGAAACAAAACATGAAAATTGAGATAAATTTAGTAAAAAAAAAAGTTTAAAAATATTTAGAAAAAATCAGGAAGGTTCAAAAAATTAGAAAATTCAGAAAAACCACAAAACAGGAAACTTTAGAAAATTTCAGGAAATAAAATTTAGCCTCTACTTTTTAAAAATTAGAAGATTAATCATTGAGTGGGTCGGAACTCACGTTCGTTCGCTGTATAATTGCGAGGATAATAATTAGATTTCCCTGATATTGATCATTCAGTATACGAGAGATATTTCTCTCTTTTCCTATTCTGCTCGACGAATGACGTGAGGTCCGTATTCCCGAAGGCGAATGGTGTAACTATATTCATATCGCAAACCAACCAATCTCATTCTCATTTTACTCGTCGTTCTGAACAGCTGGGAAAGTATTTAGCTTAACTTTGCAGTATATATTTGAAAATGAGAAAATATTAAAAGTTATACAGTTTGCATAAGACGCGCAAAATAAGTCGAAGCGCATGCTGATCAATGAATATACTGAACCAATATCCCAAAATTCTTCTTGAAGGCACCCAATCAT
Organism: Toxorhynchites rutilus septentrionalis; assembly: GCF_029784135.1. Classification (NCBI taxonomy): domain Eukaryota; kingdom Metazoa; phylum Arthropoda; class Insecta; order Diptera; family Culicidae; genus Toxorhynchites; species Toxorhynchites rutilus. Next base: position 199,884,009 of record NC_073744.1, read on the forward strand.
ACTCACCGAGAAAAAAAACGTAACCGTCGTGTTCCTTCTGCTCGTTGTGCTTAACGCAGTGATATTTTTCCAGCACAATGCATCCCTGGGGTTCGGAAAATTGATCGCCGGTTTTGAAGTAGAATAGGAGATTCCCGCGCAGGCGGCACCACTTTTCGAGGCTTACTATTTTGATAGGTTAGAGAGAAAAAACAGAACAAGTGAAAAAACGGCAAATGCAGAATCAGATTTAGTTAATGGCAGACGCTACAATTTGGTTATTATCGGTGTTAGATTGTGCGTATGGTTTCAAACGTGATCCCAATTTCCCCCAACAGTTTGAGTGTTTTTCGTGTTAATAAGAAGCTGTCGTTCAGTGTGACGATCCTTAAAAAAAAATCCACCCCCGGGGTGTAAATTTAATTCCTTGGTTAGTATTTCCCATCCACCTTCAAAAGACACGTATGTACAAATGTTTTGCGGTGCGTTAGTTAGAGAGTGCGGCGTCACGAAGGCGTCTACTGGAAAGCAAACAAATCATGGTTCTCCTCGGAAACGGGAAATAACAAACCTTTCGTGGTACCACCGATGCAACTGAGTGATTTATTGCGTTTCAGATGAGTTTTACTGCCGGCGATTTGCAAGTGGCTGTTACTGGTCTCTTCGCCTGAAGATTATCGAGGGTTTGTGTTTAGATGAATAGTTAGAAATAAAAATCTTTCAAAAACGAAACAAGGAAATGAACAATTATAATCAAAAATGATGCCTGCGATATATGAACAACGGTAACAAAAGATGACCTCCTTCTTCTGGGTTTTTTGTTCAAAAACTGGATGCTTGATGGGAGCATGCGAGCAGTAGTGATTGCCATTACCTTCGGTTTTCCGGAAGAAGCCCTCCTGCTTCTCGGTTACACACAGTGGCCCTTCCTTGTCGAACTTGTTGCTTGGTTGGGTGGCCAAAGTGATCAGTTCCTGCTTGTTAAATCTCATTGCACGGCTCACAGTGTCCGTCTGTCCGTTTCCGATAAACACTTCAAAGTAGGACAGTCCCCTTCCGCTCGCTGCACACACTTTGCTGCAGCTCAACTTCGCATCTAACCGCAGGCCCTTTTTATCGATTTGGGTTGGTTCTGAACTGGAAAAGATATACATATTGCTTTCACTTTCTCATTTCCGTCATACCTGCGGATCTCGTTGAATCCGGGAAATAAAACCTTCAACGATCACTTTCTAGATAAACACAGCAATTTTCCACTTACCCCAACGAAAAGGGAAAAATTCTAGCAATGAATATTTCCCATTTTAAACATTCATGCTCCTTCACTCTCGAAACCAATTGCACAACTCCAGGGAGATAAAAAAAAAGCTTTGGAACCAAGCGGCAGCGGAACCAATGTTTCAGTAGATATTCCCTTGCGGATATATAATTCGCAGACGAGCAGCTGCACTCCCTAATTTCTAATGGAACTTCCCAACTCTCGCTCCCCTGCTGCTTCTGCTGCTGCTGCTCAACCAACCCACCCAGATCGTGAGCGTGTTGACATTTTCTCTTCTTTGACAGTTCGCGTTCGGATGTAAAATACAAAGGATGTAATCCCAGGGGCGGAGTGCGGCGTGAACCGATGGAGACAGCACAATTTAGTACAAACATAATGCTTCCAAATGTTTGTTCTCAAATAATCTATCTAAATTTAAGATAGATTGTGAAACATATACACTGCGTTTCACAACTACAGAACCACTCATTTTTTCTGAGTTTTCAGTGATATGTAAGAAGTCGGTTGAATTGAAGTATATAGTGTAGAATACAATAACTATCTTCATTTATAAGACTGGCCATTTCAACTTTATTGTTATGTTCAGGCGCGAAACATTCAAAAAACTAAAATTCCTGTGTTTCATAACTATAGAACCAGATGGAAAAGCTCACAATCCTTTACAAAATTAACGTCAGTTTAACATGAATTACAAATTACGAATGAATCTTACTGGTCAGCTTGTTTACCAAATCAAAACCCTGTCCGGAACTTATGAGGAGTGATTGGACGAATAGTAGATGCAGCTTACAAGCAGTACGAGTCATTTGAAGAGCATAAACGAGCAGTGTCCTCTGCGTAGAACGAGATACACACTACAACATGGCGCAGCTTGGTCGAGACCACCCCGACTGGGTTATTTGAACTGATCGAGAACTAAAGATGACCTTCGAATTTTGTGATGCGTTCAGGAATGCCTCGTCGCGTTTCGATGCGAACGATGCACATGTGTTGTGTACACGAAGAGATGCTCATTAATACTCGCGAGACTTTCTCGTGTAACTGCCTCAAAGTGACATTTGGTTAGGCCTTCTGAGATCTCGCACAGCACGTAGAAGAGGCAATGTGCTTTGCCCTATTCAGCCTCGTATCTCACACAATCATTGCGAGCTGTTGCAACAAATGAATGAATTGATTGGATGACTTTAGCAGCGATATTTATGTGAAACAGTGCTTCATCACTAATTGCTTTACGTGCTATATTACGAAGAAAAAAAACACTAGAAGCAAAACTTCCCCCGACAGCACCAAATGTCACTTTGAGGCTGATACATGAGAAAGTCTCCCGAGCACTAATGCGCAAGCTTCTCTTACATGCATACAACACATGTGCATCGCTCATGTTGAGGTGCAACGAGGTATTCTTGAGCGCATCTCAATATTTTACGAAAAAGAAGAGAAGGAGCCGAACCCAGGCTCGTGTGCTGAAGCCTGGTCTCATCGCTTGCACATGGAAGGGTTGTGAGGAAGCGAAAATCGATACTCGTCTCTCAAAAATAAAGCGCGCGCACAGGAAGTCTGGTTAAAAGATAGAAAAACGAAAAACAATATAATGGATAGTAAAAATATTTCTTGTTATATTTTTTAGGAGGTCGAAGAAACGTCAGAAATCCGTGCCTTTACCCTAGAATACCGCCTTAAAAACAGAAATACAAAACTATGCAGCAGTCATTCAGTCATTCATTGTCGATTCATTCAGTTGAGTACTTCCTCTGACAGGTTAATAGCGCTCATTCGCGGTGTCTCGAAATACGTCTTGATTGATTTTTCTACCGATGAATTTTCGAATGGAGCAGCGTTTTCACGCAATACTGAATCAGCAATCTCTTGATCAGTGAATACCTCGCTTGTAAGCTAGGCAGGATTGTTGTCGACATCTTATACCTGATCGTTCATTCACAATAATCTCTATCTGTTTCTCTGGTTCCAGCAAGAGAATCTACCGCTGCGATCAAAGCTTTCATATAAACATTCAAATCGGACTTTGACAGCATTGTTTTTGCCGGGTCTGTTTATTGAAAAAAATATATAGATTAAATTGGCGGCTTGCCATGTTTTCTAGAACTCTCTATCTTGATTAGAAGAGTTTTTGGTTCCAAAGAACACTCACTGAAAAAAATTTTTCACTGCCGGGACAAACTTTTCGTTAAATCACTACCAAAACAAATTTCATGTCATCCAAGCTTTTTTCGAATTGTAATATGATACTGGGAAATTTATTGACTGGCAACGAATGTTGCTTGGTCGCAGTTTGTTGGAGCCACTGCATGACATGGAGGTGTAGCGCATCTCCTTCAGTCCATGACTGCATACATTCTTTTCGTTGGAAAATGCCAGGCATCGTAAGGCTAACAATTTACCGATTCATCTGCATTGTATATCTGAGGTCCGAAGTGCTTCATTTTAGTGATTTTTAACGTCAAAATATCCTCAAATTTGTGGTTAGCTTGCATGTCAACAGAAGTTTTTTCATTTGCCACACGCTTCACTCGCAGTCCAAACCGCTTTTTAAACCGGTGCATCGAGCAATCCGAAGATGAGATACCTGATTAACGTAATGACCACGCTACTCAATCTCGTGGAATAACAACAACCATGGCCTGTAATTCTTCGGAGGTGACAATGATGTTGGCTTCCCTCTGTTGAAGAATCCACATATACAAGGATTTCTCTATGAAGGGAAATTTTGCTCCTTCATCATCTTTCAGCTGCTTGTTCTGTAGAAGCCTTGAACCACTGCAACGTTACTTTGATCTATTTTAGTGTTTCTGCTGCTTGCTCCATGTTCTTTATATTTATCCAGTTTATGTCGAATATCGTTTCTACGTTGAATGAATCGTTTCACAGAGAATGAACAAACACCATATTTCCTCTCAAGAAACTAATGCGTTCACGGCTTTCATAGTCATCTATAATTCTCACTTTCTCTGCCAAAGAATGATTTTTTTTGCTTACGCCTTCTGTTCGGTCCGGATGAAATATCCATAGTGATAAGTACTGTAAACGAAACGCAAAATAATTTCCCCTCATTATATTGCATATCTGTAGTCGCACTCAATGTAAAACTTCCAGATTGTTCAGGGAAAACCTTTCGTTTATTTAATTTCTCGATACAGTGTATACAGTGACGTCTATCGAGTTTGGAATCCCAACTATTCTCTATTCGCGACATAGAAGGTACAGTGTCGCCGTCTAGCGGATTTTATGATTGTTCGAGGAAAAAGTAAGCAAACCGTGTGTTTTTCAACTGTACTTTGAGTGCTATTTTTTCTCGAATTCTTTTGTAGTTTATAAAAAACGAATACGTAGTGATAGAGTGAAGTTTAGAAAAGTACTTTTAACTTGAGGAACTGTTTATTTATAGTGTTGAGTACCTAATAATTGATCTCCATTAAGATGAGCATGCTCAAAGGCAGTTGTAAATTTTCAAACATTGAATGAAAATTACTTTGAAATGTTGTTTGCATGGTCATATTACATAGTCCGGATCCGTATACAATTATTACTAAAAGAACTTCTAAATTTTTCCACCAGAACCTTTGAAAAGTGAACCTCAAAAGTTGGACGAGTTGCCCTAACAATAAAGTAATTGATTCTGTTAGTGGTACTGAAAAATATGATAATAATGCTGAACATAACTGTCGCCTAATTTGTATAGTCGTTCTTGATTAAAAATTAAGATATAAACCCAGAATATTGTAACCTTTCATCAAAAACGAATGAGCCGTTAAGGCTCAGGACGGAGATTGAGCTATTGATAACTGATTGATAACAACGGAACCCAAAATGTTTATATCAACGTTGATTTTAACGTTGCACGACGGGGGGTCTTCGTAGCCACTTGGCTACGCGTTCGCTTACTAAGCGATCGATCGTGAGTTCAAACTCAGGGCCCTCAATTGACCATTTTTGTGTTGTTATAGAATAACTACGTCCACGCAACCATTATCAGCTATGGAAATCGATCCACGGTGGAACAAAGATCGATTCATCCATAAAACTGCTCTGCTCTGCAAGAAACATCGGGCTGCTGTTCTATAAATAACCCAACAATGATCAATATCAACTGTCTCCGCTGTCCGGTCTGCTGAACAATGGAAGAACAGATAGAATACCCTTACGCCTAAATGGCTACTACAGTGTAATTTACAATTTATAGAAACATAAACATATGTACATGTACACGATAAAAACCCGGCTCTGTTACAGATAAAATGCTAATGAGCCTAATAAATAAATAAATGGGATAAAAAAACGTTGCACGACTGGATCGGGTACACAATGAATACAATAGAGTAGAGAGATGAGCGATATTAATTCTCGCGTAACTTTTGAAAAGGTCCTATGTAACAAATGTAAACAAATCGAGTTAATGGATGTACGCTGTTAGTTTTCAATCATTGAATGTATTACAAAAACAATCGTTCACGTATCTATCTTCTTCATCTTTTTGTCGCCGATACAAAAAATATCCAATGTACAGATTCGGATTTTAAGCACCCGGCTGTTACTTCGGACGCCACTTTCCTCCGACGGCCGAAACGTCCGAAGTAACAAAGCATTCAAAACAACTCGCAGTCGTACTTCGGTCGTTTTGGAATTTGTTTCTTACAGGTGTTGTTATCGATTTCAGTGCAATTCAACGAGTGAAAACAATAATAATCAGTCTTTAGAATGAAATGCTGATATTTGGATTGTTGTTTATTAGTTAGTTTCAAATTCTTATCGTGCAACGTAATATGTTCAATGTGCAATTGCGGGCAGTCAAAACGTCCAATGTAACATTTTTCGCTCCGAGGCTTCAACCTTAATCTCAAATCACGGAACAACAGTTACGAGGGGTCTTACGGAGTTATTCTTGATAGCTAGTGGTGAAAACAGTGATAAAGATCGATAGCTTTTAAAACAATTCGCGAAATAATGTTCGGGTCTTCAACTTCGTTTTTCTCGAGTTGACGAAAATGTTACATTGGACCTTTTCAAAAGTTACGCGAGAATTGTACGATATATGAGGGACAATTGAACACGATCATTCTAAGAATTACATACAATGCACGCATGATAATGAAAATTTTGATGATTAGTTAACAGATTAACAAACAATTATGCATAACATATTATCTGAATCTACACTGAGAGAAATATTTAGTAAATATAACGATTTTTTTGGTAAATAATACCAATCTATAGTCATTTTCGACCGTACTAATAAACATGTATGTCAAGCAGAACCATGATTCGTAAGCCCAATATCGGCTGCATTTTCCCGCTGAAAATGCACGTATCAGAATTATATCCATATTATACCTCCGTATTGCATTATGGCAACAATGAAAATGGTTAATACGCGTTTTTCTCACCAGTTTTCAGATATGACATTATTCAGGTTTACAAATGTTATCGAGTAAAATGTACTAAACTCTTGTAGGGATGCGGGTTTGTTGACAATATGTACAAAAAATTTGTACATTCTACTAATTTTGCATTACCAAATGTATTTGGTAGTTTTCGACCGGGGATTTTTCTAAGTGTAAAAACATAGTGAAATACAATAAATTTAGTATTTTCTTGGAGCAAGATGTTACGGTGAAAAAATTCAAACGTTTCGCACACCCCTGCTGCATCGTTCTGCGGCGTATCTCTCTCTGGCTCGTGCCACCCTATCCGGCGTAAAGCAAGTGCATCGTGAAATGATAAACAAAAGGCCACTCACCAACGCTCTCGCGAACTCTATGGAACGTGTGCGCGTGAGTAACGTTCGCTCATTCGTATTTCAGCGGCTGCTTCAACGAGACAGATTAGTTTAATTTCGTTCGTGCATTTGGTCGGATGTGGGTGCGTTCAGTCATTTTTCTCTAGTGTTAAGCCGGAACCGGATAAATAAAGCAGTTCTTGGTCCAAGAGAGGTGGTGTGAAAGAAGACGCCAGCGTGCGCGTGCTTCGCGGTGTTTTGCGGAAATTTCGCGGCTTGTAGGCGCTTTGAAATTTTGAAATCAATTGTGACCGTTTAGTGATTTTTTTTTGTTTCGCGATTCCTGACAGTTGAAGAAGAAAACATGTTATTGTAGGACTTCTTCCCTGCAACTGGTGCCGGTGGAAAGATTCGGTAAGAAAAGGGAATAGAAAGTGATTTCAACGCGTGTGGGCGCTCATCAAGGTTCGTTTCGGATGCGTTATTTTTTAAACGCCGAAAAAAATTGTTTTCTGTGAAGCAAAACAAAGGCGTGCGTGAGTGGTAGTGAAGAATAATGGAGACGGATGATCATCCCATCTATCCGTCATGTTCTAATAAGATTCCAACAAGATAATAGGCTATGAAAAATGAATGACGTTTTTGGAGTGTTTGTTATTGTTTTCTAGCTGCCCCAAGATCGCGCGTTGTTTATGTTGTGTCGATTGATCTGTAGTTAGAGGCGAATGAACTGCAAAGTTTAAAGCCTCTTAAAAACAAAGAAGAAGAAGAAGATCTGTTGAATTTCCTTCTAAATAAACAAATCAATATTGGCTACCGTTGTTCCATTTCTCTTAATTTTTAAACGGTTTTATTTACAGGGTGGCGCATAAGTCACGCAACGCTCTCTAAAGGAAAAAACATAACAATCGCGCTGCAACTATCGAGCGTATTGGTTCCTAAGCGGTTCAGTTGTCAACTTTGTATCGTTTCGAGAATAAAGATTTTGTACCGTGAGACATTTTTTTATACGACTTTTGTTTTTGGTGCAAATCTGTTGCGTGACTTATGCGCCACCCTGTAGTTCGGCAAATTTGAATTGAAAACAAGTGACATACATATTTGATCATAAGAAACTTTTCAAATTAGTTTATCAAAGCGCGGTTTTCCTGTTTGTTTCGTTTTTCTGCAGTGAGAGAATCTATCCTGTAATACGTAATTGTCCAGCTGCTGAGAAAGGCATATCCAAAAGTTTGGAAAGTAAGGTACGTGTTACAATTTTTCATCAAAATCTTATCAGTGTTATATGCGTAATATTTTTTTCAATGCCCAATTTTTGCGAAATCCGAAAATCTACAACGAGGTTTAATTAAGAATTATCTGAATTACATATTCGGTGGAACGTGGCTTTCGAATATTCTACCTTTGTTTCAAAGTTTCTAAATGTGATGGCATGAGAATAATGAAATGAACAATTCGAATGATTTATTTATTCATTTGTGATTTCTTGTATATGTTGGGAATTGGGTTATAGGGTGTTTTTTTTATATTTTTTAATGTGATTTCTCCATCCAACTTGGAATCTGAACTCGTACAGGAGAATCATTGGAAAAACCCATTCCGCAAGATTCATTTTTTTAGAGAAATTATAAAATCTGGCAAATTATAAAAATTTACTTTTTACTTTACCTATTTATGTTTTTAATTATATTTATTATTTGACTTATTTATGTTGTCATGTTTTTTGTGTATTTTTTTTCTATTTTGTATTTCACAGACTTATCTCACTTCTTAACTAGGCGAACCTAGCCAGAATTTTCACCTGCCCCCGGGCTTCTGAATGCCAAAGGGGGATTAGGCTCTGCGGAATGCACGTATCTGCATGCTCGTGCTGTTTTAGTCCTGACCGAGGAATTGTCGGACAATCGCGCAGGTGCTAAGGATGACCGACTTTTGGATGCCGGCCAATTCCTTCTCGATGTTCAACACCTTTAGCGCTTCCAGAAGTGTCTTCGGGATAATTCCAGTTCCAGAGAGAACGACTGGAACAATTCTTGGGACCTCCCTTAGCCCCCACAGTTCCTTGAGCTCCACGGCCAATGGTCGGTACTTGCAGATTTTGCGACCGTGGGTCTCCTCCAGATTCTGGTTCAGTGGAATAGCGACATCGATGATGGTGACTTTGCGGTCGCTCTTGTCGTAAACCATTATATCTGGGCGGTTGTGGTGGATCGAGAGGTCGGTCAGAACAGTGCGATCCCAGTACAGCTTGAAACGGTCATTTTCCAGGACAGGTGCAGGCAGGTACCGGTAGTTTGGTACGTTGTCTTCCAGTAGAGCACATTGGAGCGCCAGTTGTCGATGAACAATACGGGCCACGTTGTTGTGGCGCTCGGTGTAGGCTGCGTTGGCCAAAACGGGACAGCCTCCCATAATGTGCTCTATGTTTTCACCTGGTTGATGGCACATCCGGCAAATGTCATCAACGTCTTGATGCCAGACGTACCGCCTGCAGTTTCTCGTCGGCATTATCCTGTCCTGGATGGCTATCATGTCGGCTTCTACTACTGAAGAGAGTTCACCACGCGTTAGCCACAGATTAGATGCGGCCTTGTCGATGTGTGGCCGGTCCAGTTGATGGGGGTGGGCACCATGCACTGCCTTCTGCTTCCAAGCTGCAATCTTCTCCTCCACTGTCTGCAGATTGCAGTTGAGTTGGTACTCCGCTTGCGCCAAGTGCAGAGCGCTGTATCCTCTGTCGGCGGCGCAGACAGCCCGGTATAGCGCGTTTTGGTTGGCGCGTTCTGCGTTCTGGTTATAAACCGCCTGGCCGACTATGGCTGCGTCGATGATGGCCTGGTCTTTGCAGCCATGCGTATTTTTCCTGCATCCTTTCTGCTCTTCTGCGATGATGTGATGCTGTTCGCAGTGAGCAGAAACTTTGGCGGTAATTATGCTGCTCAGTATTTTGTACAGACTCGATAGGCACGTTATCTGTCTGTACTTTGATGGGTTCAATGTGTTGCTGTCTTTCGGGAGGAGGAAGGTGACGCCACGGGTGGCGAATTCAGGAAGGTTGTGTGGGTCACGTAGCACCCTGTTGAAGCACTCAGCTATCTTTGGATGTGCGACGGTCAGCTTCTTGTGCCAAAAGTTCTGGACACCATCGGGGCCCGGTGCTGCCCAGTTCCTCAGGTACCGCGAGGCTTCGCGGACATCGTTCTCTCCGACGATGATAGCTGGCATCTCTCCAATTTCACCACAACTCTCCTCCTCCCGTCTTAACCACATTTGCCCGTCGCGATGTTCTACTGGGGTCTCCCAAATACCAGCCCAGAATTAGTCACATCGCTAATATCTGGCAAACCTTCGCGGTAGTCGGGCTTCTCGTCGCTAATGTGGTCGTAGAACGCTTTCTCGTTATCTCTGAACATCCGATTTTGTTCCTGACGCTTTGCAGAGTCAGAGTAACGTTTCAGCCGTTTTGTAAGGACGCTTAATTGCTGTACCAGTGTGTCGAGTTTTTCCGTCAGCTGGTGAGCTCCCAGCTGGCGAAGTTCAGTAGGCCGCACGATCACAGCAACTTGGCGACATAATTTCGCCGATCTGCTGCCTCTTTTGTACGCCATCAGTCTTCCAATTGCGGCGCGCTTGTTTAGGATCCGTTGCTCCAATCTCCTTCGCCATGGAGGCTCACGCCTTTCACGGAGATGTTGGAGCAGTCCGCCTCTTGGCCTAATACGGTATCCTAAACTTTTGGCGGTCGCCACAGCAGCGCAGTAAACTTTCAGTTGCAGCTCCTCCATGTTCTCAGCATCAACCAAGTGCAGCGGAAGAACGTGCTCGTTCATGAGCTTTACTGCACTTGTCAGCCTGCGGGAATGCTGCAACTTCGGGATCCTGGGGCACGACAATGGGTCTGTGTCGCGGAACTGTGAGATCGCCTCGTCGTAGTAGAAGACCAGATCGCGTAGTAGTTGTTGATCTGGCTGTGGGTCTTCCGGCTCAGGGGGTTGTTGTACTGTGGCATCCACTGGTGATGTTTCGCGTGCCCCACTCCCGAATGAAATGCTCAGCCGTACTGAACTTCGTCTCAACACATCGCTTGCTCTGTTCATTCTGGAGCTTAGTTCTCCCTGCACCTGCTGCTTGATCTCGTCGACTTGCGTTTGGGAGAGCATGTTGTTGCGTACTATCGCTCTACGCCTCGCGTTCATCGCGTTCTGATCAAGCCTCCCGACGAACTCTGGATACGCTTCCTCGAACATTGTTAGTATTCGAGGGCGACCGCTCATGTCCGTCTCCAAAGCAGTGCAGATGTAATAGGCGCGGATCACGAATTCATTCATTTCGTGTGTCCACATGATCCGGCGCCTAGTGGTACCCACAAGTGTGGACGATTGTCGTCTGGCAGTCGCAACACGTCTCGTAGGCGCAGCGTTTCGTTGGTGATGTCGATAGCTGCTGTTTCCGTGTGGCGGTAGCTCTTCGGGTTGAACCCGGCTGGTGGCCCGCTCTTGCACCTCGCCCTCCAGCCGCTGGTCGCTCGCTCTTACGCCCGTTCCAGGACCAGCTCCAGTTCGGGGACCCTCCTCGGGCGATCGCATTCTAAGTATTCTTCGTGAACGTAGCTCTCTTTTTCTGGGTGTATCTCCTTTGCCCGGGAGACAGCGGGTTGGCAAGGCCTCCATGACCCGGGAGGCCTTCCTCGGGAGAGATATAGCGCTCTGACTCGCTCGCACCCCCTCACTCAGCCACTTTCTCGCCACCCGTTCTCGGAGCCAAGACCAGGTGTGTGTTTCCAGTTCACGCCCGATCTAAAAATGTCGTCATATGATCTTCGTGGAGGCGTGAGATAGGAACATTTGAGACCAACGGGCAGGCTCCTACCCTAGTGTTGATCCCCATTTGAGAACCTAGGTTTTAGGTTTTTAATATTTTTTCTGATTGTTATTATTTTTCTAAATAATATTTGTTTTTCATTTCATTCATTTCAACATCTAATTATTTTCCGATCCAATTTATTTTTTCTGGTACTCATTTTTTTCTGATTGTATTTTTTTCGAATTTTATTTTTCTCCGATTGTATTCGATCTTACGATTGTAATATAATTTTAATGTAATATTTCTAGTTGCACTGTTTTGGTAATTTGTTGTTGTATTTATTGTATGCAATAATGTGTTGGTCATATTTTTTTCGATTGAAATTTATTTCTGGTAATAATTTTTTTTCAATTGAAATTATGTTTTAGTAATTTTTTCTCAACTACAATAAATTTTTGGTAATTATTTTGTCTTCAATTGCAATTATTTTTTGGTAACTATTTTGTTTTTTTTCTATTGCAATTATTCCTGGGTAATTACTTTTTTTGTAATTTATTACTCTGCTGGCTGTATTTATTTTTTCGATATGTATTATTTTTACGGTTGAATTTTTATTTACCTATTCATGTTTTCAATTATATTTTAAATTTTCAATGTTTTCATTTATATTTATTATTTATTTATTTATGTTATCAATTTGATTTATTCTTGGCTTTTTTATTATTTAAATTTTAATATTTTCAAGAATTGAATTTGTGTATTCTCCGATCGTTCTTATGATTACATCTATGCCTTCAGTTGTATTATCTTTCTCTCCTGTAATTATTTCAACGACTGGGATATTTTTTGGACTGTATTTGTTTTTATTGTATTGTTTTTCCTATTGTCATTATTTTTCATTTGTTAATTTTTCTATTGTATCCTAGTTCAAATTGTATTATTTTTTTTCGATTGCAACTATTTTCCTGATTGTATTTTTTCGTAAATTATGTTTATTTCTCATTACATTTCAATTGTAATATTTTTAGTTATTATTTTAAAAATTACTTTTCAATTGTGATTATTTGTTTTGCAATTGTACAGGGAAACTTCGATATAACGTACACATGTCCAAAGTCCAAAGGAATAATTTTTTGAATATTGTTTTTCTGAAAAAAACAATAAATTATCTTTTTATGATACTAAAGATTGATTTCTGGCGTAACTTTTGAAAAGGTCCAATGTAACATTTTCGTCAACTCGAGAAAACGAAGTTGAAGACCCAAACATCATTCCGCGAATTGTCTTAAAAGCTTTCGATCATTATCGCTACTTTCACCACTAGCAGTCAAGAATAACTCTGAAAAACCAATCGTAACTGTTGTTCCGTGATTTGAGATTAAAGTTGAAGACTAGGAGCGAAAAATGTTACATTGGACGTTTTGACTACCCGCATTTGCACATTAGACATATTACGTTGCACGATAAGAATTTGAAACTAACTACTAAACAACAATCCAAATAACAGCATTTCATTCTAAAGGCAGATTATTATTGTTATCACTCGTCGAATTGCACTGAAATCGGTAACAACACCTGTAAGAAACAAAAACTCGAAACGACCGAAGTACGACTTCGTATTGTTTTGACTGCTTTGTTACTTCGGACGTTTCGGGCGTCGGAGGAAGGAAGCGTCCGAAGTAACAACCGGGCGCTTAAAATCCGAATCTGTACATTGGATATTTTTTGTATCGGCGATAAAAAGATGAAGAAGATAGATACGTGAACGATTGGTTTTTGTAATACATTCAATGATTGAAAACTAATAGCGTGCATCCATTAACTCGATTTGTTTACATTTGTTACATAGGACCTTTTCAAAAGTTACGCGAGATTTGTACTTTTAACCAATCCCGAAGTACAACAGTTTTGTGATTCCAGATTCTAAATGAATCAAATTTTAATGAACAGTACGAAGGGAAACGTCATGAGAAAGATTGGCTTCGTCTTCTAGTTGAATTTATTCATAAACCTTACTCAAACAGCAACAAAATAAAGTAACATAAGCTACGTTTCTGAGTTCTTTATGATGTTTCGATATAACGTACAATTTTGAAAGTGAAATGTACGTTATATCGAAGTTACCCAGTATATTTTTAATTTTTTTATTTTTTATTTATTTATCACCGTCTCGAATTGTTTATAATTGAAGACTGAATCCTTATATTAAATTCTTAATCCTATTTTTAAAGACAGTTTTGGACACGTATAACTTTCTTACAATTGAAATTATATTATTGTCAGTACTTTTTTCAAATATTATTTATATTATTATTTTTCAAATTATTTGTTTTTGTGATTATCCTTTTTCAAACTGAAATTGTTTTTTTGTAATTATTGATTTTTTTTTCAAATTGAAATTGTTTTTTTAATTAATTTTCTTCAAATTAAAATCTTTTCTTTTATTTATTTTGATTTATGTTTTTCTAATGTAATTATTTTTGAAAAATAATTATTGCATTAATGTTTTTTTTTCAGTTGCAATTATTTTTTGGTAATATATTTCCTTCAATTTTGTGCAATTGAAAGTTACGACCGCAAACATAAATACAATAACAAATATAAAGATTATCAAAAACACTCACAATGAAGGATAAGGAAAAGGAGCAAAACAGAGAACGGTGATTCACATTAGTAAAAAAAATTAGGAAAAATAGAAAAAGAAAAAACATTCAAATTCACGAAACTATATTTAGGAGATAATGAGAAAATAGATGAAAAAATCAAGAAAAAAATGAAAAAAAGGAACAAACAATGAGGGAAAAATAGAAGAAATAGTAGAGAAACTAAGGAGAATTGAAAAAAAAAACAATTTTAAAGTGCTAAAGAAAACAATGGAATCAAGCGAAAACGAAAACGCTAGGAAGTAATAATCGAACTACACGAACTGAAACAGGAATGAAAAGCCATCAGAAACATAAGAGAGAGGAAAATTGGATAAAACTAAATCAAGAGGGGAACAAAATTGAGTGAAACTTTGATTAAGGAGAAGGAATTAAACAGGAATCAGAAGAAAAAACAAATAAATAATAATCACAATAATCAGGAAAACAGATGGGAAAAAATAACATATATCAGAAAAAAAAAGAAATCCAATAAAGCATTTTAGTGTGCAAATCCTAAATTTTTCAATTTCTACAGTTGATATCTCTTTTTGTTGGAAACGCTTTCTCTATTAATTTTATTTATTTGCTTCCCCTTCACAATTTGCTTGTGGATGACCTTCATTTGATTGTTGGTCTCATTTATTGATCTATAGATTGTCTTTCTCTTGACTATTTAATAAATTTTTGATAATATTTTTTTTTGTTTTCAAAAAACAGGAGTTATTTTACTACACTTCCATCTCTAGTAGTTATTTTGTTTTTTTTTACGTAATAACGCCACCAGAGCGCAAATTATAATGAATTTATTTTCTCGTAATAATCAAATTGTTGTTGAGGCTGAATTCGAATCGTTCTTTATTTGAAGAACGTGGCTTAGATCAGAGTTTGTTATTTTTTCGCTCATTTTCCAATCATGTATACAAAAGAATGTCTAAGCTGTGGAGTCCAAGAGCGCCGTGTCTCTGATGCGCTGCCATTCCTGTAAATCGCATTTCGTTGTGTCAACGTGCGGCGCGGCAAATTAAAATCAATTGCAACTCGTTAAGCAGAAGCCGGTCATGCGATATTTGAACTCCTTCAAGATAAATTGCATAATTCCACTGGTGCCCTTCTGCAAGGTGTATGGGGTTGTGAAGAACCAGCTGCTTCCGTCGCGTTATCAAACAGAGCGACAAACGATGACTTTGGGTTCCACTACATAAAAAAAATTACAACATCGTGCAAATCGATCCTCACGCCCTTTTTTGCTGACGACTGGTTGATTGAAAGACTGCTCACTGTCGTGTGTCGATCGATACTCCGGTTGAAATGTGATCCAATTGTTTCGAGTTGATCAAGCGAAAACCTGTCTTTTTTTTTCGCTGAGAACACAAATATCACACACAGTGTGTATTCTAAGAGTTGCACAAATAAAACTTGAAACGGGTCAGATAGAAATACGAATGTCGCGTTTTGTGTATACATTATTATGTGTAGTCGAGTGATAACGAGTCAGCTGCTGCTGTAGTCAATAAGAAAGCTCAGCAATGTTTCACACTTGGAAGGAATCAAGAGTATTATTTTATGTTATCAAATTTTCTTCTATTTTCAGTTGTTTATATTTGCTAATTTTGGGTCAATTCGTTCAATCAGTTCTCTGGAAATAAATTGCTAGAATAAATTTGTACATTCTTTCGGGTCGATTTTTTTTTATTCACTGACCTTTCTCATTTTTTAAATTGAGAACCAGATCTACGGGTTTACCCATTCCTCAAATGGAAAAAAAACATATTATTTAGAATTTTATTATTTGGACTGCTTGGGCAAAATATGAAACTTGAGGCCAAACAAACTACCTTAGTAATTGAATTTCTAGGGATTCATGTTATTAATTAGAATCCTTGAGTTATCATTGATTCAGTTTATTTTTGCTTTTTCAATACATGTTTGTTTTATGTTTCCTCCAGTGTTTGCAATTGAACATCGAACGCAATAATTTTTCTCAACTAAGTCATCATAAATGATAGTTGAATAATTAAAGTTATTGAAGGCAAAAAATGCAAAATATTTTATTGTTGCCATGCACACTTCAACTTCCCCAATATTTCCTACCGTGTTTGCAAATGGAACATCGAACGCAATAATGTTCCTGAACTAAATCCTCATATGGTTAAATGATTAAATAATAAAAGTTGTGTGGGCTCGTTTCGGTAAGCATGAAAAGTAAACCTGTAAAATTATGTGATGGGGAAACTACATAATTCATGTTTACTTTTCATGCTTACTAATACCCACACAACTCTAAATATTTAACCATTTAACTATGTGAGGATTTAGTTCAGGATAATTATTGCATTCGATGTTCCTTTTGCAAACACGGTAGGAAATATTGCTGGAAGTTGAAGTGTGCATGGCAACAATAAAATATTTTGCATTTTTTGCCTTCAATAATTTATCGCTCCGTTCATCGTTTAAAATCATTTCGAATGTTACTTTAGTTTACCGACGAAATCTGTATGATTAAATTTATTTATTTATTGCTTCATCTAATCAACTTAAACAGCCAGAACCATGTTTAACCCTTTGCGGTCGTTGTCTGCTCTCAGCCACCATAGCAAGGAACCATACTGAATACTTTATCCAATGATCTTATAGTCTACATTTTTCTAAACGAAATTCAATGCCTAGTGAACTTTTTCACGAATGTATACGAAGTTTCCATGAATAATAACGGTAACGGTATTCGGTATAAACAAAATATTATTAGCGTGGAAAGATAAGAGGATCTCTTTCAAGGGAAATTAATTCCGACCGCAAAAGGATAAGTTAATTCGTTTCCGAGTTTATTATTTACGCTATCTTAGTTCATTAGGTTTCATTTACGTTTTTTATTTTCCATCGTACCTTCACTTTTTTTTCATTTTTTTTAAATTTTAATATGTTCCATTTTCCAATTTTTTCATAATTTTTCAAATTCCAATTTTTTATTTTTTTAAAGAAAATAAAAAAAAATCATTTATATTTCATATTTTAAAACTGTTTTTTCAAAAATTTTCCAAATTCCATTTTTTTATATTTTTTCAAAAAATATAAAAAAATCATTTATATTTATAATTTTTAAACTTTTTGAAATTTTCATCCACGTTTTTTTATATTTTTCAATGCAATGCTCAATGTTTTCAATTCTTCAATTGTGCATTTTCTAATTTTTAATTTTCTCAATTTTCGATATTTCTATTTAGATTTTTTTTTTCTTCAATCCTAATTTTTATAATACAGTCAACTCTCCCTTACTCGATGTTCTGTAACTCGATATTTTCCCTAACTCGATGAATTTCATGGCGCCTTTGATTTTACATGCATTCTTCTCTCCCTAACTCGATACCTCCCTTACTCGATGCCTCTCTTACTCGATGGGCTTTGTTTCATTTTTCCATGGATTTTTACCTCGCTAACTCGATTGATTTTCGCGTACTTGTTTTTGTGCGTTTCTAGCTGTCATTTCAATTGCTCTTGAAAGTGAAGACGAAGTGTTCGTATTATCAAGGATTTTTTTTTCAAGTATGGAAAACCAGGGAAAACCTTTCAAGCGAACGATTAAAACGCTAACCATAGTGCAACGTTTGAGCATCATCGAGCAGGTCGAAAAGGATGGGCGAAAGGTGTCTGAAGTTTCAAAAGATTTCAGTATTGCACAAAGTACGGTGTCAACACTATTCAAGCAAAAGGAAAAATGGCATCGGATGGGAAAATTGAATGTGGACAAAAAGCGTATAAGGTTGGTTGGGAACGAGAAGCTGGAACGATCAATGGAAATTTTTGTCAATCAAGCCAGAGAGAATAATTTACCTCTCTCAGGTTCTACTCTTCGGGAGAAGGCTTGCGAATTTGCCCAGAAACTGGGAATTCTCAATTTTAGAGGAAGTTTTGGATGGCTAAGTAAATTTTTAAAACGGCAAAAGATGACATTTCGGAAGCTATGTGGCGAGAGTGCCAGTGTAGATCTCAGTGTAACGGACAACTGGATTTCGCAAGCCCTACCCAGTATAATCGCCGAGTATGATGCACGTGATATCTACAATGCAGACGAAACAGGACTTTTCTACAAATGTTTGCCAGACAAAACATTTGCATTTCGATCAGAAACTTGCCACGGAGGAAAATATTCGAAACAACGTCTGACAGTCATGTGTGCAACCAACATGGACGGAAGCGATAAACTACCATTGCTGGTCATTGGAAAGAGTAAAAACCCACGGTGTTTTAAAAAGAAGAAATCATTACCAGTGATATACGAGAGTAACACCAAGGCCTGGATGACCTCTATTCTTTTTGAGAAATGGATTATGCAACTTGACGAAAGATTTTCCAAAGAAAATAGAAAGGTATTGATTTGGGAATTATGTGTAATGGGAATGTATCATACTTATATCTCTTTCTCCTCAAAGGTGGTCATGTTCGTTGATAATTGTACAGCGCACCCAAAATCTCTCCAACCAAAGCTTAAATCGATAAATTTGCAGTTTTTTCCACCAAACTCTACTTCAGTAGTTCAGCCGCTGGACTTGGGCATAATCAAGAACCTGTAACAGTACTATCGCCATGAATTAGTAAAACGAAGACTGCTAGAAATGGAGGATACAACGGTATTTTTTTCCTTTTTACATTCATGTTATTCAGCACTCATACTGTATTCAAATATACTCTAGGACCCTTCAGATATATCGGTATTGGATGCAATTGAATTACTTTCACGCTCTTGGATAAACAAGGTTAAATCTGAGACTGTTCAAAATTACTTCAGGAAAGCCGGATTTTCCATAAATGATGATGATGATATTCCGCTGGCAGAATTAATGCGTCGTGAGCTTGCTGCTGTCGACAGTGCAGTACCATTCGATTGTTCATCGTCATTTGATGAATATTGCGAAATGGATCAAAACGTGATTTGCTGTGATCTAATGACTGATACCGATATACTGGAAAGTGTTGAAGAAGCTGAAAAAAAAAAACGTTGAAAATAGTAGTCCTATGGAGTTAGAGGAGGTTCAGAAAGTTTCAGCTGATTGTTTTGAAGTTACACCTTCGAACGTTAAATCGAACCTAAAGAATATGTCCGAAATATTGCAATCAACTGAAAATGTTCCCGTGAAACTATTTGAACATTTCTTTGCGATTGAACAGTTCCTGCGTGATCGTTACAATTTAGTTTGAATTACATACATGATTCATATTTTCTTTGTTAACCTAATTCCTTTTCCATTTCCAATTCCATTTTACAATAAAATTGGCCTACTAAACAAACATCCTATGTATTTTAAATTTATATTAAAATTTGAGAAAAGAATGTATAATAGTACATGCCCATTAGTACATATAGGGGAAATGTACTAATGCACAAAAACAAATCAATTATAGTAATATCCTGTATACGCAATGGTACCAATTATAGTAAACCCCATGTACCATAATTGGTTTATTCCTAATTGGGTCATATTTTTAAGCCCTAATATTGGGACACTTACCCTAACATAATATATTTGCAATTTGTGGCATAAAAAAAATATGAAAAAATGTTCTGTATCTCGATACCTCCCTAACTCGATGGTCCCTTGGATATCGAGTTAGGGAGAGTTGACTGTATTTTTATTATTAAAAATAATTTTAATTTTTCTTCCATTGTTCATTTTTGAATTTTTCCATTTTCCATTTCTTCACCTTTTTCAATTTAATTTTTTTTAAATTTTCCTGTTTTTGTTTTTTTTTACTTTATGCATTTCATTTATAATTTTTTGAAATTTATTAATTTTTAAAAAATTTTACGTTAATTTTTTTTCAATTTTTGATTTTTTTAATTTTCGGAAATTTATTCACCTATTTTTTTATTTTCAAATAGAAAATTGACTAATCAAAATTAAATTAAAATTGGGAACAGAAGAAGTTTAAAAAAAACATTGAAACAGATAAAAAAAATCAAATAAACTTTAAAACTGGAAAATATAAAATCTTTTTTACATTGGCTTTTACTTTCTGTTTCATTTTCCAATGTGTAGTTTTTGAATCTTTTATTTTTCAATGTTAATTTTTTTCAGAGATCTGATCAAGCAGGCGTCGAGTGTGGTTGTGTTTTACGTTGCTCCGTGTTCACTTTCGTTATTTTCTGCCCTTCAATTTTTCATTACCAAGTGTTAATTTTCATGTGTAGAAAACGATTTGAAATAGTGAAAATCAGTGTTTCCCGCATCCATATTAAATCCAGTTTAAATCCAAAATCAATATTAATTTTACTGAATCAATCTTGGAAAGAAGCGATGACATGTATTTTGTTTCTGCCTGTGAATTTCATTACGGCGTTTGTCTGGCTCTCATGTTGTGACGTGTTTTTGAATCGCGAGACGATGACATGGAATAAAGTTGGTTCGCTCATTCCAAAAGGTGTTTTAAGTGTTGATCCAAATTCAATAGGAAGTTTTTGCTGCAGTGAAAATATCGCATTTGAGTGTTGAGCAGGGGGCATGATCAGCGCACAGAAAAAGACGTGGGTTGTGTTTGTGTGTAAACACGTAAACACGTAAACTATAGTAGTAGTGGTACTATATGACACTATAGGGCGCTTGCTGCGTTCATATGTAATAGTAATCTGGTTGTATCACTGCGCCCTGTGTTTGGTTCAGGTCGGAAGATTTGGTTTCTCCTCCATAGGTGTTTATGTGTTCGTGCGTTTGATGTTCAGAGATGCCAGATGATTTTTTTTAAAAATATTAATCGTTTTGCAAACAGGAAATCTGTAAAGTTCTTCACTTATTTTGTAATTTATTAACAGTAAGTTTTCGAAGTGAGATGCGTCATGATGTACCATTTCTTGTATTTCGGTGGTTGCTTGATGGTGTGATGCAGTATGGAGCATATTTGTGGTTTATGAGGAAACTTCGAAAATGTTCTGCATTGTGTTACATTGCCGGGCGTCCACCGCCGAATGGAGGGAGGCGATGTGTCGTGACGTGCTTCATTCTGGGAACTTACTGTAAAGACAGATCGTTCGTTTCCTTTCGTGTGTTTGTGCATATAGAGGTTTTAGAAGCTCCTGTTATTATCTGTCAATGATTCTTGATCCTTATTCAGACTTCAGTTTCCTAATTCAGTTTTTTATATTGTGTTCCCAAATCTCATATTTCCTTTCGGACGGTCATCGATTTGTGTGTTTACCTGTAGTTATTTATGGTATATGTGGATATAATTGTGCAATATTCATACACTTCGTTCGAAGGATGATGAAACTCGTAGAAACTCATAGAATGATCATAGAATTTTTTTCAAATTGTCTAAAATTCCCAAAGTACGTGCTATAAATATTAACAACACAGGCTTTTCTTATCAGGATACCTAAAGATAATCTTTACCGCGTGTTGTGACAAGTAGAATTTTCAGAATTTCATTTCGTCGAGTGGCTGATAATTCGCGTTTACATAATCACATCACTTACCACAGTGAATCCTGATTCTTACCTCCTCCCACTAATAACTATCCCTTCCATGATAATCGCTAGGGAACCACGCTATAGAGGCGACCCTTCTGGCCTTTGGGCGGCGGTTATCATACTAACATTCCTTCCCTTCCCCTGGTGACTGTAAGGACGTGGCCGGCGTCGTTATTGACAATTTAAAGCTCGAATCACCGAAAATTGCACAACGAGAATGATTTGCTAGTCCCAAGCGTCATTCTGTGTGTTCTTTGTGCAATTTGGTTGGTTCAGGTCAATCACGAAGAGCAACTACGAATTGTGCAGTCTACCCAAGCTCAAGCTCAAGCTTTTATTTTTCAATGTTAATTTTTTTCAGTTCTTATTTTTTTAAATTGTTCAAGGTTCAAATTTTCCATTTATTATTTCCATCATTTTTTTTTATTTGTCAGTGTTCACTTTTCACTTTTTGAGTTTTTACTTGTATTTTCTTAAATCAAAAAGAAATGGTTTTTCATGATTTTATTTCAAGTTTTCAAATTTTTAAATTTTCATTTTGATGTTATTCTTTTAAACGTTTCTTTTTTTCATTTTGATTTTTTTATATTTATCGAATTTTGATGTTCTGAAATTTCTTTGGTATTTCAATTTTTTCTTTCAAATTTGAATTTTCTTCATTTGATTTTTTTCTCTTTCCATTTTTTGTACATAAACACATTTTTACTTAAAAATAATGACGATGAACATCAATCAATTATTTTCAAAAAAAACTTGGAATAGTCTTCATTGATGTTCAGGGATATTATGAGCAGCTAAAAGCAGCTTTTTCGAATTTGTTTTTCGCTTTTCTTTTTTCGGTTTTTCCTTTCTTTTTTTCATTTAAAATAATAATAGTTCTAAATGATTTTATTAAGGGGGACCCCGGTCGGGAAAATCGAAAAAAATGAATTTTTGTTTTTTGCATTTTTGGGAAGCTATGCCCTCAAAAATGTTGTCCTAAAAGGATTTTTCGATATTTGATTTCGTTGGAAAGTTACAGCCGAAATAATGAAGTCACCTCAAGGGATATAGTATTGCTGTACGAATTTTGAGACGCGTTTTCCCGAAACCATGTTATTTCAACTGGTGGTATCGATATCTCAGGATCTACTCGAGCGATTTGGCTGAAATTTTTTATCAGCATGTAAAAATGAATTATCTAAGGCATCACACAACCGTTTTTTAATATTTCATTTTGTCGATTTTTTAAAAAATCGCTATTTAGAGATTTTTCATGAAAAATATCTCATATTTTACAAAAATGGCCGCCGTTTTGGCAATTTTCAGAATTTTTTTAAAAAAACCCTATGTAACGCTTTAGATATTGTCCTAAAGTTTCAAAATATTCATTGGAATTTGTTCTACGACACCCCGTTGCTTCAGAACCAATACCACCAGCAAGGTACCGATTTTCAAACAGCATCTACGCATCCAGCTGTCAACGCATCCAGCTGTCAACAGTTATCGTTATTCGTGCACTCAAAAAAATGGAAAATAAATCTTCAAATATACCTTAAACAATAACCAAATTACACGAACACCTCACTTTATTCGTAACATCCGAAAAAAGTCTACGAAAATTCATTATTTATCCGACCTTCCAGACAGACCCCCTCCCCCTTAATTGAATCTGCTATGACCTGAATGGGAAACAGAGTTATAGTTTTCATGCAATATGTCAAATGATAATATAATTTTTTTTTATAAATATACTTAACCTAAATACCTTCCATTGATTGGCAAATTATCGACAAGGGGGATTTGTGATACGTTCCTTGCTAAGTTCCTCTTGTTTATGTTGTCTTTCAGGTCATTTTAGATCAGTTTAGACCAAAAATTTATATTTCACCGATAAAAAGCTACCTAATTTAGAGTAATCAATTAACTAATAAATTTGTCAGATATTTTTGAACACAAAGCCGGGGATGCGAAAGCATCGAACCTAGCTTGGGTCTAGCTACCCCAGAGTTAAAGGTATACCAATGAAACAAAAGTATTTTTCCATCAAGTTCAACCTGATGCATCTGGATAAGTCTATTCTAAGGAGTGTTATTGCTATTTGAACATTCACAAATTTCTCAAGTTTGATTCATTTTCAAATTTTGCAAGATTCGAGCTTTATGTCTTCTCCCTGTACCCTGTTTCGCCAACAATACTATTTCGATGACATATTGTGTTATCTTCATAAGTTTTTTGTTTGCAAAATGAATTTACAAGAATATCTGTTCGGAGGAACTATTTATTTTACAGCAAACTTTTGGAGCAGCTCAAAAACTGTAATATATTTTTTATTTCATTGATTTTTTACAGGTTCCGTTACAGATTTCTATACTCACTCAAATAGTTTCCTCCTTCCTAACGATATTAATCTTCCCTGGTCCTTTCCTAATTTCTCCGAATCCTCTCCTACTGTATTTCCTGCATCCAATCATTTTTGTTTATTAATTATTTTAATGATTTATTTCCTTTTTTTGGTACTTACAGCTTAATATCGAAATTGCAATTGAAATATATATTTAATTGTTTCGATTGTATAATTGTGTCGAATTTGAATAAATTGTATCGATTTGAATAAACTTCAATAACATTCTCATGAAATGAATTACTCAATAGCTTACTGATTTTCTTTTTCTGTTTATTCTACTGCATCTTCTGTCACTGTAATCGGTTCTCGCCCATTACACCGACATTGAGAAATTAATGCCCAGCGGTGTGAACACGCCCCTGCCCGTAACATCCGGTCAATCTTCCTGGAGTTCCGGATTTACCTTACTGGACTTCTAACACCGCTAGATTTGCCGCAGCACGCCTGTATACTTTGCCGTCTGCTGTTCCTATTTCCGCTTGACGAATCCTTCCATCCGCTCCCTTGATTACTTTCTGTACAAGTCCTCGTTTCCATTTTTTCCGATCCTTTCCCTCAACAACAAACACTAGATCTCCGACTTCCAGTGGTTTTTTTCTTCGAACCATTTGGAACGATGATTCAGTGTGGGTAGGTACTCCTTTGACCAGCGTTCCCAAAACTTATTGGCCAAATACCTTGATCGTTTATAGACGTTGCGAAGAGTTTCAGAAAATTCAACCGAGTTATCCAGGTGTACATCTTCACTTGTCGTTGTTCCACGGATGAAGTGGTTCGGAGTTATCGCTTCCTCGTCGGCTGATTCTTGTGGAATATACGTCAACGGGCGGGAGTTTATCAAGTCCTCAGCTTCTGCTAACGACGTTACGAGAATCTCATCCGTCATTCTTTGTCCGTCGTCCAATGTGCGTAGAGCCTTTTTGACGGACCGTACCATCCGTTCCCAAACACCGCCCATGTGCGGTGTTCCGGGAGGGTTGAAATGCCACGATGTAACAGGTGATATGATTTTCTCTGCACACTCGTGGTTGATTTTGTTTATTTCGCCTCTCATGACGGTATTTGCTCCATGGAAACACGTAGCATTGTCCGAAAATATTTGTTCTGGGACTCCTCGTTTGCTCGTGAATCTTTTGATCGCCATCAGACAAGATTGTGTGCTCAGACTATAGACCACATCCAAGTGTACGGCTCTAACAGCCATACACGTAAACACCGCTACCCATCGTTTCTCATTTCTGCGGCCAACCGTTACGTCAACCGGTCCCAGATAATCTATTCCTACTGCGCTGAAAGGTCGTAGGTGAGGTGTAGTGCGCTGAATGGGTAATGGGGCCATCATCGGTATAGAAGGTTCACATCGATTCACCTTGCACCACACGCATTCCTTGGACACCTGTCGGATAGCTGCACGCGCGCTCGGTATCCAGAATTTCTGACGCAATTCGTTGAACACAGTCTCTCTGTTTGCATGGCCAAACTTTTCGTGTAAGTGCATAATTAATTTTCTTGTTATTTCTTGTTTCCCCGATAGTATAATCGGGAATCTTTTATCGAATGGAATTGCTTCATTTATTTCCATTCTACCACGAACTCTCAGAACACCTTCTGCATCTAGTGTCGGAGAAAGTTTATACAGGCTGCTAGACTTCTCGATCTTCCTCAGCGAGCGTCCCGTATCATGTTGAAGATTTTCTGTGAGTGCGCTCATTTCGTCAGGAAAACTATCAAATTGTGATTGCTTCCATAAAATGTTTTCTGCATGTTGAAGTTCATTTTGCTGAAGCGGCTGTTGAACAGTTGGAAATTTTGCCTTCAACACTGAACGTTGATACTCCGTAGCCTGAGAAGTAATGGTTGGCAACCCGGCTTTCCTGAGCCTACAATTGGTGACAAATCGAACAACGGTAGCGGTAACCCGCAGTAACTTTGTTCAACAAGAAATTTTTCCCACGGCAACCACCTCATGGAACGACAATAATCCTCTAGCCTCCTCATTAGTCTCATCGATTGGGTCGGCAGAAGGCCACTGACAGCTCGATTGATAAAGTATCGTCGGACCATCTACCCACTCCGAATTCCTTTGTAATGGAGGACCGCGACCCCACTTAGTGAGCACATCCGCAATATTTCGTTTCGATGGCACCCATCGCCAGTCCCTCATGTTGGTTAAATCTAAAATTTCTCCAACTCTAAACGCAACAAACTGTTTATATTTGTATTGATCGGATTTGACCCAGGACAGCACGGTTCGAGAATCTGTCCACAATGTAGTGCGATCAATCTGCAACGAAGTTGCTCCCAAAATTGTTTGGCTCATTCGAGCTCCAAGGACAGCAGCCAACAGTTCTAGTCTAGGGATTGACTGGCGTTTTAGTGGTGCCACTTTTGCTCGAGACATAATCAGACTACACTTAACCTCTCCATCGATAACTGTTCGCAAATATCCTACGCAACCATAAGCATGTTCACTCGCATCAGTAAATATGTGTAACTCGAGAGAATCCACCATCGAAGATACAGCATCACCCAAATAACATCGCGGAATCCGTAAAGCTTCGACATCAGGCAGCAACCCTATCCATTGCTTCCACTGGACCCAGCAGTTTTCATCAATTGCTTGATCCCATTCGCAACCGCTACGACACAGGTGTTGAATGAGTATCTTGCCATGAATTGTGAATGGGCAAAGTAATCCTAGGGGATCGAAAAGCCCCATTACACAGGATAAAACAATTCTCTTTGTAGGCCGCTTTCCCTCATATAGATACTCTTGAATTTCTGCACGGTGTGTTATGGAGAAGGCTAAGGCATCTAACTCCTGATCCCAGATAATCCCGAGTACCCGTTCATTAGAAGTATGTTTGTCTTGGTTGAAAACGACTGGTTCCACGGGTTTAATTTCTCCCAACGCAGTGAGAACTTCCGGCGAGTTCGACGCCCAATTTCGAATGTCAAAACCGCCTTGTTTATGAATGAACCTCACCTGCTTCGCTCGTTCTACTGCTTCTTCGACAGTGTCCACGCTGTCAAAATAATCATCAACATAGTGTCGAGTAATGATGGCCGCTGCCGCTTCCGGGTATTGAACTGCATGCTCCTCCGCATTCCGGTTCTTTATGTATTGTGCTGATGCAGGGGAGCATGTTGAACCGAACGTAGCGACGTCCATGACGAATACTCTTGGTGATTCACTGCTGTCCTTCCGAAACAGGAACCATTGTGCTGATTTATCCTTGGATATAATTTTCATTTGGTGATACATCTCTCGGATGTCACCGCCGAATGCAATCCTCTTCTCGCGGAAGATGATCAGTACCGATAATAATGGCACTAGAAGGTCTGGCCCTTTCAGTAGCATTGAATTTAGCGAGACTCCTTGGACGGTTGCTGCTGCGTCCCATATTATCCGGACTTTTCCAGGTTTCTTCGGATTCAAAACCACGTTCAGGGGAAGGAACCACACTCTGTTGCGGTCTGTACTGGTTAATTCTTCTTCGGTGGCTAGATGTGCATATTCTTTAGCAACGTAGTCTTCGACTTGGTTCCGAACATGTTGATACAACTCCGGCGATTTCTCTAGTCTTTTCTCTAGCTGCTTTAACCGCTTCAATGCCATTGGATAACTGTCCGGAAAGAAAACGTCATCCTTTCTCCATATAAGTCCTGTCTCAAATCGTTCACCCACGCGTTTCGTAGTTTGCTCTAATATCGAGCGAGCCCTTTGGTCCTCAGTCGATTCTTGACGCACTCGCACCACAGATTCTTCGAGTGCGTAATGTTTGTCTTGGTTGAAAGTCCTCGTTTCCACAGATTCTTCGAGTGCGTAATGGTTCTTTAAGAGATCATGAAGCTCTTCATTGGAGACCTCTCGGTGGCAGCCTAGTAAATTGTCTCGTGACTCAGAATTTGCTCATCGTGGCCCATAAACTGTCCAACCGAGTTTGCAGCGGACAGCGATTGGTTCGCTTGTTGTGCCGATCTTCGCTTCCAGGGGGGCAAACGAGTGGATGTTGCCTAGCCCTATTAATATTCCTGGACGACCATCGTATGATGTAATTGGTAATCCGCGCATGTGATTGTACCGTGCCGATAATTCGTCAGCGTTCAAAGTTTGGTGCGGCAATTTCAATTTTTCGACAGTGTACACAGACTGTAGCAAGGTTTTCTCAGGGTTCTTTTCACCAACAGCAGAAGTCCAAAGGTTCATACGTCTTGAATTTTTCTCCACTCTATAAACGTCTGCAGTCCAGTTTAGAACAAGCTTTTCTTTCACTCCAACGAGTCCCAAACGATCTGCCAACTCGTTTTCTATTAGTGTGATGGAAGCTCCCTCGTCCAAGAATGCTAACACCTTCAGTGATCACTCTCCACAGTGAATCTTCACTGGAATCATGCGAAACATCATCGTGCAGCTGGGTTTAATGTGCGTGTTCATGGCGACTACGGTAGCCATCGGATGAGTCAACGGATTGTGAGATTCTCTGCAATCACCTACATTGCAACGGATCTTAAATCGACATTGCCCACTGTGCTCATTGAGACATATTGTGCACAGTTTCCATCTTGTGACAATTTTCATTCGATCCGCGTAAGACAAATTTTTAAAATCTTGACAGAATCGAAGTCGATGGTCTTCCCGCTGACACGCCCTACACGGTTTCTGTTTTTTTCGGTCAGGAAAATAAGATCTGTTCATCTCGCTGTGACTATATAGAGCTGCTTTCTCCTTCGGCTTGCTTTTACCGCTTGTCCCGGTTGTAAACCTAGTATCCGGTTTATACTCGTAGTTTACATTTGCCTCGCAAGCATCAAACACGATTTTCGAGGTGAAGTCTGTGAATGTACGTAAGGTTACTACATCCTTCTTTCTTTTGTATTGCACCCACTGTCGCTTTTCTCCATCCGGAAGCTTATTGACTAACTCTTGATTGAGGATTGGATTCACCAGATGAAACGTAAGATCTGCAGCTTCCAGATGTTCACAAAGCTGTTCCACTGCGTTTCCAAACGGAATGAAACTAGCTAACTTATCAGCTCTTGGAGGTTCAAGTTTTCTAACCCTTTCTAGATGGCTTTGTAATAACTGTTCCGGGCGACCATATAGTTGACGGAGCTTTGAGATGACCCTTGGAACAGACTTGGGAAGAAGGAGTTGTCCACGAACAGATTCGAGAGCTGCACCTTTCAGACTGTCTTGGAGTCTTACCAAGTTCTCCACATCGGAGTAACCGCAAGCTTCGTTAGACGCTTGGTAGGCACCGAAGAACAGAGGCCACTCTTCCGGCTTCCCAGAAAAGATAGGAAGTTTTCTTGTGAGTCCGTTTCTTGCACTTAATTGTGCTCTACTCGGTCCAGCATGATGGGGCTCCTGCCCGTTTCGAGATTCATTCACGCTTTTCTTCTCATCCTCATCACTAGTGTTTATTTCATCTTCAATATCATCTTTGTCACAATCTTCTTCATTAATAGGATTTTGTTCATTCTCCGCATGGCGCTTGAGATTCCTTTCCGTCAGTTGACCAATTGATGTGTGCTGCCGAGGGTGATTCTTCGGCGAGTCCTTTGTTGCACTAGGGCCTGCTTGGGATACAGCTTCGGTTATCTCTTTAGGTTCCTTCTGCTTCCCGATGACTACAAACTCTTTTAATTGATTCTCAATGCTGGACATTTTTTTTTACGGTACTCTGCTTCCATTTCCCTCATTCGACCAAGATGATCTCCTTTTTCCTGAAGCTCCGCCTCATATTGACTTCTTTTTTCTTCCATTTCCTTCTCTCGAAGCTCCCTAACTGAATTCAGCTCCTTTTCGCGTAATTCACGCTCCTTACGCATTCTTCTCTCTTTCAACTTATTATTCATTTCGATCTCCTTCTCTCGTATTAAACATTCTGCATCCATTTCCTCTTCCAAGCGTTTCTGTTCGGCTTACATAGCTTTCAGCTTCTCTTCCACGGATGGGGGCATTGTCAGCAGGTCCATATTCTTCTTCGAACGTAATGTTTTCTTTCGGTTCTGGTACTCCTGGAAGGCTAATTGGCATGGCGCTTCGGGACAGAACCAGTTTTTATCCTTTTTAGGCAACACAGTTATCCCTACGCAGCGTATATGAAACCAGCTGTCGCATTTGTCACAGGCAATCATGTCTTCGTTTTGGGTTGAAGTTTGCCCGCATTTTGTACAAGGCGTAGAGGTCAGATCCAGCGATTTATTACTCATCGTGATGGAGGTTACCGAAATCTCGTTATTTGATTTTTGAGATTGTTCGGATGAACTATTTATTTTACAGCAAACTTTTGAAGCAGCTCAAAAACTGTAATATATTTTTTATTTCATTGATTTTTTACAGGTTCCGTTACAGATTTCTATACTCACTCAAATAGTTTCCTCCTTCCTAACGATATTAATCTTCCCTGGTCCTTTCCTAATTTCTCCGAATCCTCTCCTACTGTATTTCCTGCATCCAATCATTTTTGTTTATTAATTATTTTAATGATTTATTTCCTTTTTTTGGTACTTACAGCTTAATATCGAAATTGCAATTGAAATATATATTTAATTGTTTCGATTGTATAATTGTGTCGAATTTGAATAAATTGTATCGATTTGAATAAACTTCAATAACATTCTCATGAAATGAATTACTCAATAGCTTACTGATTTTCTTTTTCTGTTTATTCTACTGCATCTTCTGTCACTGTAATCGGTTCTCGCCCATTACACCGACATTGAGAAATTAATGCCCAGCGGTGTGAACAGTCATATTCGTTAGTATTATCAACTTTCGTATGTGAATTCATATTGAATTCGTATTGAAAAAAGTGTGGATAAAACCGGAATATCGCTTTTTCCGATACATCCTCAACCTATTCCCTTGGATCCAATCTGATAAGCCGGACCGGCATAATAACGTTCCCCAGAAAATACGCTTGCAGATTTCCAGATAGATAGAGATAGGTAAAGAATCCGAAAAGTGCAATCAGTGGCGAGGGACATCACATTTCTGGTCCATTTCGATCGACCGGCACACAATTGCGCGGGAGGACCAATTTCGAAGAGTAGGGCACCGATGGAAAACGGCTCAACAGGTCAATGTCAATCGATGGAAACATTTGAAACATTTGCCACAAAAGGTTGTACCTCGTCGTTTGCTCTTTCACGGATTAACACAATGTACACTTAGGAAGACGTACCAGTCAATGGACGTGAGTGTGTTGATAATAATGAGGATTTACCATTGGGTACACCTTTCCAGATTTAATGCGGGGTATTATTTTAGCTGGGCATGCTGGGTTGAGGTAGCGGGGCATGCGGGTGTTTAAATTAGAATCGTAACACGCGAGAGAGAATCATTCTCATCGTTTTAAACAAAGACAAATGGCTGTGTGTGGGTATGTGCACCTTTTAGAGCTGTGAAGTTATATAAATTGAATCGAATGAATCAGGTGGTAATTCAATGGGTCGTCTCACCGCTAGATTTGATTTGGAATCAACAAGTTCTACTCGCGCTGAAACGCGCTCACACGTAGTGACGCGTTACATTCATTATGTGATTTTCTGAACTGTTTGATGTGTATTGCATAACGGAGGTGAGAAACAAAATTAGCCCAATTCTTCAAATGAGTCGATAGCGGATTGCAGTTATTTCTTGGCTTTTGTGATTCGTTATAAAATCGACGAATGAAAACTTTAAAGATTTAGAGTTCGGCAAAATAAACAGAATAAATATCTCCCATTGAACACTTTCAATTAATGCTACTCCATCGTTAGGACCCGAATCAACAACCCATTAATATACATGATATGTAAACAAACAAATAGCGATCAAATTTCTCACCCATTCACTCCGGTGCTCATTAAAAATTAACGATCTGTCACTGAATGCTACTGGCGCCCGCGCCCTTCGTCAATGAGTCGAAATTTATTCGACTTTGTTGTTACCTCGTCATAACAA
This sequence comes from Toxorhynchites rutilus septentrionalis, assembly GCF_029784135.1. Classification (NCBI taxonomy): domain Eukaryota; kingdom Metazoa; phylum Arthropoda; class Insecta; order Diptera; family Culicidae; genus Toxorhynchites; species Toxorhynchites rutilus. The sequence goes on from NC_073744.1 coordinate 199,916,242, forward strand.
CCAGCAGGAACAAACTGAACTCATTTTTTCCAGCCGGTAAATATGCGAAACACCTACATGCACCTAATGGCACTCGGATGCGTTTCTTCCCTCATTTCCCTCAACCGTTCCGTTAAACTCAGGGTTCTTCGCAAACATGTGAAACAAATTCTGGAAGAGAAGACTATTTAGTAACGGCTGGTTGCAGTCAGTGGGAAATTTACGCGAATGTCAGCGTACGAAAAATCTCCCTAAGATATTCTATTTCGGGGTTGACATTTTTCCGATCTCTATCTTCTCCCGGCGGGAGATGATGTTATCCGGGAGCTCGATGCATCGATGCATCGCACGTATCCGCAGCCCCGCAGCGACCATAATTAGGTTACAACACTTTTCGTTTTGCCCACACGCGAGAAGCACGAATGGAACCAATAATCACGGTTCGGACTTTGTGGAGAAAAGTGAAACTGGAGCGCTAAATCATTTTTGCAATCATCCATCGGACTCTTCCTCCTTCGGATTACATGGACGCGCGCTGTGGGTTCTTAAAATATTATTTCCGTGCCGCAGACTGTTTACTTATCGTGGAAAGTGGGGTCACTGTGAGAAAAACCGGATCTGTTTTCACGATGGATAATAGATCATTGGATACATTGTGCATTCAAATAATTCTTTTAAATTTTTGAACTCTGTGTTGTTTGGAAGGTTGCCAGTTTAAAAAAAATGTCACGTTTTGTTGAAATATTTCAAACGTTTATAACTCAATTTATTGCGATCAGAATTCGGTTATTTTTATGTCAAATAATTCATAAAAAATCAACGAGTTTTTTTTACATACAATACGGTCTTTTAAATAATAATAAAAAATAGTTAGTATGAAAATGAAGATGTTCCCATAAGTGACAAAACATCTATTACAGTTGTTCCTATGCGAATCAGTTGCATTTTTTCGGAGTTCCCAATATTCTGAAGCTTGCTTCATTCGTATTTAGTGGCACGTTTGCCGCTTTATGAGGAAGCCTCCCTCTAATATGATAAAGGGCCCAACCGCTGCGAAGTGAAACGTTTCCCAAGTGAGAAACTGGGTGAAGCTATCGTTTGATAGTTTGCAACAGCTGGTTGCTGATATCATAAATAAAATGATGACCGATAGCTACAAACAGAATATTATCCTGCATTTTCGTTCCATAACACATTAATATCCAAAGTGATAAACAAGCGAATTGAATAAATTGAATAGTAAACCTACTTCGACAGTGCGGTTCTGTCTTGGACGCACTCAATAGATTCTTCAGGCTTCTCTACTCCGCCATGTCGGCGCTTTCAAAATATACATATAATAAAACGTGTTATTTGGAAATGGAACTATACTATAAAACTATAAAAACTATAAAAAGTGCTAGTATTATGACTTTCGTACGATGGACATTCCTCTAGCAACTTCATAATGAAAACGTAACAGTTATTCAAGAAATAGAATAAAAATGTACGACAAATAAAAAACCTTAAAAGAAAGTTGATATTTTTCAATGAAAATCGCGTAAAAATAGACATTTTTGAGGTGCAGTTTCTCTTTTTTTCAAAATTTCATTCCAAATCATAAACCAGTTCAATGGTTGAAAATAACAAATTTAAAAATGAGTTTCTTCAGCAAAATCTGCAAAAACCGAATTTTTCGAATCACCCTAATTCAAGATGGGATTTTCTCTTCATTTATCAGTATTTTTTTTCAACTTTTAAATCGGAAATCTCTTTTAATGTCTTTTATATTATATTATATTAGTTTCGAACTGTTTCTCCGTCACTGTTCTTCCCAATCTCTCTATAACCATTTCTTCATCAATTTTTCATTAAATCACTTTTCTGTACGTATTCTTCCTTTCATCAAATCTGTTTCTAACTTTGACTCTCATTCTGAATTTACATGTTCCCTCCTTTACATTTTTCTTCCTTTTCTTGCAATCTCTCTCGCTCAATTTTTTGCTCTTCAATCCGTCCCTATCGCTGTTTCTCTAGATCTGTTACAACTTTATATCAATTACCTTTTTGTCCCTAATTCAGGGGTTCCCCGTCCCTTTTTGTCTATTTCATTCTTTTTTTTTCTTTTCTTGTTTTAGTTTTCTTTTCTTTTTTATCCTTTTACTTTTTTCTTTTATTTTTTATCTATTCCATCATTTTTTTCCCCTTTTCGTTCTTCATATATTTCCATTATTTCTTTTCTTCTTATCTTCATATTTTTCTTCGCTAGTTTTTGTTTTCTTTTCTTTCTTTGTTTCACTACTTTTGTTCTTTTCCATTTATCTCTTTTCTTCGTTTTTTGCATTGCCTTTTATACTTTTTCATATTGGTTTTTCTCTTTTCTTTTTTTATTTCTCTTCTTTTTATCCTCGATTTTTTTTTATTTTTTCTCATTGTTTTCCTTTCCTATCCCTTTCTTTCGATTTCTCATTTCTCCTTTATCTTTTTTCCTTAGGGGTTTTTTGCTGCCGCTTCTTATTTATTTTACCTGCTTTTCCCTATTATATGTTTTCATTAGTTTTTTTTTATTCCTCTTTTTAATTCCCTTACACATCTTTCCCTTTTCGTCTCTTTCGATCGCTTTTTTCTTTACTTTTTATCTCGATTCTTTTCTTTACCTTGTTGTCCCTCCCGATTTTTCCTCTATCTTTTCGTCTCTTTACTTAGTTTTTTTCCTTTCTCTTTTCACCTCTTTCACTGGTTTTTCCTTTCCATTGATTATACAGTCAACTCTCCCTAACTCGATGTTCTGTATCTCGATATTTTCCCTAACTCGATGGATTTCATGGCACCTTCGATTTTACAAGCATTCTTCTCTCCATAACACGATACCTCCCTAACTCGATGCCTCTCTTACTCGATGTGTTTTGATTCATTTTTCCATGGATTTTCACCTCCCTAACTCGATTGATTTTCGCGTACATGTTTTTGTGCGTTATTACCTCAGATTTCAATTGCCCTTGAAAGTGAAGACGGAGTGTTCGTTTCATCAAACAATTTCTTTTCAAGTATGGAAAACCACGAGAAACCTTTCAAGCGAACAATCAAAACGCTAACCATTGCGCAAGGTTTGAGCATCATCGAGCAGGTCGAAAAATATGGACGGAAGGGGTCTGAAGCTGCAAATAATTTCAGTATTGCACAAAGTGCGGTATCAACACTACTCAAACTAAAGTAAAAATGGAATCGGAATGGAAAATTGTATCTAGACCAAAAGCATATAAGGTTGGTCAGAATCGAGAAGCTGGAGCGGTCAATGTATTTTTGTCTTGTCAAGCTAGACAAAAAAAAATAAACCCCTCTTCTATTCTTCGGGATATGGCTTGAGAATTTGTCCAGAAACTGGGAAATCCTAACTTTAAAGCACAACCAACATGGACGGGAGTGATATTCCGCTGGCATAATTAATGTGTCGTGAGCGATGTCGACGGTACAATACCGTTCGATTGCTCAATGTCTTTTAATAATTAGTGCAAAAAGGACCAAAACGTGATTTGATGTGATCTGATGCCAGATACCGATATACTAGAAAGTGTTGAAAAATCTGAGAAAAACGCTGAAGATAGTAGTTCTATTGAGATGTTAATTCGAACGTTAAATCAAACCTGAAGAATATGTCCGGAATATTGAAATCAACTGAAAATGTTCCTGTGAAACTTTTCGAACATTTCTTTGTGATTGAACAGTTCCTGCGTGATCGTTACAATTCAGTTTGAGTAACATACTTAATCAATATTTTCTTTGTTAACCTAGTGCCTCGTGCAAGTCGGACTCGATTAAATACAAACTCGATTATATATGATTCGATTATGTAAAATTTAGGACTCGATTGTATACAGTTTGAAAAAAAAAGTTTTTTTTATAATTCAAATATGAATAATTTCAAGAAAAAAAATTAACCTTTCAGCATTAAGGTGAAATTTAAGTGGCTTTTATAAGTACAGTGGGTTAAAAATCGCGATTTTTGAAGATTTCGATTGAATCTTCATCAGAAATTGTTTATATCGATATTGCAGCGAAATTAAGAGAGATAGAGGTTGGGCGTCAAAGAACAAATTGTAGAGAGGTTAGAGAGCTTTAATTTAATTGATAGAAACAATCAAGTTTAGTATGAATTTTTAGGATAAAATTAATAATTACAAATAAAAAATAAAATTTAAATTTTCCACTTCAAAAATGTTTAATCCACTAATTTAGATGTTCCTCTACTATATCCTGTACTAAATTTTCTCATCTTTCAAATGAAAGCAACAAAATCGGATTACGTAGCATACTTTTCAATGTAGAGTCAGTTTGAGCCAACAGAATCCGAAACAAAGAAAAAGTTCTATAAGTCTGTCATCGTTGAAATTCTAACATATGCGTAGAAGGATTTTTTTCGTGAAATATAACCGTCTATCACCTCCTGAAAGATTCTGGAAAAAAAAATTTTTTTTATATGAGAAAGGTGTTTTTTCACTTTAAGGGAATGAATCAAAAATTCAAATTCATACCATAATTGGGACACTTACCCTAATATATGACAATTTGAGACATAAAAAAAAATTAGGAAAAAATGTTCTGTATCTCGACACCTCCCTAACTCGATGGTCCCTTTGGATATCGAGTTAGGGAGAGTTGACTGTATATTTCTTTTGTTTTTTCCTTTACCTTTTTATCTTTTTCTCGACTTCTTGCCTCACGATTTATCTCTTTTTTTCTCTACCTTTTGATCTTTTTTCTCGATCATCCTTTTCGCTATTCGTCTCTTCCTTTCAATTTTTCATTTCTCTTTTATCTCCTTAGTGTTTTTTATTCTACCGCTCTTTATCCTATTCACTTGCTCTTTCTATTTTTATGTTTTCGCTAGGTTTTTTATCCCTATCTTCATTACACGTTTTGATCCTTTCCCTTTTCTTCTCTTCAAAACTAAAAAAAATGAAAAAAAGAAAAAGTCTGGGAAACTAAAACAAATAATAAACAAAAAAAACCTCAAAATTTTAAATATAAGAACTGAAAATCCGATAGAAATTGAAATTTTTCTGAAAGCAAAAATACAAAAATATAAAAATTGGAAATTTTTGAATTCGAATACAGGTCGGACTCGATTATATGATTACATTCGAGTATATACAATTTTGGACTCGATTATATACAGTTTGAAAAAAAATGCTTCAAAACTTATTTCAAGAAAAAATGTAACCTTTCAACGTTAAGGTTGAAAGTGGCTATGATCTGCACAGTGAGGTAAAAATCGTGATTTTTGAAGATTTTGCTTGAGCTTTTACCAGGAATTGTTTGTATCGATTTGCAGAGAAATTAAGAAAGATTGTAGAGCAGTTAGAGATTCTTAATTTAGTTGATAGAAACAATCATGTTTGTTACCGATTTTTGTGAGAAAGGAGTTTTCTGACTTGAGGGGATGAATCAAAAACAAATGTCTTCTTTTATATTCAAAAAACGAAAAACAAACAGAAAATTGTTTTTTTGGGCTCGATTACATACAAGATTCGATTATACAGGTAAACTTCGATATAACGTACATTTCACTTTCAAAATTGTACGTTGTATCGAATGGTACGTTATATCGAAGCATAATAAAGTACTCACAAACGTAGTCTATAACACATTATTGTGTTGCTGTTTTAGTAAAGTCAATGAATAACTTCAATCAGAAGACGAAGCCAGCCTTTCTCATGATGTTTCCCTTCGTACTGTTGACTAAAGCTTGTTTCATTTAGAATCCGGAATCACAAAACCAGCTGTATTTCGGAATTGATTGAAGGTACAAAACTAGTTTTAGCATCACAATAAAAATAATTCATTGTTCTATCAGAAAAAAAATATTGAAAAAAATTTTCCTTTACACTTTGGAAATACGTAAGTTATATCGAGGTAAAATGTACGTTATATCGAGTGACGTTATATCGAGGGTTCGTTATAACGAGGGTACGTTATATCGAAGTTTCCCTGTATACAGTGAAAAGAAATCAGAGACTGTGTATAATCCACTCAACAATTCGTCAACTCGTTAATTTATTTATTTCTTCTTTTATTAATTATTAATTTGTCTATTTGTTAATTTGTTAATTTGTTAATTTGTTAATTTGTTAATTTGTTAATTTGTTAATTTGTTAATTTGTTAATTTGTTAATTTGTTAATTTGTTAATTTGTTAATTTGTTAATTTGTTAATTTGTTAATTTGTTAATTTGTTAATTTGTTAATTTGTTAATTTGTTAATTTGTTAATTTGTTAATTTGTTAATTTGTTAATTTGTTAATTTGTTAATTTGTTAATTTGTTAATTTGTTAATTTGTTAATTTGTTAATTTGTTAATTTATTAATTTGTTAATTTGTTAATTTGTTAATTTGTTAATTTGTTAATTTGTTAATTTGTTAATTTGTTAATTTGTTAATTTGTCAATTTGTTAATTTGTTAATTTGTTAATTTGTTAATTTGTTAATTTGTTAATTTGTTAATTTGTTAATTTGTTAATTTGTTAATTTGTTAATTTGTTAATTTGTTAATTTGTTAATTTGTTAATTTGTTAATTTGTTAATTTGTTAATTTGTTAATTTGTTAATTTGTTAATTTGTTAATTTGTTAATTTGTTAATTTGTTAATTTGTTAATTTGTTAATTTGTTAATTTGTTAATTTGTTAATTTGTTAATTTGTTAATTTGTTAATTTGTTAATTTGTTAATTTGTTAATTTGTTAATTTGTTAATTTGTTAATTTGTTAATTTGTTAATTTGTTAATTTGTTAATTTGTTAATTTGTTAATTTGTTAATTTGTTAATTTGTTAATTTGTTAATTTGTTAATTTGTTAATTTGTTAATTTGTTAATTTGTTAATTTGTTAATTTGTTAATTTGTTAATTTGTTAATTTGTTAATTTGTTAATTTGTTAATTTGTTAATTTGTTAATTTGTTAATTTGTTAATTTGTTAATTTGTTAATTTGTTAATTTGTTAATTTGTTAATTTGTTAATTTGTTAATTTGTTAATTTGTTAATTTGTTAATTTGTTAATTTGTTAATTTGTTAATTTGTTAATTTGTTAATTTGTTAATTTGTTAATTTGTTAATTTGTTAATTTGTTAATTTGTTAATTTGTTAATTTGTTAATTTGTTAATTTGTTAATTTGTTAATTTGTTAATTTGTTAATTTGTTAATTTGTTAATTTGTTAATTTGTTAATTTGTTAATTTGTTAATTTGTTAATTTGTTGATTTGTTGATTTGTTGATTTGTTGATTTGTTGATTTGTTGATTTGTTGATTTGTTGATTTGTTGATTTGTTGATTTGTTGATTTGTTGATTTGTTGATTTGTTAATTTGTTAATTTGTTAATTTGTTAATTTGTTAATTTGTTAATTTGTTAATTTGTTAATTTGTTAATTTGTTAATTTGTTGATTTGTTGATTTGTTGATTTGTTGATTTGTTGATTTGTTGATTTGTTGATTTGTTGATTTGTTGATTTGTTGATTTGTTGATTTGTTGATTTGTTGATTTGTTGATTTGTTGATTTGTTGATTTGTTGATATGTTGATTTGTTGATTTGTTGATATGTTGATTTGTTGATTTATTGATTTGTTGATTTGTTAATTTGTTAATTTTTCAATTTGTTAATTTGTTAATTTTTTAATTTGTTAATTTGTATTTTTTATTTGTTGATTTGTTTATTCGTTTATTTGTCTATTTGTCTATTTGTTTATTTGTTTATTTGTTAGTTTGTGAGTTTGTTGTTTGTAGGGAAATCTCGCTATAGAGGAGACTCCTTTTGGCGCGAATCTAAGCGATCTTAACCCGAAGTTCGTTGGACCGTGTTTATTTTCAATGCATTTTCACTTCTGAAATCTGTTACTGATGGCGAATAATTCATTCAATGGAAACTATTTTGGGTACCTTTTACAGTTCTGTTCATTTATGTTTTCTCTGTTTTCTTTTATTTTATATATTCCTCTCATTCTTTATTTTGTTTGGGATATGTTTTCGTTTTTTTAATGTTTTCGTACTATTATATTTTTTTTTGAGCTATGAGCATTTTCGAAATATTCCGAAATAATTTTCATTATTTTATATCAATTTCTCAAGGTGTATGTTCCTCGTGCCCAACATGGGTTCAACTATTATTCACAATCAAATCGCACCATCGACAGACACTCCGGGAGCGCGCTCTCTCGAATGTGTTTAATTTATTCCGAGTTTCACTATCGCCGCGGATATGACTGCGGCAGACCGATTGCTTTACCTTCTTTGCCACCGACCCCCCCCTCACATCTTCAACGTGTCCATTCTTTTGAACCGCGCGCTGCAGTAAATCATTTTCCGCCGAGAGTACGCAAATTGGTTCCTCGGAAAACGGAAAAACACAAAACTCATAACAATAAGCAAGGGGGAAGTAGTAACCCGAGAAGAGAGCGGTCACGACGCGGAGAAACTTATGGATTTCAGTTTCACTTTTCTTTCGTCTTTAGCGTTTATCCATTCGACCGCCTGCGGGGGGAAGTGAAAGAAGGGGGCAAAAGTCGTCAACAACAGGTGCCAACATCTGTGGCGGTTTTTCGCCGGATTGCTGATGATGATTTTTCTTGTTGGAAAATTTGGGTTTTGGGAATCTTTGAAGTGTGTGTTGCGATGCATTTGCTGCTGTGACCCACTTTCGGAACAATGAAGAACGTCCGTTTTTTGTAATCTTGCTCTCAAAAGCAGCATATCGGATTTGGGAGTGCTGTCCATTGTATGTCGTCCCCATCCCAATTCCATCCAAGACAGTGGAAGGATAAGAGCCGGGATGAAAAATTGAAGAAATAATCCTTTTTCGAACGAATATCAGTCCATGATTCCCCCCACTCAATAAAAGTGTCAGAGCTGCGCTGAAAGGAACGAGGATAAAAAATGATGTTTCAGCAGTCGACGGCTGATCGACGGCGCGGCATGTTCAAGAGCCCATTTATTGGTGATCTGAACTTGAAAAAGAACAGGGGAAAAAAAGAACGCCTCTCGGATAAATGGGTTCTTAAAGAGGCAAATTGTGAATCTCATCCCATTCAACACGCAAAAAAGGCCTTCTTCGAATACTTACGATTATTTTTCCCAACTCCATCACTTAGAGTTTTGAACAGTCATCGGTGCGTGCGTCGTATACTCACCGAATTACAACCGCACACCCTTCGATGACGATGAGATGACACGAAGAGGCTGCACATGGCGATACGTCGCCTCGAGAGCGTTTCGGTGTCGTGTTGAAGCATTCCGCCGCAAATCGAAACGTCGAGTAGCGGCTGCAGTGATGACTTCCATCCAATCCATCCTATTACGTACTTCATCTGGAGGGAAATGGGATGGGTGGTTAAAAGAGGTTAGTTTGTGTTGGAGAACCGCTTGGGATTAGGGAGAGGGTGTGCGATGGGAAAGGAAAAAATGGGAGGCAAAGGAGCGTTTGATGGAACCGACAGTTCATATTGAAAATGTCCGCCAAACAGAAGCCGCAGCAGCAATGGAGTTCCTCGGAAGAGAGAGGATAATATGCACAGGCGGTTGACTTTCAGTAATAGTTTCGAAATTTCCACCCCGTCGAACATCTCGTATCGTCGTCATGTGTTCAAGATTTGACATTCTCTTGCGACCGCTGGTGGCTTATTTAAAATATTAAAATGTGTGATCCGGAAATGATTTGATGTGATGCGATGGGGGATGTGGATGTGAGAAACAGAACCGGTGGAGTTGCAGAATAATTGGCTTGGTATTATAGCGCTAGAAGACCGGGGAAGTTGAATAGCGTTGAAATTGTGTCATACCATGTGATGATATTATGAAGAAGTGATGACAAGAGATTGATCGCTTAAATTTGATTCTGGCGACCGAAATGTCATCGAATCGTTCCACGGATTTCTTTTTTATATTTCAAATATGACTTTTTTTTTTTGGCAGACTTATCTCACTTCTTAACTAGGCGAACCTAGCCAGAATTTTCACCTGCCCCCGGGCTTCTGAATGCCAAAGGGGGACTAGGCTCTGCGGAATGCACGTATCTGCATGCTCGTGCTGTTTTAGTCCTGACCGAGGAATTGTCGGACAATCGCGCAGGTGCTAAGGATGACCGACTTTTGGATGCCGGCCAATTCCTTCTCGATGTTCAACACCTTTAGCGCTTCCAGAAGTGTCTTCGGGACAATTCCAGTTCCAGAGAGAACGACTGGAACAATTCTTGGGACCTCCCTTAGCCCCCACAGTTCCTTGAGCTCCACGGCCAATGGTCGGTACTTGCAGATTTTGCGACCGTGGGTCTCCTCCAGATTCTGGTTCAGTGGAATAGCGACATCGATGATGGTGACTTTGCGGTCGCTCTTGTCGTAAACCATTATATCTGGGCGGTTGTGGTGGATCGAGAGGTCGGTCAGAACAGTGCGATCCCAGTACAGCTTGAAACGGTCATTTTCCAGGACAGGTGCAGGCAGGTACCGGTAGTTTGGTACGTTGTCTTCCAGTAGAGCACATTGGAGCGCCAGTTGTCGATGAACAATACGGGCCACATTGTTGTGACGCTCGGTGTAGGCTGCGTTGGCCAAAACGGGACAGCCTCCCATAATGTGCTCTATGTTTTCACCTGGTTGATGGCACATCCGGCAAATGTCATCAACGTCTTGATGCCAGACGTACCGCCTGCAGTTTCTCGTCGGCATTATCCTGTCCTGGATGGCTATCATGTCGGCTTCTACTACTGAAGAGAGTTCACCACGCGTTAGCCACAGATTAGATGCGACCTTGTCGATGTGTGGCCGGTCCAGTTGATGGGGGTGGGCACCATGCACTGCCTTCTGCTTCCAAGCTGCAATCTTCTCCTCCACTGTCTGCAGATTGCAGTTGAGTTGGTACTCCGCTTGCGCCAAGTGCAGAGCGCTGTATCCTCTGTCGGCGGCGCAGACAGCCCGTTATAGCGCGTTTTGGTTGGCGCGTTCTGCGAAGTACTCGCGCAGTTGTCGTACCTGGGCAACACACAGTGCAGATATGTCGACTATTCCAAGTCCCCCTTCTTTGCGTGGCAGTGAAACCCTCTCCAGTGCCGATTGAGGATGGTGCATTCCGGCCTCTTTAAATGCTTTCCTCATCCTCCTCTCAAGGTCCTCTAGGTCAGTTTTGCTCCATTTGACTACACCAAAACTGAAGGTCAGCAGGGGAACCGCGAATGTGTTGATCGCGCGTACCTTGTTCCCCGCGTTGAGGAAAGTCCTCAGGACACAGTTCACTCGACTCAAGAACTTGTCTCGCAGCTCCGTCTTGATGTCGGAGTGTCGAATCCCGGTGAGCTGTCGGAATCCAAGATATTTATAGGATTCGCCACGAACCATGTCTCTTATGAACTCGCCGTCATAGACCTCGTAACCTCCGGATTCGGTAAGCTGCCCTTTCAGCATATGGACACAGCGGCACTTGTCAAGGCCGAACTCCATGCAGATGTCCCTGCTTATGTCTTCGACAACCCGGATAGCTACACCTAGACGCTGACGTGAATCAGCGTAGACCTTGAGATCGTCCATGTAAAAGGTATGGGTCACTTCTTCGTGGGCGCCGTCGCCATACCTTATTTTATAGCCATGACCGTTTCTATTGAGCGTCCTACTGAGGGGGTTCAGTGCCAGACAAAACCAAAGCGGGCTGAAAGAGTCGCCTTGGAATATCCCCCTCTTTATCTGCAGCGTTCTAGACTGCAACACATTTTCCCCATCACTGAGGTGCAGAGACGTGCTCCACTGCTTCATCGCATGCTGCAGGAACCTAACGACGACGGGATCAATTTTGTAGAGCTCCAATACCCGGACGAGAAACGAGTGAGGTATGGAGTCATAAGCCTTCCTGTAATCGATATAGGCCATGCTTAGGTTCCGCTGGTTATAAACCGCCCGGCCGACTATGGCTGCGTCGATGATGGCCTGGTCTTTGCAGCCATGCGTATTTTTTCTGCATCCTTTCTGCTCTTCTGCGATGATATGGTGTTGTTCGCAGTGGGCAGAAACTTTGGCGGTTATGATGCTGCTTAATATCTTGTACAGACTCGATAGGCACGTTATCGGCCTGTACTTTGATGGGTTCAATGTGTTGCTGTTTTTCGGGAGGAGGAATGTGACGCCACGGGTGGCGAATTCAGGGAGGTTGTGTGGGTCACGTAGCACCTTGTTGAAGCACTCAGCTATCTTTTGATGTGCGACGGTCAGCTTCTTGTGCCAGAAGTTCTGAACACCATCGGGGCCCGGTGCTGCCCAGTTCCTCAGGTACCGCGAGGCTTCGCGGACATCTTTCTCTTCAACGATGATAGCTGGCATCTCTCCAATTTCACCACAACTCTCCTCCTCCCGTCTTAACCACATTTGCCCGTCGCGATGTTGTACCGGGGTCTCCCAAATACCAGCCCAGAAGTTCGTCACATCGCTAATATCTGGCAAACCTTCGCGGTAGTCGGGCTTCTCGTCGCTAATGTGGTCGTAGAACGCTTTTTCGTTATCTCTGAACATCCGATTTTGTTCCTGGCGCTTTGCAGAGTCAGAGTAACGTTTCAGCCGTTTAGTTAGGACGCTCAATTGCTGTACCAGTGTGTCGAGTTTTTCCGTCAGCTGGTGAGCTCCCAGCTGGCGAAGTTCAGTAGGCCGCACGATCACAGCAACTTGGCGACATAATTTCGCCGATCTGCTGCCTCTTTTGTACGCCATCAGTCTTCCAATTGCGGCGCGTTTTTTTAGGATCCGTTGCTCCAATCTCCTTCGCCATGGAGGCTCACGCCTTTCACGGAGATGTTGGAGCAGTCCGCCTCTTGGCCTAATACGGTATCCTAAACTTTTGGCGGTCGCCACAGCAGCGCAGTAAACTTTCAGTTGCAGCTCCTCCATGTTCTCAGCATCAACCAAGTGCAGCGGAAGAACGCGCTCGTTCATGAACTTTACTGCACTTGTCAGCCTGCGGGAATGCTGCAACTTCGGGATCCTGGGGCGCGACAAAGGGTCCGTGTCGCGGAACTGTGAGATCGCCTCGTCGTAATGGAAGACCAGATCGCGTAGTAGTTGTTGATCTGGCTGTGGATCTTCCGGCTCAGAGGGTTGTTGTACTGTGGCCTCCACTGGTGCTGATTCGCGTGCCCCACTCGCGAATGAATTGCTCAGCCGTACTGAACTTCGTCTCGACACATCGCTTGCTCTGCTTGTTCTGGAGCTTAGTTCTCTCTGCACCTGCTGCTTGATCTCGTCGACTTGCGTTTGGGAGAGCATATTGTTGCGTACAATCGCTCTACGCCTCGCGTTCATCGCGTTTTGGTCAAGCCTCCCGACGAACTCTGGATACGCTTCCTCGAACATTGCGAGTATTCGAGGGCGACCGCTCATGTCCGTCTCCAAAGCAGTGCAGATGTAATAGGCGCGGATCACGAATTCGTTCATTTCGTGTGTCCACATGATCCGTCGCCTAGTAGTACCCACAAGTGTGGACGACTGTCGTCTGACAGTCGCAACACGCCTCGTAGGCGCAGCGTTTCGTTGGTGATGTCGATGGCTGCTGTTTCCGTGTGGCGGTAGCTCTTCGGGTTGAACCCGGCTGGTGGCCCGCTCTTGCACATCGCCCTCCAGCCGCTGGCCGCTCGCTCTTACGCCCGTTCCAGGACCAGCTCCAGTTCGGGGACCCTCCTCGGGTGATCGCATTCGTAGTATTCGTCTTGACCTTAGCTCCATTGTCTGGGTGTATCTCCTTTGCCCGGGAGACAGCGGGTTGGCAAGGCCTCCATGACCCGGGAGGCCTTCCCCGGGAGAGATATAGCGCTCTGACTCGCTCGCACCCCCTCACTTAGCCACTTTCGACACCCGTTCTCGGAGCCAAGACCAGGTGTGTGTTTCCAGTTCACGCCCGATCTAAAAATGTCGTCATATGATCTTCGTGGAGGCGTGAGATAGGAACATTTGAGACCAACAGGTAGGCTCCTACCCTAGTGTTGATCCCCATTTGAGAACCATTTTTTATTTTTTTTTTATTTTTTTATTTTTTTAATTTTTATTGTCGTCAATCTAAATTGTAGACCGATACATTCTTAATACTACTTAAAACTACTTACTTTAAACTAAAAATCTAAAGAGAGCTGGCTGGATAATTTATTCGTTTGATTTAAAAGACGATTTTAACAAGTTACAGAATCAATTTTTTTTATTTATTTATTTCGTCAAACCAGCGTAGACTAAATATGCTGCCCAAATATTACAGTGCTATATTATACTTATGCTATTCAGATAGTCTTTGAGCATTGATCTTGACATGGTTACATCAATTGTTTCACTGTGTTCGTTACAGAGGCTCATCATACGATTAATAGGACTATATTTGGCATAATTCGTTCTTCGATAATCTATGTAAAAAATGTTAGGGTTTCTCAGGTTCCTAATCGGTGCGTAAAAATTCAGGTTTCCTAATATTTCTTCTGAGTCCACTCGTTGTGATATGATATCAATAATAAATAGAATCATGGCAGAGTTCCGACGTTCTTTTAGGCTTTTAATATTGATTAGCATACAGCGTGCTTCATATGGAGGTAGATGATATGAAGACCAGCCTAGTTTACGAAGTGCAAATAACAAAAATTGTTTTTGTACAAATTCAATTCTGTCTTCGTGTGAAGTTATGTAGGGGGACCATACAATACTACAGTATTCGAGAATTGATCTGACGTATGTAATATACAATGTTTTTATTGTGTACGGATCGTGGAAATGGTAACTAAAGCGTTTAATGAAGCTCAACATATTATTTGCTCTATGGATGATTGTATTATAATGATCCACGAAGGTTAGTTTCGAATCTAAGATCACACCTAAATCTCTTACTCGTTGACATCTACTGATGGGTTGATTACCCAGTATAACACCATTGTTCAATGGTGTTCTTCTTCTTGTAAAAGTAATCAAAGTGCATTTCCTAATATTGAGCTGTAATAAACTCTTAGTGCACCAATTATAAACTATATCAACTTCATTTTTGAATGTTTGAGAGTCTTCTTCATTCTTTATTTCCATATACAGTTTCATATCATCTGCGTAGATAAGTGCCTTAACACTGTTAAGAAAAACGCAAACGTCATTAACAAATAAAATGAACAAAAGTGGCCCCAAATGAGAGCCTTGAGGAACTCCGGATGTAACCAATATTACTGACTATATTTTAAGAAGAAATGTAACCTTTGAACTTTAAGGTGAAGTTTATGTAGCTATTACATGTACAGTGAGGTAAAAATTGTGATTTTTGAAGATTTTGCTTGAATTTTCACCAGGAATTGTTTATATCGATATTGCAGCCAAATTTTTAATGTAGAGAACTCTGTCGTTGTTGAAATTCGAACATATGCGTAGGAGGATTTTTTGACCAAATATAATCGTCTATCACCTCCTGAGAGACTGGATTATGGATATTTTTTTTTCGTGTGAGAAAGGTGTTTTCTAGCTTTAAGGGGATGAGTCAAAAATCAAATTTTTCTTTTGCATTCAAAAAACGAAAAATACATGCCAAAAGCACAAATGAAAAAAAAAAATTTTTGACTCTATTTTATACAGGATTCGATTATATACAGTGATAAGAAATCAGAAACCGCATATAATCGAGTCAGCCCTGTAGTACTACGAACAACTTCATGGAGCCTTAATAGGATCATATGAAAATTTATTGAATTTTAAAATGCTAAAATTATTAGAATTTAATAAAAGTTTTTGAACTCAAAAACTCATTTCAAAATTTTAGAAATTTTAGAAAGAGCCTGGCGGGGTAAGGGTGTAAAAAGTGCCCCCAAACCAAATCACCAGCTGTATGGCAAATATTGTATAGGATATAAAATAAGAAATTTTGGCGGTTTATTTGAACCTTAATGTGGTTTGACGTAGGATCTATAGTGAAAAACATACTTTTTCGTTAAATGTGTTCCTATGGCTTTTCTAGATCTGTGTGATTTTTTTTCAGTGTTGCGCGGTACAAAAAATATTTTTTTAGATTTCCAAAGGGTCTGGCTGGGTAAGGGAGTAAAAAGTGCCCTCAAACCAAATCACCAGCTTTATGGAAAATATTGTATAGAGTACTGAATAAAACATTTTGACAGTAGTACCATATATTTGAGTCCTTCTATGGTACACCATAGGATCTATGGTGAAAAATGCACCTTCTCGTTTTTTTCACGCCATTCTCAATATCTTTGAGAGAAAAATATGGAAAAAAAAATACTGAAAGTCTAAGTCATTTTACTAAGGTGTATCGATCAATATTTTCAAACAATTTCTTCATCAAAAAATATTAAAAATTAAGAAATATTAAAAAAATTAAATTAATTTTAATTTCAATTTTAAATTAAATATATTTTTTTTATTTCAGATTTCAGAGATTCAGTACTACTCTAGTTTGTATTCAAATTTCTTCCTACGTCTATTTTAGGTACCTGTGATTTTTTTCAGAATTTTTAGAGTGTTTTTCGCGGTACAAAAAAATATATATTTTCAGGAATTTCGAAATTTTGAAAGAAATATTACTTGAGACCCACTTTTGCTTTAATTTTTATTTTAATGCATTCGTATGTGTTGTTTTCTCTACATGCAGCGCAATTTTCTCTTGAAGTTTTAAGAGGATTGCGCAAAAAATATGTTTTTGGTCTTTAGGCATTTTTAGTTTATTTTGAATTTAGAGACCCAGTACTGCTCTGATATTTATTTAAATTTTGTTGTTATATGTCTAAATTTTGTCGGTATATTTAGAGCATTGCACTGTACAAAGATTTTTTACTCATATCTTGAAATATATGAGATTATCTTTACATCGGATTTAGATGGTTTACCAAATTCATAGGAGTCAGCAGTACGATATAGCTCTGTGAGAAAAAAATAAAGTCCTTGTGGAAAGATCATTCGGATTAATGAGAAAAACACTTAAAAACATCCAAATTATTATAATTTTTTTTTATTTTAATCTCACAATTGAAAACCACGAATACAATAAAATAATCGATTTCAAGAAAATAAAAATAATAATGCAGAGGAGGAAGAAAATTATCTTTGTGTCTCGCAATGCTCTTAAACATTCAGGAAAAAATTGCACCACATGTAGAAAAAAATACACATACGAACGCCTTTGAATAAAAACTGGAACAGAAGCGGGTCTCAAAGTTATATTTTTTTCAAAATTTCGAAATGCCAAAAAATATATTAAATTTTTTATACCGCATATTTAATTTTTTTTATAATTACATTTTTTGATGAAAAAATTGTTTGAAAATATTTATCGATACACCTCGATACACGCACTTTCAGTATTTTTTTTCATATTTTTGTCTCAAAGCTATTGAGAATGGCGTGAAAAAAACGAAAAGGTACATTTTTCACCATAGATCCTATGGTGTACCATAAAAGGACTCAAATATATGGTACTACTGTCAAAATGTTTTATTTAGTACTCTATACAATATTTTCCATAAAGCTGGTGATTTGGTTTGAGGGTACTTTTTACTCCCTTACCCAGCCAGACCCTTTGGAAGTATAAAAAATATTTTTTTGTGCCGCACAACACTGAAAAAAATCACACATATCTAGAAAAGCCGTGGGAACACATTTTAATATGAATTAGAGTAGTACTGAATCTCTAAATCTAAAAAAAAAAATCACAATTTATTTTTTTATATATTTTTTTAGTACTTAAATTTTTGATAAAAAAAAATTGATAATTTTTCTTGATACACCATAGTAAGATGCACATTCAGTATTTTTTTTTCAAATTTTTATCTCGAAGCTTTCGAGGATGACGTGAATAAACGAAAAAGTATGTTTTTCACTATAGATCCTACGTCAAACCACATAGAGGTTCAAATAAGCCGCCAAATTTCTCATTCAATATCCTATACAATATTTGCCATATAGCTGGTGATTTGGTTTGGGGGCACTTTTTACTCCCTTACCCGGCCAGGCCCTTTATTGAGTTTTTGAACTTTTTGATTTGCATTTTTTAAATGTTACATGTTTGCATTGAAATTCCTGAATTTTTATAATTTTTGGTACTTTTTTTATTTATTTAGTTTTTAATTTTTGAGTTCTTGATTTCAAGATTTTAGTTTTGAAGAATCTCAAATTTCAACATTTAAGTTTTTAATAATTTCTTAATTTTTCAATATTCGAATTTTTGAGTTATCAAATTTTATGTATTTTTAAAATCTTGTAAAGGTTTACAACTTTCGTTTCGTTTTAACTTTCGAAAGTCTTAAAATTTACCGAGTTTCTTTAAATTTTCTTAATTTTAGAACATAATCGTAGTAGAATTGTTAAATAGTTAAATTGCTATATTTTTGTAAAATGTAATAATTTTGAGAAGATCTCAACAATAATATACATGATACATTTTGTGACTCGTCGCGTCACGAATTCTTCAATGACTATCGTATTTTAATACCCGTTGTTGAAGGCTATCCATGGGCAACCGGGAGAACTCCTCAACAATAAAACGAACCGACGATGTATTTCAAGACTTATTTATCGGACCACGTACTCATAGAAATCCAAAGAATAATTACGATTCACACATTGCAATTTGTTACGATGAACGATGTACTATTTACGATTTACGAAAAAAAACTATAAATGAATATATTACAAAACAAAATTTTACAGGAGTTTTTCATATTTTTAATTTCTGTTCGAATTTTAAAAAATGATTTGATTTTTTTAAATTTTAGGAACATGAAATTCAGAGCTTTGGAATTTAAAATTTCAGGATATCAATTTGTGATTTCAAAATTTCTGAGTTGGGGACTTCTTGATTCTTAATTTTTTTGTTTCAGAATTTCAATATTTGAGAATTTGTAAACATTCGATATCAGCATCTAAATTTTCAAACTTGAGAAGTTTTAAATTTTTGATTTCAAGATTTCAATTTTTGAAAATTTTTAATCTAAAATCGCTGATTTCGAATTTTCAATTTTTGAGTATTCTAGAATTTTTGATTCTTTTTAACATTTTAGAGAGTTCTTAAATTTAATAAATTAAAAAAAATATATAAATAATTTTTTTGTTTTTTTTTTATTTTCAAACTTTAATTTTCGAATCCAGAGTTTCATTTTTTGCGAATTTTGAATTGCTTTGAAATTTGATTTAAAGATTTAAATTTTTGAGACCTCTATCGATTTTACGGATTTCGTTTTTTGAAAATTCTTAAATTATTTTTATATAAATATATTTTTTTTCAGGGTTTTTATTTTTGGGTATATAATTTTTCAATTTTGTTTCCCGGATTTCAATTCCTGAGTAATTTCTATTTGCAAGAATTAAATTCAATTTTGAAATTTTGAAATTTTATGTTAGGAATTGAATTTTTTAAAATTTTTATTCTATTTTTGAAATTTAATTAAAGAATTTCAAGTTTCATTTAAGAATTTCAATTTTTGAAACTTTTTTCAATTATCAAACTGTCAAATTTTCGATTTTAGGGTTTCAATTTTTGAGAATTTCAAAATTCTTTGAAATTCGATTGAAAGGCCTATATTTTTGAGATCTTAAATTTTCGGATTTTGTTTTTAAAAAATTATTTAAGTTTTAATTTTTTTTATTTTAGGGAATGAAATTCTTAAAGTTTGGTTCAAAATTTCATTTCCTGAATGATTTTTATTTTGAGAATTTTGATTTCTTGATTTAAATTTTTGAAAAAATTTTTAAACTGTCAAATTTGTTATTTCAGGATATCTATATTTGCAAATTTTTGAAAGCTTTGAAGATTTGAGCTTAATTTTTTTTAATCCTTTTTTTATTTTTGTTTTTTGAATATTATAATGTTTTTGAATTTCGAATTTTTGAATCTTTTTTTCAGGATATCAATTTTTGAGAATGGGATTTTAAATTTTGTTTCCTGGGTTTCAATTTCTGAGTGATTTCTTTTTTTTTTTAAAATAATTTTGAAGTTCTTTTTTCAGTTTCAAAGTTTTTAATTTTGTTTGATTTTTTTAGGATTAACTTTTGGAGAATTTTCAATTTTAAAATTTCGAATTTAAGGATTTCAATTTATTGGAGATTCTTTTTTTGTTTTTGAAGTTTTATTTAAAAAATTTAATCTTTGAAGTTTAATTTGAGAATTCCAACTTTTGCGATTTTTTGAATGCTCTAAAATTTGATTGAAAGATCTGAACTTTAGAGATTTTTTTTCAATTTCCCGGATTTATTTTTTTCACTCTAATTAGCAAATTTTTGGGTTTCGAATTTTTGAATTTTTATTTAAGGATTTCAATTTTTTGGGGTTTTTTTTCCTATTTTTGATTTTTAATTTTTGTGAATTTTCTAATGCTTTGACATTCGTTTTGGAAGACCTCAAATTTTGAGATCTTTTTTTTTAACTTTCCGGATTAAAAGTTAATTAATTTTTAAGTTTAAAATTTGTGAATATTTATTTCAGGATTTGAATTTTTGGGAATTAAATTTTCATATTTCGGTCCCTGAATTCCAATTGTTTTCTATAGTGTTTTCTATTTATAATAATTTTGATTTTATGATTTCAAGGCATCACAAATCTGTTTTACTCTCGCCCGGTGCAATGGAGAATAGTGTCATTGGTCCATACAAACAGGGGTGCTTTCCAATACACCACTTTTTTCAATTCATCTTTTCATTACTTCAGATATTATTTAAGAAAGAAAAAAATATTTTTATTGATTCTTTAGTTTTTGTGTATTAATTTATTAGTAAAAAAAATCCACGGGGTTGTATCCGAGACACGACCGCTTAGGACGTAGGACTACGCAATCTTTTTTTAAATTTTTTTGGTTTATCTTTTCGGATATCATTCGCACGTATTCGCGAATGTTCATAAATAACTCTTTAGCTAAAAGTTCCGGGGACCCAGAAAAGGTTTAATGGCTTGCGTGGTTTTGTAGAATCATTTTTTTTGTCCCTTCTATTTATTTTAGGCTCATTGGCATTTTAGCTGTAACAGAGCCGATTTTTAATCGTGTACATGTCACATATTTATCATATATATAATTAGCACATTACACAGTTGCCATTTTTCGGCGTTAGAGTATTCCCTTCTATACCATTCCATATAGTACACATTTACACAGTAGCAGCCATTTAGGCGTAAGAGTTTTCTATCTGTTCTTCCATTATCCAGTTAGACCGGACAGCGGAGACAGTTGATTGATTATTGTTGAGTTATTTATAGAACAGCAGCCCGATGTGTCTTGCAGAGCAGAGCAGTTGTATGGATGAATCGATCTTATTTCGACCGTGGATCGATCTCCATCGCTGATGATTGTTGCGTGGACGTAGTTATTCTGTAACAACACAAAGATGGTCAATGAGGGCCCTGAGTTTCGAACTCACGATCGATCGCTTACTAAGCGAACGCGCAACAAATGTGGCTACGGAGGCCCCCCTTGTAGAATCATTTAGAGAAGCAACGATTCTTTCTTGCCTTTGCGAGAACAATACACTAATTGGTCATGTGTCGCAATTTGTTTCTTTATATCAATGCACGCATTGCACTGAGTATTTAACGAGAGGCATCTTCCGTGTATCGCCATTCAACAAGCATCAAACACACGTCTAACAGATGCACAAAGTTGCAGCGATAAACTTCAAGTGAAATATTCGCTAACGTTTACAGCTCGAGGGGAAACATAAAACACAAAACGAGCAGAATAAGCGACCTTGTTGTTTCGGGCACAGAAAGATTCTGAGAATTTTCCTCAAATTCCTCAAATTACAATACTTACTTACTTCGCAAATATTCTCTTTTCGCTATCCCCCTTCTTTGATTCTATTGTTCTTCTTCTTCTTTTTTCTTTTGTTTACGGAGACTTTAAATCCAACGATTCATTCGTCTCCCGACTGTTTCTATTCTAGCGGCTGCATAGGTTGCTCGTTATTGACAGCTCTGTTTGGGAAAGCACACAAATGGACAGAACAAATGTATGGGGAAATGGGAATGCTTTCAATTTTCATCAATTTAAACCATATACAGACTATGGGGTTGTAATATATAGCATATCAAACAAATCTTAGAAAATTTCTGATTCGATTGGTATGCAAATCATTAAAATCCATTCGCAGCAAAAATAGTTATAAACATTAACTTTATTTCATAAAAACGTGACCTGTTTTCTGATTTGGCACCCTTAATGTAAGACGTAGTCCTACGTCAAAAATCGTGGTCCTGAAAAGAACCGAAAGTTTGCACGGTTTTACCCTTGAAAGCCAATTCAACATTAACTCTCAGCTTGAAGATATGCTTCTGACTGCACGTTGGTTAGAGTGATAATGAAATAAAAATCGCAAATTACATATTTTATATTTTCGCCCGCTGATATGCACTTCGACGCTACATTATGTGCACATGCGCAGATTGTTCGTGCCAATGGATCAATCAAAACGTGGAATTTTTGTAGAAATATTTCCAGCGTAAAAGTTTTTGCGACATATCTAGGAAAAAATTGTTTCACAAGTGTACTAATGGATCACCTTCTTTTCTTTTTCAGATCATTTGGAAACCTTTCACGCACTTTTGACAATTTATTATTGATTATTGTCTTTAAAGCTGTAAGTATTATTGATCGATAAGTCTTTAAAGCTGTATTCTGCTTGAATGCAATTTGAATGTTTCGAAATTTCAATTGTTAGCGTTATGTGGTTTGCCTGACACGGCTCCTTATATCATTTATTTATAAATTACTAGCTGACCCGGCAAACGTTGTTCTGCCATATAAATTGTTCCTAACGAATATGTTGGGTGTTAAATAAAACATAACTGATGTATTAAGTAAGTGTGTTTGAATGTTTTAACGATCTATGAAATTAATCGAATGTGATCGATAAAGAAGAACGAATGAAACGATTTGAACGGATGTTTATATGTTTAATGTATTTCATTAACCCATTTTGTGCCAAGCGTTCGAAGAATCGAACTTTGATAATTTTTAATGCCTTTGGAAAGCAACCAAATGATAATTTTTTTGCACCAAAAGGAAGTTTAATTTATTAGCTACCACTTACCATAAATTTCGTTCAATTTTGCATAACTTTATTGGGCAGTAAATTTGATTTAAAGCAAGTATGTTTGGAATGTGTTTTCAATTTCAATAAAAAACCGATAAAATACAAAAATACGTGAACTTTTCTACAGTATAACTGCGATAGAAGAACATACATAACAGCTGGGGAAATTGAGTGTTAAAAAAATCGAACGTTAACCATAACGGACATTTCTGTTCTGCTGAATCAATACCAATACATCTGACCTCCTCAGCGCATTCTAGTTTGTTTACTTTGGAAGACGGAAGGTTTTTTCATTTTTTCAGAAATTTCAATTGTGAATATTTGTTAGTATCAATTAACTCAGTAAATATTATCGAAAAATTGCATTTCTGTCCGTGATAACCTTAGGTGATGACAGTCCGTAGAATTTCGTGTGTGGAGGAGTTGGAGGAAATCAGTGCGTGGAAGAATGGTTCTAATGAGATTGCTGGGTGAATATTCTCCCGCCGGATTGGGTGGGTGATCTCATCGATGAAGAAAACCTAAATGATGATTCTATTCAACAGGATAATAACCTCCCAACCCTCTAGCCATTAATTTTTCGCAGCGTATTTGCAGATTTTGAAAAATGTTCGATTTTTCGGGAAATGGATAATCGGAAACAAATACTTGTTGAGCATTAACATTTTTCCACGGACAACAATCTAAATGAAAGCAATAGCATTCGTTTAAAAAAAAAAGTCGGCCGGTAATAAATTAAAACTACATGAAAGAAGAAAGGTCACATCTCACCATAGGTGGATCAATTCAGGTTTATACTTGGAAGCTTTCATTCCTCTGTGCTTGGTAGTCCAGAAATGTAAAATTAATGCATTTATTAATGCCGTATATTAGCTTACTGAAGTGACCTTCAGTTCACAGTATGTTTGTAATTGCAAGAAAAAGTGCAGGCTTCGGCTAATACTCGATTTCCCGCAAAATGGAAGTTGTGAAAAAAATAATTCTTGATCATTGGGGTTCAAATTCTGTCTCGTTGATGGAAAATACGCCCTTGTCATTTTCAAGATGAACGGCTAAATTTATAGCTGCTGGGTCATGTTCATGAATTGGGAAACCAAAGATACGCCAGGCAACTTCAATGGAGCTGATACAGAGCTAATTTTAGTTTGAAATTTTTGTTTTAAAAGCGTTTTTTCCACCCTAATATCCATTTTGCATATTTGCTCCACAGAAATTGAACACAGAGCTCAATGTTGTCTATGTCGAATTGCATCGCAAGGTTGACA
Organism: Toxorhynchites rutilus septentrionalis; assembly: GCF_029784135.1. Taxonomy (NCBI): domain Eukaryota; kingdom Metazoa; phylum Arthropoda; class Insecta; order Diptera; family Culicidae; genus Toxorhynchites; species Toxorhynchites rutilus. The sequence goes on from NC_073744.1 coordinate 199,940,515, forward strand.
CATTTGCATAACTTGATTGGACTTGAGTCGAACGGATTTCAGAATGCAAAATTGCAATCCGTACGGATAGCAATTGGCTCTGACGCTGTTACGGCGTTGCTCACGATAGCGTTTTTCAAGTGAATGTATTCTTCATCAAGCTTATGTTGATTAGTTCGTAGGAATCGCAGTCGTTCACTCTCTACCTTCGCTTACAAGTCGATCGTGATTTGTTGCTACAGCTCACGACATCATATAATGACATCATACGCTATACTTAAAATCCATCGAGGGCACTCCTTTATTTTATTCGTCTGATATAGCTATTCATAAATATTATTTCAAAATGAGTAATGATGTTCATAATGAATGGAGTACCTGTAGCAGTAACATGTTGTCTAGTGTTTCTTGTTCATCTTGTTTATTCAAGACGGTCGGGCATTTTTCGTCAAAGATATTTCTTCTGACTTGCATTGTGGTCACACACATTCTACAGCTTGCCACTCAGAATAAATTCAAGGCTTGTTGTTTGGAAGAGGAATCTCAACTAAGTACTAGTAAAAATGAAGCAAGTAATACTACGATGAGAAGGCAAACGTTGAGAACGTTAGTGCTATTGAAGAAGAACATGGAGAAAGTCGTATGAAAGATGTGCGTTAACGATGGATTCAAGATTATTGTTTTTTCTTCGAATCACAATTTCTCGCGTCATTGTGCAGACACCTTCTATGATTTTAGTAACGCTTGCGCACTGAATCTAAACACGTGCTCTCCAGCAGATGTTCTATCAGAATTGGTGACAATAACGTGATTGCCATTTTGTAAACCGAGCAAGTGGGATTTGAAGTATTTCAATAATTCGTTGTGCTCATTCAACAATATTTCCAGCTCGCGGGCGATATGCCTGGCTTTAGACGAAGTAAAGTTACTTGCGAATGTGTGGATGAAAGTTCGATCTAGCGCCATCTGTTATTTAACAACATAAATAAATTCGTTCTGTTTGAAAAACGACCAACGGTTAAATTTTTTGAATATTGTTTATACAAAACTACTAAAATCGCGATTGAAAATAGGGTATGGGGTTTAAATTTCTGGTTATATGTATTGTTTGAAGCAAAATTTGAGAAAAAAAAATCTGCATAGAGGCACTCTAATCGGTATTAAATATTTAGTAATCGGTATCCTAGCGGTATCGTATATAGTTTACAACCTATTCTCATGCTTACCAAGTTTTTTGTGCATAATTTCATCAAAATCGGTCGAGTCGTTTCGGAGGAGTTCGATAACAAACACCGTGACACGAGATTTTTATATATAATATATAGAAGATAATTAAAGTACTTTATCGGTTGTAAAATCAACAGCACGAGGCCAATGTGACATACCATTTATGAAACGACAAATCACTGTTTAGCGCCAACAAAGTTTGTTTAAATAGATTTGTTTTGTCTGCCGTTTGCTGCTACCCTCAAAGGCGCAAGGGCCAGCATGCAAACAGTATCCAAAAACCTTAGACACTTCTTTTATTTAGCATGCAAAAGTACCCTTTGCTCGGCCCGTTGGAAGTCACTCTGATTTATGTTGCTTTGAATGGGATGGGATTCATTCTTGTTTTATTTCGCCACATATTGACCCTGAGCAGGAGCCCCTCTTGGGCCTTTCAGAGGAGAATTGCACTGTAAAAAAAAAGGAAATTTGTCGTTTTGATTTCCACCGTCACCAATCTTGTGGAACAGATCTTGGATTAGAAACTGTAACGTGGAAGAGGTCTTGGAAAGAATTTTCAGTCATTCGATTTTCGAACTTCGGAAGGTCGCATGACTTGGAAATTACTCACAGTGTGGGTATACATACTCTCGTTGAGAATGCACATAGTATTTCTGGAATTGCGCATAGCTACAATTGAGTCACATTAGACGCGGGCAACTATGTCAATTTGCAAGCCGCGGGCCGCGAAAGAACGGTCACGTAGTCACGCTCGAATGAAAAGGTTCCACTGTGTTAGACGGGTGTAAAATCAGATTACGTGTAGAGTTCCGAAAGGAAGTGACAACGGGAGATAACGAGATAACAAACGCGCTCACTGGCTTCCTAGGGTAGGTTGGGCTATATGCTTATATTTACCACAACAAAAAAGCAGATGGGTGATAATCAGGAAGTGGGTGTCTTAAATCAAACGACCTATTTCATACATTATCATAAATCCCAGTTTCCCCGTACGGGATATTAAAATTGAAAACATGTCAAGTCGATAACATCCCTGACCTTGTTTCTATCCTCGATGAACTATATCGAGGTGCAATATAATTCTCCGATCATACTTCTCGCCTCGCAAGAAAAGCAGGAAGTGGAGTGCAATCCTCCCCCAGGAAAAGCGATAAAACATCAGTGATATCATAACTTTTTTTTCGTGCAATCACTTCTGTCCCGTTGGGGTGGTAATCTTCATCTAGAATCGGCCGAGGGCCGGGTAGTAATCGGAAGCTTCTATAGCTTCCCCGAGATGAATTCATCGGATGGCGATGTCGACAGAATCTCCCTTATCGGCGATGGGTCACTCTTCCTTTCGCATGCCCATTGATAAACAGGTTCAACGGGTTTTCCCGGTTAACACATTACGCTGGAACGAATCGATGCCATATTCTCGTTAAAAGGAAGTTATGGAAGAGAATTTCATTGGCACAATTATTTGCCGTTATGTTTTGGGTTGTAGGAAGGCGAACATTTGTGTCTTGATTTTCTCTCGGTGACTGATTTTTCGGAGTCCGTAGACTGTCGTGTGGTCCCGTGGCTAGCGTCACACATTATGTCGAGGGTTTGGGTTCGATCCTATTCAGGTCGGGAGATTTTTCGTCAAACAAATTTCTTCCGACCTGCACTGTGGTATTTAATTTTTATGTTTATAAATTCGTAAGTCTTAATTGTGATATAATTTTTAGTAATCCTGAAGTGTTCTACATTTAACTTAAATTTTGAATCACCAGCTTTTAATTCAAAATGATTAATTTAAAATTGGTATAGATTCTACAAAATTTCTTTGAGGAGCATTCGTGAAGTTCTGAAGCTTATAACATTATTTATTTATTTATTTATTCTTAGTCTTCGGTGTTAAATCGTACAGACTGTGACTTAAACTAAACTAAATTTCTAATTCTGTTAACGAACACATCCTTGCTGATACAGAAATCAAAATTGTCATAAACTGCGTTAAAAGCACGAATACATGCACTAAAAGGATTGTTGAACCCGTAGTTTGTTCTGTTATCTGGTAGTCGAAGAGCGTTGTGATGTCGAAGAGTGCGAGACGGGACGTTTATGTAGATACTCTGAAGTAATGCCGGGCAATCCATACGATTTGTGAGAATGTCGAAGATAAACACTCGCTGCAGCTTCAGGCGTCTGGCTGATAATGTCTCCAAACCAATCAGCAGGCAGCGTGATGTGTACGGTGGCAATTCGGCAGGGTTAGCCCAGGGAAGCTGACGAAGAGCGAATCGGATGAAATGCTTCTGTACTCGTTCAAGTTTCAGACCATGTGAGACGTGATAAGGTGCCCAAACTGGCGCTGCATATTCCATAACACTGCGTACTACGGAGCAGTATAATGATTTAAGAGCATATACATCAGTGATGAATGCTGTGTGGCGACGAATGAATCCCAGTGCAGAGAATGCCTTGGCTGCAGTTGACACAACATGTTCACATCTCAGCTTACTGTCCACGGTCACACCTAGGTCATGTATGGAATTAACCCGCTCAAGAGCGGTCGAATTAATATGGTAACTGAATTTAATAGCGGTTTTACAGCGGGTAAAAGAGATAACTTTGCATTTTTTGATATTTACAGTCATACCATTTGCATCGCACCACAACAAAAGTTGATCTATATCAGTTTGCAAAGCTTCACAATCCAGGACGGATGCAATCAACCGGAATATTTTCAGGTCGTCGGCAAAGAATAATTTTTTCGATGACAAACGGTGGGCGAGATCGTTTATGTATAGAACCCGAGGCCCGAGTACGCTTCCTTGAGGAACTCCAGATGTAATGTTAAACGATGCCGAGACTTCGTGATCAACTTGTACGAAAGCTATCCGCCCGGTAAGATATGACTTCAGCCAATCAACTATCCAATTTGGGAAGCCTAAATCTGAAAGTTTGTCGACAACGAGGATGTGAGGAACCACGTCGAAAGCCTTTGAGAAGTCCACGTAGATCGAATCTACTTGGCAACGGGATTCTACTGCAGGAAACAATGTGTTACTGTATTCCATCAGATTGGTCGTCGTTGAACGACGCTCGACGAAACCATGCTGGAATTCGCTGATTAAAGGCTTAGCAGCATTATTCAGAAAACGATGGACGACTGTTTCGAAAACTTTGCCCAGACAGCAAAGTATCGATATTCCACGGTAGTTCAGCAAACAGGTTGGCGGCTTCTTTGGCTGTGCTTGCTCGGCGTCCTTTATATTCCACATTGCATGGAATGCGTTACGATGATTTTTGAGCTCTAACAAAAGCCCAAAAAGATGAAGGATTCAACTTCAAATCAGATTGGAGCTTATCTACGTACGCTGCATATGTTGTCTTAAGCAGAACATTATATTCACTTTCAATGTGTCGTAGGATGTTGCTGTTTTCTTCAGATCTGGCACTAAAGAATCGATTGCGGGCTTTACGAAGCTTGTTGCGCAAGTGACGGAGCTCGGGCGTCCACCAAGGTTTACGGATAACAATGAAAGTGCCAGTGTGGCGACGTGGAACTAGCTTATCGAAAACGTTATGTAGCGTAGCATAGAAAGCAGCCACAGTTTCATCCAGTGGAGTACAGCTCAAGCGTTGTGCCCAGTCAATTACCGAAAGTTCATTTTTCAACGAGCTAATATCACATCTTTTGAAGTCGAAATACGTGGCTTCCGCCGGAGCGTGGCTGAAACATGGCACAGTTAATTGAGTGTCCAGCCTCAGAATGAACGGTTTATGATGTTCATCTAATTTTAGGAGTGGAGTTGGAGGGCTAAAATGTTCGACGTAATCAGGAATGTTGACATACGCTAGGTCGAGAATTCTACCATTCACGTTCCGGAGTCCGTTCATCTGAACAAGTCCAATAGCGGACATTGCTTCGGTCAGCATTATCTCCTGCTCTGTTGATGCGTTCACGGGTAGATAACCGATTATATCTTAGTCAAATTTCCATCGAAGGTCTGGTAAGTTGTAGTCGCCTAATGCTAAAACAATGTCAGCGTTAGTTGAGTTGTCGCATACGTCCTGGATTGCATTAGTGTGCGCAATATATATTTGCTTGCATTAGACGACGGTCTGAGGTAGATTCCGACAACATAAAGTGAACGGTTTGCTAATTTGATGCGAATACTAGTTTGTTCAAGCTGATCGCAATTATCCACAGGGATTGCACTGCATTGATGGGAAATCTTGACGGCAATGAGCACTCCGCCATCTCTTGATAGTTCACTTGTAGAATCACTTCGATCGCATCTGAAGATATGATAGTCGGATGACAGTTCGCTATCAACGATGTCAGGTCGAAGCCATGTTTCTGTCAGCACAAGAATGTCATAATCGCAGCTGGAAAGCATCAGTCGAAGCTCGTTCGTTTTGGTACGCAGTCCCCTGACATTTTGGTAATACACCGACAGAAAGCGATTGGTTGACGTCGTGTTTGTGTTGAACATTAGAGCCGAATCAATTGGAGATGCGCCATTCGTTTCAACATGTCCAGGGCAACTGATATCCGAAAAAACTTCAGGCCGAAGAATGGAGGAACAATTCAAATACTTGCCTGCGAGTGGATTGAGGAAAACCCTTTCCCTTTCCACGAATACAGGGCCGGGATGACTCTGGTGACATAATTCGACTGAGTCACGTGTTGTGCGATTGCTATCGGTGGTTGGCACGACTGTTTCGGGTGGGTGGGGGTCTTCCTTACGGCTTTCGCAGGTGCATCCCGGCGAAGGTAGTCCTTTTTGTGTGTATTGCGGTAGACTAACTGGCGCGAATGTCGTGTGAGTTGAGTTCAGTTGATCGTCAGCCCGATCGTCATTACCCGATTACACGATTTTTAAGGCCCTGCTCATGTCACTACAATTTAAAGAAGTACTGGTTTCCATACTGAGAAACTCTTTCCGTTGAAATCATAACGCCCAAAATAATTGATAAAATTTAAAAAATTATTATAGAGACCCAAATTCTGGGATCTCTAGTATGTTAGACGAAAGTTAACGCAACATATTAGGCGTGGTGCACAAAATATGCAACGCTGAAAATTCATTTTTTTTTAATTCTGAAAAAGTATATGAATAGTCCATACAATTTCCAACAAGTCATCCATACATCGGAAGAAGTGCACTACTACAGGGAAAAACGTTTCCCAAGCAACAACTTTTTAATGTTTTATTTGAAGAATTACTACTAATGTTTAACTCGTAACATTTTCATGTGTAAATGGACATGTTCTGTTAACCTTTTTTTTATTTAGAAACATGAATTTACACATAAAAATATTACGAATGAAACATAATTTTCTGAAGGGTCTTCATATAAAAATGCCACATATTCCTGAAACTATAGAAAATAGAAAGTTGACGTCTTCGACAAAAGCTCATATTTTAATAAGATCTAAACTTCGTCGAATACACTACATCGCAATCTTGACTCCAAACAATATTAGGATTAGGATTTTCCCTGTAAAAGGGCCCATTGTCCGATGTATGGGGGATTTGCTGAAAAATGTATAAGGTGCTCATATATTTTTTGTAATTTAAAAAAACATTTTTAGGAAAAATGAATTTCAATTTTCAAAATAACTTTTTTTCTGTGTAATTTTTTGAGTTTTTTTCGTCAATTTTCCATATTTCATTTTTTAACCGAATTTTGTATGGATTATAGTTTTTGAGTTATATTTTTTTGTAAAAAAAAAAAATAAAAGAATGGCCCTTTTTAAAAAGAAGTCTAATTCTTTTTTGATGATTTCAAGTATGCAAAGGTGCTTGAATGACCAATGTCCTTACATCCAGAACGTTTCACTGCAATCTGAGATGCTGTCACCAATGACCGGTCGAGTTGGCATGGAATTTCTCTTTAGCTTTTTTTGAGCAATGAAAAGATCAACGTAAAGTCATCTGCCCAGGCCGGAATCAATTGTTCATGAAAAAGTTTCTTATATGCGAGAAGGCACTTTGGAAGAATTTGGAAGTTCATAGAAAGAAGAACAAATAAAGACGGAAAATTAATGCTCACACCTGTTGAAATTAGTGCTTTCAAACCATGTGGCGTTTAGTTGAGATAAACATGGGCTAATGGTAAACTGATGTTGATCCACACAAAAATTCTCGCTTGGTCCTCCATTCACATTAACTATGATTATTGGCTTGATTATTCATTGATACCGAATAATCTCGAATTCAGGCAACTCGCACACCCTTTTAAAATCGAGCCCATGTTAAAATACGTTTGACGCCTTCAATGAATTTTATTCTTTAGTCCGTAAAAATACAACTGGCAACGCAAGTGGAACGAAGATGAATTGGGTCGGTGGTTTCACTCGATTATCCCTAAGATTAGCCTTAAACCATGGTTCAAAAGTCTGGACTTGAGTCGGGACTTTATTCGCACCTTCTTTCGGCTCATGTCCAATCAATGTTCGTTAGATGCGCTACTCTTTCGTATTAATCTTGTCCACAGCATTATCTGTGTTTGTGGCCAAGGTTACCACGACATCGAACACGTTGTTTGGTCGTGCGAGGGGTATGTTGTTGCCAGATCGAATTTAGAAAACTCTCTTCGGGCCAGAGGAAGGCAGCCCAATGTGCCGGTGAGAGATGTGTTGGCTCGGCTAGATCTTGATTACTTGTCCCAAATATATGTTTTTCTTAAAACTATCGATCTTCGAGTGTGATTGTTCTTACATCCTTTCCCCTCCTTTTCGTCCTTTGCGAGTTATCGGTTCACTTCCATTAGAATAAGGTGAATTGTAATACATATTAGATGTAAGGATAGTTTTTAAGAATTGAGTGTGAAGTGTGAGTATGAATGAGAATGTGAGTATGAGTGTGAACATTGTTACAATCTCCTTACATCCCTTTCTTTTCCTAACGAAAATGTGTCCCCCTTCTAAACTCGAGTCGACCGCGAGTAATCGGTTTCCTATTTTATTAACCATAGAATTAAGGAAACATGTTCATACATTCTAGTTAAAATATAGTTCAGAGTTTGGCTCCTTTAAACTTATGTAACTGAGCCTGTAAAAATAAACGATTTAATAAAAATAAAATTAAAAAAAAATACGTTTGAAGAACTTTGCCTTCCTGGACGAACTGCAATACACATTGGTCCACTATATGCCCTAACTTCATTTTGCATCCCGCGATAACAGATGTTGAGCATCCATGACAAAACCATAATCCGGTAGATTAACGCGATATTCGAGATCTATTAATCGGTGCCTGTCTTTGCAAACACAAAGGAAGATGGTAAGAAGAACGATGAAGAAGGTGAAAACAAGAATGAGAAACAAATAAAAAAGCACGATAAGAAGAAAGAGTCAAAGAAAAACCGAATAGAAATAGCATAGGTGGTGATGATTCGGATGGCAATCATAATATGGAAGCGATAAAAAGTACAATTTTTGAAAGGAAAATAAAGGAAAGTAATTACTGATAGACGATGAAAATGTGAACGAGAAAAATGGAATGAGGTATAACTATTGGGGGTGGGAGAAAGAGCAGAAAAAATAAAAATAAAATGGAAATGATAATGATAATAATATAAGGAAATTATAACGATAGAAACAGTTAGAAGGAAAAATTGAGAATTGAGAATTATGAATCGTGATTGAGAACAAGAAAGAATGGTGAAAAGGATATAAAAAAATATATATAGGATGAGACAGAGAGAGAGAGTGAGAATAAAAATTGAAACAAACGAGAAAACATGAGAATGAGAAGAAAATGGAACAAATGAAGAAAAAAATTATACAGGATGATGTCAAAGACACGAACGCTTTGTTGACGTAGGACTACGAAAATATATAAATGCTAAGTAAGTATTCACTCAATCAATCTAGTTTTCGATGAGTTGTGTTATGTTGATATTTTCGTCTCCTCCTTTTCAATTCTTTTGAAGAATAAGATATGGGATAATCTCTCTTTCTGAAGTTCAACGAGAATGCTTTCTCGTCTCTCTTTTAGAACTGATAATATGGAGCGAAAAATCAAAGCTAATTTTACCGACGTTAGCCTTTTTAGACTTCACGATGAAGTCCAATGTTATTGCACATTTTCATGCAATTTTTTTCAGTGGTACTGAAGAATTGAAAAACCATTCTCGGCTCAAGAAGTCACTGAAAACGAAACCATTTTTCGACTAATCATAACTCGTTGAAAAATGAAAATCGGCATTGTGTTTCTCGCGAGAATCAAAGTGAGCGTAGAAAATTCTCTCGTCGCATATTCTCAGCTATTTTTTCCGGTGGGTGAAAACGGATGCTTTTTCTCTCAAATCGGCGAACATTTCGATCTCTGGTTTCATTGCTTCGGATATTTAGGTTTAAGATTGGATAGGTTTATCTTAGAATGTAAAGAATTTTCATAAATTCTTTAGTAAGAGGTTGAACTAACAACGCTTATCATGATGTAATTGTAGAACATGTGGGAATACAATTATCCAAATTTTCCCATTTCCTTCAAATTTTCCGATTTTTTTCGCCGTTAATCTGGGGACAGAAGCGACCACAATAAAATGAAAACAGCTTAAATCGGACGATCCGCTCTCGAGTTTAACGCTTACCAATACATTTGGCGTTTCATTTTTATTTATTCATATTTTCAATTTTCACAAATTTTGAAATTTTCAGGTTTTAAAATTTTTGAGATTTCTGAATTTATTCACAGTGCGGACTCGATTATATACATTTTTCAATTTGTTTCTACTGTATGTAGTTTAATCAAGAGGCTATTTTTATTTTTAATTGTTTTATATACATAATTTTTTTGTTGTTTGAATACAAAAAAAAATTAATTCTTGTTTTATCCTCTGAAAGTCAGAAAATACCTTTCTCATATAAAAAATTACATGAATTCGGGATCTTCCAGGAGGTGATAGAGGATCATATTTGATGAAAAAAAATCCTACTACGCATATGTTTGAATTTCGACAAAAACTGTATAGTTATTGATCTTGTTTTTTGTGATGTTGGCCGTTAATAGACTCTACTTCAAAAAGTACGCTACGTAAGATGATTCTACAGATTCTATTTGAAAGATTAGAAAATTTAGTACAGGATCTAAATGTGAAACATCTAAATCAGTGGATTGAAACAATATTTTGGAAGTAAAAAACTTGAAAGATAATGGCTTTGTATATGTTATTATTAATTTTATCCCAAAAAATGTTTGTGTCAGATATCAAAAAACCTTTTTTTAATCTGTAAATACAATCGAAACTAAAATTGTACATAATCATATACAGCGCGGACTCGATTATATACAGGTTTACGATTTCTTTTCACTGTATATAATGGAATTCTGTATAGAATCGAGTCAAAAAAAAATATTTTATTTTATTTGTTTTTTATGCATATATTTTTCGTTTATTGACAGTAAAAGAAGAATTTAATTTTTGATTCATCCCCTTAAAGTCAGAAAACACATTTCACACATAAAACAATATTTTTTTCCATAATCTCTCAGGAGGTGATAGATGATCATATTTGATGGAAAAAATCCTTCTACGCATATGTTCGAATTTCAACAATGACAGAATTATAGAACTTTTTTTCTGCTTCGGACTCTGTTGCCTCAAACTGGCTCTACACTAAAAAGTACGTTACCTAAGCCAATTCCGTTGCTTTAGTACAGGATATAGTAGTGGAACATCTAAGTTAGTGTATTAAAATAACATTTTGGAAGTGAAAAATTTAAATGTTAGTAATTTTTAGTGCGTGATTATTAATTTTATCCCAAAAATTTAAAGTAAACTAAATTGTTTCTATCAATCAAATTAAAACTCTCAAACCACTCTACAATTTGCTCTTCGACGCCCAACTTTTATCTTTCTTAATTTCGCTGCAATATTTTTTTAAGATTCCTGGTGGAAATTCAAGCAAAATCTCCAAAAATCGTGTTTTTTTTACTCCACATTACTTATAATAGCCACTTAAACATCACCTTAACGTTGGAAGGTTACATTTTTTCTTGAAATAAATCATATTTAAACTACAGTAAAACCTGCTTTTGTGCGAATTTTTTTTGTGCGATTTATTTTGTGCGGTTTTTTGTGCGATTTTTTTTTGTTTTTGCGATTTTTTTTGTGTGTATGCATAGAAGCATATTTGACGAAGTTATCGTCCAATTAGTTTTTTTTCGATGATTTATATGCATTTCAGTTCGAAAAAAGCATATTTGCGTCTCAATTATTCATTATTATTGTGCGGTTCCTATCCCCCGCACAAAAAAAACGGTTGTCTGTATATAAAAAAAAATTCTAACTGTATATAATCGAGTCCAAAATGGTATATAATTGAATCACATATAATCGAGTCTGTATATAATCGAGTCTGTATATAATCGAGTCCGACCTGTATAACCGAGTCAATATATATTCGAGTCTGACCTATATTTACAAACTCTTAACTTTCAAAATTGTTTAATTTCCAAATTTTGAGAAATTAAAATTTTTAATTTTTTTATGTTAAAAATAAATTTTAAAACTTCAAATTTTTAATTTCATGATTTATAAATTTAAAATTTTTGAATTACATTTTATTTGAATTCTGAAATATTTAAATATATAGGTAATTTCCAATTTCATTTTCAAAATTTTAAGATAATGTTAATTTTTAAGTATTTGAAGATTTTTAAATTTTGAAATTTTCTTAGATTATTTAGATTTCAGTATTTCCAGATTCTCAAATTGACAGATTTTTAAATTTTATTTTCTTCATGAAATTCTCCGATTTTCAAATTTTTGGGTGTAATGATTTAATTTTTGTTCTAAACTTTTGAGTTTTTGTGTTTTTTTTAAATTTATAGATTCACAAAGTTTAATTTCTTCAATTTTTAGATTTCTATATTTTGAAATTTTTACCTTGCCAAATTTTCAGATATTGAAATACTCTCATTCAGATTTTTAACCATTAGATTTTTGAGATTTTCATATTTTTTTTCATATTTTCATATTTCAGTATAAACTTAACACATTAACACATTCGCATAGGAGAGAAGAAAACGTTTCCTATTGACAAGAAACAAATTTTAAAAATTAGAGAAATTAAAAGAAACGACATTTTCGTGCTATACTTTTCAACAGAATATCCATTGTCTCATTGATTTCCTTTAAATCATGTTTCAAGGTTATGAAACAGATGATAGTCGCTGGAGATTGAATCGGGCGAATGTGGTGAAAATATTAGAACTTTCATTCACTGATTTCAGTCACCGCAACAGCCGACAAACTTCTGATCGACCGTTAGTTTCACCGTACCTGAATGATGAGCATTTTCTACGCCAAATTTGCCGAAATACAACTGATTTTGACGCGACCTTCTGTAATTCTTTTAAACCTTGTACATTGTACAACCTTTAAATTGGGATAGGGGTCTCCAAAATCTTTTTTTTTTAAATGATGAGTGGAAATCAAGATGTCTAATTAGTTTAATGATGTAATGATTTGTAAAATGATTTTTGAATATACCGTTAAAAACTTACTCAATATTTGAATTCACCACTAAAAAAATATATATATAATTGACCGCTGAGAAACAACTAAGCTATGACCATTTGCGTAGAATCAGTTCCGGAAAGAAACCAGTATTTGTTAAGTATTAGACGAATTTCATGCCAACTCGACTGGCCGTTGGCAGCACTACTCAGATAGTAGTGAAACGTTATGGGTGTATAGACATGGATCATTTAAGCAACTTTGCATACTTAAAATGTTCGAAAAATAATTAGACTACTTTGTGGAAAAAGCCAATTTTTTTCTTAATTTTTTACAAAAATTTATAACTCAAAAACTATGATACCTACAAAATTCATGTCAAAAGTTGAAATGTAGGAAATTGTTTATATTTTTATTAAAAAATACCAAATTTTTTTTGGAAAAAATTTTCGCTGAAAAAAAGTTATTTTAAAAATTAAAATTCATTTTTCTCAAAAATGCATTTTTCCAAAATTCCCATAAATATATATAGGAGTAACCCTTACAATTTCCAACAAGTCGTCCATACAACGGAAGATGGGCACTTTTACAGGGAAAACGTTTTTCGAACAACAACGTTTTCATGTTTTCTTTGAAAAAATTACAACTTATCCTAATTTTGTTTAATGTCAAGATAGCGATATAGTGTATTCGACAAAGTTCTAGATCTTGTGAAAATATAAACTTTTGTCGAAGACATCAACTTTTTATCTTTTATAGTTTTTGGAATAATCATTGGAATAAATCATTTTTGTATGAAGACTCCTGAAAAAAATAATGTTTTGCTCGTAACATGTTTGTGTGTAAATTTTCATTTTTGATATGTTTCAAAATAGAGAAAAGTTAGCAGAGCATGTAAATTGCGATAATTTATACATAAAAATGTTACGAATTAAACATTAATATTTAGTATTTTTTAAAGAAAAAATGAAAAAGTTGTTGCTCGAAAAACTTTTTCCATGTGAATGTGCCCATCGTCCGATGTATGGAAAAATTGTTGAAAATTTTAAGGGCTTTTTATATCTATTTTTTTTAGAATTTTAAAAGCATATGTTTTCGGGAAAAATTAATTTTAGTTTTCAAAATATTTTTTTTTCAATGAAATTTTTTTCAAAATTTCGAACAAGTTTTCCATACATCGGACGATGGGCACATTTACATGGAAAAAGTTTTTCGAACAACAACTTTTCAATATTTTTTTTTGAAAAAATACTATCGAGTAAAAAATTATTTTTTTCTGGAGTCTTCATACAAAAATGACTTCCAAAAAAAAAAATATTCCAAAAACTATAAAAGATAGAAAGTTGATGTCTTCGACAAAAGTTTGTTTTTCAACAAGATCTCAAATTTTGTCGAATACAACATATCGCTATCTTGACTTTAAACAAAATTAGAATAAGCTGTATTTTTTTTCAAAGAAAACATGAAAAAGTTGTTGTTCGAAAAGCTTTTCCCTGTAAAAGGCCCATCTTCTGATGTATATGGACGAATTGTTGGAAATTGTAAGGGCTATTCATATATATATTATTGGGAATTTAAAAAAAATACGTTTTTCTGAAAAAAGAATTTTAATTTTCGAAATAACTTTTTTGCAGCGAATTTTTTTCCAACAAATTTTTGGTATTTTTTTTTGGGAAAATTTAAACAATTTCCTGCATTTCATCCTTTGACAAGAATTTTGTAGGTATCATAATTTTTAAGTTATAAATTTTTGTAAAAAATTAAGAAAAAAACAATTGGGCTTTTTCCACAAAGTAGTCTTATTCTTTTTCGAATATTTCAAGTGTGCAAACTTGCTTAACACTCCTATACTCGCGCATTGGTCTGTCAGACCGAGAAATCAATAATTCGTTCATTTCTCAGAAAATATCAACACTACAACTTTGCGATTCTCTCTAGCTTCGTCATTCGTCGTTCGTCATGCGTACCCCTTTTTTTGTACAAAGGGGACGTGTGCCACTTTTCAACACTTTCGGTCTGACACCCCGACGCGAGTATAGGAGTAACTTTTTTGGACAAGTGCATTTTTTCATATTCTAGAATATTGTTGAATGAAATGTATAAATTAATGTTAGTGGCGTGGAATATTTATTGAATATAATGCATTCGATCATTACCGGACTATTCTTATTTGATTTCAGTCCCTTTTGTAACTGGATTGAACGGATTCATATATTAACTATTCGTCGATATATTCGTCGTTAGATTCATACGTTCAAAAGCAAAATATAAATGTTCGACTTTCGTATAGTTATTCCCTAAATGTAATGGTCATACATATACACACTTGCAAAAGAATTTCAGTTGTGGAAGAATTGTAAACAGTAAACTATAAACTAATCGGTGGCTTATGGTAATTTTTAACAACAGTCTCGGTTTTTTTATCGACAAGAAAACAAGAAAAAAAAGTTCCTAGAAATCCTGTTATATCATCTTTTTATGCCCTATCTAAAAAAAGACATTAATTCTCAGTTTACCAAGAATACAGAGACAAAGAATATTAGAAATATGCAAACATCATGTTCCAGAGCCTTTATCATCTGGTAATTATCTAGAAGATGGTTATACATTCTTCTCTTCGATAAAAGGCCCGAAAAACACACAACAACTGCATGAAATGTAAAAAATATATTTGTTTCGAGCATGCAGTTATGCTATGTTTTGATTCTTACTCCAATGAAACCACAATCGATTAATACGTTTTAATGTTATTTTATAGCTCTATATACTTTCATCAATTATATTCAGTTGCTCACTTTTAAATAATAACAGTGAGAAAAACGAATTTCGTTATTTGTGTTGGAGTATCAAAAATTACTCTGTTTTGAGGAGGTTGAATTAGATGACTATTTAAACATAATAAAGACGAAGAAAACATATTTTTTTGGAGTTTTTTCATTCAATCATACCCTCTTCTTCAAATAAATGCCAATAAAGCCTGAAAAATACACAATGGAAACATCACAGAGAAGTTCAATTTTCGGTCTGTGACACCGTGCGCGGGTATACGTGTTATGATTTTGCACGCGAGTACAGGAGGGTTAATTGGCCCATGTCTTTACACCCACAACGTTTCAATCTGAGATGGTGCTGCCAACTCCTAAGACGAGTTGGCATGAAATTCGTCATTAGATTCATAACAAGGAAGAATAATAATACCAGAAAAGAAAAAAAGAAAAAGCCGAAATCTATGAAAAAAAGAAGAAAATCCGTTAACAACAGTAACAAAACTTATTGCTCATCACTACTTAAACTCATTGGTTTTCATTGACGTCAATCTCCTTATCGCTTTAGTTCACATCTTGCTGAAGTCTTATTCTGTATTATAATTTTTGATGTATTCATTGTTATTCCCAATCATGGTTTGCACCAGATGTTTTTTTTATTTAAATCGTTTATTTTTACAGGCTCAGTTACATAGGTTTAAAGGAGCCGAACTCCTTACTGTATTGTTACTAGTATATATACATTTTTCCTTAATTCTAATGTTAATAATATAGGAAACCGATTACTCGCGGTCAACTCGAGTTTAGAAGGGTGACATATTTTCTTCAGGAAAAGGAGGGGATATGAGGATATGTTGACAATGATCACACTCACACTCTCAATCACACTCATCACAATCAATTCTTAAACCTATCTTATATCTAATATGTATTTACATTTCATCTTATTCGTAAGAAGGGATCCGATCTCTCACAAAGGAAAAGGAAAAGGAAAAACTAAGGGTATAAGGACAATCACACACGAAGATCGATAGCTTTAAGGAATACATATATTTGGGACATGTAATCAAGGTCTAACCGAGACAACACGTCTCTCACCGGCATCATGGGCTGCCTTCCTCGGGCCCGAAGGGTGACTACTAAATTCGATCTGGCGACAAGATACAGCTCGCACGACCAAACAACGTGCTCGATGTTGTGGTAACCTTGGCCACAAACACAAAGATTGTTGTCGGCAAGATTAATACGAAAGAGTAGCGCATCTAACGAACAGTGATTGGACATGAGTCGGGAGAAGGTGCGAATAAAGTCCCGACTCAAGTCCAGACTTTTGAACCATGGTTTGAGGCTAACCTTAGGGATAATCGAGTGGAGCCACCAGCCCAATTCATCTTCGTTCCATTTGCGTTGCCAGTTAACTATGGTATTTTTGCGGACTAAAGAATAAAATTCATTGAAGGCGATTTGACGCTGATAAATATCGCCTTCAATTGCACCTACCTTTGCTAATGAGTCAGCCCTCTCATTACCCGGAATGGAGCAATGTGAAGGGACCCAGATAAAGGTAATGACATAACAGCGTCTGGATAAAGCACTCAAAATTTCTCGTGTTCTCTCAAGGAAGTACGGCGAGTGCTTTTCCGGCCTCACTGAACGGATAGCTTCGACAGAGCTAAGACTATCCGTTACAATGTAATAGTGTTCAACAGGTCGTGAGGCGACGCTGTCCAACGCCCAGTATATCGCTGCCAATTCAGCAATATATACCGAGCAAGGATTCTGAAGACTGTGTGAGGTGCTAAAAAATACGTTGAACACTCCAAATCCTGTGGACTCATTCATAGAGGACCCATCAGTAAAGTACATATTATCACAATTGATATCCCCATACTTTGCATCGAAGATCGTTGGAACGATCCTCGATCGAAGATAGTCTGATGTTCCATGGATATCCTGCTTCATGGACAGATCAAAATGCACAGAGGAATTGATGTAGTCAGGAAAACACGGTTGGGAATATACGAAGAAGGATCAACTTGCATGGAGATGAATTCATGATATGAACTCATGAATCCGTAGTGAAAATTTAGCTCGATCAGCCGCTCAAAATTTCCGATCACCAATGGGTTCATTACCTTACACCGGATGAGGAACCGAAGAGATATTAAATTGAAGCGATCTTTTAGTGGGAGTACGCCTGCCAAAACCTCGAGGCTCATGGTATGCGTTGAGGGCATACATCCCAACGCGATACGGAGACAAAGATACTGAATTCGCTCGAGTTTAATGAGGTGTGTTTTGGCAGCTGATTGAAAACAGAAACTGCCATACTCCATCACTGAGAGAATAGTTGTTCGATACAACATTATAAGATCTTCGGGATGGGCTCCCCACCAGGTGCCGGTAATTGTACGGAGAAAGTTTATTCTTTGTTGACATTTTTTACTCAGATACCTAATATGGGCCCCCCAAGTACATTTGGAGTCGAACCAGACCCCAAGATACTTGAATGACATAGCATGAGTGATCGGTTTACCCAAAAGTTGAAGCTTTGGTTTTGCTGGTCTATGCTTCCTAGAAAAAACCACCATCTCTGTTTTCTCCGTGGAGAATTCGATCCCTAGCCCAATGGCCCAGGTTGAAAAATTGTTCAAAGTATCTTGTAAGGGTCCTTGCAGGTCGGATTCGTTTGATCCTACGACAGACACCACTCCATCATCTGCAAGTTGTCTTAGGCTGCAATTTTGTGTAAGGCAATTGTCGATGTCGCTTACATAGAAGTTGTACAAAAGGGGGCTTAAACATGAGCCCTGGGGGAGGCCCATGTAAGAGACCCGACTTACTGTCGAATCTCCGTGAGAAAAGTTCAAATGTTTCTCACAAAGCAAGGTATATAACATATTATTCAATAGAGGCGGCAGACCCCGAGAGTGTAATTTGTCCGACAAAACCTCTATTGAAACAGAATCAAAGGCCCCCTTTATGTCCAAGAATACTGAAGCCATTTGTTTTTTTTCGGCGTAAGCCATTTGAATTTCTGAAGAAAGCAACGCAAGACAATCATTCGTCCCCTTGCCCCTGCGGAACCCATATTGTGTATCTGAGAGTAGGCCATTCGTTTCAACCCATCGATCAAGGCGAAACAAGATCATTTTCTCCAACAATTTCCGTATACAAGACAGCATTGCTATTGGGCGGTACGAATTGAAGTCGGACGCGGGTTTTCCGGGTTTTTGAATAGCTATAATTCTCACTTGTCTCCAATCATCTGGAACAATATTATGCTCCAGAAACCGATGGAATAAGTTCAACAAGCGATGTTTCGCCACATCAGGGAGATTTTTCAGCAAGCTGAACTTAATTCTGTCCGATCCCGGAGCAGAATTGTTACATGAAAGGAGAGCAAGAGAGAATTCTACCATCGAAAACTCGGAATCAAGATCGCACCTATCTTGTGGTATATCTCGAATAATTTTTTGCACAGGAGCGGAATCGGGACAAACCTTTCGTGCAAAATTAAAAAACCATCGATGTGAATATTCCTCGCTTTCATTGGATGAAGAGCGATTTCTCATGTTTCGAGCCACTTTCCATAATTTTTTCATTGACGTTTCTCGTGGTAAGCCTCCCACGAAATTTCGCCAATAAGCACGTTTTTCCCCTTTGATCAAGTTTTTAAATTGATTTTCAAGGTCCAAATACGTTTGAAAATTCTCAATGGTTCCACGTTTCCGAAAAGCTTTAAATGCATTCGATTTATCTTCATAAAGCTTGGAACACTGGCCATCCCACCATGGATTGGGAGGTCTTCGACGAATAGTGGAACCTGGGATGGGTTTCGTTTGAGCGCGAACCGCGCTGTCATAGATCAAACGAGAAATGAAGTTATACTCCTCCAATGGAGGCAAACCATCTCTGGAATTGATGGCTAGAGCAATCGCGTCCGCATATTTTTTCCAGTCAATGTGTCTTGTGAGGTCGTATGCCATGTTTATTGATTCAGAAGAATTCAACCCATTGGTGATAGAAATTTTGATTGGCAAGTGGTCACTACCGTTGGGATCCTGGATTACATTCCACTTGCAATCTAACGATAGTGAATTCGAGCAAAGCGAGAGGTCAAGAGCACTTCGTTTAGCAGGAGGTTTAGGTACACGTGTTGTTTCCCCAGTGTTCAAAACGGTCATATTGAAGCTGTTACAAAGGTCATATATCAACGATGAACGATTATCGTCGTACGGTTCCCCCCAGGCAGTTCCGTGAGAGTTGAAGTCTCCCAAGATTAATCGTGGCTCAGGAAGGAGTGAGCACATGTCAACAAGTTGCTTGCGGCTAACCGCAGCTCTCGGAGGCCAATACAAGCTGACAATACAGAGGTCTTTGCCTCTGATGTTTGCATGACAAGCAACAGCTTCGATCCCTCCAATAGGTGGAAGGTCAATTCTAAAAAATGAGTGACACTTATTGATCCCCAAAAGCACCCCTCCGTATCTATCATCACGGTCCAAGCGTATAATATTAAAATCGTGGAAAGAGAGATCATTTTGAGAAGAGAGCCAGGTTTCGGACAGAGCAAAAACATCACAATTGAGTTTATGAATTAGAAATTTGAATGTATCCAATTTAGGGATAAGACTACGACAATTCCACTGTAAAACAGTGATGTCTCCGACCTCTCTATTTAAATTAGACATCAAGAGAGATAATCATTGCAAGGAGGGGCCATGTTTGCATCAATTGCTGCAAAATTGTCTTTAGTACTGGAAGCATTGCGGTGAAAATGGTTCTGATGGAGTCGGAAACATTAAAACACTTGAAGATTTGGTCCAAAAGGTCAGACAACTTTATAAATCCCGATTGGGAAGTTGAACTGGACGGAAAAACAGGGACAGTTGGGGTTTTTGATGTCCCCTCGAGTGCTGGGTCGTTCGAAGGTGAACTATTACCACGGAGGCCAGGAGGAACCTGATTTTGCTTATCCGCTGCACTCGATTTTTTGGGCAAGCTAACAGGGGGTATCACCGGAGGGACTTGTCCTTGAACTTTGGGAGTGGTCACATTTTTGCGCCGGGGATTCCCTTGAGAAATAAACGGCGTGCCCCCGTTAGCTGTATCCGCTTCCATTTCGTCAACTGGCAACGTAGCGAAGACATTGTGTGTATTGATTGGTTGTTGTTCTTGAGCCAGTGGAGAAGCGCCCTTCAAAATTTCTGCGAAAGTGCGTTTAGAGCGTTCCCTCAAAGAGCGCTTCTGTTTCTCCCAGCGAGCCTTGTATGTTTCACAAGCTGAGAGCACGTGTGGGGATTCCCCGCAATATGGACACTTATGCTCAGTCGCACTGCAGGATTTCCCCTCATGTTGTTCTCCGCAAGTGGCACATCGTTCTTTATTGGCACAATAAGCAGCCGTGTGACCAACTGACTTGCACTTTAGACAAGTCATTGGCTTTGGAATAAAAAGTCGCACGGCTAACCTCAATTTATCTACCATCACGTAGTCAGGGAGAGCTGAACCAGCTAAGGTGACTCGAAACGAGTTGGACGGCGTAAATTTCTTTTCTTCTCCTTCATGGGAGACTGTTCCGAGCTGGCGGCAACCCAAGATCTTAACAGTCGTCGAGGGCAGTTTTTTAAAACGGCCGGTACCTTCACTCGTAATGTATTCGCACGTCAAGCCCGTTTCGGTTATCACACCCTCAATTTCGACTATGTGAGAGGGAATGTAAACCCGATAATCAATTGTAAAATGCTGATCGACAACAATCTTGTTTGCGTCTTTCCGGTCAGTCACGACAACTCGCAATTTGTTTGGTCTAACCTTCGAAATTTCCGAAACGGAGGTATACCTTGCCAGATCTTTCGCGATCTGCATGACTCTCAACGCCTTTCCATTTGGCTTAGGCCTGAAGAAAACAACCCAGGGACCAGTTCCGGGCGCATCTTCTGGATAGACCTTTACACGGGAAGTGGGAATAACAGGGGGGGAAGGCGAGGACGGGGATTGAGAGTGGGAAGGCGAAGGTTGAGAAGGAGCGGGAAGAACAGAGGGAGAAGACGAGGTTGAAGGTAGAGTGGGATCGTTAAGGGCAGATGGGAGATTTGCTAGTTTTTTGGAGGGAGGCTTGGTAGGGTTAGCTGACTAGTCCCCAGAAGAAGTATCTTCCGTATTTGGAACACGTTTGAGTGACTTTTTGCACCAGATGTTGACAATGATATGTTTCCTTCTGTACATATTTCTTCATATAAGAGGTATAACCCTGGCGTAACAAGCGCTGGGATGTGAAGAGATTGGAGAAGCCTCATGTGAACCATACCGTTTTTGTAAAAGGTATTGAAGGTCTGTATTGTATAGGTCATACCTTTCGTGCAACGGGCTTATTTTCGTATGATTGAGACACAGCGGCTGGTTCAGGTATTCTCTCTTAGGTCTAATCTAACCAATTTTAATTTTAAAACAAAACATCAGCTGAATTTTGGAACGGGTAATAACGAAACAACGGGAACCGCCCGCAGAGAATTCGCATCGTTCCACCGAAGGATGTAGGAAGCAATTGCACTGACACTGATTATCCTCCATTTATTTTTGCTCTCGGTAGCAAACAGAGTGCGCGCCACAAGAGAATTGCCATTTTCTGCTGATGATTACATCTGTTTTCCCCCGCATCTTTCGACGCCCTTCGCCGAATATGCATGCCGCCGCCTTTGACCGGGGAAGGCAAAGATTATGAATAAAACATTCCTTCCGTTTCCTCCTCGCACTCGCTCCATTTGGTCCTGTCGTCGTCATCAACAGCAGCAGCAGCGGGAGCAAATTCGGTCATCCATTTCACCGACACTCGCGTCGCACCGCTCCTCCCTCAATTGACTTCTGACCTTTCCCGGCGCTTTCTGTGGCCGAATAAGCGCAAACACAAGGAGCGAAGTTTGCTGTCCGGTGGGTGGGTGGTTATTCCCATGAAAAATAACTGTTGAATATCTAATAAATTAACCTTCCTCCCGGGCAACGGTCAACTCTGCTCTATTGTGTGTGTGTGTGTGTTTTACATGCACAATGTGGGGCTTCGCCTTTAGGGGTCATTCGTTACCCATTCAAAAATTATCGCAAATCAGTTGCCGAAAACTTGGCCCAGATTTAGTTCGCCCCGATTTGCATTACGAATGGGATAACACATTTATAGAAACAGGAATTTCCAGATAAGCACACAACATTCGTTGCGTAATTGTATCTGTTCCATCATCGTCTTCTGTATCATTTGGAGGTGATTTCGCGTCCGTTGGTATCACGATTCTGCTCTGCGCCGTTGATTTTTGACCCGTTTCGAAGACGGCAATAGATCCAATGAATCTGACCAAACACGCACGGCTAATTGCTATAATTACATGGAAATGGTTTATTTACCATCGTCTTCCCTCGCTCTCCCACCACCGACCGCCTCCTTGCATTAGGATTGCGCCCTGGTCAAATAAACACACCGTTTGAGGGATGACTTTTGGCGTTACGCGCACGCTTATTTTTTTGCGGTTGTTGTTTTTCAACACGTCCCAATTGCGAAATTTATTTATTGCACTTAACAATATCTTGGAGTGTGCAATGGCAATAATAAATAAATCAGCACACACACACACCGTTCACCGCCGTGTTCTTATGAACGAACGTAATGCAGCTGCTGATTCCTTTCTTCCTCGCCTGGTAGCCGGAGATAAATGGGTGTAACTCACGGTGCGGTGGCCTTATTTCAATTTGTAGGTTCAATTAGGTGATCCACTTTTGCTCGCACAGCGGATCCGCATGATATGAGAGCAATCGTTTTTGTTTTTTGTTTGGCATTTCACTTTCAATTCATATTGTGATCAATTCTTGTATTGTATTGTGTTTTTGTATATTTTATTCCTCGAATGCATAGTCGATTACTTAAGATTATTTAAATGAAAGTTTAATATTCAAATTTAAAAAAAACTTAAAATTTGAAAACTTAAAAATTTTGAATCCAAATAATTGAAAATTAAGAATTTGAAAATCTGGAAAGTTGAAAATTCGATTTTCTTGATATAAATAATGAATTGCGAAAATTTTCCAAAAAATTAAAAATCTCAAATATCTGAAAAATCTCCATATTTCAAGTTTTGTGGAAATTTGAAATTTTCTAAATTTGCTAATTTAAACATTTGAAGATTTGAGAATCTAAAATTTTTTAAATTGAAAAACATGATGATCTTTGGGAGAGAGAACATTGAAATTCTAAAGATTTAAAACATTTAAAAAATAAAAATCTAAAAAATTCAAAATTTAAAAAAATCAAATTTCACTATATATAATCGAATCCTGTATATAATAAAGTCAAAACAAATTTTTTTCTTTATTTGTTTTTTTGGATCTATTTTTCGTTTCTTGAAAATAAAAGAGGAATTTGATTTTTGATTCATCCCCTTAAAATCAGAAAACACATTTCTCACATGAAAAAAATAAATTTATCCAGATTCTCTCAGGAGGTGATAGACGATCATATTTGATGAAAAAAATCCTACGCATATGTTCGAATTTCAACAATGACAGAGTTATAGAACTTTTTTTTTTGTTTCGGACTCTGTTGCCTCAAACTGGCTTTACATTGAAAATTACGCTACGGAAGACGCTTCTGATACTTTAATTTGAAAGATGAGAAAATTTTGTACAAGATATAATAATGAAACAACTAAATTAGTGGATTTTAATAACGCTTTGGAAGTGAAAAACTTAAATGTTAATAATTTTGAATGTGTTATTATTAATTTTATCTTTAAAATTTATATTAAACCAGATTGTTTCTATCAATTAAATTGAAGCTCTTTAACCGCTCTACAATTTGTTCTTTGAAACCCTACTTCTATCTTCCTTAATTTGGCTGCAATATCGATATAAAAAATTCATGGTGAAAATTCAAGCAAAATTTTCAAAAATCTCGATTTTTACCCAACTGTACATGTAATAGCCACTTAAACTTCACCTTAACATTGAAAGGTTACATTTCTTCTTGAAATAAGTCATATTTGAAATATAAAAAAAAAGTTTTTTTCCAAACTGTACATAATCGAGTCCAAAATTGTATATAATCGAATCACATATAATCCAGTCTGTATATAACCGAGTCCGACCTGTAGTTTGAAAATTTGAAAATAGGAAAAAAAATTGGAATCTAAAAATTTGAAGATCTTATCGAAAGATATCGATCTCAAAATTTAAATATTCAAAAAAAAATAGAATTTGAAAGTTCGAACATATTTTTTTAAATTGTATAATAAAAAAAATATTGAAAATTATGAAATACTGAAATTAAAGGAAAATGAAGATTTGGTTAATTTGATTGAAGATTAAAAAAAATGAGTTTATACGACCGCAAAGAGTAATATTTAAAATACAAAGTTTTAAAATAAATAAAAATGAAAACTTTCAAGATTATTTTTTTTTCAAATCGTGATTATTTTAAAATAGCAACATTATTTGAAAATCTACAAGAATTGAAAATGACAGTGAAAGTGTATAATTTTAAAATAATTAAATATTCAAATTTAGAAATCCGAAAATCTAATAATACGAAAATTTTAATATATTGCGATCTCAAAATTCAAATATTAAAAAAAAATGAGCACATATAAAAATAAAAAAATCAAACATTTTCATGTTTGAAAATGAAAAAAAAAAATTAAAATTTTAAAATCCAAAAATTTTAGGATAAATTTGAAAATATAGAAATTTGGGAAATATAAAAATTCTAAAGTGACCATTTCTAAACCAATTTAAACATTAAAAATCTCAAAATACAGAAATCAAACAAACTAAAAGATAAATTTTGAAAATTTCGAAATACGGATGTATTAACAACCCAAAAGCTACAGAAAAATTGAAAATTTTAAAATTTTTAATATAAAAAGGAACTTTTTTAAAACCTACGAATTTAAATTTCGAAAATTTTACAAACTCAAAATTATTTAGGATCTCGATTATCCGTGATTTCCAAACTGTCAAGTACAAAGTTGTATATAATCGAATCACATATAAAGTCTGTATAAAATCGAGTCCGACCTGTAGTTTGAAAATTTTAAATTATAAAAAATATTAGAATCCAAAAATTTGAATAGGAAAAAATTTAATTAGAATAGGAATTGAATAGGAAAAAATTGAAAGATACCGATCTCAAAATTTAAATAAAACATAATGAAATAATAAAAAATCCAAAAATTTTTGTAGAAATTTTAAAATATAGAAATATGAGAAATATCAAAATTCTAAAGTGAACATTTCTAAACCAATTTGAACATTAAACATCTCAAAATATAGAAATTGAAGAAACTAAAAGATAAATTTTGAAAATTTAGAAATGCGGATGTATTAACAACCCAAAAGCTATAGAAAAATTGAAATTTTTATAATTTTTAATATAAAAAATATAAAACTTTATATAAAAATCATATAAAACTTTTTGAAAATCTAAATTCAGAAAAAGTTTTATATAAGTTTTATTTCGTTATTTCGAAAATTTTGCAAACTCAAAATGATTTAGGATCTTGATTATCCGCGAGTGGATGATGCAATGCGGATTATCTGCGAAAACAAGTTTCATAGTACAGGTCGGACTCGATTATATACAGACTTGATTATATATGATTCGATTATATACAATTTTAGACTTCTACAGCTCGAAAAAATATTTTTTAGAATTTTTAAATTTTGTTTTGAATCAGGACTTTCATATTATCTGACCTCTGGTGTACACGCTACAGATGGATAGTTTAATGATTTTTGTATTAATAAAACATAGTTTTCATGCTGAAATAATGTTTTTCGTGTTTGCATCTCTTTTTAGTCCTTTACTGCGTTATCCGCGTGCGGAAATTATCCGGAATAGCATGACCTTGACCTTGCAATTCCGCGAATAATCGGGGTTTTACTGTATATTGAAAATCTGAAAAAACATAATTGAGTAAACAAAATTTTTAAGTATGAAAGCACTAAAATTCTGAAGTGAATGAAAAAAAATACTGAAAATCTAAAAGCATATAAAATTTTCATGTAAAAGATTGAAATGAAAATTTTGAAAATTTAATAGTATGGAAATATGAAAAGTTAAAAAATCAAAGACTTAAAAATTTAGATTTAAAAATCTTTTAAAAAATCTAAAAATTTCAGAAATTTGAAAATTTAAATCATTAAACAAAAATTTCTAATGAAATTTCAAAATTATAAATGTGAAAATTAAATAATTTCATCATATAAATCAAATAAAAAGCAGAATAAAAAAAATGATAAATTAAAAAAAATTAACTGACACAAACAAATTCATCTTAAAAATTGGAAATTTTGGAAAATTTGAAAAAACAATCTAGAAAAATTTTATTTTTTTTTAAATGGAGGTTTTCCACTTCATTCAAAAAAAAATTAAATAATGGAATAAAAAAAAATATTTAAAATTTAATAAATTGATCATTCAAAAAATTTGGAAACATGAAAATGTGGCAATATGAAAAATCAGAAAAATTACATGTCTAGAAAACTGACTATTTACGATTATATAAAATACAAAAAAAAATTATTTAAAACTGTGGATATATAAAAATTTTTAAATTTAAGAATCTACAAATTAGAAAATCTATATAAATCAATATTAATAATTGAAAAAATAATAAAAGAAATTTTAAGATTAAAATTTAAAAAAATTGAAAATCTAAAAAAAAAATAATTTTGAATATCTAAAAGTTTGAAAAAATTCTAAGAATTGAAAATAATATAGAGAAAATAAAAACTAAATTGCAGTTTTCAAAATATAACTCTGAAAAAATTGAACATAAAAAAATTTAAAATTTGAAGAATGTGCAAAAAAAAGTGTGATAATGTTGAATAACTAAAAATTTTAAAATTGAAGTTTGAGAGTAAAAGAATATGAAAGTTCAAGAATTAAAAAAAATAAAATTTTTTAAAAATTAAAAAAAAACTGAACATTAGATATATAGATTAGATATTATTAATTTTTAGTTTTTCAAAAAAAAAAATTAAAATATAGAAATATGAAAGATAAAAAATTTGAAAATTAAAAAAAAAAACTAAATATTATTGATTTAATAAAACAAAAAAAAATAAAAATATGAATAATGAAATTAAAAAAAATTGAAGTCCATGATTTTTATAGAGAAATTTAAAATATGAAAATATAAAATCACGAAACTACAAATTTCAAAATCCAAATATTTGAGATTCCTTGTGTTTGAGAATGAAATAGAAATTTGATAAACTAAGAATTTAAAATGGAAAAAAATAAAAAAAATTAAATTTGAATATTTGAGAATCTATTTTTTTTAACTCGTATTAAAATTAACTTCGTATGTCTGCTCTCAGCCACCATAGCTATGAATCATACTAAATACTTTATTGATCCATGAAACAGTTTACACTTTTTCTAAACGAATTTTAATGTCTAGTGGCCCTGTTTACGAATTAACACAGTGATTCTATGAATAATAGATAACGGTACTCGGTATAAACGAAATGTTATTAGCGTGGAAAGATAAGACGATCTCTTTCAAGGGAAATTAATTTCAACCGCAAAGGGTTAATACGCAGTTTCTAAGGATAATAGATAACAGTACTCGGTGCAAACAACAGATTATGAGCGTGGAATGATAAGAGGATATCTTTCAACGAAAATATATTCCAACCGTGAAGGGTTAAATTATCAAATTCTGGAAATCCGAAATTAAAAATTCTAAAAATTTTAAAATTAAGAAAAACCACAATAAAATTAAAATTTGAAAATCCTACAGAAACGTTTTTTTTTGAACGAGTTTTAGAATCTGAAAGAAAATGTGAAAATCTAAAAATAGAAAAATATAAAAAAAACTCAAAATATGAAATGTTTATTAAAGATCTATTACATTGAAAAACTTCAATTTTAAAAATGTGAAAACTATAAGATCTGAAAAAAAATAATCCAAAAACAAAAAAATCTAAATCAAAAATGAAAATCGTTAAAAATGTTGTTCAAATTGTCTTATATCGTGAATCTTGAAACATGAATTGTAAAGTACCTTTCAAAAACTCGAAAGTTCGTGACCCGATGAGTCTCAAAATATCCGTTCCGATCCGTTTATGGTAGAGGAGGTGTTATCCCGGTTGTTCTCAATGGATACCCTCCGCCGTGAAATATTTCGGAGTTTGCGATGCGAGATGTTCGAGGTCCCATTTCGTCGAGTAGTAGAAACCCGCGTTAACATTATCACAATACTTACTGCAGTGAATTCTGATTTTAGCCTTTCCCCCATGAATAATTATCGCTTTCATATTAGTCGCAGGGGGGACCCATGATATAGAGTCGACTCTCTGATCGTGAATATCACTAAGTGTGATGTGCACAGAATCTACACTTTATGGAAACAAGAGTAAAAAGTAGCACAGTTAACTATGCATTTGCAGCTAATTAGTGGATTGGTTGCGCTCGATGCACATTGCACCGGGCGAAAATATAAAATATGTCTTTTGCGATTTCTATTCCACCGTTATTGTTATGGCGGGTTTACATTAGGGAGATCTATAGCTATAGATGGATTTATCCACGTGAAAATAGGTGTAAACGGGTGAGAATAAATATGATACCCTTATTCGAGGTATATATAACCTGAATAAATTCAGCATATGTAAACGCTTGTGAATTTCTCACTGGTGAGAAATTACTAAAGTTGGATGCAGTTCTACTTCAGGTGAATAAATTCACCGAAAATATGGATATATTCATTATAGAAGTTCACGCTAGTGTAAACGGTTGATGCGATTTCTATAAATCTCATCATATTTCTTCACATGAATATATCATTAGTCTAAACCCACCCTTAGAGGCGATTGAATTTCTTCCAGTTTAAACTCTCTCTAATTCTGAACATCATCATATTCTATTTTTAATAAAGCTGAAGTGTTAGTATATTTTGTAAATTTTGTTTCCTCAGATAATATCGTAGGTTTGATTGTCCATTTTTTAACACAAATCATGCCAATATTTTCCCTTCAATCCTCCGCTGCGTTTTTCCTTTAGAATCTCATCATAAAATTTTTGAATCCATCTTAAGGCCCACTCTGCGCCCAAAAACCCAACGGAATTCAAGCACTGTGGAATAGAAACATGGTTGGAGTTGGAATCCCCAATTTTACGCCCGTCATCTGATTATGTCATCGCCGGCTGTGGACCCCACTATTTGGATCTAATCTGTTTTTTACCACTGTCTTCTCCCAAATCCTTCCTGCAGAGTTGTAAAATCCGTTAAAGCGAATCACATTCGATTATATTTGAATTATCCTCACCGCACGGCCCGTAGCATCAAGCGTTTGTTAAACCATTGTAGATGTCTTTATAACACTGTGTCATCCAGAGAAGAACAACAATCCTTGTAATCGTTCCTCTGTAACAAGTATCAGTTTGACGCCCCCTCTTCTCAACCAACCCAGGAATCACAACTAAACGACGCAGCTTCCATACAATAGAACCACCCAAAATTCCCCTCCCTCTATTATCCTAAGCTGCTGCTGTCATGTTTTTGACCGGGAGTGGAAATATCTAAAACGCATTTCCTTCCCTCGCTTCCTCGAATTCGAGTGCTGCCGGCACAGCAGCATAAAGAGAGCAGTACTCTGCGCCATAACGCTGGCGTCACGCGATAGCGATCTAAATATCCTTCGATTGTGTGCCGCTGAACCCTCGCCCGTCTGTCCCTCCTCATCCTCCTCCACTTCCACCCACGCAGCGCAAATTGTTTTACTTCAAACCTCGTTCCCAAAATCGCATTCATAAGCGGGCAGAACGACGTCTTGCGAACGGCAATCCCTGTTCCGCTTCGATGCTCGAAAACGATTTTGCGGTTTTTGCGGGGAGGGATGCGCAACACAATGCAAGCGAGATTCATTTTGATTGAGCCAAATTGATGCGTTGTGTTATTGTCTTTGAATATTGTACTTTGCTCGAAGTAATTTTCATCCCATCATCTTTTCGGATAAATCATCAACTTCGAAGAATGATTTCCGTTTATTAAGTGCCTCTCATAATCTGGGAATAAATTGGGTCATTTTTTCAGCGGAGTGGCTCTCGCGACTGAATTTTAAATTAGTTAATTAATTTATCGCAATCTGAAGCGGTTTATCTCTCGTACTAATACGCGCCGCTTCGACATGGAAGAAAGTGGTCGCGTTTATTTACCCACTGCCTGCCAGCTTCTTCACATTATGACGGACAAGATGACTTCTCGACTCGTCTTCTGTGTGCGCGCGTAAGGGATTCCTCGGGAGATGTTCCAATGTGGAAATCGCTTTATCCAGTTTTCCACGCTTTGTTCACTCTGTTTTCCAGGAAACCAGCGAATTTTTCACTTGGCTTCCGCTCCGCGCCGGGTTCGAAAATATCATTTATGGATATTAATGGCACTTGACGAGATTGTCGACGTCGATAACGCTGCCACTTTATTATGATAAGTGGATCGACGCTTTGCATTTATTTTTTTGTTCGGTTCAGACACACTTCCCCTGATATTTGGGAGACTCTGTGCTGCTGCGAATATTTGCTTGTAAGAATTGTGCATTTTTGTGATTCCACCTAGAAAACCCTGAAAATATTGGTATTTCGTCGGTGTGAAAACATGCAGTTACAACGGGTATTTTGATGATATTCCCAGGATGAAGCAACTAGAATATTAAAAGACTTATCGAAGGTCAATGCTTAGTTTGAGCTTGATTAGACTGTATATATCGTAGTTGCTCTTCGGGATTGACCTGAACTAGCGAAAGTGCACGTAAAACACATTGAATGGCGCAATCCATTCCATTTTTGCTCAAGAATTAGAGTTTTAGCGCATCGAATTCTTGCGGAAGTTTACGGAAAGATTTTTTTTTTTTTTATTCAAATCGTTTATTTTTACAGGCTCAGTTACATAGGTTTAAAGGAGCCGAACTCCTTACTGTATTGTTACTAGTATATATATACATTTTTCCTTAATTCTAATGTTAATAATATAGGAAACCGATTACTCGCGGTCAACTCGAGTTTAGAAGGGTGACATATTTTCTTCAGGAAAAGGAGGGGATATGAGGATATGTTGACAATAATCACACTCAAACTCTCAATCACACTCATCACACTCAATTCTTAAACCTATCTTATATCTAATATGTATTCACATTTCATCTTATTCTTAAGAAGGGATCCGATCTCTCACAAAGGAAAAGGAAAAACTAAGGGTATAAGGACAATCACACACGAAGATCGATAGCTTTAAGGAATACATATATTTGGGACATGTAATCAAGTTCTAACCGAGCCAACACGTCTCTCACCGGCATCATGAGCTGCCTTCCTCGGGCCCGAAGGGTGACTACTAAATTCGATCTGGCGACAAGATACAGCTCGCACGACCAAACAACGTGCTCGATGTTGTGGTAACCTTGGCCACAAACACAAAGATTGTTGTCGGCAAGATTAATACGAAAGAGTAGCGCATCTAACGAACAGTGATTAGACATGAGTCGGGAGAAGGTGCGAATAAAGTCCCGACTCAAGTCCAGACTTTTGAACCATGGTTTGAGGCTAACCTTAGGGATAATCGAGTGAAGCCACCGGCCCAATTCATCTTCGTTCCGTTTGCGTTGCCAGTTAACTATGGTATTTTTGCGGACTAAAGAATAAAATTCATTGAAGGCGATTTGACGCTGATAAATATCGCCTTCAATTGCACCTACCTTTGCTAATGAGTCAGCCCTCTCAGTACCCAGAATTGAGTAATGTGAAGGGACCCAGACAAAGGTAATGACATAACAGCGTCTGGATAAAGCACTCAAAATTTCTCGTATTCTCTCAAGGAAGTACGGCGAGTGCTTTTCCGGCCTCACTGAACGGATAGCTTCGACAGAGCTAAGACTATCCGTTACAATGTAATAGTGTTCAACAGGTCGTGAGGCGACGCTGTCCAGCGCCCAGTGTATCGCTGCCAATTCAGCAATATACACTGAGCAAGGATTCTGAAGACTGTGTGAGGTGCTAAAAAATTCGTTGAACACTCCAAATCCTGTGGACTCATTCATAGAGGACCCATCAGTAAAGTACATATTATCACAATTGATATCCCCATACTTTGCATCGAAGATCGTTGGAACGATCCTCGATCGAAGATAGTCTGATGTTCCATGGATATCCTGCTTCATGGACAGATCAAAATGCACAGAGGAATTGATGTAGTCAGGAAAACACTGTTGGGAATATACGAAGAAGGATCAACCTGCATGGAGACGAATTCATGATATGAGCTCATGAATCCAGAATGAAAATTTAGCTCGATCAGCTGCTCAAAATTTCCGATCACCAATGGGTTCATTACCTTACACCGGATGAGGAACCGAAGAGATATTAAATTGAAGCGATCTTTTAGTGGGAGTAGGCCTGCCAAAACCTCGAGACTCATGGTATGCGTTGAGGGCATACATCCCAACGCAATACGGAGACAAAGATACTGAATTCGCTCGAGTTTAATGAGGTGTGTTTTGGCAGCTGATTGAAAACAGAAACTGCCATACTCCATCACTGAGAGAATAGTTGTTCGATACAACATAATAAGATCTTCGGGATGGGCTCCCCACCAGGTGCCGGTAATTGTACGGAGAAAGTTTATTCTTTGTTGACATTTTTTACTCAGATACCTAATATGGGCCCCCCAAGTACATTTAGAGTCGAACCAGACCCCAAGATACTTGAATGACATAGCATGAGTGATCGGTTTACCCAAAAGTTGAAGCTTTGGTTTGCTGGTCTATGCTTCCTAGAAAAAACCACCATCTCTGTTTTCTCCGTGGAGAATTCGATCCCTAGCCCAATGGCCCAGGTTGAAAAATTGTTCAAAGTATCTTGTAAGGATTCTTGCAGGTCGGATTCGTTTGATCCTGCGACAGACACCACTCCATCATCTGCAAGTTGTCTTAGGCTGCAATTTTGTGTAAGGCAATTGTCAATGTCGCTTACGTAGAAGTTGTACAAAAGGGGGCTTAAACATGAGCCCTGGGGGAGTCCCATGTAAGAGACCCGACTTACTGCCGAATCTCCGTGAGAATAGTTCAAATGTTTCTCACAAAGCAAGTTATATAACATATTATTCAATAGAGGCGGCAGACCCCGAGAGTGGAATTTGTCTGACAAAACCTCTATTGAAACAGAATCAAAGGCCCCCTTTATGTCCAAGAATACTGAAGCCATTTGTTTTTTTTCGGCGTAACCCATTTGAATTTCTGAAGAAAGCAACGCAAGACAATCATTCGTCCCCTTGCCCCTGCGGAACCCATATTGTGTACCTGAGAGTAGGCCATTCGTTTCAACCCATCGATCAAGGCGAAACAAGATCATTTTCTCCAACAATTTCCGTATACAAGACTAGCATTGCTATTGGGCGGTACGAATTGAAGTCGGACGCGGTTTTCCGGGTTTTTGAATAGCTATAACTCGTACTTGTCTCCAATCATCTGGAACAATATTATGCTCCAGAAACCGATTGAATAAGTTCAACAAGCGATGTTTCGCCACATCAGGGAGATT
Source organism: Toxorhynchites rutilus septentrionalis (assembly GCF_029784135.1). Taxonomy (NCBI): domain Eukaryota; kingdom Metazoa; phylum Arthropoda; class Insecta; order Diptera; family Culicidae; genus Toxorhynchites; species Toxorhynchites rutilus. Next base: position 199,974,517 of record NC_073744.1, read on the forward strand.
TTTCAGCAAGTTGAACTTAATTCTATCCGATCCCGGAGCAGAATTGTTACATGAAAGGAGAGCAAGAGAGAATTCTACCAACGAAAACTCGTACGGAAAGATTTTGTAGGGAATGGTTTGGGCGTTTGAAAAGTTGTAATTTTAGTTTTGAATACAAAAAGCGTCCCGGTCAAACGAAAAAGTTCGATGACGAAGAATTAGAGACATTACTCGATCAGTATTTGGGTCAAATGCAAACAGAGCTTGCAGAATCATTGGGAGTAACTCGAATAGCTATTTATAAACGACTCAAAGCTGCAAGATAAATTGAAAAGTAAGGAAATAATGAGATCGTATGTAAAGCCCAGCCAACCGAGAACGTCAACATCGAAGTGAAATATTCATGCAACTAAAGTAATGGCTCTGTATGTGTTAATCTGGTTTTTTTGCAGTTTATTATTTTTTTCAAATTTTTTTATTTTCTGTTTTTTGTTTATCTGTTGTTTTTAATATTATCTTTTTTTCAGATTTTTGAAAGGTTTTATCGATTCTCTAATTTTAAAATAATTAATGTTTTATTCATTTGTTCCATTTTTTGTTCCGTTTGCTCTTTTCCATATTTTTTTTTCAGTTTAAATTATTTGATTTCCTGAGTTTCTGATTTATTTGCTGATTTTCTGATTTTTTATTTCTAATTATTAGATTTTCAACAATTTTCTAATTTTGTTTTCTTGTTTTTCTAATTTAATTTTTTTGAGATTTTTAAATTTATTATTCTCCAATTTTTTTAATTTTAATTTGAATTATCTTTGAAATTTTCTGATCATTAACTTTTTTGACATTTTTTTGAGTTTTAACTTTGGCTATCTTACTGATTATCTAGTTATTTGATTAATGGGTATTTGATTTTCGGGTTTTCTGTTTTTCTTTAAATTTTTATATTTCGTTTAATTTTAGATTTTTTTATTTTGTTCTTTTCGGCAGACTTATCTCACTTCTTAACTAGGCGAACCTAGCCAGAATTTTCACCTGCCCCCGGGCTTCTGAATGCCAAAGGGGGACTAGGCTCTGCGGAATGCACGTATCTGCATGCTCGTGCTGTTTTAGTCCTGACCGAGGAATTGTCGGACAATCGCGCAGGTGCTAAGGATGACCGTCTTTTGGATGCCGGCCAATTCCTTCTCGATGTTCAACACCTTTAGCGCTTCCAGAAGTGTCTTCGGGATAATTCCAGTTCCAGAGAGAACGACTGGAACAATTCTTGGGACCTCCCTTAGCCCCCACAGTTCCTTGAGCTCCACGGCCAATGGTCGGTACTTGCAGATTTTGCGACCGTGGGTCTCCTCCAGATTCTGGTTCAGTGGAATAGCGATATCGATGATGGTGACTTTGCGGTCGCTCTTGTCGTAAACCATTATATCTGGCCGGTTGTGGTGGATCGAGAGGTCGGTCAGAACAGTGCGATCCCAGTACAGCTTGAAACGGTCATTTTCCAGGACAGGTGCAGGCAGGTACCGGTAGTTTGGTACGTTGTCTTCCAGTAGAACACATTGGAGCGCCAGTTGTCGATGAACAATACGGGCCACGTTGTTGTGGCGCTCGGTGTAGGCTGCGTTGGCCAAAACGGGACAGCCTCCCATAATGTGCTCTATGTTTTCACCTGGTTGATGGCACATCCGGCAAATGTCATCAACGTCTTGATGCCAGACGTACCGCCTGCAGTTTCTCGTCGGCATTATCCTGTCCTGGATGGCTATCATGTCGGCTTCTACTACTGAAGAGAGTTCACCACGCGTTAGCCACAGATTAGATGCGGCCTTGTCGACGTGTGGCCGGTCCAGTTGATGGGGGTGGGCACCATGCACTGCCTTCTGCTTCCAAGCTGCAATCTTCTCCTCCACTGTCTGCAGATTGCAGTTGAGTTGGTACTCCGCTTGCGCCAAGTGCAGAGCGCTGTATCCTCTGTCGGCGGCGCAGACAGCCCGGTATAGCGCGTTTTGGTTGGCGCGTTCTGCGAAGTACTCGCGCAGTTGTCGTACCTGGGCAACACACAGTGCAGAAATGTCGACGATTCCAAGTCCCCCTTCTTTGCGTGGTAGTGAAACTCTCTCCAGTGCCGATTGAGGATGGTGCATTCCGGCCTCTTTGAATGCTTTCCTCATCCTCCTCTCAAGGTCCTCTAGGTTAGTTTTGCTCCATTTGACTACACCAAAACTGAAGGTCAGCAGGGGAACCGCGAATGTGTTGATCGCGCGTACCTTGTTCCCCGCGTTGAGGAAAGTCCTCAGGACACAGTTCACTCGACTCAAGAACTTGTCTCGCAGCTCCGTCTTGATGTCGGAGTGGCGAATCCCGGTGAGCTGTCGGAATCCAAGATATTTATAGGATTCGCCACGAACCATGTCTCTTATGAACTCGCCGTCATAGACCTCGTAACCTCCGGCTTCGGTAAGCTGCCCTTTCAGCAGATGGACACAGCGGCACTTGTCAAGGCCGAACTCCATGCAGATGTCCCTGCTTATGTCTTCGACAACCCGGATAGCTACACCTAGACGCTGACGTGAATCAGCGTAGACCTTGAAATCATCCATGTAGAAGGTATGGGTCACTTCTTCGTGCGCGCCGTCGCCATACCTTATTTTATAGCCATGACCGTTTCTATTGAGCGTCCTACTGAGGGGGTTCAGTGCCAGACAAAACCAAAGCGGGCTGAAAGAGTCGCCTTGGAATATCCCCCTCTTTATCTGCAGCGTTCTAGACTGCAACACATTTTCCCCATCACTGAGGTGCAGAGACGTACTCCACTGCCTCATCGCATGCTGCAGGAACCTAACGACGACGGGATCAATTTTGTAGAGCTCCAATACCCGGACGAGAAACGAGTGAGGTATGGAGTCATAAGCCTTCCTGTAATCGATGTAGGCCATACTTAGGTTCCGCTGGTTATATACCGCCTGGCCGACTATGGCTGCGTCGATGATGGCCTGGTCTTTGCAGCCATGCGTATTTTTCCTGCATCCTTTCTGCTCTTCTGCGATGATGTGATGCTGTTCGCAGTGAGCA